>NC_136426.1:74543490-75184428 GCF_052849685.1 Lactuca virosa
ACACTACGTGTTTTTTGGAATATGTTTCCCGAAAAAAAGTTAATAGTCGTCGTTGCTTTGCGTGGGTCCACAACTACTATATATATATATATATATATATATATATATATATATATATATATATATATATATATAGGCTTAGGTTATTTTGTTTAAAGTAATTATTGTGTTATTGTATGCATAAATGTGGGTCAATCAAATTTACTTATTTTAAGAAAGTGATTAATATATATTATTGAATTAAATATAATTGAAAATTATTATCTTAATTAATTACAAGGGTAGTTTAGTCAATTAATATAGATTTAATAAAGAAAAATTGCATTTTTAAGGGATCATACATTCTATTATTTTTAAAAATCCGATTTTACGAATTATAATTCTTATAATTCGGGCATTCTGACAGAATATGTTTATGAGTATATCAAAAATAAAAATATTCTTGAACCATAAATAATAAAAATATTCTTGAACCTATTTCTTGATCATGACTTTAAAAACTTCTTGTAGAATAACAAATTCTTGAACAATCAATTGAAGAATAAAAACAAAAAATACATTATTTTTTATAGAATACGGGTAACAATTGTTAAGAATTACATTTATTGTTAAAGAATAAAACTAAAAAAACTTTCAAAACGGGAAATAAAACATCAAAATCTCACGACGACACTAATACATTCTAAAAGAATAATGTTGCTTAGAATCACTTTCAATTTTGTGGTCCGTTTCAATAATATGCATCGATTTTATCTATTCCAATTTTGCAGATCGGCCGCCAAGATTTGGTTTTTAGATAAAGAGGGGAACGAGATTTAAACATGAGAGATTAGGTTAAAAGTCAATACCATACCAGATTATAGGGATTATTTTTGGAAGTTACTAAACAAATTACTAAATTACCCTTATTTATTTATTTAATTTTTTATTTAATTTTGGTTGGCCCGCGTTTATGCATACAATAACACAATAATTACTTTAAATATCAAAACCTATCTCTCTCTCTCTCTCTCTCTATATATATATATATATATATATATATATATATATATATATATATATATATATATATATATATAGGGAAGAGTTATATGGAAAATGAATATTAGGGCAAAAAACGTGGTTTTAGAGTAATTTAATGAAATCATTTAGTTAAAATTACACTTTCGATCCCTACCATCTTTCTTTATAATCTATATATCAACCAATAATATTAACCGTTCCAAATTCCTACTTTTTGAATCTGCTTGACCTTGCTTTTAGATACAACAAAAGACATCGGACTATCTTAAGTACATAGTTTGAATCTGTTTCCAATGCTTTGTGGGATTCATTGAAAACCTATAATAACACCATTTATTATAGACTAGTGTTTCTAAAGAAAGAAAGAAAACATAACAAATTTCAATTTTAATACAAACCAAAACATGGAATAATGTTTCACAACAGTGACTATCGAAATACAGAAAAAAAAGCATTCCAAGTAAAACCTTGAATCACTGGGTGGGGTGTAAAGTAAAGTGAGTCAAGACCTCAAGTCGTCTTCACTCTTGGTCGATCAGGGATTAAGTAATTTATCACCATTCCCATAACATCAAACCTATAAATTAACAACAATACCAGACTTTATATATGCCATATTGTCACAACTAGGAATTATGATGCTTTGTAAACACTTAACAAAGAATGACATTGTAGCTAGAACTTGAAAACATGTATGGTGTTTATTCAATGACAACAAAATTCCATCAAATACCTTATACAAACATTCAAATAGTCAACAAAAAAAAAATTGGAAACCCTAAAAATCCCGGTTTAAGTCCATTTTGGACTAGGATTTTCTTATTGGACCCAATGGACCAATATGCTTCCAATTTTGACTATTTTGGGCTTAGAACTCTTAAATAGGCTCTAATTGGACCCACTTTCATTTATTTTAACATTTTGGGCCATAATGGGCCTAGAATGAAATAAAATACCCTTATTGGGCCATAACAAATCTAATTAGCCCTAAAGGGCCATAAAACTCATTCTTTTATACAAATTGGGCGGTAAAACCTCTTAAGCGCCCATTGGGCCGAAAACCATTAACTTGGGCTTCACATTAAGAGACTTAAGCACAAAAGGCCCAAATCCTCTTCTCTCTTCTCTCTTTCTCGGCCCAAGAGGAAAACTAAAAAAAAAATAGAAATTAATGAAATAAGGAGGGTTAGCCACCTCCTTATTACATTATGGACTTCCATGCACCATCACAAATCTCCATGCAATCCATCCTTTCACCTCTCTCTCTTCTCCTTCTCTCCTTCTTATCTCTCGGCCAAAGGAAAAACACACACACACAATTCACTTAAGCTTCTCTCAAGAACTCACAACAACTTCTTCACTTCTCCTTCAAAATTTTCGAGAGTTAGGGCTTTTCAAGAAGGTTATTCCACAATAATCAGCATCATTGGTAAGTTATTGTTTAGATCCATAACCTAGTCTCTTTATTTCATCAAAACTTCTTCCTAACTCACACAATTTTCGTGATCTACTCCTTAGAAGCTTCTTAAGTTTGAAATCAACCCAAGAAAGCTTGCTAGGGCCGAAAAATAGCATCAAACTCTTCCCTTTCTTCTTCAAATCGAAAACAACAAGAAAAGGTGAGTTCATACCCCTCTATTTTCGGTTTTCATAAGTTTTATGGGGGAGAATACAAGTAAAATGTGTAGATCTATGTGTATATGTATGTTATGTGTGATTTTATGTATGTTATGTGTGTTTTCATGTGTTTATGTGGTAAATATGTAACAAAAAAAGGAAAGAAATCTCGAGATCTATGGCACAAGAAGGAAAATGAACATGATCTAAGATATATTACACTAAATAAGTCAAGGTAAATTACCCTCTAGGGTTATAATAAACATATTGCAACATAAAACTCATTTTTGGGCTATAATTGTCAAATAAACAAAAGTTGGGTTGAAAGTTGTCATTTACGGTTTTCTTAAGGATCAAAAGAGTCAAAACAGTAAAAATAAATGTTTTTATGAATATGATACTCTTTAAAGGACTAGAAATGTAATTTGTAGCTTAATGGGCCAATTTTTGGGCTTTTCGGCCCATAGGCCCAAAAATTGCGAAAATTTGATTTTCAAGGGACTGAAATGGTACAACTCTCAAAACAGGGGGTAAAAGGGGTAAACAAAACTATTTCAGGGGTTAAAATGATTTTTTTTCCAAAAAAGATAAAAAATGTAAAGTTTTTGGAATTTGGGCCAAAATTGTAAAAGTTGCGAAAAACTTGGACTTTAACCGAAAAACTCCCTACTGAAGGGGCTGAAACTGCCAAAGAGTACATTTTGAGCTAAAAACATTACTTAAACAAGTCTATGGGTCAAAAATGTCAAGAAAATTGTTTAAGGGCCTAAAATGTCTTTTTTTTAAATAAGGGACTAAAATTGTCATTTTTATTAGAAAAAGGGCTGAATGGGTCAAACCAATATTTTGAGTCAATTATTTTATTATTAAGATATTTGGGTCAAAAATACCAAATTACAACTTATGAAAATAGAATGAAGAATATACATATATTTTCAAATATCGTTATAAACAATTGACAAGTTTCGTGCCGTTGCGAATTTAACAATTGTTCAATCAAACTTCCGACAATTATACTATACCTAAAACAAGTAAATATTCAAATAGTTGGGCTTGAAAGATCCTAATCATGCTTATTGGGCCTTCGTGGCCCATTGACATGACTTTTGGGCCTAACAATAATAACACATGTCTATTGGGCCTCTTGTGACCCAATTACATGTTTAAGGGACCCTCAATGGCTTCTATGTGCTATTGGGCCTCAGTGGCCCATTATCATTGCTAGTAAGGTCCAATTAAATCAAATATGAAATGGGCCAACGCGTCATTCGTATAACCAACACCCTTAAATAACACACGTAATTAGCAGGACTTTGTAATTCTCTTCTCCTCGTTTGTTAGGCTTACCTTCAATTCAAGTAAACAAATACAGGTTGTTATTAATGGTAATCAATTTCGTTTGGATTAAGTGAGTAATAACGGGCGACACCTCTAAGTGTCGTTCGTAGTCTGTAGTTATAATCAAAGTCTCCTGGAGGGAGAGCGAGAGTTTGTGTATAGATCTATACGGGGGTGACTCCCCCACACCTCAGCTGTTCGCTACAGTTAGACTCGTCCAGTCTAGGGTGACAAAATCTTAAGATCAATTTCGGCGTTCGCTAGAATGCCAAGACAGACGAACTAGTCATTATCATGCATGGTTATAACGACTCACATAAATAAATGAATCCAATACTATCCGAGTAATCAAGGAAAATCATAATCATTCGTTGTGACGGTATAACAATTTGAAACAATTATATTATATTATCGGAAAACATCGGGTTTTTCGAGGAATTCAACACCATTCACTTGTACTTTCAATAACTATAATGCAAAACTTCTTATTTATACACGTTTTGAAATCATTCATGCACAAACTTATGGATCTTCACACTTTGGTATAAACAATTGTCTTTTCAGAATATATCGGATTTTCTGGGTTTTATATACTACACAAAACATTTTTATAACAACCCTGGTTATGAACTCACCAACATTCCATATGTTGACGTTTTCAAAATAACTTGTATTCTCAGGTAACAGGTAAGCTGAAGAGTAATACCAAGTATGTTAGGATGTTATGTTTTGAAAACTCTCAAACAAATTTATGATATGGATATGTAATATTTAGACAATGTACTTGATGTGAACAATGTCAATTGTAATGTATTAATGCATGGTAAAGTTTATGTTGTGTTTCATGTATAATCATTGTGATGATATTCAATTTGAGTCACGCGAGCCCTCAGACGTTTCCGCCGTCTGCTTCGGGGGTGTGACAGGTTGGTATCAGAGCTCTGTTTATAGTGAACTGACATATCTAACCACACATTGATATGCAACTATAAACCAAAGAGGGACTAAAACAAACTCTGAACAAAACAAATAAAACACAACGATAAAACACATCTACTTGTAAGATATAGGAAAAAGATCATAATACCAAATCAAATAAGATAATACTGACATCTCGGTTAAGTCGGGACTATTCCTAGTTGTATTAAGGGGTGAATGTAGCCTGATCAACTACATTTTCTCCGAAGTACAACTATCACATGCCCCAGGGAAACCTCGATGGTCGGTAAACCTAAAAACATACCCCTTTGTTACCAAGAAGAGAACATCAACTCAAAATGCATAATAATTAGAACATCTTAGGAATAATATTAGTACATTTATACACTCTCGCAGACAGTATGGCCGACTTTCATCACCCCGGAGATCCGTATTTCCCTAATCAGGGGAATAACGGATGGTTGGAGGAGGAACCTGAAGAAAACCCTGAGGAGGAGTCTGAAGAGGAACCTGAGGCGGAAGTCGAGGGCGGACCTACTGAGCCAGTGGTGGACCTGGAAGAAGAAGAAGCCGAAGAAGACCTCGAGGAGGAACCCAGTGATGACGGTGATTCGGACGCGGAGTCCGAAGTCATCAACCCCACTCACCCCACACCCTTTCGTTTTCCTCTACCTTCCCTTTAACCTCCACCATCATTAATCTCCTACAACCATCACCAATAACCACCTGGACCAAAACAAAATCAAAACTAAAAGTGAAACCTCTAGACATCAAATCCCAAAATCAAAATGTAACCAATGTCAATTCATGTAATCCTGAAATCAGAATCTTAAATGAAATCAAAACTAATGTTTGGGAAGAATGAATGTTTTTGGAGAAAAAGTGATAAATATGAAGATGGTATATTTTGAAAACAAATTCAAATTATCTTTCAATCTATTGATTTGGGGTATCGACAATTTATGGAGAAATCAGTCAGTAAGAAATCACAACAAGCAGAATCGCTTCTACCCCTCTAGTCTCAAACACCATCTCCAAACTTCAACCAATTTCAGCAGATGATCAATTCGTAAATCAAGAACAAACAGGAACTGATTTTGAAATTAACAGATGATTTAGAGACGAAAGAAAAAAATTTAATTGATTAAGAAAGCTAAATCGATGATAAAATTCGTTTTACATTTTCTAGAAATCGACGATCAGATGCAAAAAACGAATCTGGTGCGTTGTAGTCGGAGGTGAAGAAGTCAGTGCATACGCTGGATATGGGTCGCCGATCGGAGATCGATGCTTCATACATTCAACGTTCGCAAGAGCGTGAGGGAGACAATGGGTAGGGCAAAATCCATACACGAAAGGGATATGTGGGTTTCTTTTCGAGTTCAGGCGGTCACAAATGGGAAGGAGACTGATATTCAAACACGGAGGACGCCGACCGGTAGGGATGTGGGTTTCGATGAAAGGAGCTAATGGAGGAGCAAATAGGGGCGTTGTATTTTAATCCATATTATATTATAATAAATGAATAGTTTTAATCTCCTTTTGCCAAGTATCACTCTAATACAACTGCTCATTAATATTATGTTATGTGGCATGTAGATATGTTAGACAACTCATTTCAAAATTCAAATTTACATTTTCTAATTATATGTTAAATTTGAAGTTATAATAACTTATTAAATTTGATATATCTCTTAATTAATAATTTCTTTAAAATGATTTATTTTAAAATAATTGATTAATTATCATAATTTTTATTATGAAAGTTTAATAAATTTTATAACCCGTGGTTCCCACGGGTTATAAACTAGTTGATTGTTATGGACTAAACAAGTAATTTTAAGGAAACTATATAGATTAAATGTATAATTTTAACCAAATCATAATGATGTTTTTTGTAACTATAATATCTTAGGTGTGAATAAAGAAATATATATGTGTCAATTTTTATTGGCTTCTAATTGATGCCTTAAATATTTATTTTCCATAGAACCTTTTGTTTTCTCTCTCTCTCTCTCTCTCTCTCTCTCTATATATATATATATATATATATATATATATATATATATGAAGTGAAAAAAATGTTAGACCTAAAATGAGGATGTTAAAGTTTATGAAAACTATGAAATAGAAACCCCACTAAACCCTCTATTTTCTCTTTTCACTGGAGGTTCCATATCGCTTTCTCTTATAATCGATAGACAAGAATAAAGAGGCAAACCTAAAAGTTTCATTTAATTTTTAGTGTTTAGGAGGAGTCTATATCGGCTTGTATAGATACCCATAACGCTAATATTGATTACTATCTCCTACATCAAAGAATCCTTACATAACAAGGTTTGAATCCTAAACAATTATATGACTAATAATCTGATCCTTACATAACAAGGTTTGAATCCTAAACATTATATGACTAATAATCTGATCCTTACATAACAATGTATGAATCCTAAACATTATATGACTAATAATCTTAAGTTGATTAGTTTGGTGTATACTTGAATCCTAGTTTTAGGAATTGTAAAATTTTAATATGTTATTTTCACTAGACTTTATTTGTAAAACCATTTTGAATCGTTTAATAACCAATAATCTTCATAATTTTGTCCATATTGTTTTTCAAAAGGTTTTGAACATATAAATACATCTCGTTCTTCCTGATTTTTCTTGCTTTGTTCTCGGTATGGTGGTGCCTCGTCTATGTGTATAGTTGGCCTTGTACATATTTGTTTGGTTGTTTACAAAGTTGATGGTGATTGTCCTGACATCAATGTTAAAAGACTAACCGACGTGGTGGGAATATGTTTTTTTCTTCCACTTAGGGAGGGATCAAACATTGTTTCTCTGCTAATCGTAACCAGGTGCTCGTCGTTTGCTCAATATGAATTACAAATGACACCTACGATGAAGTGTTAGTGCAATAGACTCTACATTCTTGGGCTACTAGATCATGAATATGGATAAAGAGGGTTTCACATGTAATATATAAACATTAGAAGAAGGGCCTACTAGTATATTTTAACATCACGATCAACCCAATGGCAGATTTGAATAAATCTAACCTGATGTAAAAAAGGGTCCACCATTAGATATTATTTATAAAAAATAAAAAGCTTTTTAAAGTATTGACATCAAGTCATCAATACTTAGGCGCCCTGAGATTTCTGCCAAGAAAGAGCCCCCTGTGAACTTTCTGACTGACCAATTGGAAGGAAGATCAACACTTAGACCAACTGATGTTTTAGTATTTGGATGGGCCGGAGGAAAACATGCATGTGTGGATCTAACAGGGTTTCCCCTCTTGTGGGTGAGGAGTGGAGTTTTCACTGTGAGACAAACTGTTATAAAGCTACATCAAACAAAGTGACAAAACGTGAGAAAACATGCATGGAAAATCAACACACGTTTATACCCTTTGCATTTGATATTTTCGGTTTCCTTGCGCCAGAAGCTGTGGAGCTACTCAATAGAGTCCAACGGGTTGCGACACAGCTTGTTGATCGTTTACGCGCAACGTCTATATAAATATTTCTTTGATAATGATTATAATCGATTATTTTCGGTCATCAATAGAGGAATTTTTTGAATACCGTTGTTTTCAAGTTAAAATTTTATTTGTGTACTTTAATAATAACAAAAAGAAAACGTTGACGAAATCAAATATGCTTTTTCTCTACAAAATATAAAGAAAACCTTTCAAAAACAGTCCATGTATTTTCCCGGCTTTGTGTTTCGAGCAGTGTCCTGTCTTCGATAGTAAAGAGGGGTCGTGCCTCTTTCTGACAATATTCTCTGAACGTCTTCTCTCTCTCTCTTTCTCTCTCCTATTTCTTTTGTATTTCTCTGCTTCTCGTTTGTCTGGGTGCTTGTGCCCCTCTCACTAAATCTTATCAAACCTCGGTTGGCTCTAATTAGTAGCAAACACAACAGTTAATTCACCAACAAATCCGAAAAACACATCAAGTGGAAGCAAGCAAGCATCAATGTCAACACTGTTTGCACTTCTCCTACTCCCTTCCCAAACTCACTTCTTTTAGGGTTTCTTTTTCTACCTTCTGGCTACTCGATCGCTACTACACTTTCCTCGCATCGCTTTCGCTGGATTTACCGTTGCTGATTTCTGGTATGTATCGCAGCGAATCTACTTTACCAAACCTTTCTCATTGTTTCATCTCTTGTAAATCGATCTCTATGTTTATTATCACATCTTTCGAGATTCTATATCGTTGCCAATTCCGTTCAAGAAGAAAAAATCCCTCTTTATAACGTGAAGAATCTTGGTGGCCAAAATGGAGTTAGATCTATGGATTCTCAGTCCATTTGATGATTTTTAACCTGATCAGTCTTTTGACAAGTTGTGGGTTCGTCATTGTTTGATATCACCGTTTCCTGTATGCTCTGTATTTCTTTTTTTCTTTATTGAGCTTGCTTTTCTACCAGGATCGTAATACCAGTACATTTGCATCTTTATATCCGAAAATGGAGTTCCTTAAAATGAGAAAGTTCAGAAAAGCCCACAAACCAAACCCAGAAAAGGAATCCGACAACAATCCTGTTCCTGTTCCGGGTCCCGAAGAGCCCAAGAAAGATAACGACGATGACTTGGGGAAATCGGCGACGGCGGATGTCGATAATGCTACAGAAGCCGATGAGGACGACGATGACTTTATCATGAACGAGGTAAAGAGAAGACTGAAAGAACTGAGAAGGAACAGTTTCATGGTGCTGATACCTGAAGAAACATGTCCCGAGGAAGAGGAACCAGAGGAGGAGGAGGAAGACGAAGGTCAAGCCAGCTCCAATGAGTGGCGGGATGTAGAAGCAGAAGGCCGACAATTATGGTCTTGTTTTGGTGCTTTCTACGATAAGTACTGTGAGCGCATGTTGTTCTTCGATCGTCTCACTACACAGCTCTTAAAAGAAATCGGTAATTTTTACCTTCATAACTTCTCTTATCGATTGATTTCTAACGTCTAACTTCTAAGAATCTAAAATGTCACACAGGTTCACTCAATCCTTCGACTCCATCACCAAGGTCTGTGTCCAAGAAGCTTACATCCCCTCTTCGATGTCTTTCTTTGAAAAAATTCGAACCCCCTGAAGATGAAACAGAGCACCTGCAACAACAACCAGAGAATGATCCATATCTGGATCTTGAAACAGCATACGTATCTCAACTTTGCTTGACATGGGAGGCACTTCATTGCCAGTATACTCAACTAAGCCAGATTCAATCTGAAAATTCCAAATGTTACAACCATAGCGCACAACAGTTTCAGCAGTTTCAGGTTTTGCTGCAACGGTTTATTGAAAACGAACCTTTTGAACGTGGTCTTAGGCCTGAAGTTTATGGTCAAACAAGAAATTCGCTTTCTAAACTTCTGCAAGTTCCGAATATATTAGGTGAATATCATTAGGCATCGGGTATTGCTTCTTTTTGAAGAATAAAATGATGGTTTATAAAAATTGTTGTTGGTTATATCTAATTACAGGTCAAGATAGAAAGGAGATGACAGAAGAGGAATCGGAAATGGTGGTGGAAGCTTCAGATCTTCTTAGAATAATTGAGACCTCAATTCTTACTTTTCAACTGTTCATAAAGATGGACAAGAAGAAGTCAAATGGTGTCCGGAATCTATTTGGAGGTCAGAATCAGATGGTTACCCCTGTTCAGCAGTTTCAGGCGTCACTGGAGAAGGTGAGGAAAGGGTTAATTAGTAATTTCACATGCCACCATAAATCTATTTGATTGATGATATATTTGTTGATTAATTCAGAAAAAGGTGAAGTTGAAGGAGCTGTGGAAAAAGAGGAAAGGTGGGAAGAAAAATCAGTGGCCTGGAACACAAGAGGAGGTGGAGTTGTTACTTGGGGTTATAGATGTGAAGGTGATAAACAGGGTGTTGAGGATGGTGAAGATTAGTAAAGATCAATTGTTTTGGAGTGAAGAAAAGATGAAGAAACTGGATTTATCAGCAGCAAGTGGAAAACTTCAAAGGGATCCATCTCCTATTCTTTTCCCTTGTTGATATAATGTTTTTAGTATCTATGAAAAGATGTAGTCCAAGCTTTTTGTTTAAAGACTCATTGTAAAGTCAACCTCAAGGGATTTGTTATTTCATGATCTTGGATAAGGTAGGGTATATACAATGCAAATCTTTCTTTATTATTTTAAATCCATAGTTGCATGCTCATTAGGGATTGAGTAAAGATTATGACTACAAAGCTTGCTTGGGATCAAACCTGTGCAAGCCTCAGCTTTCACAATCCACCTAATAACAAAACAAATCTTTTCTAATGAAAATGTGTTTTGCAACTCGAGAAAGTTGCAAACTACCCTTAGATCCTCCAAGTACACTATGCAAAATAGTTCTTGACAATACATTTTGTCAGTTTTGGAATACAATGAAGTTTGATATTTTGTTAGATTCAAAATTGTGATGCTCATAATCTCTTTTTGGAGTTCCTTTTTTTTTTGGTAAGCATTGTGTCTATCTCTAGTCACTATCTTCAATATCTTGAATACATTCCTATAAATCTTCAAACACCTTTAAAAAAAATTGAAATCATCATGGTAATATTAGAGTACTTCATATCAGAGGGGTGTGTAAGAGAACCAATAATGACGTTATACAATACATAACATTAGAATGGAAGGAGTATGATATTTGCATTTGTATATGTTATTTTGGTTTGGTTCATTTGGTGGCTAGTAAGATGCATTTAACAAAATAATCAGTTCATTTTATATTTCCAACTTCTCGTAATGCATAAGGTTATAGAGCTAGTTGGTGACCGATGTGAGAGATCTCATGAGATTTTTTTCCTCCAAAGATGGCATTTTTGTATGTTGTTGATGGTGTTATCCTGTAGATTTGGTGTTGGAAATTCAATTTTGTTGGGAATCGTTGGGTGGAAATCGGGTGGTTGGAAATGAGTTTGTTGTTGGAAGCAAGCAAGTGGATGATATAGTCATTCTAAAGGTCATGTACAACATACAACCCCTTATGGTGAATCTGATTTTTCTGTACGAAACAAAAGGGATGGTCGGTATGTATCTTTAATATACTAAACACAAACTCTTATAGTGGATCTCAATGTAGGTTACTATGTTGTATATGAGGATCATCCTATATAATTTAATAATAGTAAGCATGTAAGTTAAAATTATCAAAATTATAACAACATTTTAGTTCCTGGTCAAATAATTACATTACATTAATACTAAGGGATTTTGATCTTTTAATTGGAAAGTTAATTTACCTCATTGTTACCAGACCTGATATCTCTTATACCGTCCAGACTTCGAGTCAATTCATACACAACCCTAGAAAGTCTCATATGGATATTGCTTTAAGGTTGTTGAAGTATTTTAAATTTAGTCCTGGTAAAGGTGTTTCAATTCTTAAAAGTAGTTTTGTTGATGTTTCTTTGTTGATGCTGACTAGGCTAAATGCCTGTCAACCAGAAGATTTGTTACTGATTATTGTGTATTTTTTGGAAAGTCACTTTTTTCTTGGAGAAGCAAACTACAAAATACTATTTCAATGAGTTCAACAGAATCTGAGTACAGGGCCTTAGGTTCTATCACATGTGAAATAATTTGGATAATAAAAGTGTTGTTGGATCTTGGTATTAATGTCTCAAAGTTTTGTAATGTATACTGTGATAATGATTCTGCCATTAAATTGACTCTTAATCCTGTCTTTCATGAGAGGACTAAACACTTTGAGATAGATGTGTATTTTATCATAGAAAAGATTTCAAAAAAATATAGGTAACTTTGTTAACATTCAGTCTGGGAAGAACATTGCTGATGTTTTAACCAAGGGGTTAAGTTTAAGTAAGCATGAATTTCTGATTAATTTACTTGGTCTTTATGATCCCATCAAAGTTAATTAGCTTTGTCAACTATTAGTTTAAGGGGGAATGTTGAAATATTCTCATTTATTTGGTCAAACTAATTATTGACTTGTTTTGTTATTATTTGTTTGTTTAGGGTAGATAGTGTTCTTGTTGGTTTCTTTTGTTTGCAGGGTTTGGAGCTCCAGTCGCGTTGAGTATATATTCTCTCCAGGTGAAGGAACCTCATTAGTGTGTGTGAAAATATCTGTGTTTCTCTCTCGTTGTGTATTCTTCTCGGTTCATATTAGGGTTTCATATATTTTTTACTGATTTATATCCCTTTTGTTCTTGTTCAAGTTCTGTATGAGTGTTAATCTTCGAGAGTAGTATAGGAATTTGTAAAGAGGTTTTCCTTTGTAAGTAAATGTCAAACGATTAGGTTTATTAATGAAATAGACTGATCATGTTGGGAAATATTTGGATTGTTATTTTGTATAGAAAATTAGATTATCAATCATGTTACACATAGCCACACACCAACACACATGGTGTGTGTAGTCGTGTGTGTGAGTGAATGGAACATTTTTAACATTATAAACATTATTGTTGTCCGATATAGACAAACTTGTGGATGTTTATTGATGGCTAGATGATTCTTAGGCTTTAAAAATTACTTTTGGAGACAATTTTGTACGTGGGCTATGGGTTCTATGACATTTTCGAAATGAAGTTATTTTTTGTGATAAACCTCCTTTACGTTGAAGTTTTGTTTGATAAGATTGTAGATTGTTCCTTCTTGTGGTTTGTCAATATGAACAATAAGGCTGGAGTTTTTTTTTGGAGTAATTGGCTCCAAAATCCCCCGTTCGCTATTTCTATGTAATCGTCTTTTGGTAGCTTGCTAATAAAATTAAGTCGTTAAAAATGTAAAGATATGAAAAATTCTCAAAGCTATAAAGCACAAAGTGGTGCAGAAGGCAGAGCATGGTGGTTAACATGAGAGGTGGTAAGTGACAATGGAGATGAAATACTAGGGGTTTGTAAGAGAGAGAGAGAGAGAGAAGACCATGACAAGAAAACGACTGAAAGCATGCATTTTTAATCCCATAGTTCTCTGGACTATTTAATGATTTGACCTTAGTAGCAATAAAACAACATTTGATAAATGCTAATGTACAAAATACTTAACCTATATGTATGATAACATTTATGGATCCTTAACCCTTTTCGGAATTTCACCACTCAACCACCCAAAAGATGGTAAAATGTTGGATTTATATTGTAAGTTTGTTTCGAATTTATGATTCTTAAAACTTAAAAGATGATAAAAAGTAGGATTTTATGCTAGAAGATTGTTTGTTTCCAATTTACTATTTACAAATACCCTTTTATGATACATGTAAGACATATTTAAAATATTCTATTTTGAACAAAAAACATCTTTTGACACATCAAACTTTTAACGTTTAGTTTAAACAAAATATTCTAAATCTAAAGACAATCTCCACGGCGTTTAACAAAATGCTACCAACAAACATGTCCATAGTAATTATAAGATAAATATTAAAAAAAAAGTTATTATGTTATAAGAAATTAAAAACCTCCACGGAAATTTTAAGATAAATATATATTTTTTTTGGTTATTTTACTTTTTGATATTTAAATTCATTCTAGAGATGCTATGAATATAACACATGATTAATTTCAACTAGAAAGGTTACCCCCGCTACGCGGGGGCCAGAAGCTTTTAATGTTGTTTCCGAATTGATAAATATGACAGACATAGAAAGTGCAAGGATGAAAAGTCCGGGCTTTGCCCCAGACAAAAAATGTAAAAGTTTTGACTGCAAGGACCAGAAGTGTGAAAATGGCTAAAGAATTAAAGGGGTAAGAATTAGCAACTTTTTAGAAAAGGGATCAAAGTTGTCAAACCGTTAAAGTTTTGTGGCCAAACTTTAAATATTAAAAGGTTCCAAAAAAGTGTAAAAATATTGATTGCAAAGACCAAAAGTGTCAAAATGGGTAAAGAATAATGAGTAAAGTTGTCAAAAAACATCCAAATTTAGTATTCATAACTTCCAACAATAATACAGGACCAATTCTGCCAAAAAAATGGGAAGTTGAATGGAACACAAAGAAAATGACATGAATAAAGTAATTAAAAAAGTACATGGACCGGATATGTAAATCAAGGGACCAAACCTGGACAAAGTATGCCAACTTTACTATTAGAAAGAAAAAAATAGGGTGTTTGGGATAACTTTTAAAGTGACTTTTAACTTTTATTTTTTTCTAAAAGTCAAAAAGATGTTTGATAATCCTGACTTTTCCAACTTTTTCAATAAAGACATCTTTTTGAAAAGTCACGGAATCCTGACTTTTCCGTTTTTAAAAAATGACTTTTTGGCTTTCAAAAGCTAACACAGGCTTTCAAAAGCTAACACACATCCCCTCCTGTTACACAAAAACCAGGAAATAGAGAGATAGAGTTGAGCAGAAGGAGCGAAATCAGGTAGAAGCGGGAAAATGGAAAAGCAGCAACTTCTAGAAATGGGTTTCTCCGACGAGTTAGTTTCTCAAGCTCTCTCCGCCACCGTCGGCAAATCCCTTTCTAGTGCCACCGAATGGATTCTCAGCCAAGAATCGATAACCGACAACAAAAGATCCCCAGTCCTTACCCCATCTCCTTCTCAGCCCAAAATCAATCCCTTCTTTCGTTTAAATTCCGCAAAGAAACCACGACACTCACCCGACAATCACCAGCAACCAGTACCAGCGGCGGAGCCGGAATCATCACCACAGCCAGAACCCAAAAAAAGGAAGCAGCCTCCGCCTCGCAACGAACAACCGTTGGCTGAGCGTATGCGGCCTCACACCATCTCCCAAATCGTAGGACAAGACCACCTCCTCGCCGATAAATCCTCTATTCTTCGGTCCGCCATCGACCGTGATCGCTTGCCCTCGTTGATCCTCTGGGGCCCGCCTGGTACCGGTAAGACCTCCATTGGTCGAGCCATTGTTAATTCCTGTTCATCATCTTCCTCTTATCGATTTGTTACTTTATCTGCTGTAACTGCTGGCGTAAAAGATGTTAGGGATGTAGTAGACGAAGCTAGAAAACGCAAAAAGAATACCATCAATGGCACCATTACGAGAACAGTATTATTCGTAGATGAAGTTCATAGGTTCAACAAGTCACAATTGGACTCTTTCTTACCTGTAATCGAGGACGGTAGTATCATCTTCATCGGCGCTACCACCGAAAACCCTTCCTTTCATCTGATAACACCATTGTTATCTCGTTGTAGAGTCCTCACCCTTAATCCCCTTCAACCCCATCATGTTTCCACTATCCTTAAGCGAGCTGCAGAGGATTCCGACATCGGTTTAGCCCAGAGTGTAGGGAGAGCAATCAATGTAAATGATGAAGTCATTGAATTTTTATCACAGCACTGCGATGGAGATGCAAGGGTCGCATTGAATGCCCTTGAAATTTCCGCCATTACTGCTGCTTCCCGCTTAGGTAGTACTACATCAGACAATTCTGATTCTGCAGCGCTTTTGGGTGTCACTATTGAAGATGCAAAAGAGGCGTTACAAAGCAAGCATCTTTCATATGACAAAAATGGTGAACAACACTACAATTTAATCAGTGCACTTCATAAATCCATGAGAGGAAGTGATGCAAATGCATCAATATATTGGTTGGCTAGAATGTTGGAAGGTGGTGAACAGCCTCTTTACATTGCACGTAGACTCATACAGTTTGCCAGCGAAGATGTTGGGTTGGCTGACACGTCAGCTCTTACTCAGGCTGTTTCTTGCTATCAGGCTTGTCATTTTATTGGTATGCCAGAGTGTCGCGTCAACCTGGCACAGTGTGTTGCTTACCTGGCACTTGCTCCTAAATCCATAGCTGTATATAGAGCACTAGAGGCTGCCACGAAGGCTGTTAAAGATTCAATTGGGCAAAATGAAGGAGTGCCTTTGCATCTGAGAAATGCACCTACTAAGTTGATGAAAGAACTTGGATATGGAAAAGATTACATTTATACCCCTGATAATCCTTCATTGCCCCAGTCCTTTCTTCCGGTTTCCCTTCAAGGTTCTAAGTTTCTTGATTGGCCAGACAGTTTTGGTGCTGATAAATAATAATATGAATCAAGCATCAAAAGGTTAGATTTTTGTGTTTTTGGAAGCTCTTAGATGGCCTTTTCCTTATTATATGCTTTTGTTTCATCTTTTACGCATATGATGTTTTGTCCCAAAAATTTGAAACTTGCATATAAAGGAGCAGTTGATGAAAGTTAAAGTAATCTGTTTTATTGTGAGCTTTGACTATTCTTGATTCTTTCTTTTGGTTAAAGATATTGAGATGTTTAAATTTGTTCTCAACTTTGTGGATTTTTTGTATTTTTCAATTGGCTAAGGATGTGAATTGTGAAATCAAATTAATGAATGTGTCTGTAAATATTAACTTCCAGATTCTGGGCATTCTGTTGTCATTGATGCATAAGACATTATCTTGGTATTTTGCGCATAAATCTTCATCTCAAAGTGATATTTATTTTGCTGTGAAACAAGGATTGTAATTGTGGTCAAATGCATTTAAATTTTAATCAACATTTAAAATTAAGATCATTTTTTTTAATGTTCTACTCTTGTAAAAGAATAACCATGTATGGAGGCCTTGAATGCAATCATGACATGTGAATCAAGTCACAAGGCAAATCTATTTTTCTGCTATGTTGGGTATTTCTTTTTGGTAATTGTACCTTTTTTGGTGAATAAACCACATTAGCATTATGAAAGTTTAGAGTTGATGGGTTTGATTCGATTTTGAAGCGTATCTCTCTTTTTGTGAAGAACATGATATTGAAATGTAAACTGAAGGCAAGTTCATTAGAAGTGTATCTCTCTTTTTGTTGATCTAATAAACTGAAGGCAAAAACACTAATATCACCAATTGACATTATTATGAGTTCAATTGTTTGAACACAGTTGTGAATATGCAAATTCAATAGTTTGGTGATCGTTTTTGAGAGGTAAATTTTTGTGATTTTCAGTTCTATCCAAATGATTTTAGTTGAATGGGTAGGATGACTCTGCAACATCGACTTCATCTCCACATCTCTCATATGGAGCAATTTAGTAGTTAAATTGAATGGTATACCCGACATGGTTCAGCAATTATATCTTACTTTTGAATCCCTAATTTTGAAATATGATTTTCAATGTCCCATAAATTACCCTCCCCTTAAGAAATTTGCAAACATAATTTTGGTCATTTCAAGTTTCAACATAGATCAACTAAGTTGCAAAATAAGAAACAATGAATATCATAAATGGCGATGAATTATTTTTATTTTCATAAAATGATAAAATACAATTGTTTAAAAGAAGAGCATTGTCAAAATGTTAACAACTAAATAGTTTTTTTTTTTTTTTTTTTTTTTTTTTTTTTTTTTTTTTTTTAATAAAAAAAACAACCGTGTTCTGTAAAATACCACCTCTAATAATATTTCTTTGAACAATTGTGTTATGTAACAAAACAAAGAGAAATTTTATAAAAGTCTCCATATTTTAAGTTTATTAATAATAAAATATTGCATTTATACTTTATGTTCTTAAAAGGACAGGCAAAAAAAAACAATAGATATTTACATATTAGGACAAGAATCCAACAATCCTTTACATATTTGAGATTTTAGCCGATAATTTTAAAAAAAGATCCTATATTATTATGACACTCATTAACGATATATTTTTTATTAACAAACAATAACAAAGAGTATTGATTTGTTATAATCTTATTGTTTTTTTTTCAATCATGGAATATTTTTTTATTGAAATGTTATTGTATTATCTTTGTCACACAAAAAGTATTTTTGGTTATTGTAATCTTATAATATTATTTCTTTTCTAACATGAGGTATTGTCTGTACTCTCGAGTTTTTTTTTTTTTTTGGCTAAAAAAACTTCATCTTTTTTTTTTTTGTAAAATTTTTTCCAATAGTATTTTTTTTCTTAAATTTTGAAAATAACATATTTGTAACGTTCTGATCTAGGTTTTAATCTTACTGTAAGATAAGACCGAATGTAAGACAAAATGATTCAAAAGATAATATACTATATTATAATGAAAGAGTACATTAAAATCGTAGTAAAATAGAATTATATGTTCTATTAAAATACATCATGATTTTATCGTTAATGAGTCTAAAATATAAAGTTTTTTGAAGTTTATCAACTAAGATCTAAGATTACTATAAATTTTTAAAAGTGTAAACAACTACAAATTTCTTGTTCGATTTATTGTTATTTTCTGTAAACAATTTTCAATTTTTTGTAAAATTCTTTAAAAAAAAAAAAGAAAGGAAAAAAAAAAAGAAAAAAAGAAAAAGAAAAGACATAAGTATGTCTTTTAACGAGTCATTTCCCAAAAACAAAAAGTTAGTTGCCTAAAATGCTATGTTTCGAGGGGGAAGGGGGTAACGTGGAAAAAGAGCAATAGTAGGACTGTAAAAGGATTTAGTTTCAGCAGAAGTTCCGGCGGAGTATCCATTCATTCGTACCTGCATACTGGAAACAAGGATTAAGAAAAAAGGATTAGGGAAAAGGAAGAGCAGAGCGTCTTACAAAATTGATTCCGATTAGGCTAAATTAGGAAAAAGTTGAAGAGTTGTAATGAGGAAGTTGAGATGGGTGAAGGACGACGATGGATTCTGGGACTTAGACGTCTCCACTCCGGCCACCCTCAACGGCATAGCCCGACCCGCACCCGGTGACCCAATCCCATCCGTCCTCGGATTGTCCAGAGGAATCCGTCTTTCAAGACCCAAACAGCTCGACTTCTTCCAGAGATTCATGTTCATGCCCTTTATCCCTTCCTACTCCAATGCTAGTCCTCATGCTCATGGAAACGGCTTCTCGCTTCAACGCGTTCTCTCCTTACCTTTCGCCCTTGATCGCTGGTACTGGTTTCTCCCCTTTTCTTAATTTTCTCCTAAATTTACTCAAATTGTTTACTAATTCATAATCATGAATAACAATTGGCATCTTTGTTTAGGTTTGGAACTGTGCTTGGTCAGTTGAATGTACAAAAATTGGCATCAAGTATCAAGAGAAATGGGTTCAGGCAACCTAATGATGAATCTCCATGGTTCAAAAACATTGCGAGACATCTCAGCGATAAGTCTTTGTACGCGATTGATTTCTGCTCAGAATTCTTCCTTACACCTGATGATTCTCTTCAATTCAGCTTAGAATCTTATGGCGATGATGACTACAAGACCCCTCGAAAGAAAGCAGTTTTTCATCACAAGGCAAGCATATAATGATCCAAACTTTGTTCCCGATTAGGGCTTTAACATAATCATCACCTATCATTGTATGCTTCTTGCAGTTCCCACATCATAATCTAACTTTAGAAGCAGCTTCTCCTGGACTTTTTGTTGACAAAAATGGTAGTTTCTGGGATATTCCTTTGAACATGGCAATCGATCTTGCATCTGTAGCTTCTGACATTGGCCCAAGTTACCATATATGTGTCAACCATAATGCTGGTTCACCGAAAAGCTTTGGAACCCATAAAAATGATGCAATTCCTCCTGCCTCTATACAGCCAGGTTTATCTGCCACAACTGCTTTTTCTTTGAAAAACAGTATCGACATATGGAGAAGTGAAGCACCAAAGCTGAAAAAAGTTCAACCATATGATGCATTCCTCTCAAACCCTCATATCTCAGCTTCAGGAATCATTGGTAAGAATTTCTCATTCTACCATATCTTGTTTTCAATCTTGTTTCTGATAATAAACAAACGTATAGGAGGTGTGATGAGTGCATGCTTTGGAGATAACTCAGTAAGAGCAACAACAGGAGATGGTTTTGGTGTTGGTGTGAGGAGGGGCAATTGTGCCATTTTAGCTGATTCATTTGCAACAGTCTCACTCTCTGCACAGCTTGGAACTTTCCAGAAGATGTTCTTTGATCTAACTCGTTTTCAGGCCCTTCTTGATTTCCCATCTGGTTCAACTTTTCTTACAGGCGCCACTCATTTGGCAAAAGATTTATACAATTCCCAAACACCAAATCTTGAAACATTTCAACAAATTTCTCCAATTACCACCCTTTCATTCCAGCAGCAGGTAATCAATCTTTCTCACATTTCTTGTTTTATGATTATAGGATGGTAGTAATTGAATGATGATGATGATTTTGAACTTGGTGTAGCTTGTAGGCCCTTTTAGCTTCAGGGTGGATTCAGGGGTAAAATGGGGAATGGAAAATGGTGAGAGCTTTGTGGAAGTGAAGGATCCTGTATTTGCAGTTGAATATGCATTACAAGTTCTTGCTTCTGCAAAAGCTGTAGCATGGTATTCACCAAGGCAGCAAGAGTTCATGATTGAGCTTCGTTTTTTTGAGTCATGAATTATCATATTCATTAATTCATATATGTTAATTATTGTCCTCATTTGAGTTCTTTAACTTAAGGGCTGTATGGGTATTGTTAAGAAATATTTATGAGCTGTCATTATGGAAAGTATCATATTGCTACTAGAATCTAGATGTTATTTCTAAATGCACAATTAAGCCTCAAACAAACATACATAAGCTGCAAAATCCTAAATATCCTCTTAAAAGTTAAAACCTTGTTCAATAATATTGAAGTTTACATTTGCTAATACTATGATGCCTACCAAAACTAGTTGAAGGCCCATCTTCAGGAAGCCCGAGGTGTTCTTCATTATACTTAACTTCCACTAGAAACAGACCATGAGGTGGAGCCACAAGTGCCACCTTTGCAAGTTCCTTCCGATCACATGTTTCCAAGATCTTTGGAACAATGTCTGGCGGCAGTGCTTCCCTCCCAATTTGTATCAACAAAGCAACCTATCAAAATAAAATTCGAATGAACAACAATGTGCTTAAACATAAAAACTAAAAACCCAAATCATTTTAAGGTTGTTGTATGTACTATGTACCATGTTTCTGACTTGCCTATACAGAAACCCAGACCCTTCCACTTCAACCTGCAAAATGGGTCCCTGAAAACAAGAAAAAAAATTGTATAGTCAACATGACACCCGATCAAAAAAGTCAAAACACTTTATACCTTTTCGATTATATCCACTCGAGAGATATTCTTGACTGGGTTGACTATGCGATCATTGCGTTGCTTATTGGCGAAAGAAGAAAAATCGTGTTTCCCTACAAAATACTTGGCTGCTTCTTTCATGACAGATACATTGAGTTTGGAAAGATTATGATAAGCATAGAGACGATGGAATGGGTCCAAGACAGTGTCGTTATAAATCTTGTAATGGTAGATCTTTCCGGTGACTGAAAAACGAGCATGGAAGTCGGGGAGTGCAGGGCCGATTTCTCGAATTCGAACATCAGGAGGAAGAAGACCATTCAGTGCTGCGTGCATGTCTTGCAGATCCTTGTAATTGAATGGTGTAACAAACTGTGCCACCTGAAAAAAACTAAAATCACGTTTCAAGCTTTTAATCTAACCTCATCAACGAACGTATGATGGAAGGCAGACCTGGCCGAGGGCATGAACTCCGGCGTCGGTTCTACTTGCACCGACTACACACAGATCCTTACGTTCTAGCTTTGTAACTCGAGTTAGGGCTTGTTCCAAGAGGCACTGTAGGGTTGGCGTTGATGGTTGATACTGCCAACCTGATAGAACAAACCAATTACAACCATAATCAAAGATATCGAAGATTGACAGAAAGAGATGCAGAAGATAATAGATATATAGAGTAATTGGGAAATTCAATCAGTTTAGGGCAGAAATTAGGGTATAAAGAAACGAAGAATGAAATTGGTTTCACACAGGAGATATCATAACAGAGAAAGTAATCAGGGAATTCAAGCAAGGTGGATGGAAACCGGAGAATCGAGTGCCGTCGTAAGATAAAACCAAACGCCATTTGTAAGTGTTAGCCGGAGGAGTTTGTTGATTATACAGGTCGTCGAGATGAGCAGCGGCCAACGGCAGTCCAACTCCAAGTGCGGCGTAACCCATTATTCTTCCACAGTCCACACCATTCGTATACCAGTCCAACGATGGTTTCCAGTCCACTGACCACCACTTTGAATTTTATCCAACCCATTATTGTTTTATTCGGCCTTGGGGGTACTTTTGCAGAAAAATTATTTATTTTAGCGTTTAAATTCATATGTGTCAATCATGTTTCCATGAGCTCAAAGGCTGGTGGGTTTGGGAAGAAAGAATGGCTCGGCAAGAGTGAGGTGGAGGGTGACCTGGAGTTCGGCAACTTGGGAACACCGCCCCCTCACCTCGGCATGCCGAGGTTTTCGGTGGAACTCGGCGACTCTTCACCGAGTTTCTCTCTTTGGCAACTGAAGAGATGACATGGAAAGGGGTGGTGGTCTCGACACTGCACCCACGAGCCTAAGAAGATATCTAAGAATGAGAATACCTTAAAAAAATATGCAATCAAATCTAATGTCAAGATGTCTCAAAATGGCAAGGCTCTCAAACTCAAAATATGAAACAATCGATCGTATGTGCTAGAATTTATTACTATTTATTTTGGAAACATTTAATCATTTTAAAAATGTTGCCTAATTAGGTTCCAAAACTCAAGTTAAACAATCCATTCAAATATAAGACTAATAGATACGTGCAACATACTGTAACATCAAAAAGATATCACTTTATATCACATCATCTATGGTGTTATACCACATTTATAAGAAATGGCCACCATGTCATAACACCAAGTAATTTCAATGTCATCATTTGTTTTTTATTTTTTATTATTTTTTTATTTTTTAAATAATTATAAAAACAAATATAATTTAATAAAACATGCTATTTAAACAAATCATAATTTTTAAATTAAACACATCATTAAAAAAAACATTACAAGAAAAAAAATACGATAAATTTAAAAACATAAATAATAATCCTAATTGTCAAAATAAGAGGCCTGAATCTTCTCCATCGCTCGTAGCACTTCTGCATCTCGGGGCGACAAACCTTCCTCGCTAGACCTAAGAATTGTCAACTGGTTCGTCATATCTTATCGCTCGCATCACTCCTTCTCCTCCTGTGTTTGCCTACGAAGGAAATCAAAGTGCTTGCGCTGTAAATCAGTTCTTTCTTTTGCTAGTAAATCGTGTGCGTCGAACTTCGCTTTGATTTCCGCTAAATGTTGCCTTTTTTTTCAACTTCATCCGCAAGTCTTTGAGAGCGCTTCACTTTGTCACATCCTACCAGTCGTCGTGGATGCGATATCTTTTCGATGTCATCCGGGATCTCACTGGTGTCGACGTTGAGGTCGATGTGAGTCTGTGCGTCGGAAACGTTGACCGAACTCGAATTTCGAGACCTCTTCGATTGAACCTCCGATGATGTTGGATTTTTAGTCCATTTGGATCTACTCTCAACATCTCCCATGATTTATCAGACTTGAACACATGACCCATTTTGACGCAATATTGCTCTTTTGCGTCATTAAATAAATTAAAGTCGTTGGCACCGCTTTGCTTTTCCGAATGAAGTTTGTTGTAGATCTCACTGAATTTGGTGCACCTCCTAATTTGAGTCAATTTACTACTAAGCATATCCGAATTGCTGTATGTTTTTTCTTCAAAAAAGCATGAAATTTTGCAAGCACCAATTCCCAATAAGCAACTTTCCTCATACCATTTCCGTGACATTCATTTTTTGAAGTCCCACACCACGCTACTGCTAAAGCGTACTCCTCCTCCGGTGTCCGCTACTTTGAAATTTTTTCATTTTTCGTGACATCTTTCCCTTTCCCTTTCCCTCTTACTCTCCTGCTACCTCTCGCTTGCATTTAGGCAATTTTTTATACCGATTGTTGTGTGGGTGGTCGTTGTATGCTTGTTTGTTGATGCGCCTCCAGGTTCACCTTCCATTGTCTGTGAGAGTTATTGACTTCTTCACGATTAAGTTAACTTGGAGACAACAAACAACTCGTAAGCTGATTGGCGGGGAGGGGATCCCGGACCAACGCTCCGATGATAAAGTCAGAGAAGACTCTAAGAGTATGTCGAAAATCGAGTGAAGTTTAATAGAATAGTGTATTCGTTTGTGCACCTTGTTTCATGACTTTCGTCACTTATTTATAGTCGGTTTTTAGGAGGTTGCAGCCTTTTCTTGTACTAAACAGGTTTGCCATCTTATCACATTAATGTCCATATGCCCGAAGGTTAGGGGTGGGAATCGGTTCGGTTTATGAGTTCTTCGATTTTCTCGAATCGGTTTCCTTGGTTTGAATTTTTTTTGTCCAATTTGAAAACCAAACCAAATTGAATTCAAATTCTCTAGACCAAACCAAAAACCGAATTCTAATTCGGTTTGGTTCGGTTTGAAAACTAAGGAAACCAAATATTAACTAAAAAAATAGTGTTGCAATTTTGCAAACATAAATTACAATGTTTTAACGTAGAAACCTAAAGTTGCAAACATAAAAGTTTCATACAAAAAGATCCAAATTTTCATACATAAAATGATACAATGGTACTAGTACTAGCTAGAAACATAAAGTTTAAGTTCCAAGTTTCAAGTTCCAAACAAAGGTATAAAACATTAAGTTCAAAAGTTGTTTCTAGTGGCTTGCCAGTATTTGATCTCATTTATATAACAAGGACAACTGATTTCGTCGTCGATTGGTGCAAGTCTACAATAAAACATTTTAAAATCAATACATAACATACCAAATGGGCTAAAAATGATTTTTACTTTATAATTAATACTTTTATTTAATATATACAATATATAATAAAATTTTTATTTAATTTATTTATGAAATTCGATTTTTCGGTTCGGTTTGGTTTAAACTTCATGAGACCAAAACTCGAACTAAAAACCAAATTCATAATTCAGTTTGATCTCGGACCAAACCAAAAACCGAATTTGAATATCGTTTGGTCTGAAATCGGTTTTGGTTCGATTTGGTTTTCGAGTTTTACGGTTCCGGACCAAATAATTCCCACCCTTACCGCAGGTACACTTATATGTACTTGATATCCATTTAATAGTTGTTCTCGTTGGTCAAAGGATCAATCAATCACGTATCATAATACATGATGTTTTCTTTGAGTCCGAATGTACTACAACACTCTGGTGACGTCAATTCGTATCTTAGTCGTTATTCTCTATGGTTCGGTACTCGTACATAGTTCAATATGCATATAGTTCGGTATGTACCTGGTTCAGTATATACCTGGTTCGGTATAGTGAGGGTATATTCGTAGCTTCGAGCTAGGCTATACCCTATTAAGTCCCCCCCAGTTTGGATCGTTACTCTTCTGTCAGAAGTAACGATTCAAATTTAAAAAGTATTTTAAAGTAACTGTTATGACCGGATAGGGACAGACACCTGAATTAAATTTTGACGTGACGGTTCGACGGTTTCTAGTGTTCATCATTGCCTATAACCGTCTCCTCATTACTTTTCAATTTAAAGCGACTATAATGTGTAACCGCTACATTGCCTGTCTCATAAATATAACTCAGCTTGGTCCCCTATAAATACTTCCCCTGGTTTATTACTTTTCTTCAATGCTTGTGTAACACCTTTAAATTCACAATCTGAAAATTTCATTTTTAAGTTTAACAATCATACAACAACCATTCCATTTTTCCCAAAAACCATAAAAACATAAAATAGTTTGGTTGTGCAATTCATGATACATATCAAATAATCATCAGAGTCATAATCCCAAAATCACTAGTGCGGAAAATCCATGGTGTGATGCGATACGATAAAGTCGGCCCTTTCCCCTTCGAGCTAGAAGTACCCTGAAACAAAATCTGAAAACTGTAGCACGAAGCTTAGTGAGTTCCCCCATCTTACCACACAACATACAATAACATACTGTCAGGCATATATGGGTGCCCGACCTACCCTACTGAGCATACCTGGGTGCTCAACCTACCCATTTCAGACATACCGGGGTGTCCGACCTACCCCTGTCAGGCATAACTGGGTGCACGATCTACCCATGTCAGGCATATCTGGGTGTCCGACCTACCCTCCGGTTTATTTCACCCAGTTACGGGGACTATTTCACCCCTACCACTACCACATAATAACATAACATAATCATACTGCCAGGCATATCTATGTGCCCGACCTACCCTCCGGTTTAGCTCGACCGGTTACAGGGTCTAATCCACCCCTCCTACCATAGCATACTAGTACATAAAGCATAACAGATAGTGACATACCAGACAATTATCACAAAGACAATCATCTCTACTATAATCAGCTACTAGTGGGCCGGTATTGGTGCCTTCGACCCACTTTTACAGGAAGGTAACTCACCTCGTAAGGCTGAATACAATATCTCACGGCAAGAATCTCTAGCAGCTGCTCCGACGACTCCCTGATCTATCATTACCACAATAACACTTAGTCAAAAACTAGCAATCCTTCTTAGGGTAAAATGACCATTTTACCCCTGATCTAAATTGGCCAATACCTAAGGCCCAACACCATAACATGAAAGGCCCAAATCTAAATGGTCTTCCTAAGCCCATTAGTGGCCCACCAATAGCCCAATTTTCCAAATTGGGACCAACTCTTCAAATGGGCCTTAACCTAAACCCAACATACTCTTAGCTCAAAATAGATAATTTCCAATGGCCCATTATGGCCCAAAAGGCCCAATACCATAAATCTCAATTCTAGGCCGAAAGGCCTTATTCCACAGTGGGCCACATCAATCCAGGCCCAAACTTCTAGGGCCCAAAAGCCCACATTCGCCAATCTGTATGCGTACGCGTGACGTACCTGGCACGTACGCCCAGCATGCGCTGGCCTTGACCAGAAGCAGGAAGTTGACCCAATACGCGCAACGTACCAGGGTGTACGTATATAATCCCTTATCTAAAGGACACACGTATCTGATAAGATCAGAGTTGACAGCGGCTTTTGAAAGCTACGATTGCTGATCAGGTTCTGAAGTTATGCAAAATAGTTATTAGACTTATCCAAGTGGGATACTGTTGGATTAGTGTCTAAGTCCATAACTATTTTGGTATGTATTTGACCCGATTGTGAGCATGGTCCTTTTGGGTTGCCTTCACACGGGTGACTAGACAGGATGACAGTTGAGGAGAGAGGTTGATTAGAGCATAAATATGATTTATTTATTATATTATATGATTAATATAATAATTTGGAACTATATTATTAATTATTATTTAATCAGAAATTAATTTAGAATTAATTTTTGGATTAAAGGAACTGATTAGAAGTATAGGGGTTGTTTTGTAATTATTCAATAGTTGAGGCTTTGGGCCATTGGATCACCTTTATTAAGGCTTGGCCGAAAATCCTAGAAGGATCTAGGAGTTTTCGTCCAAGGGCTTAAGGAAAGGAGTCCATGGATTTGCTTGGGCCCTAAGCTAAGGGATTAGGGTTTCCACCTTGAAACCCTAGCTAGCCTCCAGTATAAATAGCACCCTAAGGCACTAGAATTCGTCCAAGCCTTGGGAAACCCTAAAAGGGACGAATTATAGAGCAAGATACCCTTCTCTCCTCTCTCCCATATTCATCCTTTCACCTAGTGTGTTTGTGAGCCATTAGAGGTACTACACTTGTGGTACTTGCTTTCAAGAGCTAAGGAAATTCAAGGAACTAGTTGTTATTGCTATATAACATTAAAAGGTATGTATTCTATTCTCTTTTGTGTATTTCGAAAAATTATAGGAGCATTCCAGGTTTCTTTTTGTGTTCATAAAGTTGTATGTCTAATAGTGAAAAACATAGATCCAATTAGGGTTGCATGCACACATAGGATTGTTTGTATAAAACCTATCAGTGGTATCAGAGCCTTAGGTTTTTGTTTTCAATTAGATTTGATACAAATGTATGAATATGACAATTAGGGTTTATGGCTAATAAACCCTGGAGGCTTGATTTTCGAAATTAGGGTTTCTAAACCCTAGATTTCGAAATTTTGGTAGGGTTTCCTAAACCCTTTTTCCTTTGGCCCCAAGATTTCGATTTTAGGGTTGTCTAACCCTAGAATTTCGAAATTTGCCTTGTCCCCTTGATAAGATTCCCAAATTTTAGGGATTTGGATAATGTCATATCTTGTAATTATCCTTGATTCCTTAAATAGATAATTAAGGATCTTATGAATTATCCCATTCCATAAATTTTCAAATCTTAGGGGATATGAGATTAGATTAAATAAATTGTTTAATTTAATAGATAATCCTACACGATTTAATAATTTTAAATTAATTGTTTAATTTTGGATAATTATTAAATCAATATTTTAATATTTAAGAGTTTAATATTAAAAAGTTTTAATTTTTCGAAAAAAGTTAAATATGATTAAAACCTTAGTACTTTGAAAAGTTCAAATTACACCCTTATGGGTTTATTAATTAATTAAAGTGTATAATTAAAAGAGAGTTAATAATTCCATAAAGTTTTGGTTTAAATTTAATTAAATTAAAAGTATAATTTATTAAATTAGACCACCTAGTATTTTAAAAGTATAAAATACACCCTATACTATATATAACACTAAAAGTCTAATATTATATATATGTATGAGTAAACAGTCAGTCTTACCGTTAGTAGGCCTCATTCACGAAGCTGGTCTATAAGGGGTGTTTAAGGAAATTGCTTATAAAATGGCGATTGAATGGGTATCCACTCTTACCTACCGCACTCTTGACTAGTGGAGGGTCGTTAGCCGAACGGGTAGGATAGGACGAAACCTTCCATTATAAGTATAATGAAGTACAAAGTAACTACATGCTTTTACAAATTCCCAAATTCTAGTTATTTTAGGAAAAATATGAAATTGTATGCTAATCCATGGAATTACACTTCGTACCCTTGTCAACCGTTAGTGGAGCGTGTGTGGTTAACCGGCACACTAATTTGGGATTGACATTGGTGGCGAAGGGTGGCTCGATATTTATCATAGATCAATGGAGCGTGTGTGGCTAACCGGCACATTGATTAGGTGATAGTAGCATTGAGTGCACCACGTAGATTCGTATGGTTATTCACACCTTATTTGTGATCCTCGGCATCCCAGTCACAAATGAAGGGCATAATCGAGATTAAACATGCCATTGAAAGGTTCAATGAATCTCAAAAAGATCTAGGAGTTTTAATTCATTTAAAACTTAAACTTCATTGTTCGTTTTTCATGGTGGAAATTGGTAAATCGTCATTTACCTACCTTCAAATATTCTGCAACTAGATTACGACATCCCTCTTCTAGGTTGTAGAGTATTGTGTTGGATCCTAGCCTTAATATCTCATTTGGGTGTTTTATTAAGGACTCAATCAACTTAACTTGAATTTTCTCCCGTTTTGTAGATGTCAAATGACAATGGTCTTCCTAAATCCCTTGGAACAAGCCTTCCAAACGAAGATGATATTCCACGATATGATCGAGGAACAAGAGATCATGCTTCACTTCCTCCACCTCCTCCAATTATTCTCCCTAACCCACAAGTTCGAAGGCTTGAAAAATTCAAGCTCACTCAAGCCCTATTGGCAAGTAAACACGAAGATGGGAAACCTGTGTGTGCACACGTCTTGGAGATAAAGTCACACATTGACATGTTAAGGATGTTGGGTGTCGAGATTTCAGGTGAGTTGGCTGTTGACTGGGTTCTTCAGTCGCTTCCTGAATCATATAGTGAGTTCGTTAGAGAGTACTATATGATGGACCATGACGTGACCTTCATTGATTTGACCTATTTTCTTATAACTCCTGAATCAGCAATGATTTGGCGTGCTGATCAAGCAAATTTATCTGGTGAATCAAACTCTCAAACTTCAATGGACATTGAAAATGGTGACATTGGAAATCCAGAAAAGGTAAATTCTGAGATAGTTCCTTGTGTCATTCCAAAAGAGTCCAGTTGCTTCTATTGCCAAGAGAAGGGGCATTGGAGACGAAGCTGCCCTGTTTACCTGAGAGATCTAAGAGATGGGAGAGTCAAAACGTATGGCTCTACTTCAGGTAAAATCCATTAACTAACTCTATATGTTCCTATTCTTTAATTCTTAATATGTGATGTGATAAGATTACATTTTGAAGTTTTGCAGGATCGAAGAAAAGAGAGGAAGCTTAAGGAAGAAGCGTGTTGAATCTGATCATGAAGAAATGGATTTCGATCGCATGGATTCGAAGATCAAATTTTTGAGCTGCTATTCTAGAGTTAGGATAGATTGATAAGAAATAGCATAGTTTTTCAGTTGAATTGCATTGTAAGGACAAATTTTTTCCGCAATAATATAAATTTCGATTTTGTCTTATTTATTTTCCTTGCAGTGGCATGTATGAAAAATTGATGTTTGAATGTTTCTACTATTAGCAATAATGGATTTGATTCTTAATTATGTTATTTGCGGAAATGTCGAGAATTTGCCAAATAAAGGAAGATTCTCATCGCCCAAGTTTTAATTTGACAGAAACTTGGAATCATACAACTTGGTTGCGTGATGAATGAGAAACTTCATATTTGGAAATTAGACTAATTCTTTGTCAAAGTGTCAAGAGAAGGACTAGGAGATCGAGTACACTAGGTTGTGCGTTGATCAAGTCCACCATAAGAGTGATAAAGATATTCGTCATGATTTACTAAAGTTTAGTAAATATGATTATACTCATAAGATTAAGTGTAATTCTGAGTTGATTGAAAAGGTTTCAATAAATGGCAGAACGAATAAGAAGAATCAAGAAGGCAGAAAGATAAAAGTTTCTCTATTCTAAGAAGAAGGGAGAGTACCTTTTATTGTGTTTTATGATAAGTCTTAATGATTAAGAACCATATCTCAATAGATCCTCCAAGTGAGTCTTAGTGCATTTGTATGTCAAAGAAGAGGAATCGAGAATTGTAGAAATGGTTAAAATCAAGAAGTCAATCATACTTCGTTCCAATATCAAGTCTTAGAGTTATATTCCAAGATTGTGAATTGAGTGACAAGTCTTAAGTAGGTTTATAACACTCACCAAATGTGGAGTTTGGAAAAGGTTTTCTTATTCTTGCACATTTGAAATTGGTAAGTTGTGTTGTCTTGGATAAGACAAAGACCAACTAGGACCAATTATGTGAAGTGTTTTGTCTTGATAAGAACTACACTAACTCTTGAATATTTGTTTTGTCTAGGAAAGGTTCCTGACAAGAGAATCATATATGTCAACAAGTCAGTGGGAGTCTCAATTGTCTTGAAAAGTTTCAAGAACAAATCAAGAATAAACTGATAGTTAATCACTAGCACACGACTTGAGGTTGGCGACCTATCATGTTGACATAATTTTGTTTCTGCGCCATTCCAGATGAAGTCAACTATGCAATATGAGTTCTATGAATTGATTGCATAAAGGCAAGGCACCCTAATCATTGGAAAGTACATTGATAGGAAGGGGTGAACTGCTCAACGACCTGGAAGCAATGGTGAGCATTCGTGCTACCATGAGGCAGAAAATCGAGATTGAACAAGTTCAGTCCATATGAGTTGGATTTGTCACGAACATTGTCTTACGATTATTGTTATGACAAATTCAAATGGATAGGAACACATACACTTTAAAATCTAAGTGTCATAAGGTCTCCCTCCTTCATGAAAATGATTGTGAGGAAATGCTTTCACTAAGAGAGATTTTAAGAAGATAGCAATTGTGATAATTGTATTCTCAAATTCGATTATGATTACGGCATCCCTCTTCGTAGTTCGAATTGTGAGATTTGGCAATTAGTCTGAACATCTGGGACTTAGTAACATATATTCTGAATTGTTTAGACACACATGTGAGCTATCTAAGAAAAGGTGTATGAGCTTAAAAAGCTTAGATAAAGGCTTATCAAAGCATTAGGTATTAGAAATATGAACTTAAGGAATTCAATAAGCATTGTTTTCTAGAAGTTCAAGTGTTTTCTGAATACATGTCAAAGCTAGTGGGAGCATAAGTGTTATGCTTGTATGGAAATAATCATTGTGTTAGTGGGAGCATGATTATTATTTCAAGTATTGCGAGTTAGCAATATTAATTATAGAAAACAAAGATTAACTTTGCAAAGTTGTAGGGGTTGAAAAGTTGTTTTGCTATAATTAAGGGAGAGAATATTATACTTTGTTTCAAAATCTAAAAGCTTAGATCAAGAAATGTTAATAAAATTTAGTCAAGGATACATAGCACGTTCTCAAAATTCGATTATGATTACGACATCCCTCTTCATAGTTCGAATTGTGAGAACATGGCTAACAAAATATTATGGCAAAAGACTGATAAAGTATCATGTCTTTATGTGAGACATTATGCATCGTGTCCCATACGCTTCGGGTATAGGATCAATTGCATATGCTATAATATTTGACCGTTCTAAAATTTTCCAAATGCCTAGGGCATTAAGAGGGAAAAAGGGACTAGAATCGGTTTTGACTAAAATAATTAAACAACTATCAAAGGACGATCTGAGGTTCACTGAGGATTTGTCGCTTGTGAGTAGTTGGAAGTATAGTATTGGATGGACCATATCGACATTATTATGAATAGATAAGATTCTATTTAGAATGAGTTGTCACATGGCAAATATGGAAATGTTTCCGTTAATGGGAGTTGGATATTAAGAAATAAGTCTAGATTGGAAACTTTTATGCAAGAAGGATGTTCAAAGGAATGTACTTTGAATGTGAGACTTCACGTCCATGGAATTGTCTTGTGACAATTTCCGATAGAATACCTTGTAATTTCATTAGCCGGGTCTTGGTGACTTTTGTGCTATGACATTACGAAAGAATCATTGCATAAAATGTTAGAATCTGACATATTCTAAAAGTGGCAAGAATTTGGTATTCTTATACTAATAATCAGGATTGGGGATTGTGAAATGAGTTTCATTGGAAAAGTTTTTCAATTGATCTATTTCACAGAGGATGGACCATAGGAAACCAAAGTGTGCATGCTTGGAGCATGGGGCAATTGTGGTTATAATTCGAGTAATAAAGTTGATTTTCCGAAACATTAAACAATGAATAATGAGTAATCAATATGGTGACTAAATAAAAGACGTTTTATTTATACTCAAGAGTTTGGGGTCATATAGGATTGAGTATTATCATTGTGTTTCACTTTGCATGTTTTTGACTTCCAAAATAACTGGGTTATTCGAACCTCCACAGTCGGTCATACGTTGGAAGTAGGTATGAAGGAAGACTGTCATGAATCTGTCTGTAGATTGTCTAAAGTGTTTAGACATAGCACAAGTTTGCTGCAGAGTTCATGAGTGCTTTAATAAGATTAAAGTATTGGATTAAACCCACGCTCACTTGAATCACTTCATGATTTTTATCACGAGTGATTGTGAGACGATAATATTGTATATTCTCGAAACCAAGACGTGTGAGTTGTTACTTGCTTATCGGTTGTACATTGATAATAAGTAAACGCACCAGTAACTTGGTGTTGTAAAACTTATTGTTGTGTGTGATTCGATGAGTGAGTGCAAGCGAGCATTTAAGTCAAAGTTTATCCATTCCTTTTACCCAAAGTGGGATAAAAGCGATATCTGTGGGCCCCTCGATGATTTAGTGATGACACCCTAAGCGCTTGGCCAAGCCGGGACTAAGTTGATGTGTTCAATTGTAGTCTATTGTCAGTCATCATAAATGGGAAGTCGGGAAACAATATAGAGAGAATGATTAAAATTCATGTCTTGTGTCTATACGATATTTTGAGAATGGAGGAATATATAATCCCTTATCTAAAGGACACACGTATCTGATAAGATCAGAGTTGACAGCGGCTTTTGAAAGCTATGATTGCTGATCAGGTTCTGAAGTTATGCAAAATAGTTATTAGACTTATCCAAGTGGGAGACTGTTGGATTAGTGTCTAAGCCCATAACTATTTTGGTATGTACTTGACCCGATTGTGAGCATGGTCCTTTTGGGTTGCCTTCACACGGGTGACTAGACAGGATGACAGTTGAGGAGAGAGGTTGATTAGAGCATAAATATGATTTATTTATTATATTATATGATTAATATAATAATTTGGAATCATATTATTAATTATTATTTAATCAGAAATTAATTTAGAATTAATTTTGGGATTAAAGGAACTGATTAGAAGTATAGGGGTTGTTTTGTAATTATTCAATAGTTGAGGCTTTGGGCCATTGGATCACTTTTATTAAGGCTTGGCCGAAAATCCTAGAAGGATCTAGGAGTTTTCGTCCAAGGGCTTAAGGAAAGGAGTCCATGGATTTGCTTGGGCCCTAAGCTAAGGGATTAGGGTTTCCACCTTGAAACCCTAGCTAGCCTCCAGTATAAATAGCACCCTAAGGCACTAGAATTCGTCCAAGCCTTGGGAAACCCTAAAAGGGACGAATTATAGAGCAAGATACCCTTTTCTCCTCTCTCCCATATTCATCTTTTCACCTAGTGTGTTTGTGAGCCATTAGAGGTACTACACTTGTGGTACTTGCTTTCAAGAGCTAAGGAAATTCAAGGAACTAGTTGTTATTGCTATATAACATTAAAAGGTATGTATTCTATTCTCTTTTGTGGATTTCGAAAATTATAGGAGCATTCTAGGTTTCTTTTTGTGTTCATAAAGTTGTATGTCTAATAGTGAAAAACATAGATCCAATTAGGGTTGCATGCACACATAGGATTGTTTGTATAAAACCTATCAGTACGCCCATCGTACTGGCTAGCTTTCTTAAGTCTCCTTTTGTGGCTTAATCCATTAAGTCCTAACGTCCAAAACATAGATCTAGGTCCTTTAAGACATCTTAACCCATAAAGTCACAAACTTTATGTCTTTGCATGCATAGATGGGGGTTAAAACATGAATTAAGTCCTTAAACCAACTTTGTGACCATTAAACACTTGCATGGTTGTAGCTTAACCATCAAGGTATGATTTTTATGACTCTAAATGCTTCCAAGAGCTCAAAAGAACAACTCTTATGGTCTGGAACTACCAAGACACAAGAAACCTCAACAATGGAGTCCGAAAATGACATAAAACACCCCAAAATCAAATCTAAGCATGCATTAGCCAAGTAGAAAGCTTTATACCTCCAATGGGACAGAAATCATGCAAAACTTCTGGATATACAAGCCCTTTCCAAGCTCTTGCTCTTTCTTCAAACTCCTTCTTCTTCAAAATCACCAAACTTACACCAAAAACTCAAAGTAAGCTCCAAAATACAAACAAGAGGGTTAGGGTTCGAATTGGGCACTGAGACGGCAAGGGAGGCTGATAGGATTAGGGTTTTGAAGATGATAAGTTGTTTAAATAGGGTACAAACCCTAAAAATTAGGGTTTGCATCTGGCCACCCTACGCCCAGCGTACGCATGGGAGCCCCCCGATCCGCGCCTCATATGCGTACGTTGCGCGTACACCTTGTACGCCCAGCGTACGCTTTGCCCCAAAAATTCCAACACTTCACTAATTAAACTTGAATAAAAGCAGTACAATACCTGATAAATCCTGGACGTTACAGCTTGTAATTTGAAAATTACTCTTCTTTCTCCCTTATTCTCTTTCGTTTTCTTCGTTTTATTCCCTATGGCCAACAAGAAAATTTCTAGCATTCATACCATGAGATCCAAACTTACCCCAAGATCCTTTCTAGTATCATGAAAAAATGGAAAGAATCCACCTGCTGAACAAAGTTTCTTGTCATACTAGTAAGTGGGCTAGCGTCATAGCTAGGAAGCAACTGAAGTTTGAGGAGGCTTTACAGACATTGAAAGGGATGTGCATTCTTCAAGAGCAACTGGAGGTAGAGGCAAAGGATCTTCGTGAAGAGGTACTAATGAAAATTTGGTGGATCATGGTGACCGAACCATAAGATATAAGGACTTATGGTTCAAACTCAATGAAAATAGGGTCGAGCCATGATTTGGTGGATAATGGTGACCGAACCATAAGCTATAAAGACCTATGGTTCATACTTCATGAAAATTGGGTTAAAATTTATCAATCAAAAGCTAAAGATTGCATTCACGGTGAAAATCAAACGACATATAAAAGGTGATTGTTGTGTAATGCTATTAATGCATTTCTTGATCGACTACAGGTTGATTCGTGACCACTGCCGCCCTAGAAATGGAATTTGCGAAGGTTTCGCATTGTAACGTCCCAAAAATACTAAGTAAATTTGTTTGTTTTCAAATCAACCAAAACCATCAACCATTCATTTCAAAAGCATCAAGGTATGTCAATGTAGAAAATAGTTATTATACTACAATCCAATTTCATAAAATGTAGAACACTGGTGGATGTTGTGCGATCATGTCGGGCCCTTCCCCTTTGAACCATAAGTATCGAAAAAACATTTTAAACATAAATCGTAAGCATAAAGCTTAGTGAATTCCCAAAAATACCACACAACATACATACATTGTCATGGGCTACCCCCATGGTCTTGCATAAAAGTGTCATGGGCTACCCCATGGTCTTTTCCCTAGAATGTCATGGGCTACCCCCAGGGTCCTACAACTAAGTGTCATGGGCTACCCCATGGTCTTTCTTTGAAATTCTATGGGCTACCCCCATGGTTTAACATCCAAGTGTCATGGGCTACCCCCATGGTCTTTCATGTAACTGTCATGGGCTACCCCCATGGTCTTTCATACAAATGCCACAGGCTACCCCCAGGGTCTTCCATGCAAGTATCATAAATACAACTAGCATCGTACATAGTATAGTGAGAAGACTCTGTTGGGTTATGAGCATTCTAACACTCCTAAGTGTACATGCAACCCTAAATACCTTGGATCTATGTTTTCTCTATTATACATACAATTATGAACATCCAAGGTATTATCCTAATCTAGCATACAAAATAATAAATATAACAAGATAGAATACATACCTCTTTGATGTAGAATGTCTTCATGAAGCTTGAGTGCCTAGTGCCCCAAGTGTGACACCTCAAATGGTTCACACAACACCAAATACACTTGGAATAACTTGAGAGAAACTTGAACACTCCTTAAAATCGTCTAGCCCTCACACTCACACATTAGTGCACGATTTCTTGAGCCATGGGATTCTTTTATATGGTGGCTATTAGGGTTACACCATGTAACTCATAACTTTACCCATTCCTTATGCTCCATGGATTTTAACCTCCATGGAGTATCCATGGGTCACCCCATGGACTTAGTCCAACATAAGGAATCTTGGATCACAAGCCCACATATATAAGAATGAATGATTTACACAATCAACCCATATATTTAATTAGTCTCCTTTTGATCACTTAATTAATTCCAAATTAATTCTTGATCAATACTAATTAAATAACCTTATTAATATATTAGAACTTATAATATATTAACCAACCTTAAGTGTTATTTCTCTCATTATAGTCTATCCAAATGCATGATGCCATGCAACCCAAATGGACCATGCCGGGTCGGGTCAAGTCTTACCAATTATAGTTATGGACTTAGACATTAATCCAACAGTCTCCCACTTGGATAAGTCTAAAACTATTATTGCGTATGACTTCAGGAACCGATCAACAATCGTAGCTCTCAAAAGCTTCTGTCGAACTCTGACCTTGTCGATGAACTCTGACCTTTGTCAATGACTTGTCCATTAGATAAGGGATCATATATTCCTCCATTCTAGATATCATATGGACTGAGACATGGATTATCAATCATTCTCTCTGTCCATTTGTTGTTTCCTGATTTCCGATTCATGATGACTGACTGATTGAATAAATCAAATCAGTCCTGGCTTGGCCAAGAACTCACATGTATCATCTTTAAATCATCGAGGGGCCCACAGATATCGCTTTTATCCCGAAGGTAAAAGGAATGGATAAACTTCGACTCATATGGCTTGTTCTACTACTTGTTGAATCATACACAAAGGCACGTTTTATAACATCGAGTTACCAATGCGTTTTCGTGCAATCAATGTATAACCAACTCATAGTAACAACTCATATCTCTAGGTTTGAAGAATATAAGATATTATCGTCTCATGATCACTCGTGATAAAATCCATGAAGTGATTCAAATGAGCGCGGGTTGAATCCAATACTCAGAGCTTATGAGCACTCATGAGTGTTGTAGCACCACTTTGTCCACCAACTTGGACCTCTACAAACCAACACATGACAGTCTTGATTCATATCTACTTCCAACATATGACCGACTGTGGATGGTTTGAATAACTTAATCATTCAGGAAGAGCGACTTAGTTATTCTGGAAGTCAAAACATGCAAAGTGAAACACAAGAATAAATGAATCAAATATGGTATCAAACCCTATGAATATAAATAAACACTTTTATTTATCACCATACTGATTACTCATTATTCATTGTTACGGTTTTATCAACTTTATACTTGAATTTAAAACAATAGTTGTCCCATGCTCCAAGCATGTACACTATGTTTTCTAAACACTAGTCATGCCATACACCAAGTATGCATACTATGTTTGTCTATGATCTTTACTTTGTAAAATAGATCAATTGAACATCACTCCAATGATCCTCTTTTCACAGTCCCAAATCCTTACTGCAAATGCAAGAATTCCAAATTTATGTCATTTACTGAAATCTGTTAGATTCTAAACTTATATGCATTGATCCTCTTAATGATTATGCACGAAGTCAGAAAGACTTGGCAACAATCATTACAGAGCATTCCAAAGGAGATCAGCTCCTTGGAAACATCCTTCTTTCATTAAGTTTCCTAATCTTACACAGATTGAATAATTTCTAACTTTGAAACATTTCCATATTCCATTTTGACTATCACTTCTGAACAAGAGTTGCCTCCTTACAGATTATGTCAATATGGTCCTTCCAGAATTAACATTATACTTCCAACTGTCCTTGAGCAACCAATCTTTGGTAAACCTTAGATTGTCCTCGACAATTGCTTAATCATTTTAGTCATATCCAATTCTAGAGCTTTTCCCTTCATAATGCCCCAGGCATTTGGAAAATTTTAGAAAGGATGAATATAGCACATGTAATCGATCCTATATCCGAAGCATATGGGACACGATTCATGATGTCTCACATAAAGACTAAACCAGTCTTTTGCTATAATATTTCCATTTCAATTTGCCAAGTTCTCAAAATTCAGATTATGAAAAGGGATGCCGTAATCATAATCGAATTTTAGAACGCAAATAATGGACCCATATATAGAATTTCCTTATGTTGAGCCATTCCAACATGAAATTCATATATATATCCTTGATTAAATACGATTAAAATCTCAATCTAAGCTTTTAGAATTGAAATGAAGTATAATTTCCTCTCCCTTAATTATAGCAAAACAACTTTTTCAACCCCTGCAACCTCACGAATTGAAACTTTTGTTTTCTATAATTAACATTGCTAACTTGCAACCTTTGTCATAATTATCATGCTCCCACTAACATGATGATTATTAGCATAACACTTATGCTCCCACTAGCTTTGACATGTACTCAGAAATCAGCTGACTTTCTTACCAAAGTTCAGATTTCTGATACTAGATTGTTTTGATAAAACTTTATCAAAATCATACACCTCTCTTAGATAGCTCACATGTGTGTCTAAACAATTTTAGAACTATGAAAAGGGATGTCGTAATCATAGTCTCAATTGTTTAGACCTTTGCCACTTCTCACAAGTCCATGTTAGTGTGCCGGTAAACCACACACGCTCCACTAACGACTTTGAGAATGCAAATATCACAATTGCTATCTAGCTAAAATCTACTTAGTGAAAGTGTTTCCTCACCATCATTTTCATGAATCGGAGAGAAACCTTATGACACTTAGATTTAATAGTGTATGTGTTCTTATCCATGTGAATTTGTCAAAACCATAATCACAAGACAAGGTTAGTGACAAATCCAAACTCATATTGATTAAACTTGTGCAATCTTAAATTCTTGCCATTTGGCAGCTCAGGTGCCTGCCATTGCTTCCAAGTAGTTGTGCAACCAATTGAGAAATCTCAGAACTCCTATGCAAAGCCAACTTGAATAGGCACAAAAATTTCAACACGATAGGTTATAAACCTCAAGTCGTGTGCTAGTGAAGGACTTTAGGTTTTATTCTTGATTAAGTCTTGAAACTTTCAAGAGCTTTAAGACTCCCACTGTCCTCTTGACATATAAGACTCCCTTGTCAAATATTCAAGAGATAGTGCGGATTCTTTATCAAGACTAACACTTTACACAATTGGCCTAAGTTGGTCTCTGTTTTATCCAAAACATCACAACTTACCAATTTCAAATGTACAAGAGTAGATAACCTTTTACTCTTACATTTGACTAGTGTTAACAAACCCTCTTTAAGATATGTCACTCAAGTTACAATCTTGGAGTATGACTCTAAGAATTGTTTTGGAACGAAGTATGACTCATCTTTTTGATTTAACCATTTCAACAATTCATGACTCCTCTTCTTAGTCATAAGAATGCACTAAGATGACTTTAGAGGACCAATTGTGATATGGTATCTTAATCATTAAGATGATCATAAACATGATACTAAAGTACTCTCCCATTTTTTCAGATTTGAGAAACTTTTATCTTTCTGCCATACTTTGATTCTTCTTATTCGTTCTGTCTCACATTGAAACTTCTCCAATGCTACAGACTTATACTTAAACTTATAAGTATAACCATATTTACTGAACTTAAGTAAATCATGACGAATAGTCTTCTTGATCTTTTGTGGTGGACTTGACCAGTGCACAAGAATGTGTACTCGATCCCTTAGTCCTTTCCTTATTCACATAAGGAATCAGTCTTAATTTTCCAAGCTGAAAGTTTTCATTCATCATACTATACGACTTGCATGATTCCAAGTTTCGGTCCAATTGAACCTTGGGTGATGAGAATCTTTCCTTATTTGGTAATATTAGACACTACCACAACCGAAAGAATCAAATCCATTTTTCCAATATTGCTATCAATGGAATCTTATAAGCAACAACTTTTCACAAATGCCATTGTAAGGATACTTAAAATAAATAAAATCAAAACCTTTTTCTTTTATTTTAAAACTTTGCGGAAAAACTTATCCTTACAATCCATATGAAAACCTTGTTGTTATCTATTCCTAAGCAATATAAATATCATAACTCTTAAGTAATAGCCCAAAATTCTGATCACCGAACCATGCGATTGAAATCCATCTTCGCGATCAGAATCAGCATGTACTTAATAGAGTTAGACAATGGACTTTACCTGAAGTAGAGCCAAACTTATTGACTTTAACATCCTTAGGTAAATTTGGCAGCTTCGTAACCAATTCCCCTTCCTTTGGCAATAGTTACCTATGGACCCTTGATAATGGGACTATCTCAGACTTCGCCTCTCTCTTTACCATTGGGTCAACCGAGTTGACTATGGCCGATCCCTTTCCATTGGGAAGAGAGAGCTTTACTGGATATCCAATGTCATCATTGTCAATGTCCATAGCGTTTTAGGAAGTTGATCTTAGCAAATAGATAAGATCATTAAGGGTCTTGTCTTAGTCTGTTTCATAGGATTCCCAAAAGAACTCACTATGTGACTTAGAAAGTAGTTGAGCCACCAACTTTCTCAAGACTTTGACACCCAACTCTCCCGGCTTGTCAATATGTGACTACATCTCCAAGATGTGATCACACCTAGACCTTGCCTTGCCAATAGGGCTTGAGTGACCTTAAACTTTTTAGGAACTTGTGGGTTAGGGAGAATAATTGGAGGAGGTGAAAGAAGTATGATATCCATGGGACATCATCTTCATTTAGGAAAGCTTGTTTCAAGAGATTTGGGAAGATCATAAATGTCTAGACTAGACATCTTTTTGGGAGATATTCAAGATAGTTGATTTAAAGTCCTTAATATGACACCCAATATGAAATATTAAGGCTAGGACCCAACAAACTATTTTATAACTTAGAAGAGGGATGCCGTAATCCAAGCTATAAAATATTTGAAGGTAGGTGAATGACGATTCACCAATTTCCACCATGAAAAACGAAATAATTTATTAGGTTTTAATTGGATTTGAAAGTCCTAGATCTTTGAGATTCATTGAACTGTTCAAAGGCATGTTTCAATCTCGAGTGTGCCTTCAGGTTTTGTGACTGGGATGCCGAGGATCACAAAACAAGGTGTGAATAACCATGCAAATATACTTGGTACCCTTAATATTTACCCCTTAATCAGTGTGCCGGTTAACCACACACGCTCCACCGATACTATGATAAATATTAAGTTACCCTTTGCCTACCTTGTTAAGTCCAGGTTAGTGTGCCGGTTAACCACACACGCTCCACTAACGACTTAAGCAAAGTGCAAAGTGTAATTTCATGGGTTAGCACCAAATTCACATTTTCCTAAGTAACTAAGATTGGGTATTAATAAGAGTTTAGTTACTTAGTATTTATCATTAATACTTTTAATGAAAGGAGAATTATAGTCCTTGTCCTACCCGTTCGGCTAACGACCCTCCACCAGTCAAGGAAGCGGTGGGTGAGAGTGGACACCCATTAAACTGCCATTTTATAGGCAGTAACCTTATACCCCCCTTATAGACCGGCTTCGTGAATGAGGCCTACTAACGGTAAGACTGACTTTACTCTTATACATATATATAAATATTATTAACTTATAATATTATAAAGTATAAGGGTTGAATTTTAACTTTTAAAATTCTAAGGGCTAACTTGGAATTAAAGTATTCATAAGTGAAAACTTTTCAAATTCCAAAACTTGAGGGCAAGTTTTGAAACTATTCAAGACTAATTAATTCCATAACTTATGAGTTTAAAGTAGTTTTAATTAAAAAAAAAAACTCTTCAAGTTCCATAACTTGAGGACAAGTTATGGAAGACTTTAAACTAATTAATAAAAAAAATAACTTTTTTTTATTGTAACTTATGGAACTAATTAAGGTTACACTTTTTTTTTTAATTTAATGAAGAGACTCTTGAAGCTCCATAACTTGAGGACAAGTTATGGAGTCATAAAACCATTTAATTAGAACTAGACTCTTCATTTTGTAACCTTTGCCAACTTTTATGAGTTTTATGATTCTTAAATGTGACTTTTCATATAACTTGAGGACAAGTTACAAAAACACACTTTGGAATCAACTCTTAGATTAAAATGGATTGAAAACAACTATTTCACACAACTTTTCTATTAATCTAAGAACCTCATAAGAACAAGATAATTCAAATCATCAATCTTCAAGAAATTAGCATGAACATACAAACTAATACAAATCTTGAAATTATGACAATTATCTTAGAAATTGGATTAGCATGAACATTACCACATCAAAAACAAGTTTATAAGTCCAAAAACATCTTAGGGTAATGTTCCTAGTCCAATTCCAGCCAAAACAATCGAATATATGCATCCAACTCGATTTTTCAGCTACTTTTGCAAGTATAACAAGAAAACAAGCCTAGGCTCTGATACCACTGTTGGGTTATGAGCATTCTAACACTCCTAAGTGTACATGCAACCCTAAATACCCTGGATCTATGTTTTCTCTATTATACATACAATTATGAACATCCAAGGTATTATCCTAATCTAGCATACAAAATAATAAATATAACAAGATAGAATACATACCTCTTTGATGTAGAATGTCTTCATGAAGCTTGAGTGCCTAGTGCCCCAAGTGTGACACCTCAAATGGTTCACACAACACCAAATACACTTGGAATAACTTGAGAGAAACTTGAACACTCCTTAAAATCGTCTAGCCCTCACACTCACACATTAGTGCACGATTTCTTGAGCCATGGGATTCTTTTATATGGTGGCTATTAGGGTTACACCATGTAACTCATAACTTTACCCATTCCTTATGCTCCATGGATTTTAACCTCCATGGAGTATCCATGGGTCACCCCATGGACTTAGTCCAACATAAGGAATCTTGGATCACAAGCCCACATATATAAGAATGAATGATTTACACAATCAACCCATATATTTAATTAGTCTCCTTTTGATCACTTAATTAATTCCAAATTAATTCTTGATCAATACTAATTAAATAACCTTATTAATATATTAGAACTTATAATATATTAACCAACCTTAAGTGTTATTTCTCTCATTATAGTCTATCCAAATGCATGATGTCATGCAACCCAAATGGACCATGCCGGGTCGGGTCAAGTCTTACCAATTATAGTTATGGACTTAGACATTAATCCAACAGACTCACCTTAATCTGATGATAAAGAAATCATACACTCGAGTTGCTGCTACAAAGGTTCCTCACACCGGACATGTCCAAAACCAACCCTACGTCATCAACTTTAAGCTTTTTCATGGCTTAATATAGCCCACGACCAAACCTAGGTCCATAACACTCTTTAATAACCTCAAACTCTTGCATGGGTTAGAAATGGCAACAAACACAAGATCCTAAAAAACAACATAAAGTGACAAACTTGAGCTTTGGAGTAGCTTTTACGCACAAGAACCACATCATGAGACCAAAAGCATGCAAATCTCAAAGTTATTCTAGATCTAAGCAATAGAACCATAAAGTTAAGAGCTTTATATCTCCAAAATCTTGCAAATGTGATGAGAGTTTTGGATCTTCAAGCTCCAAGCCCACCAATCCTCAATGATGAACTTCTTATTCTTTCACAAGGCACCAAGAACACTCTAAAGGTCCAAAATAAGCTCTCAAGGATTAGGGTTTCGAAATGGCCATTTGGGGATAGTGGAGGCTAGATATGAAGAGACCTCAAGGGACTTAAGGTGTTTAAATAGGGGCTCAATCCTAAAAAAAAATTGGGTTTGGGTTCAGCTTGAGTACACCCCGTGTACTCAACGAAGTCCGCGTCCATATTTAATGATGTACGCCCTGCGTACACATCAAGTACATCATGTGTAGGGACTGATTTTGCAAAGAAATTAATATATCAATCAAAAAATAAAAATACCTAGGAACACGGGTGTTACACGTATATTCTATGTTCTTGGCAATCGAATTCCTTCCATATTCTCCAGGATATATGAACAATTTCCTCTGGCTTCTATCACCCGGTATGGTTCTTCCCAATTTGGACTTAACTTTCCGATATGTTCTTTCTTAATTACTTCGTTTCTGTGAAGAACCAAATCTCCCACCTTGCATGTTGTACCTTTTACTCTTGTATTGTAATATATTTATGTCATTGCCTTGTAGGCTGCTTATCGTATAGCTGCATCATTTCGTCTTTCTTCCATAAGATCCAGGTTTGCTTGCAGGTCGATGTTGTTCGTGGTTTCCTGAGGATTCCTATTTTGAGTGCTTCACATTGTTACTTCTATAAGTATAACTGCTTCTATCCCATATACAAAGCTAAATGGTGTTTCTTTAGTCGACGTGCGTGCCTTTGTTCGGTAAGACAATAGTATGCTTTGTAATTCATCGACCAAATTTCCATTAGCTTGTCCCAATCTTTTCTTGACCCCCTTCAGCAGAGTTCTGTTGGTAACCTCTACCTGCCCATTCGCTTAAGGGTGTGCCACCAAAGTGAAGTTATGTTTGATTCCTTTCTCCTAGCACCATGTTTTGAAAAGATTCTCTACGAATTGCTTTCCATTATTTTCGATGATCGTGTGTGGGAGGCCGAAGCGACAAACCATCTGTTTCCAAATGAACTTTGCCATATTTCTTCCTGAGATTACTGTTAATGCTTCATCCTCAACCCATTTTGTGAAATAATCTACATCTACTATCAGAAACTTCAACCTTCCTGGTGCTTCAGGAAAAGGTCCCATGATGTCAATCCCCCATTGAAAGAAAGGTCATGGGCTGGTGATGCTTGTTAACTCTATAGTCGGGAGGGTAGGAACGTTTGAGTGTATCTGGAAATCGTGGCATTTTTTGATGTAAGTGTCCGTGTCGTTAGTCATCGATGGCCAGAAATACCCTGTTCGGAGTATTTTCTGAGAGATTGCTCTCGAACCTGCGTGTGCACCACATACTCCTAAATGTATTTCGTTGATGACAAGCTCTATCTCCCTTTTTGTGATACACTTTAACCAAGGAGTGGAATACCCCTTCTGACACAACCGGTCTTCATACATAGTATAGCGTGATGCATTAACCCAGATCTTCTGGGCTTCTTTCACGTACGTAGGTAATATTCCTTTTTTAAGGAAGAGGATGTACAGTGTCATCCATGATTCCTCTTCTTCTATTATCTCCAAAGTTTCTATGATGGGCTCTTCGATGCTCCTCCTTGGTAGTTTTTCTACTAACACTTTCTTTGAGAGATGATTTAACACAATCGATGCCAACTTACTTAAGGTATCTACCTCTTTGTTCTTCAACCGAGGTATTTGGGTGATTTCACACTCTTGAAACTTTTTTACCCATTCTTTCGCTTGGGTTAAGTATTTTAGTATGTGTGCCTCCCTCGCCTCATAATATCCTTTAATTTGGTTGACAACTAACATGGAGTCCAGAATACCTTTATCTTTGAGATATTCACGCTTCGTGCTAGGCGTAGACCGGCGAGCAACGCTTCATATTCTGCTTCATTGTTTGAACATGAGAATTTAAATCTCAACACATAAGTCGACTTGTGTCCCTGTAGATTTACAAGAATGATCCCAACTCCTGAACTATCTTTGCTAGAGGATCCATCAGTATGTAGGCCCCACTCATCAATATTATGGTTCGGTGTTGGTAGTTTATTAGGAGTGTCCTCAGTACGTACCGTCAACTGTACTTGGTCATTAGGCATTTCTCTCAGGAAATCTATCAAGGCTTGGCCTTTGATGTTGACCCTTGGTTTGTAATTGATATCGTGCTCCCCCAATTCAATTGCCCATTTGGTCATTCGCCCCAACCTCTCCGATTGTGTCAGAATTTGCTTGATTGGTTGGTTCATCCATACCAATATGGGGTGAAACTATAAATACCAACGTAATCGTCTTACTGCGTACACCAAAGACAAAACTAATTTCTCGACGATCGAATAATCTTGTTCAGCTCCTTGCAGTACTCTGCTAACAACATACACCGTCATCTGATTCTTGTCTCTTTCTGCTACTAGTACTACACTAATCGCTTCTTGACTTGCTGACATATACATCTTTAATGGTTCACTTGTGATTTGGCTTGCTATTGTTGGTAGATATTAGAGATGTTGATTTAAATTTCGGAAAGCCTACTTGGCCTTACTCGACCATGTGATGTTGTTTTTCCATGTGTGTGTCTTCAATGCCTGGAAGAAAGGCAAGGTTTGTTCGATTGAATTTGCCAAGAATCTTCCTAGCGCTGATAGCTTTCGTTCAATATTTGGATGTCTTTTATTGTCTTGGGTGTTTTTACTCTTAACAATGCCTCCACTTTCTCTAGATTCGCTTCTATTCCCATCATGGTTATGACATGACCGAAGAACTTTCCTTTTTGTGCCCCAAATACATACTTCTTGGGATTGAGTTTCATAGTAGTTCGTCTCATATGCTTCAAGGTTTCTTCTATGTCTTCCAAGAAAGTAACGTCGTACTTAATTTTGATCACCATGTCATCAACATAGACTTCTATATTTCTTCCTATTTGTTGCTTGAACACTTTGTCTACCAATCTCTAGTATGTGGCTCCTACCTTCCTCAAGCAAAATGACATCTTTGTGTAACAAAACGTTCCTTTTTCTGTATGGAAAGATGTTTTATCTTCATCCAATATTGCCATTTTCACCTAATGGTACCCCTTGTAAGTGTCTAGAAAGGACTTCCATTTGGATCCTCCAAACGATTCAATCTTTTGTTCTATTTCCGGAAGAGGGTAGCTGTATTTAGGGCATGCCTTGTTAAGGTTAGTGAAGTCAATGCACATTCGTATAGCATCGTCTCCTTTCTTTACCAAAACTAGGTTTACTATCCATTTTGGAAATTGAGTAACTCTCATAACCCCTGCCGCTACTAGGTCTTTCACTTCCTGTAACACCCAGAATCTAGAGGAACAATTGTTGGGAATAAATCCCCTTTTGAGGATTGGACACGGCGTGTTGGAGGAACCAACACGGCGTGTCTAGATAAGAAAAAGCGCGGCTTTCATTAAGGTCAACACGACGTGTTGCCTCTTGGAACACGACGTGTTGACGGCTAGAATGAAAACCCTAATCTTTCGGGGTTTTGCTCCCTATTTAAAGGAATAAGGAGGCTAGGGTTTGTTCATCCTCAACCCCTCAAGCCTTGAAAGAAACCCTAATCATCTTTCTCCATTTTTAGAGCTAGTTTGGTGCCTTTTTGAAGTTAAGAAGGAAGAAGGAGGAGGAAGGAAGCAAAGATCAAGCAAGCAAGTCCCCATTCTCCACCTTGGCACTCTTCTGGACGTTTGTAAGTGTACAAGACTCGATTTTTTTATCATTCCAAGTTGTTAGATCTTGAGTTTTGTTCCTGTAGCTTCTTATTCTTGAATGATGGAATGGTTAGACCTCATAAAGTTGGCAACTTTATAAATATCCAGGTCAATAGGAGTTAGTAGTGTTTTGGATCTGGATTATAATCGAGTTTTAATGTCATGTATTGAGATTAGGTCATAAATCCCCATTTTAACCTAATACGGATTCAAGACATGCATTGGGCATGTATTTCGATAAAGCACCAACCTTTGGGATTGTTTTTGTGTTTGAATCACTTTTAGAAAAGGATGGACTTCGGACTTTGAGGATTAAGTGTTTGTTGGTTAAGCCATTGTATTATTAAGCTTTATGGATTGAGTTTTAAACCTTTTGGGTAGTCCCAATGGATAAAGTTGGAAACTTTATCCTTCTAGACCACATTATGGACTAGATCTGAGCTTTGGAGCTCTTGGAATCGAAGGAAACAACTTAACGTATTAAGCTGTTGGAACTTCAGCAAACACGACATGTTTGTAAGTCAACACGACGTGTTGGCTGGGGTTTTCTCGACTGTTTGGATGCTGTGGGAACACGGCGTGGCCAAGGAGCAACACAGCGTGTTTGGTCAACATGGACTGTTGACTTAGACTTTGACCATAATTTTGATCAGGGTTGACCATGGGATATTTTGGGCCATGTTTTGGCCTTTTCGATTATATGTTTGGGCTTTAGTATTGGACCGAACTAGGTAAGGGATAAAATGGTCTTTTTACCCTAATTATGGACTCATGAATATGGGTTGGAATCCAATTTTAATTGGATGTTATTTGATATTGATAGTTCGGGGGATTGTCGGACCAGCAGCCAGGGAATATCAGTGCGATTCTGCAGTGCGGGGTGAGTCTCCTCACTATACTATGGGTCGAAGGCACCAATGTCGGCCCTATTGGTTTATGTATTATAGGAAGACCAGGGGGCGGCCATTGGCATTTGTATGAAAGACCAGGAGGTGGCTCTTGGAAAATCTCTATGCAAGACCAGAGTTTGGACTCTGGCTATTAAGTAGATAAGTAGTGGTAGATTGTATGCTAGTTGTCTTTGTGATGCTTGCATGGAAGACCGGGAGGTGGCTCCTAGCACTTGTTTGTAAGACCCAGGGTTTTGGTCCCCGGCCTGGCAAGGAAGACCATGATACGACTCGTGACATAAAGGCAAGACTATGGGTGGCACATAGCACCTTCTATTGAATGTTGGATATGTATGATATGTTTGGCTCGTGTGTTATGTATGGTATGTGGTATTTGGGGAACTCACTAAGCTTTGTTCTTACAGTTGTTTATGGTTTCAGGTACTTCCGGTTCGAAAGAGAAGGGCCCGACTTGATCGCAACGCATACACCCATATTTTCCGCAACCTTGAGATTTTGGGATTGTACTCTGATAACTATTTTTATTATAATATACCTTCAAGTGTCTTAGTAAATGATAAATAGGTGTTTTGGTTGTTTTAAAATGAAATTTTACCTTCACATTTTGGAGTGTTACAAGTTGGTATCAGAGCCTTGGTTGGAGGGATTCAGGCATACTCTCGGGTATGCCTGAACTCAAACTGAGGGTTTGGTTAAAATTTTAATAAAATAAATGTTTTATTAAAGAGGTTTCAAATCAAAGAAAGGGGTGTGATGCGTGTAATCGGCCGAGCTCAAGTAAGTGGTTCCCAGAATACCTATACATGTTTATTATGACATATGATATGATTATGAGAATTGCATGCTAGATTAGGGCTAAGGATCTACTCAGGATTTTATGATAGGAGATATGCCTTTATTGGCCTGATTGTATGAGCTATATAATTGCATGCTGGTATGGTTTTCAGATAAGTGGATAGAATGGCTTGATTAGTGTATGGTGGTTAGATTTTTCGTTACCTGAATGCTGCTTGCTTTGTGTTTTGTGGGACTCTTTGTTGGATTAGGTGTCTAAGCCCATAACTATAATTGGTATGTACTTGAATTGATAGCAGCACAGTCCTTTTGGGTTGCCCTCAACCTAGCAACTGGACAAGGAAATTATGAAAGGAGAGATATTAATTTATAAGATTAATAAATTAATATATATATAAATGATTTATTAATATGTTATTGGATTAATATATTAATTAGAAATCATTATGTTTAATTAATTGTTAGCCAGAAATTAATCAGAATTGATTTTGGGGTTAAAAGAATTAATTATAAGGTGCAGGGACTAGTTTGCAATTATCTAATAGTTGAGTGGAAGGCTCTAGAACCCCCTTGGAAGAGGGTGGACGAAATCTTTAGGGGAAACCCTAATAATTTCGTCCATAGGGGCTTGGATAAGGCCCTTGGGTTTGCTTAGGCCCTAAGCAAAGGATAACTAGGGTTTCCCTTAAACCCTAGATCCCTCAGCTATATAAGGAGCCTCCTGGTTCATGTTTTTGGACACTCTTTCTTTTGAAGAAACCCTAAGGCCGAGATTTTGCATACTCCCTCTCCTCTCTCTCTCTTCTACTTTCCTTCTTGCTAGTTTGGGTGTGATTCCATTAGAGGCATTACACTTGTGGTGCTAAAGCTTCCAAGAAGATCAAGATCAAGATCAAGGGATTATCAATTGTTTGCTATAACAATTGAAAGGTATGTAAACCCTAAACCCTAGTTTGTTAATTTCGAAATTAGCCTCTCTCCTCTAGGGTTCTTGTTTTGCAATTCAAAGTTGTATGTTCAATAGTTAAAACATAGATCCAAAGTAGGTTGCATGTGAACTTAGGAATTGTTTTCTAGTTTATTTGTTGTACCTAAAACCCATCAGTGGTATCAGAGCCATTGTTGTTTTAAATTGAATTGCTACAATTGTTGAATTGCAAATTAGGGTTTATAGCTATTAAACCCTAAAGGCCAAATTTTCGATTTCTAGGGTTTTGGATCAAAGGGTTTTTTCGAAAACCCTAGCCTCCAAAGAACCCTAATCGAAATTAGGGTTAGGGTTTTGAAAACCCTAGCCTCCTCCCTTGTAAATTTCGAAATATGCTAGAGGATAACTAGGGTTTCTTGTTTTTGGATAATTGTTACTTAATTAGATTAATTGGATAATTATCCTTACCCTATTTTTCGAAATTAGAGGGATAAGGATTAGGATTAAATTAATTGATTAATTTAATTAGATAATCCTTATAAGATTTAATAATTTGATTAATAGTTAATTAATAGATAAATATTAAATCTAGTTAATTGGTTTATTTAAATTTGAATTTAACAGCTTAAATTTTGAAATTTATATAAACCCTTGAAGTTTTAAAAAGTTTTAAAACACACCTTATATATATATATTATAATTAAAGGTTTAATATTATATGTATAAGAATATGGTCAGTCAAATCGCTAGTATGCCTCATTCACGAAGCTAATCTATAAGGGGGGTATAAGGAAACTGCCTATAAAATGGTAGTTGAATGGGTGTCCACTCTCACCCACCGCTTCCTTGATTAGTGGAGGGTCGTTAGCAGAACGGATTTGATAGGACAACTACTTCTCATTAAAAGTATAATGATATTAAAGAAAGTACTAGAACATTATTTTCAAAATCCCAACTCTAGTTACTTTAGGAAAAATGTGAAAAGTATGCTAATCCATGAAATTGCACATTATGCTTTATTGGTCGTTAGTGGAGCGTGTGTGGTTAACCAACACACTAAAAGGCACTAATAAAGAGTAGCAATGGGTATCTCATAATTGTCATTTTGATGGAGCGTGTGTGGTTTACCAGCACATCAATAGTTAATGATAAAGACAATGAGGTTACCAAGCACATTTGCATGGTTATTCACATCTTGTTTGTGATCCTCGGCATCCCAGTCACAAATAGAAGAGCATAATCTGAGAATAAAACATGCCATTGAATAGTTTCAATGAATCTCAAAAGAATTAGGAATTTCACTTCGTTTGTTTCGTCTAATGGTGGAATTGGTGAATCGTCATTCACCTACCTTTATGAAATTTGCACTTGGATCTCGGCATCCCATTTCTAAGTTGTGAATCTTCATAGTTGGATCCTAACCTTGATATTATATCTTTGGGTTATTCTATTAAGGTATCTTGAAATCTAACTAAAACTTTCTTTCTTTTCAGATGTCTACTCCTGGAAACACTTCTGCTTCGTCCTCCTCCAACCAAAACTTCTCTTTGCTCAATATATGCTCCAAAGTCGTTATGGATGGCTCAAACTATAACGATTGGATGCGCAACATCAAGATGGCTCTTCGTTTCGAGAACAAAGAATATGTTCTTGAAAAGGAGCTCAAAGAGCTTGATGAGAATGAAGCTACTCCTGAAGATCTTGCTGCCTACAAGAAACATTACGATGATGCTACCAAAGTGGCATGCATCATGGTGGCAACTATGTCCCCAGAACTGCAGAGGTACTATGAGGACTACTGGCCTTTCGAGATGAACAAGGACCTTATGGAAAAGTACCATAAGCGAGCTCGTCAAGAAAAGTTCGAAGTAGTCAAGTCACTCATGGCTTGCAAGATGAAAGATGGGGAGTCAGTTGTGTCACATGTGCAAAGAATGCAACGCTACATAGAGCGTTTGGTCAAGCTCAATATTCACTTTGATGAGGAATTGGCCATTGACATGGTCTTGAACTCACTTCCTGAATGTTATGGTCAGTTTATTCTAACTTACCATTTGAACAATACTGAGCAGACCTTGGCCCAATTGCACAACTTGTTGCAGACAGCTGAGGCAGGGATGAAGGGTAAAAGTATACCCCCCACACCTGCTAGTGCCCCTGTTTTGGCTATTGGACAGGGAAAGGGGAAAAAGAGGAAAGGTCCTCCCAAGCAAAACTGGAAGAGCAAGGCTCAAGCTGGGTCATCTAGTAATGGCCCAAAGGCTAAGCCCAATGGTTCCACTCCCCATGTTTCTGATCCAAAAGAGGCAGTTTGCTTTTACTGCAACCAAAAGGGGCATTGGAAGAGATCTTGCCCACAATATCTGCAAGATATCAAGGATGGCAAAGTGAAGCCATCTTCGGCAGGTATTTACACTATTTCTGCTAATAACTCATTATCTTCTCGTTCATGGGTCCTTGATACAGGATGTGGTTTTCATATCTGTTCTGATTTGCAGGGTCTAAAGGAAAGTGAGGAGATAGAGCGAGGAAGGATAAACCTGATCATGGGAAACAGAAAGTCTTCACCAGTAACCAAGATCGGAGTTTATCAGCTTCTGCTTAGTAATGATGTTAGATTAGATTTAATAAATTGTTGCTATTCGTCTGAGATGACGAGAAACATTATTTCATTTCATGCATTGTTCAGACAAGGTTTTACATATTCTTTTAATGATTTGAATGGTTCAATTTCTGTTTATAAGAATGGTGTTTTTATGTTTGAAGCTTTGCCTTGTAATGGTGTGTATGAAACAGTGACTTGTGTTGATAGCCTAGGAAATAGTGTACTTAATATTGACTTGTCTAATAGTGTAGACAAGGCATGCTTGTGGCATTGTCGTCTTGGACACATTAACAAGAAACGCATAGCCCAACTCCAAAAGGATGGAGTGTTGGAATCATTTGACCTAAAGTCAGATGATATGTGTGAATCTTGTCTTTTGGGAAAGATGACAAAATCACCATTCACAGGGTCTTGTGAAAGAGGTGAAGGTCTGTTGGATCTCATACACACGGATGTGTGTGGGCCCTTCAGATCAACTACAAGAGATGCTAATCGATTCTATGTGACTTTCACTGACGATTATAGCAGATATGGATATATCTACTTGATCAAGCATAAGTCAGAAACTTTTGAAAAGTTCAAAGAGTTTAAGCATGAAGTCGAAAATCAATTGGGTAGAAAGATAAAGATACTTAGATCCGATAGAGGCGGGGAGTATCTTAGTATCGAGTTTAACGACTATCTGAAAGAATGTGGGATAGTCTCACAATTGACTCCTCCTAGGACACCACAGTTAAATGGTGTAGCTGAGAGGCGCAATCGAACCTTGTTAGACATGGTTCGTTCTATGATGAGTCGGGCTTCGCTTCCTATTCACTTCTGGGGGTATGCCTTAGAGACAGCCGCCCACATCCTCAATCTTGTCCCTACAAAGAAGGTTGCCAAAACACCTCACGAAATGTGGACAGGGAAAGTTCCCTCGTTAACACATATTAAAGTCTGGGGTTGTGAAGCTTTCGTAAGACGAGAGACTCACGACAAGCTAGCAGCTAGAAGTGAGAAATGTGCTTTCATTGGTTACCCAAAGCAGTCTTTTGGATATTTGTTCTACAGGCCTAGTGAGAACGTGGTCTTTGTAGCACGAAGAGGAGTCTTTCTTGAAAGAGAGCTCATATTCAAAGAGGACAGTGGGAGCACTATTGACCTTGAAGAAATTCAAGAGTCAGCCAATGAAGGAACCTTAGATGACACTAGCACTCAACCAGAGGAAACAGTTCCTGTTGAACCAATTGATAACTCATTACCTCTTAGAAGATCCACTAGGGTGAGTGTGCCACCTGAGTTGTATGGTTTTCATATTACTTCAGATGGTGACACATTCATAAGTGACAGAACACTGGTAAACTTAGATGAACCAGTCACTTATAAGGAAGCAATGGCAGGCCCAGAGGCTTCCAAGTGGAAAGAGGCAATGGACAGCGAGATTAAGTCCATGTATGACAACCAAGTTTGGAATTTGGTTGATAGTGCACCAGGTCGCAAGACAGTTGGGTGCAAATGGATCTTCAAGAAGAAGACAGACATGGATGGGAATGTACATACATTCAAGGCTCGACTGGTTGCAAAAGGTTTTACTCAAACCCCAGGGGTTGACTATGATGAGACTTTTTCGCCAGTGGCTAAGATTAAATCTATTAGGATATTGCTCGCCATAACTGCCTTTCATGATTATGAAATCTGGCAGATGGATGTCAAAACTGCTTTCCTTAATGGGAAGTTGGCTGAAGATGTTTACATGAGTCAGCCAGAGGGTTTTGTTGATGCAAAGTTTCCCAATAGAGTGTGCAAGCTTGAGAAATCCATTTATGGATTGAAACAAGCATCTCGCAGTTGGAATCTTTGCTTCCATGAGAAAGTCAAAGAGTTTGGTTTCTCTAGAAGTGAAGATGAGTTTTGTGTGTATATCAAGGCTAGTGGGAGTATAGTAACTTTTCTGGTGTTATATGTCGATGACATATTACTCATTGGTAACGACGTTCCAACCTTGAAAGAGGTTAAGTCTTGGCTTGGAAAGTGTTTTGCAATGAAAGACCTTGGAGAAGCTGCCTATATTCTTGGGATTAGAATATTGAGAGATAGAAAGAAGAGACTAATTGGACTTAGTCAGAGCACATACTTGGATAAGGTACTAAAGAGGTTTAGTATGGAAAATTCCAAGAAGGGAGAGCTACCTATCCAGAGCAATACCAAATTGAGTAAGACTCAATGCCCGAGTACAGATGTTGAAATAGATGACATGAGTCGTGTACCTTATGCTTCCGCTGTCGGATCGATCATGTACGCTATGACATGTACTCGACCTGATGTGGCATTTGCTTTGAGCATGGTCAGTCGCTATCAGGGAAACCCAGGTAGAGCTCATTGGATAGCAGTTAAGAATATACTCAAGTATTTGCGAAAGACAAAGGACTGGGTTCTTGTGCTTGGTGGCAGTGATACTTTGAGAGTAGATGGTTACAGTGATGCCAGCTTTCAGACGGATAGAGATAACTTCCGTTCTCAGTCGGGCTGGGTATTTTTACTGAATGGAGGAGCAGTTACTTGGAAGAGTTCCAAGCAAAATACGGTGGCTGATTCTACTTGTGAATCAGAGTACATTGCAGCAAGTGAAGCGTCGAAAGAAGCAGCTTGGTTGAGGAACTTCATCGGGGATCTCGGAGTTGTTCCAACCATCCAGGAGCCTATGGAACTCTTCTGCAATAATGAAGGAGCGGTTGCCTTGACAAAGGAACCGAGAGATCATGGTAAGACCAGACATATCGACAGAAAGTACCATTTCATTAGACATAGAGTTGAAGAAGGCCATCTTATAGTAAAGAGGGTGTCATCTGAAGATAACCCAGCAGATCCCCTCACAAAGGGTCTGAGTAGGGCTAAGCATATTCAGCATGCTCGGAGCATAGGACTGAAAGATGATATTAGTTTTAGTAGTTAGATTAGTTTTTGAAACTTGTAACAAAGTAAATGTAATTGACTTTTGGTGATTAAATAATAAAGTATTATTTATAAGTTTGGCTACTACCTTTTGTCAATTGTTTATTATTGTGTTTCATTTTTGCATGTTTTACTTCCTGAATAATGAGATTATTCAAACTCCACAGTCGCTCGTACTCTTGGAAGTAAGTAGTGAATTAAGACTGTCATGAATTGGATTGCAGATTGTCTAAGGATAGACATGGCAATAGAATTGCTGCAATGTTCATGAGTACTCAGAAATTGAGATTTGAGTATTGGATAAACCCACGCTCAGAGTATTACTTCATGGAATTCATCACGAGTAATACTGAGACGATAATATCTTATAATCTTGAAACGAAGATATATGAGTTGTAATTTACAAGTCGGTTGTGCATTGGTGATACGAAAACGCATCAGTAACTTGGTGTTATAAAACGTATTGTCATGCATAATTTGATGAGTAAAAGATACAAGCATATGAGTCAACGTTTATTCGTTCCTTTTGCCCTAACAGGAAAAGCGATATCTGTGGGCCCCTCGATGATTTGGTGTTGACTTATGTGCTGGGCCCAGCCAGGACTAAATTGATGTGTTCGATTAGAAGTCCTACATCATCACAAATCAGGAATCGGGAAACATAGATTCTGGACAAACAGATTGATTACATTCCATGTCTTTTGTCTGGGGATATCAAGCAGAACGAAGGGTTATATGATCACTTATCTTAGGACACGTAACTGACTGGGTCAGAGTTCGGCAGCAGCTTTTGGAAGCTACAATTTGCTGGTCAAATTTAGAAGGCATACTAGCAATTATAGTTACAGACTTATCCAAGTGGGAGACTGTTGGATTAGGTGTCTAAGCCCATAACTATAATTGGTATGTACTTGAATTGATAGCAGCACAGTCCTTTTGGGTTGCCCTCAACCTAGCAACTGGACAAGGAAATTATGAAAGGAGAGATATTAATTTATAAGATTAATAAATTAATATATATATAAATGATTTATTAATATGTTATTGGATTAATATATTAATTAGAAATCATTATGTTTAATTAATTGTTAGCCAGAAATTAATCAGAATTGATTTTGGGGTTAAAAGAATTAATTATAAGGTGCAGGGACTAGTTTGCAATTATCTAATAGTTGAGTGGAAGGCTCTAGAACCCCCTTGGAAGAGGGTGGACGAAATCTTTAGGGGAAACCCTAATAATTTCGTCCATAGGGGCTTGGATAAGGCCCTTGGGTTTGCTTAGGCCCTAAGCAAAGGATAACTAGGGTTTCCCTTAAACCCTAGATCCCTCAGCTATATAAGGAGCCTCCTGGTTCATGTTTTTGGACACTCTTTCTTTTGAAGAAACCCTAAGGCCGAGATTTTGCATACTCCCTCTCCTCTCTCTCTCTTCTACTTTCCTTCTTGCTAGTTTGGGTGTGATTCCATTAGAGGCATTACACTTGTGGTGCTAAAGCTTCCAAGAAGATCAAGATCAAGATCAAGGGATTATCAATTGTTTGCTATAACAATTGAAAGGTATGTAAACCCTAAACCCTAGTTTGTTAATTTCGAAATTAGCCTCTCTCCTCTAGGGTTCTTGTTTTGCAATTCAAAGTTGTATGTTCAATAGTTAAAACATAGATCCAAAGTAGGTTGCATGTGAACTTAGGAATTGTTTTCTAGTTTATTTGTTGTACCTAAAACCCTTCACTCTTAGCGATGTGAATCAACTAATAAATGAATATACTGAGTCACATGTGGCACAGGTTAAATAATCTCAGAGTGATGGATCTGACCCTATTGCACAGATCTTGTATGAGTCCAACCGCTCTAGGGTTGAATCTTACTTGAAGGATTATCTGATCTCTATTGCGTGTGACTGTATTCATGAGATAGTTAGTTGACATTGGTGGGAGCCTTTCAACAGCTGAGGGCAGGGTGAGGTCGAGAACCTAAGAGAGCCTAGGAAATGCTTCGGTGGGTTTAGTTACGTTGTTTAACGATCAAATGGTGCATCAGTTTGAGAAGGCGACTTAGAGGATTCAGGATGATTCCTGAGGAAAGTATGGATAGGTGTAATAGGTAGTATTGGGCCCGTACTACTAAAAGCACATGATCCATACTCGAATCGGGGAGAGTCTTGGAGAATCTAGGAAACTGGTGGGATGAGGATTCTTGGGTATGTTCTAATCTTTTGCTAGTTGTATTTCAGTTTGGTGATGAGCACTCAGGGAGGAGGTTCAGGTTCTGGTTTCGGCTCAGGTGCGGGTATTGAGCCGATTAGCAAGCAGATGCGGGAGTTCATCTCGTCGGAGATTACCCGTTGTATTTTGGAGCAGAATCTTGTGATATTTGGTACGGTCAAGGAGGGGATTCTGGAGATTTTGGATGAGCGCTTGGGCGCATTCCGTGCTGAAGTTATGGCTATCGTTGGAGCTCACACTCTTTCTTTCCGTGAGTTTTGTGCGTGTGGAGCTCCCGCGTTCCACGGGGAGAAGGACCCCATTGCCAGTAGGAGGAGGTTATGAATCCAGATATCAAATGCCTAATCTTGGGAATACAGATCCATTTATGAATCCAAGTTATCATCTGCATGTCATTGTGTACTAACTGTTAACAAATCGTTCTATATATATATATATATATATATATATATATATATATATATATATATATATATATATCATATATGATATTATGATAATGTAGACATATACTTAATGTTAAGATTTTTGTGTGGATTAATTTGTTTTATTAATTTCAAGATGTGTGTTTTCATCAAAGTGACACAAGTAGATTTTATGTTCCCTCTGTTTCTATTACAACAATATGCTTTTAAAAAAACTATCCATTTATAGCATTGTACTTACATTATGAATCAAAGTACGAAGCTATAAATGGACATGTTTTTGAAATCTCAACAAATTAACTGATGTAAGTATCAACTACTCATTTTGTTACGTTTTTTAACGATTCGTTGATCGTTTTTCTGAAACTTGTGGTTCAATATTTCAAACAGAAGTACAATATTCATCTCTGATTTCCATTTCTTCTAGCAATCCAAGCTAAAAACTACATATTTACCAATGATGGTATGCTTATTTATTTATTATATTTATTTGGAATGAATGGTCAAATGAACTAATGCATTAGCAACCCTTTAGGTATTCTCACAATTACAGATCCCGGGTTCTCAAATTTCTTCAAAATGAATGAACTTTTTATTTATCGGTAACTATTGTTTATTGTTGCAGATCATATGTATAAAGCCATCGATGCATTCCCTATATCAACTCATGCAGTGACTAAATTTACAACTGGTGTCACGGCTTTATAGCAAGGTACTTATATTTAGCTAGCAATAACGACAATGTACATTATTTAAAGAAATACAAGTACACTACTATTATGAGAAAAGTATTGCAAGGATGTTGCAATTATGTGTATAGAAATGTAAGTACATTGTTGCTATGGGTAAAAAAATGAAATTTTTTTTGACCCATATAACGCATGGACCATTTTACTAGTTTATTATTGATCTCATTAGAAGAAATTGCTTAATAAAACATGTGGTCCCATCACCCCACACCCTTTATTATCACTGCCATCAACCATCACCACCACCACCATTGTCATCGACCACCTCCATCATCACTTCCACTGATCACCACCATCGCCATCGGCCCGCCACGACTACCATCGAACAAAACCTAAAACTAAAATCCAAACCTGAAACTAAAATTGAATCCTAACCTCAAATTTGCCTTTAGGCTAAGGATAGATTGTCTGATAGATAAATTTGTCGATCGCCAATGCTCTAATAAGATGTCACTTTCCCAAGGTTTCTCCGCTAACAACCAGTCCAACAACCTAATCGGTAACCTAATTATATATATATATATATATATATATATATATATATATATATATATATATATATATATATATATATATATAAACGATAGATGCTCAAACCAAATCCAAAAATCAAAACCTTAAACTGACCAAAAACTGAAATATGAAACCTAAAATTTAAATCATATCCTAACATCAAATTAAAATCAAATCATAAAAGTGAAAACCTAACTTGAGATCAAACCTAACGGCGTCATCTGTTGTCATTCTGTTTCACCAGACAAAAATCGTTCCTTTTGTTGTAGGCCAGGAAAGCCAAAGAAATCAAACACAAAGATTTGTTTCTCTTTCCTCTTTTCGAGATGCACAAGCGAGGTCATCGATGAGGTACATGTCGTCAAGGTCGCCGACTCTTGTTGCAGCTCCAACGAAGGAGAGGAAGAGGAAAGAAAAATGTTTGAGGGATTGTTTTGTTTAAACAGGGATGGGGGATGGAGTGGGACCAAAATTGTAAATACAAAAAATGTGGTGGCTAAATTTTGAAATCTAAAAATTTTAGGGACCAAAACTGCAAATAAAAAAAACTATTAGGCCCAAAATTTAAAACTCACAGATTATATTGTCCATTTGTTATTTAAAATTAAATATATATAATAATGATATTTTTTTAAATGTTCATTATTTGAAATTAAATATACATAGTAATGATACTTTTTAAAATGTTTTCATATGATTTTTCTGGAAACTTTTTGATATGACTTTTCTCAAAAGAAAAAAGCACCTTTTCAGATAAGATGGTTGGATATGTAGTAGCTTTTTTCACATTTTTTGTATGATAAACGAAACTTTCTGAGATGAAGTCCAAACTTTTATATTTTTACCTTCATTGATAATTTGCTTCTATTTCAATAGTTTGTCTGTCATATTTTCAATTACCTTTTAACATCATTTATCTCTGTAATCTTTTATGAAAACACTTTATTCAAACCTTTAATTTACTTGCTAAAATCAGTTGAATGCAAATTGCTTTATGTTATACAAAATAAGCATCATATGATTTGTCAACGAAATACTAAACGTTACTCAACCCCTTTGGGCTTTGGGTAAAGACACGCTACATAATTGGACTAAGTAAGAGCTAAGGAATAAATAATTACAAATATCATTAATTTTAATTTTCACGACAAAAAGCCACAAAAAGATGAGTAATGAGTTACACGTTTGAGTAAGAAATACATATACTCAATGTTTTAAAACCGGTTTTTTGGTTGAACGAACATGGTAACTGGTTTTCGGTTCAACATATTTAACCGGTTCGACTGTCGGTTAAACCGGTTTTTTTTTTTTAGTTTTCATATATTTTCCTATTTTCCTACACATATAGACATCCGTAAGTTTAAACACTAAAAATACACATAAATACAAGTTGTAGATCAATCCAAATAAATTTAAAAACACATAATCATAAGTTTTACATTAATTTACGTACATTAAAATGAAAATAAAGTATAATACGAAAACAAATATACTTTTAAATGAATACAAACGCATTAAAAAACTTTATAAAATTTACCATATATTTTTTATTCAAAGAAATCTAAATAGATGTAAAAAAAAATCAAAGTTTGTTATGTAAAATGATTCATTTCTATGTGTTTTTATTTAATTTAACCGGTTTAATTAACTGGTTCAACCGGGTTTTTGTAAAAACCGACCAATTCATCCCGGTTAAAAAATTGACATAAAACCGGTGCTAGTTGAACCACTCACTTCTCTGGTTCCCGGTCCAACCGTTTCGACTAGTCGATTCAAACCAGTTTTTAAAACAATATTTATTTATTAGTATTTTAAATGTATAATTATATTTTAACGGGTTGAAAGATGTCATATAATAACTCTAACTATGTGACACGCAACTTTGAGGTTATATTTTGACCGGTTTTGGTATGTATGGTTTTCAAAATCATTTTATTTCAAAAAGTAAATAGATTATTATTTCTATAACAAAGTGTGATTGACTATATTTTTCATACTAATTAAAAATTAAAAAAAAATCAAATATAGATGTTTTAAGAAAACCTGATTCAACTTTTTTTTGATCTAACTCCCTCATTTTGTCACCTTAATCCTATCAATGTTCCCTCCCATCGACTATCTCGATGTTCCTTTCTCGTTGCCATATTCGCCCTTTCTCAATTATATATATATATATATATATATATATATATATATATATATATATATATATATATATATATATATATATATATATATATATATATATAGGAGGGTTCAATTGAGAAAAAAAAAGGTTAAGAATGAGGAATCATTCTCAGCCAATCATTTAATTAGCATCTTAACATAAAATACACGGTGACAAACTTGTAAATATGATATGATATCCTTCAATCACAGATACGTAACTGTGGATAATTTGATAACAATTCAAATTCATTATTACTCGATCGTTCATCATCCAAATTTCTTCTCCAACGTTCAATGATCATCCAGATTTCTTCAATTAAATCATCGATCAACATCAACCAGTGTTAATCAATCATCCATCTTCGTCAAAAACACGTTCATCAACATCATTCAACAGTAGACAAAAAAAATTCGTGTTTGGTTCTTTCAATCCAACCTTCAATTATGCTTGAATACGAGAATATCTTCAACATCTACGATTAATTATACTCCCAGTGTCATTAGATCAACATCATCGATAATCAACAACAGTTTCACTTCATATCATTCATTCAACATCGATCATCAAACAAAACTTCGAAATTAAGGTTAGAAAAACATCAAATCATTTTTTTTTAAAAATTTCATATAATTCTCTATCAATATACTATTTTGTAAGTTTTAAATAGTCAAAGTATCATGTTTTTAGCATTTTAAAAAAAAGCTTACTTGTATGCACTCCAACTGTTTGATGAAATGCATAAACTAAATTACCACGTTATATTCACATATGAATATGTTTTCGCACCTTAATCAATATATGATTATTAAAACACAAAACAAATATACAATTTTATATGTTATTCATATGTGAATAACATATAAAAATTATATATATTTGTGAATATACCTTGTAATATTCATATGTTAATATCCTGTGTAATATTCATATGTGAATAAACTGTGTAATATTCACATATAAATATACCATCTAATATTCATAAGTGAATATATCATCTAATACTTACAAGTGAAAATACTATGTAATATTCACAAGTGAATGCATCGTTTAATATTTAAATATGAATATCATGTATCATATTCACAAGTGTATATACTATATATTATTCATATGTGAATATACTGTGTAATATTCATGAATGAATATACCATGTAATATTTAAATATGACTAGAATGTGTAATATTCACAAGTAAATATACCATATAATATTCACATGTGAATCTACCATATTATATTCATATGTGAATATACTATGTAATATTCATTTGTGAATATACCATGTAATATCACATGTAAATATACAATATAAACAACATATATCATATAATATTCACATATGATTATACATTCATGTGTGAATATACCATGTGATAATTAGAATGTGATAAATCGCTATTATTATGAACTAAAAGTATATTTTTAACATTTTTATGTGTATTCACATGTTTTTCAGGTATCGTTATAACTCAATAAAAGAATAACATTTCAATCAATGGTTGGTTCATATTCCGGTGGTTGACGATTGGTTGACGTAATTGAGAAAATATCATTGACGAAGACAATATGTTTTTATATTCACGTGTAAATGTTATACAATTAAATATATTCTTCATTTTGATCGTATTAAATTCAAATGCAAATGATATTCCTTAACCAATACAATGTTGTTTGTCTTAGTATAATGTTGATTTTTACATGTAAAATAATATTGTTACAATATACAAAAAAATTATGCACAAACCAATTCTTATAGTGTATTATTTATTTTTATATATAAAGGTTGTATTCACAAAATAAATAAATTAACATGTATAGTTTATTCACATAAATAAAAATAACAGATTAAAATGATGTTTTTACTAGTGGGATTGAAGTTAGTAACATCATCAGTAAATATGTCGTAATGATTTCTAAACTTTATTCATATATGAATAAATAGCATGTCATGATGATGTCATCACTAGTAGGAATGAAAATTTAGTGACATCATCAAAACAATTTGCCGTAATGAAGTTTAGTCTCGGAATTGGACGAAATTCGCATATTTGATGTAAAATGGTGCGATTTACAAAACTCACCGCTTCGCCGTGACGTACGGTGTTTTTCGGCCATTCGGGACTGTTTAGGGCCTCAAAATGACATTTTTCTATTTTTATAATTTTCCGAAAAAAAAGTTATCATTTATTCACAAATGAATATAACATTAATAAAAATATATATGCTTATATAATTATTTTATTAACCTAAAAAGATTAGTTGTATATGAATAAATATATATTCTTATCAAATACTTTTTTTATCTTTAATTTTATATATTTTGTAGTCCTCGGTTTTATTGACAGTTTTATTAATTTGTGAATAATACATATATATTCACATTTGATTATTACATATATATTCATTTGTGAATATTACATATGTTCACATGCGGAATATAATTCTTATATGTTATTCACATATGAATTACAAACTTGCTTAGGACCTTAAAATGACGTATTACCTGTATTCATTTGTGAATATTACATGTATTCGCATGTGAATATATTTTTTTATATATTATTCACATATAAATTACATACTTGCTCTGTGTTTTTAAAAGATATATACATTGATTCTCGTATAAAGGCATATTCACTTGTAAATATTACGTGATATATTTAGTTTATGCATTTCATCGAACAGTTGGCGTGCAAATAAATTAACTTATATAACTATGGTAAAAAATTCACAATTCAAGCCAATAATTACAAAACAAATCAAATCCTATCAAAATTGATTAATAATCAATAGGTTTATATAAAAAATTGTGAAAAAAATGTATGAAAAACGAAGTTTTTCAAACTTGAAAAACGATTTTTTTAAAAATCTTCAAATATATGGTTATGTTGATGAACTTTCGATTGCTATCTGTTGTTTGATATTGGCGAAAGTTCCTTTGATGAAGTTTCGATGATTGGTGATCACTAAATGATGTGACATCGATAAATGTGGATTATTTTAACGATTTTGCTTGATGTCAACGAAACTGAACAAGATTGAATCACGATTTACACTTAATAGTACGAATAAATGTTTTTTAATGATGAATCACAACATTTTGATGAATAAACGAAGATTTTTGATGAAGAAATGATGTTTTTATGAAGTGTCGATGTCTTTTTTTATGAAGAACATGTGATTTTGATAGCGAACAAGTAGTAGAACGTATGATGTTGATGAAGAACACAGAGGAACAATTGAGATGAATGAATAACAGATGATGTTGATGAAGAACAGATAAACGATCCAGAAGAAATGATATCTGTGATTGAAGGTTAATATATCATATTTACAAATTTGCCACCGTGTATTTTATGCTAATATGCTAATTAAATGATTGGCTGAGAATGATTCCCCATTCTCAACATTTTTTATTTTCTCAATTGAACTTACCTCTATATATATATATATATATATATATATATATATATATATATATATATATATATATATATATATATGTCTTTGGAAAAATATCACTGTAGCACAATCAACTATTAATATACCCAATTTTGTCACTAAACGATTTTTTTTTGCACAATAGATCATTAAACTTAGAAGTTACATATAAATTAAGTCACTTCCGTTAATTTTTAACGGATACCCGGTTACTAAGCCTACTTGGAAGTGTGACGTGTCGAGGAAGTTTAATGACCTATTGCATAAAATAATAGTAGTTTTGTGACCAAATTAGATAAATAACAATAATTAACTGTGCTATACTGACATTTTCTTTTTCCCCCTTTTTTATGTTTTATTTTTTTAATAATATTGATTACACTAGGCCCGCCCACATAATCCTAACATTCTTCTCTTTCTCATGAACGAGATCTTTAACAGGATTCGGGCCAACAACACTTCCGTAGTTCATTTTGTCTATTATTCCCTTCTAACTGGTGGTATAAAAACAGAGACATCTTTCTCGTCACTGGCAGGAAAGAAGTACGATGTCGCCTTTACCAACATGACCGAAGACGTCTTTCTCTCTTCTTCCTTCTCTAAAAATACATTGTTTCCCTTTATAGAAACCCTTGTACGTGTCAATTTCAGCTCTGATTTAATAGCCATAGGGACGATTCAGCTCTGACATCGTCTACGTCAAAGGTGTAAGCCAAAACCCGATTCCACTCAACATTGATATTATTGCCGTGATCTAATTGTCAGACTTAGGTTCCGGTTTGCAGAACTCGTTTTTCCAAAAATTGATTTTGAACATTTCTGGAATATGGTAATGTCTAGAGTGATGGGTTGGATATGTGACATATATTTTTGTTTAATGATATAAATTAAATAGAAAAAAATATAAAAAAGGGTGGATGACTAATGGTGTGGTCCACTGCCACATAAGCTCCATCGGCACGTCACATTTCTATGCATGCTCGGTAACCGGTGATCCATTAAAAATTAACAAGAGTGAGTTAATTGATAAGTAACTAATAAGTTTAATGACTTATTGCGCAAAAAAATAAAAATAGTGACCAAATCGGGTAAATGACAATAACTGATTGTGCTACAGTGATATTTTTCCAAAGAAAAAAAATATGATATGGCCATAGTGGTACAAGTCAACCAGCCACATAGGCTTGATAACCGGAATCCGTTAAAATTTAATGAAAGTGTCTTAATTAATATGTAACTTGTAACTATAATGACATGTTGGGCAAAAAAAAAATAGTTTAATGACTAAATCGGATAAATAACAATAATTGATTGTGATATAGCGACATTTTTCCTAGGTCTTTACTCATGATTTTCCAATTGAAGCACCTATGTTTACTGATTCGTCATAATGGTCCTCTATCTTGTCTGTGATCCCTCTTCTATCCCTCTTCGAGGTTCTTGATTCACCAACCTTCTTATATTGGGATTTTGAACTCTTAAAGTATACATTAGTTTTTTGTTTGGATTTCTTTTGGATTATATGTTGCATATGCGTGTGTGTTTGTGTTTATGATAATATTCTAATGATTTGGCCGAAAGATATTTCAAATAAATGGAAGATTGGAGTTTAAAAAAGCATACATTACTGTAAATTATTGGAGAAAATTGAGTTTTTTTTATTATTAATAAATGATATATATGAGGGAATTAAAAAAAATTAATAACCTTGTTTAAATGTCAGTTTAAGTAGCTTTTTAAAAAACTAGCTTATCAACTATTTTTTTAATGACAAATCTATTATACTCTTATTAACTATTCATAAATCCACCAACATCCATGACGGGACTTGAACCCCCGACCTCAAGAAGAAATGACAACACCTGATACCGTTGCGCTAAAAGCTCTTTGGTTTAGTTTTTTAAACATAACAACGTAAAACAGTTCAAAAAATAAGTTAGTTGTAACATGCTAACCAAATGAAGTATTCACAACTACTAATGCAAGTCTTGATGTTGGTCGATTAGTTTTATTATTTTTTATTTATTTATAATACTTTAAATGGTTTTTTGATTTAAAATGTTATGTAACTTGATCTCTTTGTTTGTTTGGTTGCTAAATTGATAAACATTATAAAAAATTTATTAACCAAAAGGGTAAAATAATAATTTAGTTTTATTTATGATAGTTTATTCTATCTACAAAGAAAAAAACTTTGTGTATATGACATTGTACATACATTATCACAATTTAGTTATTTTATACATACAAAACTTATAAAAAAGAAACAAATCCTCAGTTAATGTCAAACAGATAGAAAATATTATTGCCTTTTTAAAAATTATTTTATACATAGTCAGTACGAAAAACTTGAACAAAATATATTATAACAATGGTAATCTCTTATTTATTAAATAAAATTATTTTTTAAAAGATTATACTTACTAAAAAGGATCAAAGTATAATCATCTTACAAATCTTTTAAAAAAAGAGTCAAAGGTATTGCAATCATCTTTTAAAAAAGAAAAGAAAAAAGAAGGATATATTTAAGAAAGGGGAAGGGAAGGCTGAAGGGGTGGTTCTCTTCCGTGTTTCACTATAACTATATAAGTAAACATATCCCAACCCTCTTCTTCATACTTCATATTTTAGAAGAATGGTATTTGCTGTGAATCAGAAGAAGAAGAAGAAGAATACAGGAGAAGAAGAAGATGGAATGCAATTGAGATTGGGGAAATACGAGATTGGAGCAACTCTTGGTGAAGGGAATTTTGGCAAGGTTAAATATGCTAAAGACATTCAAACCCAACACTCTTTTGCTATCAAGATCATTGATAAAACCCGCATACTAAACCTCAAAATATCCGATCAGGTCATCATTCTTTTCCTTCTTATTTCTTCACATTCACAGATGCCACCGAATTCATCAAGGTTTTCACACTCTTTAATCGGTTCTACCGGAACGATCTTCATATGGGTTTCAATCAATTAACTTATCCTTGTTGATTGCGGGTTGGAACTTTACACACCATAATGCTACTTTTTGTTTTGTGGAAAATAACTCTCTCATTCTCATTCTCATTCTCCCTGAAGATCAATAGCTCTGCAACAGTCGATATAAAAAATCTATGTTTTGATTATATTAAAAAAAAAATTAAATAGTCAAACGATACTTTCGATGCTCATTGATTTGTCTTAATGCAGATAAAGAGGGAGATCGCTGCATTGAAGCTTCTTAAACATCGTAACGTGGTTAGATTACACGAGGTTTGCTTTTCCAGGACTCTAATTTTTCAAACTCAGCAGTACATTAAAATAATGCTAAAACTTTTTGTTTTTTTTTATTATAATTAATCAAGTCGTAAAACTTCATGTAGCTGGGGTCAAGTGGGCCACATATTTAGAACAATTACGCAACCCAAAAAAGATTAGGTCTTTTGATAGCTAAACATAAGTCTAAATGATTACATATGTCAATTATTATAACTTACAATCATACTATAGGATCCCAACATGTTTTTCAGGTAAGTTATCACATTGTCAAAATAAAGTTCATTTTTTAGTTTAAAATTACAAATCCAAGTACTTCCCATTGATTTATTCTACTTCAGTTTTAGGAATGTTTATGTCATAATACATTATGTATAGTTAAATGTCAACTTTAAGGTTATCCAAAATTTTCTTTACGTATAGTTAATTTTCAAGTTCAAAGTATACAAAGTGATAAGAGGGTCCAAGTGCATCTATGAGGAGACATCTATTATAATTCAAGAAAAGTGGGGCCTCACATATACAATTATAATGCAAACAAGTTGTCACATTGTCAAGAATGATTATGCAAAATTGTTTGGTGTGTTGTTATTACACATGGAAATAAAGAATTATGTTTTTTTTTCTGAGAAAATCTTGACCTCCATTAATTACATTGTTTTACTTTTTTACATGCAGGTTTTAGCCAGTAAAACCAAGATTTATATGGTCTTGGAATACGTCAATGGAGGCGAATTATTTGACACAATTGTAAGTTTTAATCACCATTCTTTTCTTTTGTGTCACAATTTCAATCTTTTTTTTATTTTTCTGATAGGTATCAAATGGAAAGTTACCCGAGTCAACTGCCAGAAAGTTATTCCAACAGCTTATTGATGGTGTTAGTTACTGTCATGACAAAGGTGTTTTCCACCGTGACCTCAAGGTCAAACTCCAATCTACATTGGTCAAACCCTAAAAATGTTATGTTGCATTAGTCAAACCCTTAAATATGTTTTGAAAAATGCAGCTGGAAAATGTGCTTGTGGAAGCTAAAGAAAACATCAAGATAACTGACTTTGGCCTTAGTGCATTGCCCCAACATTTTAGGGTATGTTCCTCTATGACTTCAGCATTGAAAGAAATATAAAAACAGATGATAATTATGTTTTTTTTATGGTTTTTATACTATGATTAGGAGGATGGGTTATTGCATACAACATGTGGAAGTCCTAACTATGTTGCTCCTGAGGTGTTATCTAACAGAGGGTATGATGGAGGGGCATCAGATACTTGGTCTTGTGGTGTCATCTTGTATGCAATGCTTACAGGGTATCTACCTTTTGATGATAGAAACCTAGCTGTGATTTATCAGAAGGTAAAAATGCATAAAGTTGTTATCTTTATTGATTCTTTAATGTTGTAATGATTCGGGTTTTTTCTAGATTTCCAAAGGGGATGTGCGAATGCATAAATGGATGAGTCCAGGAGCAAAGAGTCTTATAAAGAGAATTCTTGATCCAAACCCTAAAACAAGGATAACATTGGCAGATATTAAAGTAGATGAATGGTTTAAACAAGATTATACTCCTGCAAAATCTAATGAAGATGAAGTTTTGTCGATACAAGAGACTGTAAGAAATGAAATGCTACTTTTAATGAAAAAAGTTGATACTTTTTAATTTTTTTATGAAGTTCTTGAATTTTCTTGCTGCAGGCTGTAGAAAATCAAGAATCACCTACCCATATCAATGCTTTTGAGCTCATTGGAATGTCTTGGAGCCTTGATCTATCGGGTTTCTTTGAGAAAGAAGTAAAGATTTTGATTGGATTTTATATTTTTTCTAAGTTTTAAGAAAATATTACACTTGATACAAAGTTACAAACACCGTTTGGTTTGTTACAGGATGTATCAGAGAGGAAGGTTAGATTTACATCTACTCTTTTACCAAAGGAATTGTTAGAGAGAATTGAGCACACAGCAACACATATGGGATTTAAAGTTGAAAAACGGAATGGAAAGGTTAGTATGAATATAGTTATGTGCATTCACTGCTTACAATTAGAAGAAATTAAGAAGTTGTCTTTTTGTGAATATAATTTGTTCAGTTGAAAGTAATAGAAGAACATAAAGGCTATAGAGAGTCGGATCGTTTATCAGTTACAGCAGAAGTAAGCCCTCTTCAAGTTCTTATGATTGTTTTCTTGATCTTGTTACAATCTAAGTTCTTGTGTATATGTGATTGCAACAGGTGTTTGAAATAAGTCCATGTTTGTATGTGGTTGAACTAAGAAAAAGTTGTGGTGAGGCAAGTGTATATAGAGAGGTAAACTCTTTGTTTCTCATAAGACTACACTTACACTATCTCTTCCTTGAATACTTAATTGAAGCATATGTGTGCAGTTATGTGACAAGTTGCTAAAGGAATTTGCGGTTTCATCAAGTCAGGAACATTTGACAACAAAGTTGTTGGAAGCTTCTTAGGTTGGACATAACAAGTGTATGAATAGATAAGTCTTTGCAATAAATAGGTTTGTTAGTTTGGAAATGTAAATATCATGTTCATAATTTATGGGTGAATTGTTTATATATTTAGAGTTATGGTTTTCCACCATATTTATGCTTCTTATTTAGCCCAATTGATGCAAAAAAAGAAAAAAAAAAAATGCGTGTTAGGCCTTTCTAAAAGGTAGGTGACATAAGAGGGGAATCCATTTTGTTTTCACTTATACACTTGTTCCAATCATCACCCAATTTAATTTACATTATGAGAAGAATGTGCATATATATAAACGGAGGGAAATGAGAGGCGAAGAAAGTAGTGGTTGATGCCAAATTTTTGGCTTATGAAGAGATGTATAGGAGATTGACTATCAAAAAAGGGGAATATGAAATCTACAAGTTAGCAAAATCCAGTGTGAGTAACTAAAGAGAAGTAGGAAAAATAAGGTATATTAAAGATGTCAACAATCGAATTCTAATGAAAGATAAGGACATCATGAAGAGATAGGGTGATTAATGCGGCTATGCTTTTTTTAACGAGGTAACATTGTTAGAGAGAGATAGGAATACAAAGGGGATTGAAGAAAGAAATTAGTTACAAGGATTTCTTATGCACAAAGATCAAAATTAAGGAGAATAGGGAAGGACATATGGAGAAATATAAAGTAGAGATCTCCATATGGTGTTTGATTGATCTTGAGAATCATATGATAGTGTACACAGGGGAGAGGATATGGAGGATCATTAAAGATAGAAGGGTCCTAAGGAGATATGTCAACACTATTAGTTTTGGAGTATGTGCATATGACATAACTGGATAATATCGGTTAAAACAACTACGAGGAGTAGTAGACAATTTGATTTATCCAAGAACAATATGACGCTTGCAAGTATTGTGGAAGTACTAGTAGTGTTTAAAGACTACAAGTGTTGTGGAGTGAATGGGACTAAAATTGTATATTGGAAGAATAGGTGTGGTCTGCATGTATCTAAGGGAAAAGCTAACACGATCCAAGCATGTAGCTCACAAGCACGTCTAAAACCATAATCCCTACCTATTTGAGTGATGCTTTGCCTCATTTTCTAGTGCAAATTTTAGAGCTTTGTTAAGTTTTTTTAAAGAGTTTAAGAGGTGAAAACATTCATATTGCCTTTGTGCTCGGATCTTGCATGCATGTGTGATATGGCTAGAGGGGAGCTAATTGTGGTTCCTACACCATACGTAGAATTTAACTATACATCAACTAGAGTTCATCTCACTGTAAGGATCTTATAAAACACCTTATGGTTGTGATTGTAGCCTTTTGTCTCATGTGTGACGTTGTTGGATCGGTTTTAGGTTCCATTTATATTTTGCTTATGTTGCATCATCTAAATTGCTAAGAATGATTTAGAACACAACAATGGTATTAGAGCCTCCCATGAAGGCTATATGAGCATAATCCAAGATTTGATTTCGGTGAAAATCCAATTTTGGGCGAAATTGTAAAAAAAAAAAAAAAGATCTCGTTTTGTCGAAGTGGTCGGACTATTTACATTTTTCCTTGGGATGTGCACAAGACCGTTAACCAGTGTTGATGTTTACATGTTTTTCTTTGGTATTCATTTTTTATTACGTCACCACCAACAACTTGGATTAGTGGTGATCACTTGGGATTTAAGCACTAAAATATAGAGATGTCCTAGGTTTGAATTCCACATGCTTCAGACTTCAGGTGGTATGTCGTTCAAAAAAAAAAAAAAAAACATGCGAGTCATGTTTACTTAGGCTAAAGGGAGTAGCATGTTACTACATCATATTTTTTTATGCCACATCAGATTTTGTTGAAGCCACATAGGTTGGGAGTGTGTTAGCATCCAAAATGTAAAAAAGGTAGGGAGTGGTAGTTTGTTAGTTTAATGAGTTTTATTTTAGAAAAAAAAAATAAAAAAAAAGGTATAAACTTGGATCAGCCAATAAGAACACAGTATTCATGTTTCTCTCTCCTCTCTCCTGTTGTTAAGCCCATAGCGAGCCTTCCTTAGCGAGGCTGATAACATTTTGAAGGGGGTGGTGTTTAGCACCTTTAGCACTTCCTTGGCGAGGGTCATAGCATGCCCACTCCCTTCAGCCTTAGGGAAAATGTCAAAAGCAAACAAATGTAATATATGATGCACGATTCAGTCACATACATACATATATATTTGTGGACCATTTAGTAAACCATCTAGAGGATGATAGAGATATTTTGTCACATTTAACATTTAACATTTAATGAATGATTTCAATATATGTAGGTTATATTTATGTGTTTGAGACATAAACATGAAACCTTACAAGTGTTCAAACAAATTCACAACAAAGTAGAAAGTAAGTTAGGTATGACAATTAAAGCCTTTTTGATGTGATCGGTGTGGTGAATATTGAGTCAAGAGTTCGATGACCATCTGAAAGATTGTGGAATTTTTTGCAATTGACTACTAAAATGACTCAATACAATAACGTGTTCATGAGGGGGAATTGAACTTGGTTGGACATGGTAAGGTCAGACAAGTCACATCAATCTACGAGGATATGCACTTGAAACAATTGTCCATAGTCCCTACATTAAACAAGATATTAACCAAGACTCTTAACAACACACCATATGAGATGTAGAGCGGGAAGAGTCCCATTGCTTCTAAAAACAAAGGGTTAGTTGCTCAAAATGGAAACTTTTTGGGAAAAGAGTATTGACAACAAAGATTGCATGAGTAGTGTTGAACTTGAATAGATTCAAGAACAACAAGATGTCGAACTATCAGTTGAAATTGAATCACAAAATAATGTTGTTAAGGCATGTTTCTCAATGGAAATTGAATCACAGAAAGATTTAGGAGAAGCTTCATATATTTTAGCAATTAAGATACAAAGAGATAGGTCAAAATGATTAATTGGAGTTGATTAAAGTTCATACTCTTGATAAAGTTTTAACTATTCAAATGGAGAACTACAAAAATGGAATGATCACTATGGCACATGGCATACCACAGAGTACAAAACATATAATAATTCTACCAATTGATTAAATTCCACAATACTCTTCTCACTCACTACATAATTGATAATTCCCAATTCAATGCCTCCTTTGCTTTGCACGTTTCCATGAACTTTTACCTTTGATCTTCCATTTATCAACCCCACCAGGTTGGTTTTTCTCTTCAATCTCTCGAACCTTCCTTTTCCTGTAATTAATAAAATGCAATGCACAACAACTTTTAACAAAACCCCTTCTAAAACTCATCATAATCAAGTATTATATAGTATCATCAAACAAATTAATCTCACCTGTAAACCTTGAGTGATTGATCAGAAAGTAACTCATCAGCCAAAGTTGCCTTCCTTTCTCTCTTTGTAAGTCTAGAAGTGAAATATTCTGATACTGGCTCCACCACTGTCCCAACCTAACCACCATTTTAATTATTAAATTTATTATTATGTCACTAATGACTAATCTACCCCCACCTGGCTCACAAACATTACCTGGAAATACTTTGGGAATGTGCTTAATTTGGAGTCACCCTTCTTGTAATGCCTCTTGGGATCAATCACATTTCTCAACTATAAACATACACATAATTGTTACAAAGTCGAATCATTTATGTTTTTTTTTGCAATTTAATCTATTTATTAAGAGATGTCATGGCACCTTTAGGAGCTGAAGATCTTTTTTCAACTCGGGTGTGAGAGTAGGGGCAGGCATGTCAAACCTACATACATTTCAAACATGTTTTAAGTCAATGTCTGAATCTTAAAAAACTTGGGTATATGATTTGACTTAGAAAGTGAAAATACTACATACCAACTCTTTCCTGTTGTGTCTTTGACTTGCTTCTTTAGTAACTTGTTGACCTTTTTTGGGTCATTAGGTGGAACAAACAGCCCATCAATGAGCTCTGAGTTGGGTCTATATACCAGATTAGTTTCTGATATATTTTGAGATTTGTTATTGGACCCATTTTTTGTACCAAATGAAAGAGAAGGTAGCTTTGGTTCCCATGAAAGGCCTATCATTTTCTTATCTTCAGGCATTCTATTTTTCCTATGAGAAAAACACAACTGTTAATGTTCACCACAATGTAGCAATTAGTGTCTGGAATCCAAGTGACAAAAACATAACAGCAGTGTCGTAGTTTCAGTCGTAACGGATATAAAGGGTAGAAAAAAACTGAACAAAATAAATACGTTACGCGAAAGACTCAGGTATCTGATTCTGCAGGATGTGTTAAAAGAAATTAAATAACAAAAACAAAATCAGTTATGAATGGGTATCAAGACTGGCAAGCTGGTAGCATTCAAAAGATCACGCCAAATCTAAGATGAAACCAGGGTTACAAAGTGGCAAAAAAATCATAAATTGGTCTAAATCAGCAAATCATAGATGAAATTAGGGTTTAAGCGTTGAGCTATGTAGATTAGATTGTCAACATTTAAATAGGCTCGCAAATCGTGGGGAATTGAAGGTGAGAAACAGAGTCCCAGAGAAACGGGGATGTTACCTTATTCAAGGGAGAAAGAAAGATAGAGGCAAGCAGCAGAGCAATATCCTATGATAGAGGCGGCGGCGAGCAGCGAGTGACGATACACAGCCAGATGATGTGAATATGCGACGACAGAGGCGACTAGCTAGCGAACCATGAAAATAAAAGATGTGTTTGTGTTTTAAGTTTGGATTATTGATAAATGAAAATAAAAGATGTGTTTGTGTTTTAAGTTTGGATTATTGATAAAAGGGATAATGTAAGGGGTAATATATTTATCGATTTGTACACATTTGGTCACTGACTTTTTTTTTCGTCCACATTTACCCCTTCAACTTGTTAAACTGTATACATTCAGTCCTTATGACCGGCTACTCCAGGTTACCCGGTAAAAATGACTTAATAGGGTAATATATTTCTCACTTTGTACACATTTAGTCTTTTTTTTTTTTTTTTTTTTTTTTTTGCAAAATAAGTCATTTTTTTGTACTCATTCAGTACTTATGAATGATTTTTTAGTTTTTTCTCATGAAATCTTACGTGAGACATTCATTAATGAGGTGTATGGGGCTTTTGATGCTTATATCCATCGCGATCTCGACTACTTGGTTGCTTAGGTCATGTGTTCTGAACGTCATAACTTCTTCATATGATCTCAGATTTTAATGATCTTTATATTCATGCGTTTGTATTTTAGTCTACTACAACTTTCATTTAGATTACTCCCATTAAAAAATAATATATTTTTACTTACGATTTTTATATCCATACGCGGTGGCGGATTTAGTATGGTCCCGGTGTTGCACCGACAACACCTGTTTTTTCTGTTCGCAGTGGAAAATTTTTCGCTTTATTTTTACGTTTATACATATTTTCCATGTAACGGCAACACCCATTTCATCTCGGCAACACCTACTATGTATTACTGCGTCTTCCCTGTCCATACGTTTTTTATGAATGCATGTATGTATGTTTTTTTTATAAAATCGTTAGTAAAAATATATTACATTTTAACGGGAGTAATTTTAATGAAAGTTGTAGTAGACTCAAAAAATGAACACGTGGATAAAGATCCTTAAAATCTGATATCGTATGAAGAAGTTACGATGTTCAAAATACAAGACCTAAGCCAAACCACAAGACTTACGCAACCAAGCAGTCGAGATCGCATTGGACATAAACATCAACAACCCCAAGCACCTCATCAATGATTGTCTCACGTAAGATGTCGTGAAAAAAAAACATAAAGAAATCATTCATAAGTACTGAATGAGTACAAAAAAGGACTTATTTTGAAACAAAAAAAATGTTAAGGACTAAATATGTACAAAAATATTAAGGACTAAATGTGTACAAAATGAAAAATATATTACCATATCAAGTCATTTTTCCCGGCTAACCTGGAGTAACAGGTCATAAGGACTGAATGTGTACAGTTTAACAAGTTTAAGGGGTAAATATGGACGAAAAAAAACTCAGTGACCAAATGTGTACAAACCGAATAATATGTTACCCTTTTAAGTCATTATCCCTTGATAAAATTTGACATCAAAATTTTGGATTTATCATATTTAGTCCATTAAATTTAAATTATGTTAAACTATACCCTAAAATCTTGTAAATGTATCAATAACTTAGTTATTGGGACATGTTATCTCATCACATGAGCTAATGGAAGCACTAGAGTCAACTAAAGGATAACTCAATGTCCCAAGGTCAAGTAAAATCTCATGAAATTTTCTTAGGGTTTCACACGTTCTACTGGAAATAACAAAGGATTTATACGACCTACATGTTTCATATCATGTCATTACGGGCAAAAGTTCCAAAATTGCTTCAAAAACTTGACCAAAATGATAACACTTCTAATTCTAATTATGATGACTTAATATGAATTAACAGAGTTCAAAATTTTGATCAAACACTTAATTACAACCTAACTAACATCATAAACATGATTAATACCTCAATTACAAAGATTAACATCATCATCTTCAATAGAAATTTTAATTATAAAAACGACTAGTATATTTGATTTTCACTTATGTTTTGCAGTTAGAATGGATAAAATTAACTTCAAAGTTTAACCTTATACATACAACTCAATTGACATTTAATGGATTCAATGGTTATCAAAACAAATTTGTCTCAAAAACTCCATTAAGAGACCTATAGTCCACCATTGAATCATTTAGAGGTTTCAACACCATTAAATGGATTTTGCGTTGATAAACTTACATCTAAATTATATCATTGAATTATTTTTTTTAATCAAAAACAAATTACACTAGATCCATTCAATATATCATGAATGTAGTTCATTAAAACTTTATGAACTCAATTTCAACTTGGAAAAGAACTTATGTTTATAGATTTGTGATAAAATCATGGGATTTTGTACAAATCTTCAAGACATAAAAGTTTAAAATGAAAAGATGAAGTGGAATTTACTACCTCACAAGCTTTCCTTTGAATATTTTGATCTAGATTCACCAAGGTTCTTCGATTATGCTTCCAAGTTCTCCATTTCCTCCATACAAATCATCTATATTCTTTCTCTAGCTTTTCCACATTTGAAATGAAGATAATTAAGGGATGGGGCCTTTAATTCTAATCTCTCGCTAGGTAGCATTATTAGCCCATCAACTTGCTAATTTTAGAGCTAGTTCCAAATTGACCTAAAGGGAGACACGTGCGCCAAATGACATCTGGTCTAGTGGTATCAGAAGTTGACGGATATATGTCTTTCAACCAAATGTTAAGTTCAAGTCCCGCTGTTGACGAAAGGTGCAAATTTATGAGTAGAGTGGTTGGTGAGTGTGTAAGTCATTTAAAAAAATCCCAAATTGACACTCAACTAACATTTATAATTTAATAATTCTCATATTAACCATGAAAAGTTAGTATTATAACAATATTGGTCCAAAATATAGTTAATTAAGTTAATTCAAAGTCACTTTAATTTGTATAACCGACAAAATTGACCCTTTGACATTCTAATTTTCCATTCAACCTAAGATGACATTTTATTTAAGATTTCAAGTCCTTCAATGTCTATCTACCTTAGATGTTAAACTTTTTACTATTTAAATAAATTTACACAAATTTCGTTCCTAAACTTCTAATCTTAAAGTTTTAAACTTCATCTTTCACATCTCAAGTAGTTAAATCTTAATTAAATTATTTTTATTTAACTAAATTTGAAAATTTTAGTTCAATTATTTTTATTTAATTTAAATTAAACATTAATTTATTTTACGTAGAAATTCAATTAAAAATATAAACTTCTATCCCAAAGTTACACGTGTTACATAACCATAAAAATAAGGCTCGAATAAATTCGTTAATCATATAACAATGCATAAATGCAAATTAGGTTTTCGATAAACTCACAAAATATAATTTGCAAATAAAACTAAAAAGTAAATAGTCACACAATTATGATAATTGTGTTATGCAACCAAACTAGAGGTATTCTATCAATTTCATATTAGGAACTCCATTGTTTGGTCGTTGACTGACATTCAAGTCCTTTTGATAATCATCAGACTCCACAACTCAACAATCTCTCATCTGGAGGCCAATCAACAAACCAACTGCCTTCCAATGTGTGTACCTCTTGTAAACCAAGACTGTGTAACCTCCTCTCTCTAGTATGATGTCTTCTCATCAATCATCTAAAAAACTCGTTGAAACTATGCAAAACTTCAACTTCTCTATTGTCTAATGCCTCTATAAACATTCTCGTTAGATTCTTCGTACCAAGGATTTTGTTTTCTCAAGGACAGCATACCAATTCTGATTATAGAAGTTCTGTGATGAAGTGATATATCATCCAGATGTTTATCGTCTTACTATGAAACACTGAATTCTAGATGAGAACTACACTCTAGTTGTGACAATAAATAACATCCCAGAAGACTAGTCTTTTTTGTATCGCATGTGTACAATAGGCCAAAAGATTTGAAACCATAAAGAATAGCTGAAAACAAATGAAATTTGTCAACATCATTCACTGATTCACTTCCAAAATTCAAAACTTCTTTGTTAAAAATACAATACAATACAATAACCGATTGTTCTTCCCTGAAACCATGTAAAAACTAGAAAAATAACCTCAAAAGAGGGAGCTACCAACCACAACTACTTTCCAAAAGGAAAAGAACCACATACATGTATGTCCCTATGAATTCACCAGATTAGTTTTATACATTAAATGCATCATCATCATCATCATCATCATGTATCTCGGCTATTAAGCTGTGAACGTGCAATATAAGAAAGCCTTGAAGATGCCATTAAAGGTGCCTCTTCATCTACTGCACTATCCGACATTGAACTAAATCTGCTGCTATTCCTTGTATTATCTTCATCACTAATGTTGTTGTCGGATGACTTCTTTTCCAGCTTCCATTCCTGATTAAAGAAACATAGTCAATATAGATTGAAGGGTATTTTAGACATCTGACAAAAAATTAAAACACTTTGACTGACCTTAGTCAATCGTTCTGGGATACTTTCAGGGGGAAGTTGAGATGCTTTCACATCTCTAACCTTTATGTAGTTGTACATCACCACACCACAAAGTGCTACAAACAAATTTTAATCAATCTTTTTAGTTACTATTTTAATGATTAATTTAAAGATTTAAACCCAAGGGTAATGATGACATTTTGCATACCAATGGCATAACCGATAATATTGAGCCCGGTAATGGCAGACTCTGGAAATATTACAGTTGAAAGAGCAATCAATATCCAATCTTTAAGGACACCTGCTACACGAATGGTAACTGCTCCTGTTCTTCCAATTACTAAGAAAATGGACAGGTTTAATGCTAAAGCACATAAAGCGTTTGAGAAGAAAATCCAGAAGTTGAATTGAATTTGTGAAACTTCCATGTTACTCTTCTCCAACAAATACCATGGCACAAACAAGAAAGCAAAACTGCAGGGGCAAAAAGGGAAACATGATCTTTTAGGACATGAACAAGGGTATCCTATGTGGTAATGAAGAAAAGTGAATAATACCTGCATGGAGCTATGTAATACAAGCTTGTAATAGGGTTTAGAGATAAACCCTTTTTTTGTAGAAGGACTTGAGTTAAAACTAGTCTCAAAGCTTCTGCAAAGATGCCTGTTACTTGATAAAGTGTCCCTATAACATTAAAATGGATTTCTCCATATGAAGAAATCACAACTCCAACACTGACCAACAGCATGTTCAACAACACATCCCACCTCAGCTTGTCAGTGCCACATAGGACTGCCATGATAAGTGTTGCTACTGGCACTGTGTGTGTCCATTCCAAAAATACATTCACTCAGTTATATTATTTATAAACAAAGTTTTAAAAAAAAAAGATATATAGATAAAAGTTTTGCATACTTAATGCTTTCAGCATTTGGATGAAGGCCACTGATATATGCAAGTAAGCAGTGTTGCCAAACCTGAAATGTAAATATACAGCAACTTCACACTCACATAGATATGCAAAAAGATGCAGGAAAATAGAGATCTATATGACATAAATGATTCTTACCAGAGACTTGATGCGAAGAAAGCGCTGATGGGAACTACACATGTTGCATATCTGTCAATGCCCATGAAAAGAGAATTCTTAATGGAAACTTAAAATGTGCTAGAAACTAAATTAGTTAAATTATGAAGTAGATATCTTACATTTCAAATGTCATTTTAACTGGAGCAACAACCTGCAGTATGATTGAAAAAATATAAGCGAGGAAGCAAAAATAAGCCTGTGATTTTGTGGCATTCTTTAAGATTTCATAAAGAACAATACCTTAAAAACACGAACAAGAAAGAATGCTACGGCACCAGAAAAGCCCATATGGATCATAGTAAGAGTGATTGGAAAGGGAAAACTGAAGTACTTTGGAGAGAGAACCCACTGCAAATAGATATAAAGATGATAAGCAAGGGAAAGTTAGATGCAGAGAGATCAATTTAAAACAATGTTGAATTACCTTGTTGTACAGAATAACTCCAGATGACAGCAAAATGTAGATTAAGAGATAAAGGTAAGTCAAGAAAAGTGACTTGTTGATCATCATTGTAATTTGTAGCAGCTTACTTCACAAGATTACACCTTGTATTTGTATGTATTAGTTCCCAGATTCAGAGCATACAATAAGATTCTCTCCCACACGGATAACCGGATTTCAGACTTCTTCCAACCAGAAAGCTGATATCAGCACTCATCAAAAGCAAGGAGGAAACCTCACCTTCTGCACCATAAGCACCCTACAAAGCGATAAGATCTAAAGAGTTTACTATTACTTGTATATATGAAATCATTCCACATTTTGGTGAAATTACAGCTACCTAACTTTCTTATAGTTAGATTTGAACAGTAAAGTAGTTTCACGGTTTATATCCAGACACGACTTTTTATCAAAAGTTGTTAAATCTGTCAATGCCGGAACAGCCTACCCTAGTAGAACAGCGATGCGATCCCTAGGAAGTAGGAACTACGCTCTCGATCTCTGGGGTTATTAGTAGGAGGCAGTAATAGTAATACCATATCGGAATCCTGACACCTTAGGATATTACTACATCTAGCATAAGCAGATGGCGAAGTTCATAGATACACATGGAGTCATGGAGTAAACAGATTTTTCTTACGATTCTACACTAAAGTCAATAGGCACTCGTTTGAAGGAGATGTCACTTAGAAACTAAAAGTGCTGATCTACATCGAGAGATGGGATACATTTGTAAGATTACGGTAGAACATTGATTTACCTTTGAAGATCAACTGATTCCAAAGCTTAATGTTTATATCTAGCCCCTAGAAGCAGCAGACAGATCAATTTGTGTCTGTATCGATATGTGATAATACATAGGAGGGAGGGAGAGAAGGAGAGTGGAAGAAGAAGAAGAAAGATTGTCAAGATTTTCCCCCAAAGTAACTTAACTTGACTCCGCCCGTGTCTTGTGGCAATAGCAATGGCATAGGTGTAGCTACCTTTATTGCTATTCTTGTAAAATTAAGTTTTTTTTTGCAGTAAACTACTAAACTTTATATATTTAGGGTAATTTTATCGGCATTGGATCTTATTGTATGGTAATATATAGGCTATCTATTAATTTTAGGCCAAATTTTATGGCTTTCTAATTGGCATTTGTATTTTGTATTACCAACTTTTCTATATCGGTTTAAAATGTCATGGTTTTTTTTTTTTTTTTTTAAATTTCTTGGTGTTGAAAGTCGATCTCGACCTGCTGATTTTGTCACCTAGCCTAAAGTTACTAGTGGTTTGTGCCACATAATCAACAATTTTATAGGTGGGCACCACGTAATCAACTACTTTACAAGCGGATGAATCCATAACCAAACCTCATCCGTGAAACCTGTGATGTTTTTCAATTAAGGCACCTTCCCCATTGCGAGAATCGTGATATTAATTTTGTGTTTAGTGATGAGGTCGACGCCTACAACAACGAGGGTCAATGGGAGGGAGTCATCAACGTCGTCCTCCTCAAGAATCAATACTCGGTTTCTTTAGAGCTATTAGGGAACAGTTGGAATTCAACCGGTCAAAAACTTAGACTTCATAGGGAATGGTTTGATGGTAAATCGGTCTCACCAATCAAAGAACAAGAACAATAGGCACATATACGTATATGAATTGTAATTTTTGTAATTTGCCTAAGAAGTTTATGTGATTTTTCTTTGATGGTAGTGTTAGAAACAAAAATGAGATGGGGAATCCATGAGACTGATATGGTGATTAGGTTTAGAAAATTTCATCATGTGACCTCTTCTTTTAATAGATTAGATTAGGTATTAATCTCCATGAGTAAATGTAGGATGATTGGTTAGTACCAAATATCAATTCTATACTGGTACTGAATTTAAACATATGTGACGGTACTCGGTACTCTAAAATAATGAAATTCGGGATTTGGTACTGTTAGTATCGAAAACTGGTACCATTCTCGGTATCGGTACCGATAATGTTAGTTCAATTTGGCACTCAATATCGTTTTTTCACCCATTTCGTTATTCGAGATTCTCGAGTAGGTAGCGGTTCGGTAACCATTATCGGTTCCGTCACATGTTCATCCTTAAATGAAGGCATAATCCAACAATTTTAGGGATGCTAAGATCCAATATGGTTTGAATCTGTCAGACATGCATCAGATTGCTTGTTTCTCGTACTTTAATACATGATACGCATTGTTAAACATATTTTGTTGCAGGTGTCTTTATCTATAAAGTTGAAGATTTGCAACAAGGATAGATTCAACAAAGGGGCAACAATGGAAGTTTGCAGTGATGAAGATGGTTTCCAAGGTGGTATAAATCATTGAGGAGCGATAAAGATACAAAGTTTTTGACAGAAGTGGCTGATAGCAAATTGAGTAGGGGTAACCGAGTTACCCATTTACAATTGAACTGAAGAGGTTTTAAATCATAACTTTGGAGTTAAAAAATTAAAATTAAAAAAAAAAATTGAGGACCTTTTATTCCAATCCAAGAAAAATTTGATGGGTCTCAATGATATTATCCTTATTTTATATTAACCTAATATGTTATCCATCTTAATAGTTAAAATCATCTTATTAATCAAATCAAATATTAATCGTTAGTTATTTAATTGTTATATGTGGTTTGTATCTTTCGTGACGACATGTGTGGATGTGTTGTTTCGTGGTTTTCTATTGATCTTTTATTTAGGGGTACTGATGTCTCAACCAACTTGAGAGAATAACACGAATCGCGTTAGACAAGAAGGTAGATAATACACGAATCGCGTTTGAAGACAAACAAAGACGTGTTAGCCCGACTACACACAAAGCCATTGGAGACCAGAAAAGTGTTGAGGCGATGAAACCAGGCCCGAGGAGCCTGCTTGAGACCATAAAGGGCTTTATTCAGACGACATATATGATCGGGGCGACTAGGATCTTGAAAACCCGTTGGTTGCTCCATAAAAACGAGTTCACTTAGATCCCCATTGAGAAACGCATTATTGACGTCAAGTTGATGAAGCGACCATTGGTTAAGAATAGCCAATGAGAGAACAACTCGAACAGTAGAGGCTTTGACCACCGGACTGAAGGTTTGAGAGAAATCAAGACCCGGAATTTGGCTGAAGCCTTGGGCGACAAGTCGGGCTTTGTGGCGTTCAATAGAGCCGTCGGCACGATACTTAGTACGATAGAGCCATTTGCAACCCACAACATTGTGATGATGAGGGCGCGGAACAAGAGTCAATGTGTTGTTATGGAGTAGAGCATCCATTTCCTTATGCATGGCGGACATCCATGTAGGATGTTTGACGGCAGTTTTAAATCCTTTAGGAACAGTATCGGCAAATAATGCGGAGGAAACGGCTGTTTGAGCCAAGTGGGCACGGTGTTTGGGCTTGAATATGCCCGATTTGGCCCGCGTTTGCATGTGATGACCGCCAGTAGGGGGCTAAACAGCAGGCGTAACAGGGGGAACCTGTTGGAGATAGTGTCTAAGTCCATAACTATATTTGGTATGTACTTGACCCGACCCGGCATGGTCCATTTGGGTTGCACTTCACCCGAACAATTTACGGATAATCTTTTGAGAATAGTATAAGTTATGATTTATTAATATATTATAAATTCTAATATATTAATATAAAATCATATTATTTAATTAGTGTTGATCTATAATTAATTTAGAATTAATTTAGAGATCAAAAGTATGACTAATTAAATATGGGCTCTTGTATTTATATAGTGTGGGCTAATGCTTATTTGGAATGGACTAGGCTTGCATGGAAAGTCCATGGATACTCCATGGAGCTTTAACCCATGGATCTCATGGAAATGAAAAGACATGGGTATTAGGGTTTACATGGATGTAACCCTAATCCACCACACTATATAAAGGAGGCTTTGGTTCTTGAAATTGCACTAGTTGATGTGTGTAAACCAAGAGGGCCGATTTCAAGAAGTTTGTGACTATTCTCTCAAGTTTCCAAGTTTGTGGTGATTTGTGACTTCCATTTGAGGCATCCACATTATTAGTGCTAGGCTCTCAAACTCCAAGCAATCAACTACTACTACAAGGTAAGTAATTCTACTAGTTTTATTTGATTCAAGTATCCCATGCCATGCTAGTTAGGATAAGAACCTTGGAAAAATAATTATTTGCATGTATCTTAGTCAAACATAGATCCAAGGTTTCTAGGGTTGCATATACACCATATGAGTGTTAGAATGCTCAAAACCCATCAGAACCTCGGGAAGTTGAGTAGTGGCATCCGAGGTAGAGGTAGAGGTAGAGGCAGGACCTGTTTCTCCGGCGTGATCGGTGTTGATGGGAGGAGCTGGTGGTGTTGTTGGAATGACAGGTGGAGGACCGGCTGCAGCAGCCACAGGAATATCATCTTCGCAGAACCCACATGCATGTGAAGGGGCCGGAGAGGCCAGGGAGGTAGTCACGGGTGGTGTGGGAGCATCGTAACCATAATCTTCATAAGAGAAACGAGATAACACGAGCAACGTCTTCGGGGTTTGAGAGGATGCACCAGTAAATGGGAACAACTGTTCATCGAATTTAGCATGTCGAGTAATGAATATGCGGGAAGTGGTAGGATCAAGACATTGATATCCTTTATATTGAGAACAATAGCCAAGGAAAATGCACGGAAGGCTCCTCGGAGAGAGTTTGTGTGTTGCATAGTTGCGTAGATATGGATAGACACGACACCTAAAGGGACGAAAATGTCCATATGATGGGCATCGGCCGAAGAGAAGCTCAAATGGCGTCTTCTTTTGTAGAACCGGCGTAGGAAGACGGTTAATGATGTAGACGGCTGAGCTGAATGCATGAAACCAATAAGATGGGGGAATGTGACCGTTTAACATCATGGCTAAACCGGTTTCGACAATATGTCGGTGTTTGCGTTCTGTAACGACCCAAAAATCAGGGGTAAAAATTTCATTTTTAATATAGCTAAAACATTGATACCATTTATTTCAAACATTCCAAATCATCATTAAGTAAAATAATTATCAGAGTTCGTCCCAAAACCATTCATTGCGGAAATCATAGGTGTGTGCACTGCGATCAATCCGAGCCCTTCATTTCCAAATCGATGCAACCTGAAACCAAAACTGTAAACCGTAAGCACAAAGCTTAGTGAGTCCCCCAGAGCATACCCCACACACAATCCACATAACACATATCGTACTAGCTGTAATAGCTATCTCTACCGTTATCACATATCACTCAGCTATAAAAGCTACTCTACCACGTATCTGTCACAACTAGCATTTTGGCTAGGAAATTTCGTCCTCATGTAAGCAATAACTATTGTGAGACTTGTGCTAACACATTAAAAGTGTACTTTATGGTTCCTAATGGACCATGGAAAGATAGAGTGCAATTTGCACCAAGTATGTGAAATCTCTCCCAATTCTCTCCAAGTATGTGAAATCTCTCCCAATTCTCTCCAAGTATGTGAACTCTCTCCGAAATCTCTCCAAGTATGTGGAATCTCTCCCAAATCTCTCCTATATGTGAAATCTCTCCAAGTATGTGAAATCTCTCCCAATTCTCTCCAAGTATGTGAAATCTCTCCAAGTATGTAGAATCTCTCCCAAATCTCTCCCATATGTGAAATATCTCTAAGTATGTGAAATCTCTCCCAATTCTCTCCAAGTATGTGAAATCTCTCCCAAATCTCTCCAAGTATGTGGAATCTCTCCCAAATCTCTCCCATATGCGAAATCTCTCCAAGTATGTGAAATCTCTCCAAGAATGTGAAATCTCTCCCAAATCTCTCCACGTATCTCAAATCTCTCTAAGCACCTTCCTTAGTCGAAGAAGAGGAACCCCAAAAGGACCCTCTTGGTCCTGAACCTCTTGGCCAGAACCCTCTTGGTCCGGAACCTCTTAGTCCGGAATGTCTTCTAAGGAAACCAAGAGGAATCGCACCACGGAAGCCTCTCATCCGGACCATCTCGCAATCTCGGAACATCCTGGCTCCGGACAATCTCGCACCTCAGAGCTCCTTGGCTCCGGAAGGATCTCGCCTATGGTCGCTTCGGAAAGTACAGCTGGCTTCGTACCTTGGACCGGACCACTGACTCCGCCTCCTGACTTCGGAACCGAGGAATTGCTCCGGAAATTGAAACTCAGCTTCCGAACTTCGGCTGTGACTCTGGAACTAGTTAGATGACTCCGGAAATTCAACATGGACTCTGGAATTCACTTAAAGGCTTCGGATTTGTGCCATTTCCGGAACTTTTCATCATTTTAGGACATTTTGACGCCGAAAATCAGACCAAACTCTCATTTTTCCTATCCTAAACCCCTTAAACCCCTATTTTATGCCAAAATTAATTATTTTAAACATATTTACATAAAATAAATGTTTGGGATTTAGGAAGATCTTATCCTAAATCAAGATAAGGACAAAGAGGTTGACCTTGTGATTTGATGAAGTTCTCATTTCCCATGCAAATCACAGTATTCCATGCTTTACCCACCAAATATCCATGCATGGACCACCAGATCCCCATGCACCAAAAATTCCCTCCCTTTTTCATCCTCAAAGCAACGTCAGTAAGGAGTTTAGACTTCACCTTCTCCCACACTTTTCCCATTTTCTCTCAAAAACTCATCTTCAAGCAAGAACATGGGATCTTGCTGAAAGGAAATTTCTCAACTTCTTCCTGGGAAATTTTAAGGTAAATTCCTCCACCAATCTAATATTTTATAATATTTCAAGATGAATCCATATTATTTTATTCATAATAATATGTGATGATCATCCTTAGGAAAACCTCCCTCCTAGGGAAGTTCTTCATCTCAGCCAAAAGTTTAAGCTTGAGATCTTCACTCCATAACTCCAAACAACTCATCAACCAACTCAAGGTGAGCTTCATACCCCACCTTTTTCAATATTTTAATGTTTTTGGGGGAGAGTACAAGTTAAATCTTGCCTAAATACTTGCATACTTGCATGTATACGTATGTTTGTATGTGTGTGGAAATATTATTAAATTATTATTTTAGTAATATCCTCATGAACGTAAGATTTCACAACTTCATAAGAAACAGAAGATACTTTGTGTACAAAAGAACCTCCTAACTATTGGATGTGTCCAACTTAAGCCCTTTATCTATGTTTTCATGTCTAGAAATAAAACTTTTAAAAAGGAACCTTGATAAGTTGACACTATTTCTAGTGATTTTTCGAAAATGGGAACTTTGTGACTATTTTACAAACTGTCAGTGGGTATTTTATAAATATTCAATATAAAAGTTTGCGTCAAGAAAATACACAAATAGAGCCTTTATGACTGAAATATTTGCATGTCATAAACTGCTGTCGTAAAACCTCCAACAACATAAGTAATGTTCTATATGTCATAAAACAGAAAATGCGTGTCATAACTGGCAGTTATAAATTTATACAAATTATAACTTGACACTTTTTCTCTTGACTAAAATGACTTATTTTACAATAAACGAAAATGAACGAACACGAGCACCTAGTTAACGAGCACAATCAACGATATGGAACGAGAACGATATTTCTATGCAATAAGTACAAATTTCATTATTTATCTAACAAATAATGGATCTTTAACGGTTGCTCAAAATGTTGTTAATATTCTAGTCAGACAAATCTCAAAAGTACATAAATATAAAAATATTAGTGTACGTCTAAGTCCTGTAAGGAGTTATAGCCAGAGTCTCCTGGAGGGAGAGCGGGAATTTGTGTATAGATTTATACGGGGTTGACACCCCGCACCTTCGCTGTTCGCTACAGCTAGACAGGCCAGTCTAGGGTGACAAATGTCTTTTCCAAACCGAGGGCGCCTGAGAAACGCCAAAACAGGCACTTCGTCAGATTAGTATGGTTATAACGGCTCACTAGAATATGTTATGTCATCTAGAAATTTATGTAAGGAAAAACCTCATAAATAAATTTTTGGCACGTTGTGTTGACCGTCCTATACATGATAAGTGATGGTCCGCATTTGTTGCGTTGACTTTCCTTTTTCATCGTGTAGAATGTCCACAATTGTCATGTTGCTTCTTTCTCCTAACAAGTATAGAGTCGTAATACTGCTATTTTTACAAATTAAAAAGCGTAGGACTCTATGGAAAACGTTTGTAAACGATTTTGAAAACGATAAATTAACCCACACATATACATAGTTGGAACTAGAACTTACGAATATTTTATACCAGAAAATATAGGATTTTCTGGAGAAAACGATTTTCTACGATTTCGATAACGATAAACTAGAACGCACACTCAATTTTACTCGATAAGAGGAACAAGATTTTCAACCATATTCTCTTTTGAAAATAAGGGATTTTTCTGGAAACGGTTGACTATTACTATTCAAAAGAACTATTCTCGTACACAACTCGCTTTTACAAATCACACTACTTTTCAAAATCACTCCTTATAAGGATGAATAAAAGTAATGACATGCACACATATATCCATGATTTTCAAGGCAAGACTTCAAACGATTTCATAGAAAATATCGGATTTTCTGAAAGTACAATAAGATCGATTCTAAACGAGTGTAAACGATTTTGTACAAAAATGCTTATGAACTCACTAACTTTTTAGTTGACGCTTTTCAAAACGACTTGTATTCTCAGGGATCTAGTAAGCAGGTAACAAGGGACGCGGATGCAAGACTTTTAGCTGTAGCTTGGATTTTTCTGCTTATGTCTCTTTTGTGTAATTCGAAGAAACAAATACAATATGTAAACAATGTAAGTTTGTTATCTCAATGTATGATGTTTGGATTGCTCTGTTTCATTTATATTCAATTGTTATGATACTGCACAATGAAGTCACCCGCCTCCGGACGTTTCCGCCGTCTGGTCCGGGGGTGTGACAGATTGGTATCAGAGCAATGTTTATAGTGAACCGGTATATCTAGCCATACAAGATATACAACTATAAATACAATGGGACTAAATCACACTCTGCCTGAAAGTATACTTTAAACAGATAAGTATTTTATGAAAGTATACATATCTACTAACACAGTATCATAACGAGAAGAAAACAAAAGTAACTAAAGGTTGAACGCTACAGTCAAACCTAGACAGTATGTAATCATATTTGGGATAAATATAGTCTGATCAACTATATTTATTTGAGATATGACCAACATGTGCTTGGGAGTGATGGTGGTGTTGCAACAAACCTAAAACCTACCAACTATGAGTACAAGAGAATACTAGAATCGAACATCAAGTTTAAAATACTATAGGAGTATTTTAGGATACTATAAACCCCTCCCACACCTAAATTTTCCCCGTATATCTCGTACCTCGATTCTCGCACAAACAAGTAATTGAAATTCCTCGCCAAGACTTCTACTACCCTGTCACGGTAAATTACAGATGGGGCAAAGAGAGACCAGAAGAAGTCCATGAGGAAAAACCCAGAAGTAAATCCCAAGGAATACCAAGAGATGAATCGTGAAAGGGAGAATTTCGACTAAGGGCCAGACAAGGATGAAAGCGCCGAGGGAACTCATAGCAAGCTTATTCCTATTGGCAGAAGACCCTTTCACCTTTCTCTTCCCATATACATAAACACCCCATATAGGTACTCCTGGAATAGACATACCTAGAAACAAAACGATACCCACACAAAAACAAGTTCAGAAATTGGCTCCTATCCAATTTAGGACGCACCTCCACAAAAGACAACCCGATCCACAATTGACGTGCACCGAACTCCGATAGCCAACGCCCTCACGAATCAGGCATCACCTCTGTCTAGACCACAAGTAACCCAAAGTGACTCCCGATTTCCAACCCTCTGTCATGGAGTAATGGAGACCATAAACAAAGGCCGAGTTATGGGAATGTAAACCCGATCCCCCACAAGTAACAAGAACACCATTCCAATCGCCTACGAAACCCACAAGTAAGACCAGAAAACTAGGCAGTGGTCATTTGGAGACCACAACTCATATCAATCAAGGATAGGACAGCCTTAGCAGCATAAGGAACACAAAAAGGACACTCATAGTATAAGTAAAATGGCCAAGCACTTTGTGCGCCAAAAGAGGATCACCACACTACTCGCCATAGGTTCATAATGCCCTTAATCGCAGCCAGTAGTAGTAAACCAAGAGGAGTACATCCTCCAAGAATCCATACAACCGAATCCGTTAACTATAGTGCTAGCTATGTGCTATTTTAACGGACTTTACGTCAGACAATACCTGTTCCCACTCAATACCATAACTGCATCATGGGGATGTAGGTTGACACAAATAGCACCAGTACGTTAAGATTATAGGAGTAAACCCATTTGAAACTAGCTACAAGTACTTACGAGCTCACCTTTCGTGTGCAACAGGGTCATGTCTTACCATGGAGATAACCAGTACCCTGAAGATGCACCGGTCCTACAAATAAACTCCACCACATTCCAAGCCACTGTAACAACTGCGGTAGCAGCCGCCATGGCATACTTCAATGCCAACAGCACGAACGAAAACGGAAGCAGTATCGATAAATTCAATCGTAACAACAACCAGGGAAACCAACGAAAAACAACTCGCCAATGCACCCTAAAACCTAAACCTAAGCTCAAGAAACGCAAGTTTGGAAATGAAAAAGGAGGCAGTTCGACTCAGAGGCCTACTAAAAGACAACAAGTGGAATCAGTTCCTACCCCCACTAACCCTACACCTCCCCCATCGAGACCATCATACCTTGGGGACAATCCACCATGCAACAAGTGCAAATACCATCATTGGGGAGCCTGCTAGACATTTCGTTGCAAAAGGTGCAATAAGATGGGGCACACCTCCCGCTACTGTAAGGCCCCGGCCCCATGCGTCACTCCAACCCTTAACTCGGAAGTAAGTCCAGTTGCCACAAGTGCGGTGCAACATGACATTTCAAGAGAGATTGTCCAACGGAGATGACTAACGAAGGAGTCGACAACTAGGCAGGAGTTGATGACAAGGAACCCTACCACAGCTTTTGGTACGTTCCACGATAAACTTAAACATCGATCTATCACAAAAGTTTTTGTCAACTAAAGATATAATCCAAAAACTATTTTCTCGTTAGAGCAAATCCTGTAAATCACGGGAAGCTAGGGATCCTCACGAATGGACCATGATGGTCCCATATGAACGTTAGTATCATATATAGTTAGGATTCCGCAAACTAAGAGCGTGCGATTCCGCATTACTTTCTGTCCCTGGGCTGAATAGCGATTAGGACAGAACCCCACAGTCAACCATCTCTAAAGATCCTAAGATCTTAAGTATGTACGGTTAGGTCACCTCCATCTATAGTGGAAGGACCTGGCATAATTCAGATTTCGAATTCCTTTGCCTTATAATAGCACCCTCGTGTCGCTAGAACACCTAACAAGCAGAAACAAGATAGACCCAATGGTAACAACGAAAACGAAAATAGCAACGATAAGAACACGAACACTAGAACACCAAACAAGCAGAAACGAGATAGACCCAATGGTAGTAACGAAAACGAAACTAGCAACAATAAGAACACGAAAATAGGAACACCTAACAAGCAGAAACAAGATAGACCCAATGGTAGCAACGAAAACGAAACTAGCAACGATAAGAAACATGAACATAGAACACTTTGTCATTACTAGCAACCAATACTCCTCAAATCGACGTAACAACAAGAAGTCCAATGCCATCAATTGGCACGGACAGAAAGAGAAGGCAAGAGGGTGGGGGAGATAAGAAGATAACGATCAGAAGGGGAAGGATCGTATTAGGCGAATGATACCATGAGAGAATAACTCTCGATGCCCAAAAAGAGGCAGAGCGGAAACTTTAAATACATGAAATATTTACAATTACAACCCACAAGGAATTAAGTAAATACAGGGGTAAAACTGGAAACTATGGACTTTCCATATGACTAACACAACTTATACTTGAACTTAAATTATTGACATTCTAATATTTGATTCAATACAAACACTCAATCATGGTTTCAATACGTTTAATAAAAACTAAAAGTTACTGATTGTGATTAACAAATAACAATTACTAACTAAATATAAAAAAGTTATTATTAGAAATAAATACATATCATTACCTTTGGAGCATATCGAAGAGAAAAATATAATTATTAACATTTTATTCATATAACCTAAAGTCCTAAACCAATTGATATTATCTATTTTAAAAATATAGCTATAGTACATTTTTCTTAAATGAGGTAAGAAGTTTATGGAAGTTTGCGTGCGTGCATGAACCGTCCAATGTTAATAGTTGCCTAATTTTATATATTACTTACCTCTTTTAACTGATAAGTTGTTATTTTTATGAAAAAGGACAACTAAATTAGTAACGAAATCTGTTACTTTAATATAACGATAGTTTTTTTAACTGAATAGTTTGCTCTGAATAAATGACTGATTTACTTTTCTAGTTTTCTATACATAACTGGGTTTAAAAAAAATATGTTTTATATAGAATTTTGGAAAAAATGTATTTTATATATAATATATCATAGAAATAATTTCTCAATGAACAAAGTAAGTTTATATTTAACATCCCAAATTTCAAGGCCAAAATTTTCATTTTTAATTAAGTAACTAATAAATAGTTTACCAAAAACATTGCCAATATCATATCAATTTATAAAAACCGTAACAACGTGTCTCAAACCATATCATCAATAGTAGTAAATATCAGAGTACAATCTCAAAAACTCAATGCGAAACTCATGTGTATGTGTGATGCGCTTCTACACCGCCGGCTCCTTCCCATTGGATGAAGAGGTACTTGAAACCAAAACTAAAACTGTAAGCACAAAGCTTAGTGAGTTCCCCCATTATACCACATACCATACAGTCACATAGCATACATGCTGTCGGGCAATTCTGGGGTGTCCGACCTACCCGGTCCGTCCATTCTGGGGTGTCGACCTACCCATGTCAAGCCGTTGTGGGGTGCTGACCTATCCATGTCAAGCCATTCTGGGGTGCTGACCTACCCTTCAGTCCTAACAACCGAACTTGGGGACTATTCCCTTCCTACTATCACTATCACATATAACATATCATGCTAGCACATAAACATATCAGGTAGTAGCAAACCTAGATGAATATCACAAAGACAATCATCTAACATACAACTTCTACTTGTGGGCCGGCATTGTGGCCGTAGACCCACCACTACTGGAAGGTAACTCACATCACTGTCGCGTAGTGTCTGCACTGATCTCGGTATGGAAATCGACTATCCCCGACTCCTCAATCCCTACACGACAACTCTTCTAAGTTATCAACTCATACTCGTAACCCTTACAAGGGCCACTCGATCCCAGTCAAGGTCAAAGTCAAATCCATGGTCAACGTCAACTTTTGGTCAAAGTCAACATCTGGTTGACTCGACTCGCCGAGTTGGCCCGCCAACTCGTCGAGTCACCATATCCACAAAATGCCATAACCACGTTCCTACTCGTCGAGTCTAGCAAGAGCTCGACGAGTTCGCCTTCAACAACACATCGGACAATCTTCAACCGACTCGCCGAGTTCGTTCTTGAACTCACCGAGTTCATCTTCATCCATAAGAAGATGTTCAGTCTATGACTCGCTGAGTTCCCATTGAACTCGTTGATTCCGTCTTCATAAGTTGGGAGATTGCCTTGGACTCGCCGAGTCTGTTCATACACTCGCCGAGTCCTATGATTTCCAGGTCCAAGACAAACCCCTAGCAGGCTGAGTGTTCCTTCTACTCAACCAAAACCATTCCCAGAAGACGTTTTGGGGGAAAAAGCGTCCCAACTCGCCGAGTCACCCAAGTGACTCGCCGAGTCCCTCTTTGTCCAAGACTATACAGTCAATTATATTGGGTCTTAATGCATCCAAATCATAGATCTGACCTCCTAGGGTCCCTTTTATACGTAAAGCTACGAACTTGATGTCCATGCATGAGGTTTTTGGCTCAAAAGGCTATAAAATGGGGTTTATAAGATGCATGGGCTTCCCATGGCCATAAAGTTGGCACCTTTATGCCATGGGAACCCTCAATGGTTCCAGATCTGAAGCTAAAACTACACAATATGAGCCAAACCCAAAGGTGGCTTAGAAGTGTCCCAAAAATGGCAAGATCCAAGTCTTAAAGGAGATCTATCAAATGATAAGTCAATGTTCAAGCTTTTTACCTTGAATGAACTAGAAATGGAGCAAAATCTCTGGATCCACTTGCTTCTTCAAGAACTCCCAAGCTTCCACTTCTTCCTTCAACTTCAAACACACACACAAAAGGCACCAAAAGGCTCAAGAACACACAAGAAGGGCTAGGGTTTCGAGTTAGGGTTTTCTGGAAGTGAGAGGGGCGATGGAGGCTGGTTTGGGACGAGTTAAGTTGTTTAAATAGGGTGCAAACCCTAAATATTAGGGTTTTGTCCAGACAACTCCTACTCGTCGAGTCGGTCTTCCGACTCATCAAGTAGGTCACTTAAACCCCCGATCAAAAGTCGAGTCTACTCGACGAGTTGGGCCTCCAAATCGCCGAGTCCCAGAGTAAATTGCAACATTTCTTGAATTTAAATACATACCAGGAATCGGGTGTTACAAATCTCCCCCACTTATTTTAGACTCCATCCTCGAAGTCTGCTGTTGAATCTGAAAAAAGCTCGGGGTAGTGCTCCCTCATTTCTTCCTCTGGCTCCCAGGTCCATTCCGACCCCTTGCAGTGCCGCCATTGCACCTTCACCAGTTCCACCCTCTTGTTCCTCAGATCCTTCGACTTCCTGTCGAGGATCGTCACTGGTCGCTCTATGTAATTCAGGCTGTCATCCACCTGAATATCCTCCAAAGGCACCACTGCTGAATCGTCCACCAGACACTTCCACAACTGGGAGACGTGGAACGTATTGTGAATCTGACTGAGTTCGACCGGTAGGTCCAGCCGATATGCCACCTTACCCACCTGGGCTACAACCCTGAAAGGTCCAGTATACCTGGGGCCCAACTTGCCCCGCTTCCTGAATCTAATGACGCCCTTCCAAGGCGACACTTTCAGGAGTACCATATCCCCGACCTGGAACTCCAGGTCCGATCGACGCTTGTCGGCATAATTTTTCTGACGACTCTGAGCAGTCTGAAGCCTGCTCCGAACCTGTTGGATCCTCTCTGTAGTCTTGAGTACCACTTCGGTACTACTCAGCCAAAGGAAGGTAAGTATCCCAACTACCTCCGAAGTCTAAAACACATGCCCGCAGCATGTCCTCCAGAGTCTGGATGGTCCGCTCACTCTGATCATCCGTCTGCGGGTGAAAAGCAGTGCTGAAGTGCAGACGAGTACCCAACTCATCGTGAAACTTCTTCCAGAATCTAGAAGTAAACCGCACGTCTCGATCCGAAATCACTGAGACTGGCACTCCGTGCCGAGCTACTACCTCTCGAATGTAGATATCGGCCAACTTCTCGGCCGAGATGCTCTCCTAGATCGGTATGAAATGAGCACTCTTGGTCAACCGATCCACGAATGACCCAAATCGAATCCACTCCTCGTGCAGTCCTGGGAAGCTTTGTGATGAAATCCATAGTAATCTTCCCATTTCCACATGGGAATGTCCAACGGTTGCGTCTTGTCGTGTGGCCTCTAGTGCTCGGCCTTGACCTTCCTGCAGGTCAAGCATCACTCCACGTACCAGGCGACGTCCCGCTTCATGCAGGGCCACCAGTAAGCGGGTCGAAGATCTCTGTACATCTTCTTCGCCCCGGGATGAATAGAAAACCTGGATTTGTGCGCCTCCTCCATCAATACCTGGCGCACACCCCCATGATATGGGACCCACACTCTACGGTGTAGCGTCAACAACCCTCAGATGTCATAATCAAAGGAGGAAACTTGACCCACAATACGCTCACTCTTACGGTGTTCCTCCTTCATGGCCTCCTTCTGGGCCTCCCGAATCCGCTCCAACAACGGAGTCACAACCGTCATCCTCATACAGATATCCCTGATCGGCGCTGCCTTGCGGCTAAGCGCGTCGGCCACGACATTGGCCTTCCCCGGGTGGTAGAGGATTTCACAATCATAATCCTTTACCACATCAAGCCACCGACGCTGTCTCATATTCAGATTTGGCTGATCCATGAGATACCTCAGGCTCTTGTGGTCCGTGTAAATGGTACAACGGACCCCATAGAGGTAATGATGCTAAATCTTGAGGGCGAAAACTACAGCCCCCAGCTCCAAATCATGTGTCGGATAGTTCGACTCATGAGGCTTCAACTGCCTCGAAGCGTAAGCGATAACATGCCCTCTCTGCATCAATACCGCGCCCAAACCTGAGATGGACGCATCGCAATACGCTACAAAATCATCCATGCCCTCTGGCAGGGCTAAGATCGGCGCCTCGCACAAACTCTGTCTCAATGTCTCAAATGCAACCTGCTGCTCAGGCCCCCAGCGAAAGACCACAACTTTCCTCGTTAGTCGAGTCAGGGGCACGACTATCTTGGAGAAGTCCTGAATGAATCTCCGATAATAGTCTGCCAGTCCCAGAAAGCTCCGAATCTCAGATGGAGACCTCGGAACCTCTCACCTCATCACGACCTCTACCTTGGCCGGGTCAACCGAAATCCCGTTCTGGTTGACAAGGTGCCCAAGAAACTGCACCTCGCGCAACCAGAACTCGCACTTGGAGAACTTAGCATACAAGTTCTCCCTCCTCAAAGTATCCAAAACCTCCCGCAAGTGCTCCTCATGCTGTTCCTGCGTCTTGGAATAAACCAAGATGTCGTCAATGAAAACGATCACAGACCTATCCAACATCGGCCTACACACGCGGTTCATGAGATCCATGAACGCGGCAGGAGCATTGGTGAGCCCAAAAGGCATCACCACGAACTCATAGTGACCATATCGCGTCCGAAAGGCAGTCTTCTGCACATCCTCCTCTCTGACTCTCATCTGATGATAGCCCGAACACAAATCAATCTTGGAGAACCAAGATGCTCCCTGAAGCTGGTCAAAGAGATCATCAATCATCGGGAGTGGATAACGGTTCTTCACCGTTACCTTATTCAGCTCCCGGTAATCTATACACATCCGATGCGACCCGTCCTTCTTTTTCACAAATAAAATCGGGGCTCCCCAGGGTGAACTGCTCGGTCTAATGAATCCCTTGTCTAACAGCTCCTGCAGTTGTGTAGACAACTCCTGCATCTCAGGAGGAGCCAGCCGATACGGTGCCTTGGCTATCGGAGCCGCACCAGGGACTAGGTCGATCCTCAACTCTACCTGCCTCTCCGGAGGTATTCCAGGCAACACCTCTAGAAATACATCTGCGAACTCTCGTACCACTGGCACATCACTCGTCGTCGCCTTACCCGTCTCCCGGGTATCCAAGACATAGGCGACATACCCTGTGCACCCCTGTTGGAGATAGCGCCTAACTCTCGCTGCTGAACATAAAGCTGGTTCCTGCTGTGGCCCCTCGCCCTAAATTACAAGCTCTCCCCCACTTGGGGTCCTGATCCGCACCAACTGTTGCGCGCAGTCGATCACCGCCCCATTGGGGCTCAACCAATCCATCCCTATGATAACCTTGTTCCCCCGCAATGGTATGGGAACCAAATCTACCAAGTAGCGCTCTTCGTACAACCTCAGAACACAATCTCTGAAAACCTCTGACGCCCGCACTGATCGGTCGTCCGCAATCTCAACCTCTAGGGGGCACTCTAACATGCCCGAAGACTCAGGAAACCTCTTGCTAAGTGCAAGAGACACAAACGATCGGGTAGCACCCGAATCAAACAACACCTGAACAGGAATAACGTTCACATGGAACGATCCTAAACAGAGCACATAACATAACATATCAAAATCACAACGACATAATATAAAAGTTTAGAGAGAAGAAATCATACCCGTCACCACATCGGGTGCGGCGCGTGCCTCCTCGGCTGTCAACTGAAATGCTCGGCTCCGCACCACTGGAGCCTCTGTGTTGACCTTCCGGTCATCCGTAACTCGTGTAGTCGCTGGAGTCGGCGCCACCACCGGCGCTGCTACTGACGCTGCTGATAACCTAGGGCAGTTGGCCTTTTTATGGCCCCTCTGATTGCAATGGAAGCAAATCAGGTCTGATGTCTGAACTGTGGGGGCGGGGCAGTATAATCCCTGCCAAAGTGCCCCGTCTTGCCGCACTTGTAGCAGCCTGACGATCCCGCTCTACAAGCTCCCTCATGCGGCCTGCCGCATTTCCTGCAGCGGCTCTGGCCCGGCTGGCCCTTCGACCTAATGTCGGATCCCTTGGGTTTCTTCCCCGAAACCCCCGTAACCTGCTCAGTCTCTGCCTTCCTCTTCTTGAGGTGCTCCAAATCAATCTCCCTCTCCCGCGCCCTGGCAATCATGGACTCCAGGGTCGGGCAAGCTGAATAGCTTACATGCTCCTGAATATCAACCCTCAACATATCATGGTAGCGAGTCTTCCGCATCTCCTCATCCCCCGCATACTGAGGTACCAACAAGGCCCTCTCCATGAACTTGGCAGTGATCTCTGCCACTGTCTCGGTCGTCTGTCTCATGTCAAGAAACTCTCTGGCCAGCTGCTGAAGCTCCGCAGCTGGCGCAAACTCAGCCCTGAACCTGGTCACGAAATCTGACCAAGTCATAGCCTCGATGGATGGGGCTCCCAGTGAGTCACCGAATGACTCCCACCAATCCCTAGCTCTATCCCTCAAACAACCTGCAGCAAAGCGGACCTTCGACCCCTCTGTGCAGAAGCTCATCAACTGCACAGACTCAATGTCTGCGATCCATCTCCTGGCAGCAATGGGGTCCTTCACCCTGTGAAAGTCTGACGCACCACTCCCCCTGAAGTCCTTGAAGTACAATGTGCACATACCCGACTGGCTGGACGCCGAGTCCCTCCAGAATGCCTGGAGGCGTTCCTCCATCAACTCGATAATACCCTCCTTGATCGACCCGAAAATGATAGGGTTCGACTCAAGGATACCTCTAGTGATCTCAGACGCGATGAACTCGCGTAAACTGTCATCAACCTGCTCGGATCCCGCACCCGAGCCTGATCCATAACCGGATCCAGACCCTGAACCTCCCGCTCCATGATGCGTAACCACCATTCTGAAATAAAACATGTAAACGTCAGGGTCATACATACTCTCGAGAGGTTTCGCACGCTCTACGGGTCCTTGGTTCCATCTCAGCCTCCCTTGACTCGAGTACGGATCATCTGCTTCCAATAGTACGGGCCCATACTACCTTCCACATCTATCCGTACTTTCATCAAGGATTGCTTTGACTTCACCAAATTCCTTCTACCAAATCTGCTCTCCAAGCTAATCTCATCCTAGGCTTGACCTATGGCCCTATCCGACCTACTCTCTGCCATCAGCTGCTCAAGGAGTCCCTACCATCCTTCCCTAACTAGTTTGCAAATACTATTACATATCCACTTACTAGTTAGTTTAGGCTAGCTAGAACCCCTACAAGCACAAAGCAAGCAGCATTCGTCAATTGAGTAGCCGAATCAAACATAACCCACTCAGGCTATCCTACTGCTGACTGGACAGCCCTAGCATACAACTCAATAAGCTCATACAACAAACATATAAGGCATCCTTCCTAGATCCTTAGTTCTATTCTAGCATGCAGTTTTCGGAATCATATAATAGGCATACAAGGCATCCTCCTAGATCCTTAGCCCTAATCTAGCATGCAGTTCTCATAATCATATCATATAGCATAACATAACAAGTATGGGTATCTTGGGGAAACTTACTTGAGCTCGGCCGGTCGCACGCATCACACACCTCGTTCTTTCTCAAAATTCCTTAACTTAGATTTTAGACCCCCCCCCCCCCGAGGGTGTGTCCGAATCCCTCAAACCAAGGCTCTGATACCAACTTGTAACATCCCAAATTTCAAGGCCAAAAATATCATTTTTAATTAAGTAACTAATAAATAGTTTGCCAAAAACATTGCCAATATCATATCAATTTATAAAAACCGTAACAACGTGTCTCAAACCATATCATCAATAGTAGTAAATATCAGAGTACAATCCCAGAAAACTCAATGCAGAACTCATGTGGTGTGTGATGTGCTGCTACACCGCCGACTCCTTCCCCTTGGATGAAGAGGTACCTGAAACCAAAACTAAAACTGTAAGCACAAAGCTTAGTGAGTTCCCCCATCATACCACATACCATACAATCACATAGCATACATGCTGTCGGGCAATTCTGAGGTGTCCGACCTACCCGGTCCGGTCATTCTGGGGTGCCGACCTACCCATGTCAAGTCGTTGTGGGGTGCTGACCTACCCATGTCAAGCCATTCTGGGGTGCTGACCTACCCTTCAGTCCTAACAACCGAACTTGGGGACTATTCCCTTCCTACTACCACTATCACATATAACATAGCATGCTAGCACATAAACATATCAGGTAGTAGCAAACCTAGATGAATATCACAAAGACAATCATCTAACATACAACTTCTACTTGTGGGCCGGCATTGTGGCCGTAGACCCACCACTACTGGAAGGTAACTCACCTCACTGTCGCGTAGTGTCTGCACTGATCTCGGTATGGAAATCGACTCTCCCCAATTCCTCAATCCCTACACGACAACTCTTCTAAGTTATCAACTCATACTCGTAACCCTTACAAGGGTTACTCAATCCCAGTCAAGGTCAAAGTCAAATCCATGGTCAACGTCAACTTTTGGTCAAAGTCAACATCTGGTTGACTCGACTCGCCGAGTTGGCCCGCCAACTCGTCGAGTCCCCATATCCACAAAATGCCATAACCTCGTTCCTACTCGTTGAGTCTAGCAAGAGCTCGGCGAGTTCGCCTTCAACAACACATCGGACAATCTTCAACCGACTCGCCGAGTTCGTTCTTGAACTCACCGAGTTCATCTTCATCCATAAGATGTTCAGTCTATGACTTGCTGAGTTCCCATTGAACTCGTTGATTCCGTCTTCATAAGTTGGGAGATTGCCTTGGACTCGCCGAGTCTGTTCATACACTCGCCGAGTCCTATGATTTCTAGGTCCAAGACAAACCCCTAGCAGGCTGAGTGTTCCTTCTACTCAACCAAAACCATTCCCAGAAGACGTTTTGGGGGAAAAAGCGTCCCGACTCGCCGAGTCCCTCTTTGTCCAAGACTATACAGTCGATTATACTGGGTCTTAATGCATCCAAATCATAGATCTGACCTCCTAGGGTCCCTTTTATACGTAAAGCTACGAACTTGATGTCCATGCATGGGGTTTTTGGCTCAAAAGGCTATAAAATGGGATTTATAAGATGCATGGGCTTCCCATGGCCATAAAGTTGGCACCTTTATGCCATGGGAACCCTCAATGGTTCCAGATATGAAGCTAACACTACACAATATTGTTGGATTAGTGTCTAAGTCCATAACTATTTTGGTATGTACTTGACCCGATTATGAGCATGGTCCTTTTGGGTTGCCTTCACCATAGCAATATGTAGGATGAATTAAGGAGAGAAAGTTTTAATTATGATTTATTAATATATTATGAGAATAATATATTAAAGGAGAAATCATATTGTTTAATTAATATTAGTCAAGAATTAATTAAGAATTAATTTAGTGACTAAAAGAGATTAATTAAACTTAGGGGACTGAAATTGTAATTATAGGTTAATTGCAATTGGGCTATGAATCACCTTGGAATAATAGGTTGGATAAATTCTATGAGAAGCCCATTAGAAATCGTCCAAGGCATGTTCCAGAAGGGGTCCATGGGCTGCTTAGGGCTTAAGCAGTCAAATTAGGGTTTCCTTGTTAGATAACCCTAATTGCCTACCTATTTAAAGAACCCTTGAGACCCAAAAACGTGGCTAAGACTTCCTTTAGGGTTTCCAGCCGTTTTTGGTGCCTCCTCTCTCCTCTCTCTTCATCCAAGTTGCTTAGTGGTGTTTGTGACTCCATTAGAGGTGCAACACTTGAGGCACTAAGCTTTCTGAAGCCAATCAAAGCAAGGAATTGATTGTTATTACTATATAACAATCAAAGGTAATTACTAAACCCTTATTTCAGTTCTTATATGATAGATCTAGGGTTTATGGCTTTGGATATTCAATTGCATGTTCATTAGACAAACTAGATCCAAAAGCTATTAGGGTTTGCATGTACACCATATGAATGATGTATTGCTCGAAACCCTTCAGTGGTATCAGAGCCTAGGGCTGTTTGTTAGTGAATTTGATGCTTACTTGATCGAAAATTGCATGAAAAACGAAGTTTTTTGGCCTCTGAATCTCCGACTCGGCGAGTCCATGGATCTGGCAGCGTTTTTTTGGCGATTTTGTTGCTGTTTTGGCTTGGGATACTTACCATAAACGTTTTTAATTCATAAAATCTGATTTTTATTGATATTGGGTGATTATCCTTACCAAAATAGAAGATAATTGTCAAAATTTAGATAATCTTTTGTTTTATTAGATAAAGATTGATTATTTGTAATTTAGATTTGAATTATCTTGTGAAAAAGTTTCAATTTTTCCCCTTTAGGTTTTATAGTTTAAATTTGAACTTAAAAGTTTTGTTTTTGAAATTTGGATAGTTAAACCCTAATGTTTTGAAATGTTTCAAAACTTGCCCTCAAGTTTTGGAATTTAAAAGTTGATTAAAAGTTTAATTTTGAAATGTTAAATTCTAAAACCCTCGTATTTTTGAAAAGTTCAAATTACACCCTTATGGTTTTGTTAATTAATTAAAGTGTATAATTAAAAGAGAGTTAATAAATCCATAAAGTTTTGGTTTACATTTAATTAAATTAAAAGTATAATTAATTAAATTAGACCACCTAGTATTTTAAAAGTTTAAAATACACCCTATACTATGTATATATGACATTGAAAGTTTAATATTATATATGTATAAGTAAACAGTCAGTCTTACCGTTAGTAGGCCTCATTCACGAAGCTGGTCTATAAGGGGTGTTTAAGGAAGTTGCCTATAAAATGGCGATTGAATGGGTATCCACTCTTACCCACCACACTCTTGACTAGTGGAGGGTCGTTAGCCGAACGGGTAGGATAGGACGAAACCTTCCATTATAAGTATAATGAAGTACAAAGTAACTACATGCTTTTACAAATTCCCAAACTCTAGTTACTTTAGGCAAAATGTGAAATTGTATGCTAATCCATGGAATTACACTTCGTACCCTTGTCAAACGTTAGTGGAGCGTGTGTGGTTAATCGGCACACTAATTTGGGATTGACATTGGTGGCGAAGGGTGGCTCGATGTTTATCATAGATCAATGGAACGTGTGTGGCTAACCGACACACTGATTAGGTGATAGTATAATTGAGTGCATCACGTGATTCGTATAGTTATTCACACCTTGTTTGTGATCCTTGACATCCCAGTCGCAAACTTGAAGGGCATAATCGAGATTAAACACACCATTGAAAAGTTCAATGAATCTCAAAAGATCTAGGAGTTTCAATTCATTTAAAACTTAAATTTCTTTTTCGTTTTTCATGGTGGAAATTGGTAAATCGTAATTTACCTACCTTCAAATACTCTGCAACTAGATTACGGCATCCCTCTTCTAGGTTGTAGAGTATTGTGTTGGATCCTAGCCTTGATGTTTCGTTTGGGTGTTGCATCAAGGATACTAATCAACCTGACTTGAATTTTCTCCCGTTTTGTAGATGTCTGAATCTAACAATGGTCTTCCTAAATCCATTGGAACAAGCTTTCCAAATGAAGATGGCGTTCCAAGATACGATCAAGGAAATGAGAGTCATGCTTCACTTCCTCCACCTCCTCCAATTGTTCTCCCTGACCCACAAGTTCAAAGGCTTGAAAAGTTTAAGCTCACTCAATCCCTATTGGCAAGTAAGCACGAAGATGGGAAACCTGTGTGTGCACACGTCTTAGAGATGAAGTCATGCATTGATAGGTTAAGGATGTTGGGTGTCGATATCTCAGATATGTTGGTTGTTGACTGGGTTCTTCAGTCACTTCCTGATTCGTATAGTGAGTTCGTAAGAGAGTACTGTGCGATGGTTCACAACGTGACCCTCATTGATTTGACCTATTTGCTTATTGTTGCTGAATCAGCGATGATTTGGCGCACTGGTCAAGCGAACTTGATTGGTCGATCAAACTCCCATGCTTCATTGGACACTAGCTACATTGGAAGTCCAGAAAAGGCTGAGATTGTCCCTTGCTATGTACCAAAGGAGTCCATTTGCTTTTACTGCCAAGGGAAGGGGCATTGGAGACAAAGCTGCCCTGTTTACCTGAGAGATCTAAGAGATGGGAGAGTCAAGACGTATGGCTCTACTTCAGGTAAAATCCATTAACTAACTCTATAAGTTCCTATTTTTGGTTCTTCATACATGATGTGATAAGATTACATTTTGATGTTTTGCAGGATCGAAGAAAAGAAAGGAAACTTAAGGAAGAAGCGTGCTGAATCTGATCACGAAGAAATGGATTTCGATCGCATGGATTCAAAGATCGGATTTTTGAGCTGCTACTTTAGAGTTAGGGTAGATTGCTAAGAAATATGTAATAACATAGTTTTTCAGTTGAATTGCATTGTAAGGACAAGTTTTTCCGCAATAAAATAAATTTTGAGTTTTATCTTATTTATTTATCCTTACAATGGCGTGTATGAAAATTGATGTTTGAATGTTTCATTATTAGCAATAATGGATTTGATTCTTAATTGTGTTATTTGTGGAAATATCGAGAATTTACCAAATAGGGAGAGTTTCTCATCACCCAAGTTTCAATTGGACAGAAACTTGGAATCATGCAACATGCATTGTGTGATGAATGAGAAACTTCATATTTGAAAATTAGACTAATTCTTTGACAAAGTGTCAAGTGAAGGACTAAGAGATCGAGTACACTAGGTTGTGCGTCGATCAAGTCCACCACAAGAGTAATAAAGATATTCGTCATGATTTACTAAAGTTTAGCAAATATGGTTATACTTATAAGATTGAGTATAATTCTGAGTTGATTGAAAGAGTTTCAATCAATAGCAGAACGAATAAGAAGAATCTAGTAAGCAGAAAGATAAAAGTTTCTCTATTCTAAGATGAAGGGAGAGTAACTTTTATTGTGTTTTATGATAGGTCTTAATGATTAAGAACCATGTCTCAATTAATCCTCTAAGTGAGTCTTAGTGCAATTGCATGTCTAAGAAGAGGAATCGAGAATTGTAGAAATGGTTAAATTAAGAAGTCAATCATACTTCGTTCCAATATCAAGTCTTAGAGTCAAGATTGTGACATGAGTGACAAGTCTTAAGTAGGTTTGTAACACTTATCAAATGTAGAATAAGAAAGTTCCTTATTCTTGTACATTTGAAGTTGGTAAGTTGTGATGTCTTGGATAAGACAAAGACCAACTAGGACTAATTGAGTGAAGTGTTAAACTTGATAAGAAGCTACACTAACTCTTGAATATTTGTTTTGTCAAGAAATGTTTCTTGACAAGAGAACCTCATATGTCAAGGAGTTAGTGGGAGTCTTAAATGTCTTGAAAAGTTTCAAGAACAAATCAAGAGTAAACCTAGTTGATCATCACTAGCACGTGACTTGAGGTTTATAACCTGTCATACTTTCTGTGCCATTCCAGTTGAGTTAGCTGTGTATGTGAGTTCTATGAATTCTCATTTGAATGCATAAAGGCAAGCACCTAGATCAATGGAAAGTACATTGATAGGTAAAGGTGAGCTGCTTAACAACCTGGAAGCAATGGTGGATTTGTCACAAACATCGTCTTATGATTGTTGTTATGACAAATTCACATGGATAAGAACGCATACACTTTAAAAAAAAATCTAAGTGTCATAAGGTTTCCCTCCTTCATGAAAATGATTGTAAGGAAATGCTTTCACTAAGAGAGATTTTAAGTAGATAGCAATTGTGAAAATTGCATTCTCAAATTCGATTATGATTACGGCATCCCTTTTCATTGTTCAAATTATGAGATTTGGTAATTGGTCTGAACATTTGGGACTTAGTAACATAAATTCTGAATTGTTTAGACACACATGTGAGCTATCTAAGGCAAATGTGTATGAGCTTAAAAAGCTTAGATAAAGGCTTATCAAAGCATTAGGTATTCGAAAAATGAACTTAAAAAAATTCAATAAGCATTGTTTTCTGGAAGTTCAATTGTTTTCTGAATACATGTCAAAGCTAGTGGGAGCATAAGTGTTATGTTGGTAAGAAAATAATCATCATGTTAGTGGGAGCATGATTATTATGGTAAGTATTGCAAGTTAGCAATATTAATTATAGAAAACAAAGATTCACTTTGCCAAGTTGCAAGGGTTGAAAAGTTGTTTTGTTATAATTAAGGGAGAGAATATTATACTTCGTTTCAAAATCTAAAAGCTTAGATCGAGAAATGTTAATAAAATTTAGTCAAGGATACATAGTGCATTCTCAAAATTCGATTATGATTACGACATCCCTCTTCATAGTTCGAATTGTGGGAACAGGGCACATAAAATATTATGGCAGAAGGCTGATAAAGTATCACGTCTTTATGTGAGACATTATGCATCGTGTCCAATACGCTTCGGGTATAGGATCGATTGCATATGCTATAATATTTGACCATTCTAAAATTTTCTAAATGCCTAGGGCATTAAGAGGGAAAAGGACTAGAACTGGATTTGGCTAAAATAATTAAACAACTATCAAAGGACGATCTAAGGTTCGCCAAGGATTTGTTGCTTGTGAGTAGTTGGAAGTATAGTATTGGATGGACCATATCGACATTATTATGAATAGATAAGATTCTATTTAGAATGAGTTGTCATATGGCAAATATGGAAATGTTTCCATATTGGGAGTTGGAAATTGAGAATTTATGTCTAGATTAGAAAACTTTATGCAAAAAGGATGTTCAAAGGAATGTACTTTGAGTGAGAGACATCACATCTATAGAATTGTTTGTAACAATTTCTGATAGAGACCTTGTAATTTCATTAGCCAAGTCCTTGTGACTTTTGTGCTATGACTTTGCGAAAGGATCGTTGCATAAAATGTTAGAATCTAACGTATTCTAGTAGTGGCAAGAACCTTGTGTTCTTACACTAACGATGAGGATTAGGAATTGTGAAATGAGCATCATTGGAAAAATTTTCAATTGATCTATTTCACAAAGCATGGACCATAGGAAACAAAGTGTGCATGCTTGGAGCATGGGACAATTATTGTTGTAATTCAAGTAATAAGTTGATTTTCTGAAACAGTAAGCAATGAATAATGAGTAATCAATATGGTGTTTAAATAAAAGTGTTTTATTTACGCTCAAAAGTTTTGGGGCCATATAGGATTAAGTATTATCGTTGTGTTTCATTTTGCATGTTTTGACTTCCAGAATAACTGGGTTATTCGAACCTCCACAGTCGGTCATACGTTGGAAGTAGGTATGAAGGAAGACTGTCATGAATTTGTCTGTAGATTGTCTAAGTGTTTAGACATAGCACAAGTTTGCTGCAGAGTTCATGAGTGCTTTAATAAGATTAGAGTATTGGATTAAACTCACGCTCACTTGAATCACTTCATGTTTTTATCACGAGTGGTTGTGAGACGATAACATTGTATATTCTTGAAACCGAGACATGTGAGTTGTTATTTGTTGGTCGGTTGCGCATTGATAATAAGAAAACGCACCAGTAACTTGGTGTTATAAAACTTATTGTTATGTGTGATTCGATCAGTAAATGCAAGCGAGCATTTGAGTCGAAGTTTATCCATTCCTTTTACCCAAAGTGGGATAAAAGCGATATATGTGGGCCTCTCGATGATTTAGTGATGACACCCTAAGCGCTTGGCCAAGCCGGGACTGAGTTGATGTGTTCAATTGTAGTCTGTTGTCAGTCGTCATAAATCGGAAGTCGGGAAACAGTATAGAGAGAATGATCGAAATTCATGTCTTGTGTCTATACGATATCTCGAATATGGAGGAATATATAATCCCTTATCTAAAGGACACGCGTATCTGATAAGATCAGAGTTGACAACGACTTTTGAAAGCTACGATTGTTGATCAGGTTCTGAAGTTATACAGAATAGTTATTAGACTTATCCAAGTGGGAGACTGTTGGATTAGTGTCTAAGTCCATAACTATTTTGGTATGTACTTGACCCGATTATGAGCATGGTCCTTTTGGGTTGCTTTCACCATAGCAATATGTAGGATGAATTAAGGAGATAAAGTTTTAATTATGATTTATTAAGATATTATGAGAATAATATATTAAAGGAGAAATCATATTGTTTAATTAATATTAGTCAAGAATTAATTAAGAATTAATTTAGTGACTAAAAGAGATTAATTAAACTTAGGGGACTGAAATTGTAATTATAGGATAATTGCAATTGGGCTATGAATCACCTTGAAATAATAGGTTGGACGAATTCTATGGGAAGCCCATTAGAAATCGTCCAAGGCATGTTCCAGAAGGGGTCCATGGGCTGCTTAGGGCTTAAGCAGTCAAATTAGGGTTTCCTTGTTAGATAACCCTAATTGCCTACCTATTTAAAGAACCCTTGAGACCTAAAAACGTGGCTAAGACTTTCTTTAGGGTTTCCAGCCGTTTTTGGTGTCTCCTCTCTCCTCTCTCTTCATCCAAGTTGCTTAGTGGTGTTTGTGACTCCATTAGAGGTGCAACACTTGAGGCACTAAGCTTTCTGAAGCCAATCAAAGCAAGGAATTGATTGTTATTACTATATAACAATCAAAGGTAATTACTAAACCCTTATTTCAGTTCTTATATGATAGATCTAGGGTTTATGGCTTTGGATATTCAATTGCATGTTCATTAGACAAACTAGATCCAAAAGCTATTAGGGTTTGCATGTACACCATAGGAATGATGTATTGCTCGAAACCCTTCAAATATGAGCCAAACCCAAAGGTGGCTTAGAAATGTCCCAAAATGGCAAGATCCAAGTCTTAAAGGAGATCTATCAAATGATAAGTCAAGGTTCAAGCTTTTTACCTTGAATGAACTAGAAATGGAGCAAAATCTCTGGATCCACTTGCTTCTTCAAGAACTCCCAAGCTTCCACTTCTTCCTTCAACTTCAAACACATACACAAAAGGCACCAAAAGGCTCAAGAACACACAAGAAGGGCTAGGGTTTCGAGTTAGGGTTTTCTGGAAGTGAGAGGGGCGATGGAGGCTAGTTTGGGACGAGTTAAGTTGTTTAAATAGGGTGCAAACCCTAAATATTAGGGTTTTGTCCAGACAACTCCTACTCGTCGAGTCGGTCACTTAAACCCCCGATCAAAAGTCGAGTCTACTTGACGAGTTGGTCCTCCAACTCGCCGAGTCCCAGAGTAAATTGCAACATTTTTGAATTTAAATACGTACCAGGAATCGGGTGTTACATTATATATATATATATATATATATATATATATATATATATATATATATATATATATATATGAAAAGAAATCATAAACTATTGAAATGTGAAAACTAAAACTTTGAAAACTTTTCTGATATATATGTTACAAATTTTGTCGGATGAATGTTTGAAAGGGAGGGAATTTAGTTAAAAGGGAGCACGTGTAAAAAAGAAATTTTAATGGGTAATTTTTTTTAGAACGGCAGTAAATTTATTAAATAATAGGGTGTCTACTGATGACATTGCAAATCTTTAAAATTAGGTAATATGTAGTAATATTTACCTAAAGTTGTAATATTTCAAAATTATGGCCAAACTACTAAAAATAGCAATATACTTTAAATATCCAACATACATTAATGCTTCTCATGTGAAAGCCCCTCCATTTACTAAATCTACCCTTGGATGTAAATTAAAACCAGTAGTAAACAATTAAATGGCATCTTCATAACAAAAGATTAAAAGCAACATTTAACCTCCAAACATGGGTGTCACATTTTTCTATACATGAATATAAATATGTTAAATACACTTCTAACCAGGCAAAATATAAGATTAAGTTTTATGGATATGATCGACCCAACCAGGTGGGACCAGAATACTTTATTCAGCAAAATATTGTCAGCAAAAATATTGATGGTTGGGAACATGAATAGTAAGACTCATAAATATCTTTGTATTGTATATCCCTATCCCTATATTTAAATAAAAAGATCTATAACTCCATATTGTATTTTCTTATGTTATCATATTAAACCATTAACAACATGAATAATATTCTTTTTTCTTTCCAGAATTCCCATTTACATCAATCAGTTAATCAATCAAAACTAATATAAATCATAAAAACCCAAAACCAATCCTCAGACTCAGAATGTGTCCTTTCAAAATTTGTCTAGTAAAAATACAATACAATAATCCAATTTTCCATCCATGTAAAAAAAACACATACACGTGTATGTCCCCTATGAATTCACCAGATTAGTTTTATACATATGATGCATCATCATCATCATCATGGTCATGTTCATGCATCTCGGCTAGTAAGCTGTGAACTTGCAATATGAGAGAGCCTTGAAGATGCCATTAAAGGTGCTTCTTCATCTACTGCACTACTACTCCTTGTATTATCATCATCATTAATCATTCTTTCTGGGATAATAGTTTCAGGAGGAATTTGAGATGATGCTTTCACATCTCTAACCTTTATGTAGTTGTACATCACCACACCACAAAGTGCTACAAACAAATTTTAATCAATCTTTTTAGTTACTATTTTCCTGATGAGAATGATATTTAAAAAATTAATAATGATATTTCGCATACCAATGGCATAACCGATAATATTGAGCCCGGTGATGGCAGATTCTGGAAATATTACAGTTGAAAGAGCAATCAATATCCAATCTTTCAGGACACCTGCTACACGAATTGTAACTGCTCCTGTTCTTCCAATCACTAAGAAAATTGAGAGGTTCAATGCTAAAGCACATAAAGCGTTTGAGAAGAAAATCCAGAAGTTGAATTGAATTTGTGAAACTTCCATGTTACTCTTCTCCAACAAATACCATGGCACAAACAAGAATGCAAAACTGCAGGGGCAAAAAGGGAAACACATGAAAAAAGGGTATCAATCAAGGAAAGTAGTAGTGAGCATTGTGTGGAATAATTAACTTATACCTGCATGGAGCTATGTAATATAAGCTTGTAATAGGGTTTAGGGTTAAACCCTTTTTTTGTAGAAGGACTTGAGTTAAAACTAGCCTCAAAGCTTCTGCAAAGATGCCTGTTACTTGGTAAAGTGTCCCTATAACATTAAAATGGATTTCTCCATATGAAGAAATCACAACTCCAACACTGACCAACAGCATGTTCAACAACACATCCCACCTCAGCTTGTCAGTGCCACATAGGACTGCCATGATAAGTGTTGCTACTGGCACTGTGTGTGTCCATTCCAAAATACATTCACTCAGTTATATTATTTATAAACAAAGTTTAAAAAAAAAAAGATATATAGATAAGAGTTTTGCATACTTAATGCTTTCAGCATTTGGATGAAGGCCACTGATATATGCAAGTATGCAGTGTTGCCAAACCTGCAATGTAAATATACAGTAACTTCACACTCACATAAAAGATGGAGGAAAATAAAAGTCTATATGATATAAATGATTCTTACCAGAGACTTGATGCGAAGAAAGCACTGATGGGAACTACACATGTGGCATATCTGTCAATGCCCATGAGAAAAGAATTCTTAATGGAGGCTTAAAGTTTGTTAGAAACTACACAAATTGAATTATGAAGTAGATATCTTACATTTCAAACGTCATTTTAACCGGAGTAACAACCTGCAGTATAATTGAAAGAAGATAAGTGAAAAGAGCACTTGTTAAATTTATTCATGAAGATAGGCATTGATTTTGAGGCATGCTTTAAATGGGATTCTTTAATGATTATATAAATGAATTGTACCTTAAAAACACGAACAAGAAAGAATGCTACTGCTCCAGAAAAGCCCATATGGATCATAGTGAGAGTGATAGGAAAGGGAAAATTGAAGTATTTTGGAGAGAGAACCCACTGCAAATAGATATATAGATGATAAGTAAGGGAAAATTAGATGTTGAGGCATCAAATGAAAACAATGTTGAATTACCTTGTTGTACAGAATAACTCCAGATGACAGCAAAATGTAGATTAATAGGTAAAGGTAAGTCAAGAAAAGTGACTTGTTCATCATCATTTTAGCTGCTTACTTCACAAGATTTCTCCCTTTATGTTTTAGTTCCCAGATTCAGAACATACAATGAGTTCTCTCCCACTCATCAAAAACAAGGGGGAAACCTCACCTTCTGCACCATAAGTAGTACCCTACAAAGTGATAAGATTTGAATGGTGAATTGCTACTTCTATATGTGAAAGAAAGCCACATTCAGCAACTAAAATCTGATCTGAAATCATTTCAAATTTAACTCACTGGACTGCTTGAATCTTTGGCTAGATAAAGTAAAATTTTGATGAAATTACAGCTAGCTAATTGTCTTAAAAGATCACTTGTTGGCTTTCTCTATTGGATATATTGGATATGAACACTAGACAAGTTTCAGGGTTTATATACAGACGCGATTTTTCATCGGAAGTTGTTAAATCTGTCAATGCCGGAATAACCTACCCTGGTAGAATAGCGATGCGATTCCCAGGAAGTAGGAACTACGCTCTCGATCTCTGGGGATATCAGTAGGAGGCAGTAATTAATTCTAGCATTAAGCAGATAGCGAAGTTCATAGATAAATATGGAACAAACAATTGTTTTATATGATTAAATCTACAGTAAAGCAATGTAAATGCTAATGAAAACCAGAAACTGTTCGAAAGTAAAAGTGCTGATCTACATCGAGAAATGGATACATGTATATATTCGGTAGAACAGTGATTTACCTTTGAAGATCAATTAATTGAGAAGCTTTTCAGCAAGGAATATGTAGCTGGCCCCTAGAAGCAGCAACACCAATTTGTGTGTGTGCAGTGTACACTGTTCAATGGCGGATTTAGCTTTACGGGGGTGGGGCAACGGCTTTCCATGGAGTCGTCGGTCGTGGATGGATTAATACTGGTTTCTGTATACAATATCAAAGCCCAGTTGAATTTGAATTAATATTCCAAAGCCCAATCTATTTTAAATTTTTAATCATAAAAAGATAAACAGAAAATATAAAAATGTTAACCGAACTATATAAAATATAAAAAATAAATTAATTTAGAAAGAAAAGTGATTTGTATACAATAATTTTTTTATACACACAACAATTTGTGGAGTAAAGTATTGTATTGTATTGTATTGTATAATTCTATAAAACATATGTTGTGTATGGAAAAAAGTTATATACAAATCACTTCTCATTTAGAAATAGTGAAAATAACTGATATTTTTGTATTTCACAAAAATAACCAACAAATCCAAAATCATCATTTTAGATATAAGTGGTGTGGTTGCTTATTTAAAGGAAATCTGAAATGTGGTACCATTACATTTCAGATTCTCTTGAATCAATGGGAAATGGAATATCAGTGGTGAAGAGACTGAGACTTGGATAACCGGGTATGTTGTTTCTAGATTACTCTTAAAGAAGCAACACAGACTATCAACAAATCATTTTGCCCTTACATGTGATGCTATCTATAAACATGGAGGATTTGGCAAGGGTCGATATACAATCTGATAAGTCGATCATTAAGCTCAAGTTCTTTATATGAAGAGTCTCCTTCTAGTTCTCCCTTAAAACAACCTCATCTTTATAATTCTACTCAAATCGGTTCAACTCATCTACATAGAAGTGACTCAGTGAGTGTGTGAAGTGTGAACCTTCCTTGGCATCGATTCATGTAGATGGAAATTAATTAAGATTTACCCAAATCAGAAGGGGTGCTAAATGCAAATGCTAATGTTTTTCTTCCATAGATATACGGGAGTTGTTTATGTTTAAAAGTTCTAGTAAAAAGAATCTTCTATAATCTATACTCTTCCAAACCTTTAAGGTGTTTCATAATATGTTTTTGTTTAAAAGTTGTGGACTAAAATTGTATTTTCTAATTTTCCCATTTCTTCGAGTTAATAAAAGAAACAAGATACCTCTATAATCTCAAAGAAAAGCAGCACATTTCTAGCATGGAAAACATCTCAATATAATCTTAACCCGAGACAATTGCATTACAAACAATCCTTGAAAGTTTCCAAGAAACCTTACACATTTGTAAAGATTAAGAAATTTAAAACCTTGCTGGTAAACATCAAACAAAAGAATGATTCTACAAATCATACATAAATATATATGCTACGTTTAGGTGGCCTGTTGTTCAAAAACAATAAACATATATAATATTCAACATAAATAGAGAGATGAATTCACAAGTGTGGTGCTTCTGTTTGAGGTCCATGTCGAGCATTCAACAATGGCTGCAGTGCTTTAACAACAATGCTCATATTTGGCCTAAAATCAGCTTCATATTGCACACACAAGGCTGCAACTGCTGCCATCTGTCATTACCAGATTATCACACAAACATTAATTAATCGGTCAAGAACTTAACCTGGACAGCCATACAGGGTTGTAAGGGTAAAATGGTCATTCAGACGCTATTAATTACACACCTTGGCAACTGCCTTTGGGGGGTATTCTCCATTCAGTCTAGTGTCAACACACTGTTTCACCTTATCTTCACTAAGTTTTGGTGTTGCCTGATCACATTATTTTCACATTCAAAAACACATTTAGATTTTTTGAAAAAAAAAATAAAATAAAACAGAATTATGAAACTGTACCCAAGTGACTAGACTCTGTTGACCACGTGGCAAAGTATGGTCAACGGGTTTTCGGCCGGTCAAGAGTTCCAAAAGAACAACTCCAAAGCTGTAGACATCACTCTTTGAGCTGAGCTGTCCAGTCATGGCATACTCAGGTGCATGATAGCCAAACGTTCCAAGAACACGGGTGGAATGAAGTCTTGCTGCCATGTCAGGAGCTTGGTTTGACAAGTCAAAATCTGCAATCTTTGCAACATCTTCATCAAAAAGAAGCACATTACTTGACTTTATATCACGATGAATAATATGAGGTTGTGCTTTTTCATGTAAGTATTCGAGTCCTTTTGCAGCCCCAACTGCAATTTTAACTCTCTGAGACCATGATAATACCGGACCTGGTTGTGCACCTTTTACACCTTTCCTTCCTACACCCACAAAGTTCACCATAAGTCTTTCTCTCCATATTAAGTGCTTAACCCATTAAGTCAAAAAAGATTAAAACTTGCCATGAAGAATATCATGAAGAGATCCATTTGAAGCATACTCATAAGCAAGAACTCTCAAACCACCATCTACACAGTATCCAAGTAGCTCAACAACATGATCATGCTTAAGCCTTGATACCATAGAAACCTGTTATCCGTATTACAATTTAGAATATTCAACTCTAATTTCCCATATATACAAGATATTAGCAAGTGCCAAGTGTAAATCAAACCTGAGCTAAAAACTCCTGATCTGGTTGCTTACTAGAGTCTAACTTTTTAATAGCTGCAGCTTGTCCGCTTCTTAAAACACCATGGTAGACTCTTCCATATGATCCCTCACCAATTAATGACTTTGTACCAAAATTATCAGTAATTTCCTTCAATTCGTCCACCTGGACAGTAGGAACAGCAATGGGCTGAATGGCTACAGCTTGTGTGTCCTTTGGTGCGGCTTCAGTCGTGCGATAGCCTCCATTGTTTCCTTAAGCAATATAAACTCTCGCCATTAAGCTGTGATCCGATAGAAAGATGTGAAGAAGGTAGAGTAGAAAGTTACCTGCTGCGTTATTTGCCATGTAAGGTCCATTGTCGTAAGACTTATGCATGTCATCTTCTCCGCAACAGCTGAAGCAACTCATGATTACTTTCCTCTAGCGACAAAGCTGGGTTACAATCAAAGAGATACCAATTAGGGTAAACTTCAAATCGAGCAGCAGCTAGCTTCTATAAGATTAAGAATCAGAAACATGCTCTTGTTTGTAATTAATTTTTTTCTAGGTCGAATACAGTTTACAAAGAAGCGCGTACAATGAATAGTAGAAAAGATAATTGCTCTTGTTGGTTTGTTCCCACTTTAGAAGACCCAAAATTCAACAAAAGCATGTGGTCTTTAATGCAATCAAAAAAGGCCTAAAGACTAGAATTGAATAACCAATTTCAGAATTCAGATCTACCTTCAACCAGCTATGGATCAATCGAGTAAATTAAAACAATATAGAGAGAAAGATCCAAGATTCAGTTTACGAAATTGACTAAAATTTAAGAAAATTGCAGTGCAAACAGTTCAAAGAACATGTAAATTCAAAAGGTTCTGATGAAACTGAAGAACCAGAGAAGATTATCAGGGAAGAATAAGGAAGAACCTACCTAAGATTTTTGCAGTGGTTGACTCAGTGAACGATATTGCTTAAAAAAAAATGAGTTTTTTTTGTAATAATAAGCAGCAGCAAAGAAAGAAAGAAAGATTACAAACACAATTGTGTTAATTACGCTTTGTTGGCTAGTAATATTGAGCGAGCGAGAAGACAGACGGCTAAGATAAGCCAACTAGGAAAGCGCGTAGGCTAAAATCGGGATGCAAATGGGAAGTTGGAAATCGAGTAGACTATAACTATATATAGATATACATAGATATTTTATAAATCATAAAAGATCTTTTAAAAAAATCTAAAATATAATTCGATCACTAATAATCGTTAGAAAAAAAAAATGCTAAAAGATTCAGTTATAATTTATAACGTTTTTTAATGTGAGAGAATAATCGATATAAGATAATCAAATATTGTGAATAATGAAAACATAGTGATTCTACAAAATTTGTAAATGAAATATGAAAGCTTGTAAATAGTTTGGGTTTTGAACATTGAACATGCCCTAGATAGGATATTATTAGGTGAAATAATAATATTCCAACTTCCAATTAGCCAACCTAGCATGGGTACCTAATCTAATGAGGAAGAATATTATGCTCAATAATGTTATACGATATTTTAATTATGAAATAAAATGTAGATTTCTACGATTTTGAAGAACATAATTTCACGACATTACAAAATAGTTGTAAGTTTAACAAATATAGAAATACTTTATATGCTTTTATTTAATTTAACTTTTTTTAAATTTTAAACATGTAATCTTTTAAGGAAAAATATATTACTCTCAAGCAATAAGTATTTGCATGTTAAATTGCTAACTACTATTGCATAGATATTTAGTATATACATTGGACTTTGAATTTTTATTTTGATTATCCAAAAAGAATTAAACATTTTTTGTCAGAATCAAATGATGGACCTGTTCATATAATGGTTTAAATATTTAATTGATATAAAAAGACAAAAGAAATGTAGTAGAATAATCCTTGCTGGCGTTTGTTGGCTTGTTGAATTTTATAATCTAAAAAGTAAAACCTCCCTCGTTAACATTGAACAACCCTACCCTTTCCTTTTCTTTTTATAAATAAATATTACTCTGTTATTCAAATTGTAAGATCACACGCTTCAATAATTTAACAATTTATTCTCTTCAGCGACAATTCTCAAATTGCTACAAAAAACAATCAAGAAAAATTGTAACCAAACATCATCTAACAAATAAATATCACAAAATTGTGTAAAGCATGCATCACAAAAACATTCACAGTCTACATGTTTTCTTCATGTGATCGCAAAATATACTTATACTTTTACCTATATAATAAATTTCAAAAGATATTCCCGATTAACATTCAACTGACACAAACAAACAAACATCAAACTCGTAAACCTCAACCACATGAAAATTTTCAAATCACTTCCTTCCCTTTCCCCTTTTATTACCAAATTTACCCGTTTTCTTACCTTTTTTGGGATTACTCTTCATAAAAGCAGCTTTAGTTGCTTTTGTTTGCCTATCTTTCCTAACCTGTTCAAGATTTTTAACTTCTGACCTCACATGAGCATTAGGAACCATACGACCTTTAAATCCTCTGTTATTACGTCCCCTTTGCATTCCACCTCCTGCATTTTTTTATAAAATTTAAATATATATATATATATATATATATATATATATATTAAAAAGTCAACTGTATGCATATTATATACCTTTGAGACTTGTAGATTCCATAGCACTACTACTACTACTACCTTCATTGTTTGATCCTTGAAAAGATATCTTACTGTGTGACTTTTCTTTCCATCTTTTATATATTCCTGTTTTATTCGCCTTCCCTTTTTTACCACTCTCTGTTATTATCTGTATATACACATACACACAAGTAAATAAAATAGTACAAACATATTTTTACAACCAAAATTCAAATAAAAAATATTTTAAAATACCTTCCCACTAGCTGACACACGATCACCATTGTTCAACTTGACATACTTTTTACTCCTCTGTCATCATATATATAAATAGTTTAAACATAAGTAAAAAAGTAGAATAATATATATATATATATATATATATATATATATATATATAAATTAAAAATAAAAATAAAAAAGTCAAACCTTATCCCAATGGAACGAGGATTTCTGTTTTTGTAATCCGCTGCTATCATCTGCAGCTAAGTCAAGAACAGCAGACTCCAACCTATTTCATCAATCAATACAAGTTTTCAACTTTATATTATCAATTTTTTTTATAAAAATGATCAGAAGCAGTTATTAATATTTACCTGTTGGAAACAAAGCCTCCGTTATTTCTGACTGAGAGACCTGCCTCAAAATGCTGCAAAAAGATATCAAGATTGGATAAAATATGATTCTTGTAATTTTATTAAAGATAAATATATATAATGTTACAGAGTCAGGAGAATGAAAAGTTACTTGATTTGTTGGCACTGAACTTATAAAAAACTCCTCATCCTTGAAGCTTTGTGCCTTCCTTTTACTACCAGAAACTGCCATAAATATCAATTAATTATCAAACTCTATATATGTAAACTTTTACTATGTCTCTAATATAAAGTACAAAAAACAAATATACACAATTCACAAACCTTTCTTTCCCTTCTTTAGTGATGCATTATCTATATCTTCAACTTCCTGCGAAGCCATATCACATAAAAGAATAACGAATTGGAAAAATAATAAAATCAATGATTTGAACTATCTTGATTGCTGAAAATGTTTGAATGAAAAGAAATAAATATGGGATTCACCTTTGCTGCTTGAGTGTTAGAGTGCTGCTGATTTACTTTATTAATGATCTTCTCATGAATAGCTCTTTTCATCTTCATTACATCTACCCACTGGCTAGAAGGTCCCTGAAAATATTAAATATGCAAAAACTGCAATTAATACAACAAAATGCTTTCAAAACAACTTCAAGTCTCCGAAGATATAGTTATTTACAACCAATCCTAGGGCTCAATGTATGAAAAATAACAGGCATAACAAACTCTTGTTAGTATTAAAAATTTATATAACAAGGAATAAATCTGTTATTACCTGCAGATGCTTTGCTTTGGCAGCATGACCTTCAGATTCCAAGACAGTTTGCTTTGCTCTGAAATTAGTTATAGCTAAGAGTCAAAAGGTACAAAAAGTCAAAAAGTCAACTATACATCTTTAACAAAACAATTCACCTGTATGCTTTTAGGCTCTCAGAAAATGCTAATGCAGATAACTCATTCCCACCCAACTGTTTAATAAACATGGGATGCAAGCCTTCACGTGGCATATTCTTAGCTCTTTTGATACTCTCTCTAGAAGGCTTCTCTTTAGTTTTCATATACAACCTAAAAGCCCTTTCACAAGGCCTCAACAAACAATCCAATTCAGTAGATGAATCAAGAATCTCTCGAACCCTATCTGCAACAAGATCAATAGCTGTTTGTGGAAACCTCCCAAAAACCGTTTCACCATTCAACATTGCCTCTTCAATTCTTTCCATAACCCCTTTCATGTCTCTCAAAACCTCTTCTTCAGTAGGTGCAGGTTTGATTGGTTTTGAAAGAAAAAGATGCAAATCAAGAAGATAAGCCATGTCTTCAGAAGTCACAAAGGAAAAAGCAGTACCCGTTCGACCCGCCCGTGCAGCTCGACCCACCCGGTGCACAAAAAGCTTCGGTTTTGGAGGGAAATCCCAGTTTATAACATTGTCAAGAAGTGGGATATCAATCCCTCTAGCAGCAACATCTGTCACTATAAGAAACATGGTTTTTCTTGATCGAAATCTTGCAACGTTAATCTTTCTATCATCTTGATCCATGTCACCATAACAAACAGAAGGTTCTATACCTTCTTCTCTTAACAAATGATCAAGAAACTGGACATGATGCTTTGTAGACACAAATATTAAAGATTGTTCATCTGATCTTACGTGTTCTCTAATCAAATACAACAAAGCAGCTAGCTTTTCTTCTTGTCTTAATGAAAAGAAAGTAAGTTTCAAATCAGGACTGATTTTAGTCTCCAAATCGAGCCTAACAAGTTGTGGGTCCCTCAGCCCTGCTTTTGCAAACTCAGCTAGAGCACTTGGTAAAGTTGCACTGAAGAGTAAAGTCTGTCTATTGTCACCTAGCTGTTGAAGGATTCTGTGCAACTGTTCAGCAAACCCCATGCTGAAAAGACTATCGGCTTCATCAAACACTACATATTCAACTGACCTTAATGACATGTCATCCACTTCTTCTAAATGATGCATGAGTCTTCCAGGAGTTGCTATTATGATATCAGGGCTTTGTGCTAATTCTTCAAATTGACTTTCCATACTATCACCACCAACTAGTAAGCTAACATGAAGGTCTGTGAATTTGCCAAGTTCTTGAGTGAACTTAAGTGTTTGAAGAGCAAGGTCGCGTGTGGGTGATAAAATTAGGGCTCTAATACCAGACTGAGAGACATGTTGCTGCAGTCTCTCGAGCATGGGGACTAAAAAAGCTGCTGTTTTACCGGACCCTGTTCTTGCCATGGCAACAACATCGGCTCCAGAGAGAATGAGTGGCATTGTTTTGCGTTGTATTGGTGTGGGAATTCGGTATCCCTTGCGTTTAACGCCTCTGAAGACATTGGAGCTTAGGTTTAAGGATTCGAATCCGCCTGATTTTGCTTTCTTCTCTTTCTTTTCTTTTTTCTTCAGCTCTGTTACAGAGCTTACAAGAAGGGGTTTTCCTCTCCCCATTGAGTGTGGGACAACTACGATAAATACAAAATCCAAGAAAGAAGAATAAGCAAATTGAAAGAACAGCAACAGATGATATCCAATGAAGAAACTTAAAGCATTAACTTATATTTTGCAATAAACCCTTTCTGGAATATGCATTCACAGAAATAAAGTCCGAAAAACCATGAAGGTTAACATAATACACCTTACACGATACATGCATCAATTCACTTTCATGGTCCAGATTTCAATGGAGAAATTCATGGCCTGGGGTTCGAAGGTAACAGAAAGCAGGGGTCGAAGAACAGATTTCGTATATCAACAGATTCCAGATGGAAAATTGAAGAAACACGCCAGCGATAAGAAGAAAGAGCGACAGCAGAAGAAAAAAAAATAGAACGAATGCAGGAAGAAACGAACCTGTAGCTGTGGGGTTGAAGTTCGAAGGTCTCCAGCAGCTGTGGGATTGAAGGTCGAAGGTCTCCAGCAGCTGTGGGGTGCGGCGCTCCGGCCGGTGGCTTCACAGGCGATGGAGAGAAGCAGCACAAATGAGGCGTCTTTTTTACAGGCGCTGTTTGTATCGTGTATGGTGTATTAGGTTAAAGGGTTATATCGGTCAATTCGTCAAAACGGTGGAATAAGGAGTTTGTTTTTAATTACGTATATTTGCATGTAGCAAAGAAAACAAAATAAAATAAAATAAAATAAGGAAAATATATATATATATATATATATATATATATATATATATATATATATATATATATATATATATATATATCTTTTGTGTTTCTGAGTTGAGAGAAATTAAAGGAAAATTAAATATTTTATTCTGTTTCTTCAAATCCTTCTAAATCAGAAAGAAAGTTAGGAGGGAAATGATCATTTTTCTATTTCTTTCTATTAATGAAACTCCGGAACACCAATTTCTTTTATTTTTTTCTTACTTCCACCCATTTTCTTTCTTTTTTCTCGTTAAAAATTGAACTTAGGAACATGGTATAAGTAAGGGAAACCAACTTATAAAAAATAGCTTATTATAGGGATGAGCATGGAACTGAACTGGTATTAACCGGTATTGTTCCTGATTTCTCGAAAACAGAATTTCATCGAAATTGAATCCCGAGTACCGAACCGAATTAACATTATCGGTATCGGTACAGAGAATAGTATCGGTTTTCGGTACTAGTATCGGTACCATCAATTTCGTGATTTTAGAGTACCGAGTACCGTTCCATATTTTTAAATTTGGTATTAGATTGCCATTTCTCCTTACTTCTTAATTAGCTAGTTGTATGTCACACTTAGATGATTACTCAAAGCGTCCAAATAATTGTATATATAACTTAAAAATCCATACCACATGAATTATGATTAGTTTGTCTCTATAATTATTATTTCCTAAAAACAATAATTACCTTTATGTCGGTAACATATTATTTTCATAAAATAATAATTTTCAATTAAATACAAGAAATATAAATATTTATCAATGATCAAAATCTTATAAATAATATATTAACATCATGTTGTTGTTAGTGTGACCCTTTATGATTATATATTATCTAAGCAAATATCATCATATAATGGTGAACATCTACCAACATAGATTTATATAGATAATGGTGAACATCTACCAACATTTCACTTCCCCTAGTAATATATGACTTTGTGTCGTAATATCAACATCCAATTCCCAGAAGCTCAAAGCTGCAATTAATGTATAATGTAAGTTTATCAATTATTCATTTGTTACAGACATCTTGTTAAACATGAGACTTAGACCGCAATCAATTTCATTTGATGTTCAACTTGGGTAATGTGTATTAAATGTCTAGCTAACAAATCTCATGTTAACTACATAAGCCTCTTGGATAGTTCATATCACACCTGATAATAGCTTTTATATATGTTTGTTTAAATATCAACATTTGACCACATCAAAGTATAACATTCCCTACACTTAAGTCCTTATATGCATCTCAGGTATTAAGGATACAAAGTTAATACCTTTTATCAAGTATCACTCGTGATAGCGACCCATGACGTGATCTTGATGCGGGGCATGTTCAATATTAGTTTTTTGACAAGTACTTGTGAACCTTGGGTAAATCTGCCAATGTCGGAACAACCCGCCCTAATAGAATAGTGATGCAATTCCTAGAAAGTAGGAACTACGCTCTCGATCTCTGGAGTTATTCGTAGGAGGCAGTAGTTAATTCTAGCATTAAGCAGATATCGAATTTCATAGAAAAATATGGAACAAACAATTGTTTTATATGATTAAATCTATAGTAAAGCAATGTAAATGCTAATGAAACCTGAAACTGCTGAAAGTAAAAGTGATTATCTACATCGAGAAATGGATACATGTATAGATTATGATAGAACAGTGATTTAACTTCGAAGATCAATTAATTGGGAAGCTTTTCAGCAAGGAATATGTAGTTGATCCCCATAAGCAACGACACCAATTTATGTATGTGCAGATTGTTCAATGGAGGATTTAGCTTTATGGGGGGTGGGGCAACGACTTTCCATGGAGTCGTTGGTCATGGATGGATTAATATTGGTTTATGTATCCAATATCAAGTGTTAAAAGCCCAGCCTGAACTTGAAATAATATTCCAAAGCCCAACATGTTTTATGCTGAAAATATAAAAATACTAACCGAAATATATAAAATATAAAAAATAAATTATAACAAAAAATGATTATGACACCATCCCTCTTTAATTTTGGTAAACGATTTTGTACTTTTTTTTTTGGTGATATTTACAAAAATGATAGTTTCTTAATTTAGGAATCGTAAAAAATAACATTTTACAAAACTGACCTACGAATCCAAAGTGAGGTATTATGGGTCCGAGATTGATGGGTGCCTACCCATGTAAGTGGTCCTTTCCTCTGTAAAGGAAATCCGAAGTGTAGTACCATTACATTTCAAAATGTCATTTCGGATTCTCTTGAATCCAAGGGAAATAGAATTTGTCTGTGAAGAGACTATGGTGTACCGGTATGTTGATTATGGCTTATACATCTTGTTTACATTTTTTTTATGAGAAGACTCGATTCAAAACAGAAACCCATGTCTAGAATCCAAAGAACTGGTATGGAATGATAAATGTTTGGTTTCGTAGTACCCTGAGGGGGTGTTTGGTACAGAGAAATAAGACGAGAGAAATAGAATTGATTCCATTTCTCTTGTTTGTTTAACACTAAGTGTTTCTCATTAGTTAGGCTATGATAGTAATTATTGTGTTGGTTATTAAGAATTACCGTGGAGGAAATGTTTGACTGATAAGACAACCATAGTCTGAAATCCGAAATACATGTATGAGACATGTGTATGGAATGAAAACCTTGTTCAAAATATACGGGAGTTGTTTGCATTTAGAAGTTATTGTAAAAAGAATCTTCTATACTCTTCCAAACATGTAAGGGAGGAGGGAGTCATTCCCTCCCAACCCATTAAACTCACTGCCACATCACTTTTTCTCTTTTAATTTTTTTCATCTTTCCCAACCCACAACACACGAAAACTCTATCTTTTTGAACCCACTCAACACATTCAATTAAAAAAAAATACAAAACAATCAAGGTAAAATCTTAATTATCAATAGAGTTACCGCCGGTACTACTCCCGCTTCAACGGGTTGTTTAATTGATTTCACTAACCCACTTCATCATCTCTCTACTTTCTCTCTCTCATTTTCTCTTGTACCATGTGTTTTAAAACTTGTACCTTAATTGTTTTGTATTTTTTTTAATTGAGTGGGTTGAGAAAGATAGGATTTTCGTGTGTTGTGGATTGAGAAAAATGAAGAAAAAGAAGAGACAAAAATTGATGTGACAGTAGGTTCAGTGGGTTGGGAGGGAATGACTCCCTCCTCCCTAAGGTGTCATATGTTTTTGTTTGAAAGTTGTGGACTAAAATTGTATTTTCTAATTTTTCCCAGTTCTTCTTGTTAATAAAAGATCAAGACATCTCTGTAATCTCAAAGAAAAGCAGCTCTCATGTGGCTCCACCCTTGCAAATAATCCTTGAAAGTTTCCACGAAATCTTACACATTTGGAAAGATTAAGGCCTTGTTTGGTAGCTTCTTAATTGGAGAATTAAGAGGCAGTCTCTTAATTTTTAAGATCCAGACCGTTTGGTAATATCTGAATTTATAACTCTTAATTTGGGAGTTTCATCTTAATTTTTCAGATATTGGGGCGTGTCTGAATTAAATAAAACGACGCACATTCCTCTTTTGCCCTGCTATTCCGTTTCTTTCCTCTTCTCCTTCTTTCACAAATGTCGACCCATCATTCCCACTCCCACTGCATCTCCGATCGTATGACTACAACCCTCTGCTTTCCCCTCGACGTCAGCTGCCCACCGCCACTGCTTGTGCGGCCATCTCTGACGACAATCAACCCCTCCTACCCATCACCTATTAGTTCTTTCTCTCTCGCCTCTCAAGCTCTGTGCATAATCGCATAATCGACTCTCCGCTTCTCTACATCATCTCTTTCTGGTTGCTACCGCCATTCCCTGAACCAGCTTCGTTCTTGTCTGAAAACCCCTCCGGTTACAGGTGAGACTTTCTTCCTTTTTACCCTAAAACTTGATAATAAGAGTTGAATATGTTTTTTCTGGAATGTTTTGCTTCTACCAGATTTGGATTGGGTTTTATGTGTTGGTGTATGTATAAACTGTTATTAGGAGCATCGATTTTATTTCTCTTTGCCTATAAACTGATTACTAACTTGTGTACATGTTGCTAATCGACAATTCTTGCTGAAATTGATGATGTTTTGATGAAATTGTGTGCTGATTTCATATGATGGTCATATATTCTCTTTATGAAAATTTTGATGGTCTAATTTCTCCACATCTGATGGTATGATTTCTCTTGATATGTGCTAAAAAATTTGTTGCTGAAATCAATAGTTCATGTGACTTGTTTATCGGGAATCATTAGTTCATGTGATTTTTTACTGTTATGTTTTGGTTAATTTTTTGCATATAAAATAGTGATAAAATGTTTGGTTGTTTCTTAAGTGTGCAGGAAGTAGAAGGTCTCTGGTTTAAAAATTCCAAGACATTTGGGTTCAAGACATATGGGATTGGTGGTGGTGTGTATTAGTAGTGGTGTTTTTTTTTTGTTATTGTATGATGTTTGTGTTTCCATGGATTGAAAGAAGTGAATTTGGAAGAATTTATGTATAATTTGGTTATATTGTATGATGTTTCTATTTCAATAGATTGAAAGAAGTGAATTTGAAAGAATTTATGTTTAATTTGATTATTATATGATCACTTGTAATTTTTATCAATTATGTATTTATCATTAGCACAACACATGACTACAGAAGGGTAAATTGTCATTTTTATCATTCAGACTAAAATTCAGAGGTTTCATCCAAACAGCATGTTAAAAGTTCCGATCTTAAAAATTCAGACCCTCTTAGAAATTCAGACCTCTTAAAAATTCAGATCTTAAAAATTCAGATCTTGCCAAACAGCCCCTAAGAAATTTAAAACCTTGCTGACAAACATCAAATCAAATAAAAGAATGATTCTACAGGTCATACATAAATATCTGCTACCTTTAGGCGGCATGTCATTCAAAAACAATAAACATATATAATATTCAACATAAATAGAGAGATGAATTCACAAGTGTGGTGCTTCTGCTTGAGGTCCATGTCGAGCATTCAACAATGGCTGCAATGCTTTAACAACAATGCTCATATTTGGCCTAAAATCAGCTTCATATTGCACGCACAAGGCTGCAACTGCTGCCATCTGTCATTACCAGATTATCACACAAACATTAATTAACCGGTTAGGCACTTAACCTGGACAGCTATACATGGTTGTAAGGGTAAAATGGTCATTCACTCCATAAAAGAAACAGACAAAACAAAACTATGGAAGCTTATAATTACACACCTTGGCAACTGCCTTTGGGGGGTATTCTCCATTCAGTCTAGTGTCAACACACTGTTTCACCTTATCTTCACTAAGTTTTGGTGTTGCCTGATCACATTATTTTCACATTCAAAAACACATTTAGATTTTTTGAAAAAAAAAATAAAATAAAACAGAATTATGAAACTGTACCCAAGTGACTAGACTCTGTTGACCACGTGGCAAAGTATGGTCAACGGGTTTTCGGCCGGTCAAGAGTTCCAAAAGAACAACTCCAAAGCTGTAGACATCACTCTTTGAGCTGAGCTGTCCAGTCATGGCATACTCAGGTGCATGATAGCCAAACGTTCCAAGAACACGGGTGGAATGAAGTCTTGCTGCCATGTCAGGAGCTTGGTTTGACAAGTCAAAATCTGCAATCTTTGCAACATCTTCATCAAAAAGAAGCACATTACTTGACTTTATATCACGATGAATAATATGAGGTTGTGCTTTTTCATGTAAGTATTCGAGTCCTTTTGCAGCCCCAACTGCAATTTTAACTCTCTGAGACCATGATAATACCGGACCTGGTTGTGCACCTTTTACACCTTTCCTTCCTACACCCACAAAGTTCACCATAAGTCTTTCTCTCCATATTAAGTGCTTAACCCATTAAGTCAAAAAAGATTAAAACTTGCCATGAAGAATATCATGAAGAGATCCATTTGAAGCATACTCATAAGCAAGAACTCTCAAACCACCATCTACACAGTATCCAAGTAGCTCAACAACATGATCATGCTTAAGCCTTGATACCATAGAAACCTGTTATCCGTATTACAATTTAGAATATTCAACTCTAATTTCCCATATATACAAGATATTAGCAAGTGCCAAGTGTAAATCAAACCTGAGCTAAAAACTCCTGATCTGGTTGCTTACTAGAGTCTAACTTTTTAATAGCTGCAGCTTGTCCGCTTCTTAAAACACCATGGTAGACTCTTCCATATGATCCCTCACCAATTAATGACTTTGTACCAAAATTATCAGTAATTTCCTTCAATTCGTCCACCTGGACAGTAGGAACAGCAATGGGCTGAATGGCTACAGCTTGTGTGTCCTTTGGTGCGGCTTCAGTCGTGCGATAGCCTCCATTGTTTCCTTAAGCAATATAAACTCTCGCCATTAAGCTGTGATCCGATAGAAAGATGTGAAGAAGGTAGAGTAGAAAGTTACCTGCTGCGTTATTTGCCATGTAAGGTCCATTGTCGTAAGACTTATGCATGTCATCTTCTCCGCAACAGCTGAAGCAACTCATGATTACTTTCCTCTAGCGACAAAGCTGGGTTACAATCAAAGAGATGCCAAATTAGGGTAAACTTCAAATCGAGCAGCAGCTAGCTTCTATAAGATTAAGAATCAGAAACATGTCTCGCTTTTACTTTTTTTTTTAGGTCGATTACAATCTACAAAGAAGCGCGCAAATGAATAGTAGAGAAGATAATTGTTTTTGTTGGGTTGTTCCCACTTTAGAAGACCCAAAGTTCAACAAAAGCATGTGGTCTTTTATGCAATCAAAAAAGGCCTAAATACTAGAATTGACTAACCAATTTCAGAATTCAGATCTACCTTCAACCAGCTATGGATCAATCGAGTAAATTAAAACCATATAGAGAGAGAAAGATCGGAGATTCAGTTTAGGAAATTGACTAAAAGTTAAGAAAATTGCAGTGCAAACAGTTCAAAGAGCGTGTAAATTCAAAAGGGTCTGATGAAATTGAAGAACCAGAGAAGACTATCAGGGAAGAATAAGGAAGAACCCACCTAAGATTTTTGCAGTGGTCGAATCAGTGAACGATATTGCTTAAAAAAATGAGTTTTTTTTTTTTTTTTTGTAATAAACAAGAAAGAAAGAAAGACTACAGACACAATTGTGTTAATTGCGCTTTGTTGACTAGTAATATTGAGCGAGAAGACAGACGGCTAAGATGCGCCAATTAGGAAAGCGCGTAGGCTAAAATCGGCATGCAAATGGGAAGTTGTGAAATGTCGATTTCATTATAAGGCTAAAGGGAGTTACCAAATCAGTTTTTTAATGCCGCTATCATATTTTTTTTTTTTTTTTTTTGACGTCATATAGGTTGGGAGCGTGTTAGCAAAAACGTAGGGAGTGATAGTTTGTTAGTTTAATAAATTTTATTTTTAAAAAAAAAATTTAAAAATATATAAACTTGGATCAGCCAATAAGAACACATTATTCATGTTTCTCTCTCCTCTCTCTTGTCGTTAAGCTCATAGTGAGCCTTCCTTAGCGAGGGTGATAGCATTTTGAAGGGGTGGTGTTTAGCATCTTTAGCACTTCCTTGGCGAGGGTCATAGCATGCCCATTCCCTTCAGCCTAAGAAAACCATCTCAAGCTTTCTTAGTTTCATTTGGTTGAAGGTAACAAGAAATATATTTTACTTGAACCGGTATACTTTTTTTTCCTTTTTATGTAAAAATTCAAATTTCACATTTAGTTTGGGAGTTAAATCTGATTTTTATCTCATTTGAGGACGATGGTTTTGTGTTTTAAGCAAAGTTAAGTTGATTATGTTGGTTTCTAACTCAAATCCATCATCTCATATTTGATGTTGGAATTGTTAAATCTCCATAAACCCTATATTTTTCCAATGATAATGATGATGTGATAATCTAACCCTTATATGATTCAATCACCATTGAAGAAGTTTGATTGCAAATCCTTTATGGAAGAGCACAACTCAAAGCAATGGGTTTATGAACTTTGATGTCGATTGATGGTGTTATAAGGAGTATTTACTATTAGAGTCATGAATTCTATGTTTTGGTTTATATATTGGAGGTCAACATGAAGAATCATCACACCCTAGTGTGGTTCTAGTGATTGTTGAGACAAAAGGGTAAAATGAGAATAAAATAGAGAAATCATGTTCTTGATGTCAATTCTATAGTTTGGATGGTTGAGAAACTCACCATACCCATTTACAAAGTATTTGTTTACATAAATAATAGTAGTCTTATATATTTTGGATCGATTCTATAAATTGGATGGTTGAGAAACTTACCATACATGTTCATGGTGTGGTGTTAGAATCAATGTGCATGGTGGAAGTTCTTATTAATGTCATTAAGCCATTTATCCAATTGAGTACTCATCCATAAATTGGAGCTTAATGACCAATTGATGCCAAATCATTGGGAAAGCCTTATGGATTAAGTCAAAATTATAGATGTGGCTTAATGATTACATATTGGTATTGATATTTTTGGTTGAGGAATAATTAAGTACTTAATGTAATTGGAGTTGCCTTAAGGAATGGAACAAAAATTGGAGGTATGAATCTATCTGCACATAAAGTGCGGTGTGGTCACTCCCTAGCGTGGCGTGCTCTGCCCAACAGACTTCGTTTTGATGTTGATTTGTCCTTCGATTGAGCTTAATTCCAATTTTGTACCTTCCTTATGTTTTGGTGACTTATAATCTGGATTTTTGATACTTGTACTTCTAAGTCTTAGGTTATTTTGAACAAAATAGTAATGTACTTTCAATTCCTATAGGTAGTGATTGAGGGTGGTTACTCGTTGAAGAAAAGTGGTGTAAGAAGTTGGGAGCTAAGGTGAGTTACCAAGAACATACATCCCCCATTTGTTGTGGGTAAAATTTTGACATTTATTTTATTATGCCCAACATCTGGAATTAATGCTAACATCCATGGTAGCCTAAGATGTTGGATTTAGTTAATATCTTCAGGACTGCCATCGTGTTTCTTGTTATCTTTTAAGCTAAACTTAAAGACTCTATAAAAAAGAAATAGACCAGGTTAAAAGACGTGTGGTCAAAGCATGATAACATTAAAGTCATCCTAAAGAACCGGTTCAAGCATGGATCAAGTAGGATCCCTATAATTTAGAAATGTTTATTAATATACACACGTGTAAAATCCTAATTGATCCAATACTCACACACGTTCTCTCTTTTGCTCTCACCTACTCTCTGATAAAACTTAAGCTCTTTTACACTTACATCACGATCAGCTAGCACTTGTAATCATTTTTTGTTAATTTAAGTTCTTAGGCAAGTGATTTCATCACCTCCCGAGGTTTTATGCCGGAGATCTCGAGTTATCAAGGGATTTCCTCGTATATTCTTGTGTTCTTATTCTTACATTTAAGTTTACACTGATCTTTCTCATTTTGCATTGCTTTTATACGATTTAATAAGCGTATTTATATCTAACTACATCTTTGGCGTACAACATTTATCTTGGGATACTTTACAATATATTGACCTTTTTGAACGTATAATTATTCTTTTCAACATTTTCTACATATTTACCACTGTTTTTATCCCAAATTACAAATATATAAATACTCATATATTCGATTAAATCAACATTCTTTAACTTATTTTCTTTATAAAAAATCTTAATATTATTGTCTTATTCTTAGGATATTGGGCACGTCCAAGATTTTCAACATCTTCCAAAATATTAAGCACCTGAAAAATCTTCTTCTTAAAATCTGCACCTAAAACACCACACCATATTTTACTAATTTGGTTGCAAAGTTATTAGTGTAATTTTTTTTACCAAAACACTACTTAGTCGTTTTTATTTGATAAGTTTTAATTGATTTTCATTGCATGGTACTTTATGTACCCATTGATTGCTAAGTGACTTAATTGTGCATCCATGAAATGTTATTTTTGAAATGTTTTGATAATTGAAGCTAAAAGAGCTTAAAATCTTGGAAAAATGTTTTCATTATCCTATGTGTGCATATTTATACTAGGATGGGCGTGACTTTCAGATGCTGGTGTAACATTGTGATTTTTCACCCATTTTTTTATTTTTAAAACGTCATTTAAAAGAATAATATAACGAAAGTCTTATTAAAAGTTTGTTTGAAAAACATCACAAATGGTACTTTAATATCAAAAACAACCTCTTTCAAAAGTTTTAAAATCACCAAACAAGTTTTCAAAACCAAAAGTAGATGAAATCTCATCCACAAGTCCAAAGTGGTATCATCACTAAAGATATACTAAGTGTAACTACCTAAAATCCCCCATCTTCTCCAATGCATCATAGCATGCTACTTGTACCAAATGCAAGGCAAAAGCAACAAACAAATAAACAGATGTCAGCATACGCTAAGAGGGTCAATCTTAAGTACGGTGTTATGGAATGCACATATCCCAAATAGTTCAAACAAAACATCATAGAAACATGCATTACAACACTCACGTGGCATGGCATCAAATACATCATATAACCAACACAATATTGCTCAAATAGTATTTTTCTTCTTTTAGAGCCTTTACATTTAGTTACACTTCTTTATTCATCTTTGTAACTAGTTATTACTTTGTCACAATTAGCATTTTCAACTAGGAAATTCTATTTTCCATGTAAACATCAGCTATTGTAAAACTTGTACTCTAAGTGAATATCATGTTATATGCTAACATGAAATCATAAATTTGAATCCAAACCCTTTATTGAAGTTCAAAACCTAATACAATACATCTCATATGTTCAACTATGGATTGAAAACCCTAGAAATCTCGGTTCAAGTTTATTATGGACTAGGATCCTCTTATTGGGCCTAAAGGATCAATAAACTTTCAATTTGACTATTTTGGGCCTAGGAACCCTATTTGGGCTCTAATTGGACCCACATCCATGAAACTAAGGTATTTTGGGTCATGTGGGCCTAGAATAATCCATTTTATCTATAATGGGCCATGATGGGCCATAACTAGTTTCATAAGCCCTAATGGGTCGTAAACTACATCATTGGGCTTAATGGGCCGTGAACCCTCAAAAAGGCCCAGTAGGCCGAAAAATATTCATGTTGGGCCTCATAAAATCGGACTAAGTCAAGGGAGGGCCCAAACCATTTCATTTCCTTTTTCCTTGCCCCTCTCTCGGCCCAACAATAAAAAAAAAAGGGGAAAAGCAAATGGGAGGGAAATTGAGTGACACCTCACTATTGCTTGTTGGATATGCATGTATCCATGCAACTCTCACATCACCCTCAACCTTCCTTCTCTCTTATCTCTCATTCTATATCTAGGCCTCTCACTCACTCTCCAACCTCTCTCATATTTTGTAACATCAGGATTTTCAGGTATCATAAATTGAGTATTTATTTTTGAGTCAAGGAGAGGGACTCGACGAGTTGAGGCCTAGACTCGTCGAGTAGGATCGCGACTGCTGACTAGGATTAATGAATGGACTCGACGAGTCGGCGAGTTGACTCGACGAGCCCGCGCTGTGGATAGAAACCCTAAATCTTTGGGCATGTGCCCTATTTAAGGGTCCTTATGGCCTTCATTTGCGACCACTCATACCCTGGAGAAACCCTAACGAGCCAGAGAGCTTAGAGAGAGAGAGAGAGGGCTAATTTCACCACCATAGTGTTGGGTTTTGAGCATTCTACCACTCATATGGTGTACATGCAACCCTATAAACCTTGGATCTATGTTTTCTCTATTATACATGCAAATATTAACTATTCCAAGGTTTCATCCTAACTAGCATATTATGAAGCATCTATACTACAAAGTTCTAGTTAGATGACATACCTTTTGATGTAGCTTGATGTCTTCAAGCTTTAAGAGCTTAGCCCCAATAGTGTGGAAGCCTCAAATGGAATCACAAATCACCAAAACACCTTGGAAGAACTTGAGAGAATATGTATGCACACTAAAATCGGCCCACTCTTATTTTCACACACTTGTGCCAATTTTGTGAGCCAAGGACCCCTTTATATATTATGGAGGATTAGGGTTACATCCATGTAAACCCTAATACCCATGACCTTTCATTTACATGGACCATCCATGAAAGCTTAGCCCAACCTAAATGAACTTGGCCCATTCCATATATATAAGAGTCCATATTTAATTAGTTCTTTTTTATCACTTAATTAATTCTAAATTAATTCTTGATCAATACTAATTAATTAATATGATTCCATATTAATATATTAGAACTTATAATATATTAATATAAATCATAAATATACTATTCTCAAAAGACTATCCATATAAATTGTGTCGGTGAAGTGCAACCCAAATGGACCATGCCGGTCGGGTCAAGTACATACCAAATATAGTTATGGACTTAGACATTAATCCAACAGTCTCCCACTTGGATAAGTCTAAAACTATTATTGAGTATGACTTCAAAACCTAACTGGCAATCGTAGCTCTTAAAGCCGCTGTCGAACTCTGACCTTGTCAATGACTTGTCCATTAGATAAGGGATCATATATTCCTCCATTCTAGATATCATATGGACTGAGACATGGATTATAATCATTCTCTCTGTCCATTTGTTGTTTACCGATTTTCGATTTATGATGACTGACTGATTGAACAAATCAAATCAGTCCTGGCTTGGCCAAGCACTCACATGTGTCATCGCTAAATCATCGAGGGGACCATAGATATCGCTTTTATCCCGAAGGTAAAAGGAATGGATAAACTTCGACTCATATGGCTTGTTCTACTACTTGTTGAATCATACACAAAGGCACGTTTTATAACATCGAGTTACCAAATGCGTTTTCGTGCAATCAATGTATAACCAACTCATAGTAACAACTCATATCTCTAGGTTTGAAGAATATAAGATATTATCGTCTCATGATCACTCGTGATAAAATCCATGAAGTGATTCAAATGAGCGCGGGTTGAATCCAATACTCAGAACTTATGAGCACTCATGAGTGTTGTAGCACCACTTTGTCCACCAACTTGGACCTCTACAAACCAACCCATGACAGTCTTGATTCATATCTACTTCCAACATATGACCGACTGTGGATGGTTTGAATAACTTAATCATTCAGGAAGAGCGACTTAGTTATTCTGGAAGTCAAAACATGCAAAGTGAAACACAAGAATAAATGAATCAAATATGGTATCAAACCCTATGAATATACATAAACACTTTTATTTATCACCATACTGATTACTCATTATTCATTGTTTCGGTTTTATCAACTTTATACTTGAATTAAAAACACTAGTTGTCCCATGCTCCAAGCATGTACTCTATGTTTGTCTATGATCCTTACTTTGTGAAATAAACCAATTGAACATAATTTCAATGATTCTAATTTCACACTCCCAAATCCTTATCGAAAAATGTGAGAATTTCAAATTCCTATCATTTATCGAAATCTGTTTAGATTTTAAACTTATATGCACTGACCTTCCTGTAATGAATATGTACAAAGTCACAAAGACTTGTCAACAGTCATTATAAGGTATTCCAATGGAGAGCAACTCCATGGAAACTAAGTCTCATATTCAAAGTACATTGCTTTGGACATGCTTCTTGCATTAAGTTTTCTAATCTTACACAGATAACTTCCACCTATGGAGACAACTCCATATTCTCATTTTGACTATCACTTCTGAATAAGAGATGCCTTTTTTCAGAATATGTCAATATGGTCCTTCCAAAATTAGCACTATACTTCCAACTGTCCCTGAGCAACCAATCTTTGGTAAACCTCAGATTGTCCTCGACAATTGCTTAATCATTTTAGTCATATCCAATTCTAGACCTTTTCCCTTCTTAATGCCTCTGGGCATTTGGAAAAATTTAGAAATGACAAATATTATAGCACATGCAATCGATCCTGTACCCAAAGCAAATGGTACACGATTCATGATGTCTCACATAAAGACATGATTCTAGACCAGTCTTTTGCTATAATATTTTTATTTGCCATGTTTTCAAAATTTGACTATGAAGAGGGATGCCGTAATCATAATCGAATTTTGAGAACGCAATATATAGAATTTCCTTAAGTTGAACCAATCCAACATGAAATTCATATATATATTCTTGACTAAAGATGATTAAGGTCTCAATCTAAGCCTTTAGAACTGAAATGAAGTATATCCTCTCCCTTAATTATAGCAAAACAACTTTTTCAATCCATGCAGCCTCACGAATTGAAACTTTTGTTTTCTATAATTAACATTGCTAACTTGCAACACTAACAATAATTATCATGCTCCCACTAACATGATGATTATTAGCATAACACTTATGCTCCCACTAGCTTTGACATGTACTCAGAAATCAGCTGGACTTCTAGAAATCAATATTTTATTGACTTTCTTACCAAAGTTCAGATTTCTGATACGAGATGCTTTGATAAAACTTTATCAAAATCATACACCTTTCCTTAGATAACATGCATGTGTGTCTAAACAATTTCAGAACTATGAAAAGGGATGTCGTAATCATAGTCTCAATTGTTTAGACCTTTTTCCATCTGCTTCAAATCTACTTGGTGGAAGTGTTTCCTCACCATCATTTTCATGAATCGGAGAGAAACCTTATGACCCTTAGATTTTATGGTGTATGTATTCTTATCCATGTGAATCGTCAAAACCATAGTCACAAGACAAGGATAATGACAAATCCAAACTCATATGGACTGAACTTATGCAATCTTAACTTCTTGCCACCTGGCAGTACATGGCTTGCCATTGCTTCCAAGTTGTTATGCAACCGATTGAGAACTTTCAGAAATCCTATGCAAAGCCAACTTTAACTGGAATGGGCACAGAATATGTCAACACGATAGGTTATAAACCTCAAGTCGTGTGCTAGTGAAGAACCTCAGGTTTTATTCTTGATTAGTTCTTGAAATTCTTTTTAGGATCTTTAAGACTCCCACTATCCTCTTGACATATAAGACTATCTTGCCAAATATTCAAGAGATAGTGTGGATTCTTTATCAAGACAAACACTTCACACAATTGGCCTTAGTTGGTCTTTGTTTTATCCAAAACATCACAACTTACCAATTTCAAATGTACAAGAGTAGGACACTTTTACTCTTACATTTGACAAGTGTTTTAAACCTTTCTTTAAGATATGTCACTCAAGTTACAATCTTGGAGTATGACTCTAAGAATTGTTTTGGAACGAAGTATGACTCATCTTCCTGATCTAACCATTTCAACAATTCATGACTCCTCTTCTTAGTCATAAGAATGCACTAAGATGACCTTTAGAGGACTAATTGTGATATGATTTCTAAATCATTAAGATGATCACAAACATGATACTAAACTACTCTCCCATCTTTTCAGATTTGAGAAACTTTTATCTTTCTGCCTAATTTGATTCTTCCCATTCGTTCTGCCACACACTGAGACTTTTCCAATGTTTCAGAATTATACTTAAACTTGTAAGTATAACCATATTTACTAAACTTTAGTAAATCAAATAGTCTTAAAGAGCTTGGTGGTGGACATGACCAGTGCACAAGAATGTGTACTCGATCCCTTTAGTCCTTCACTTGACTCACACATCCATGTGAACAAGTAATTAGTCTTGATTTTCCAATGCTTGAAAGTTCTCATTCATCATACTATTCAACTTGCATGATTCCAAGTTTCGGTCCAATTGAAACTTGGGCGATGAGGAACTTTCCTGATTTGGTAAATTTAGACACTACCACAAATGAAAGAATCAAATCCATTTTCCAATATTGATGTCAGTGGAATCATATAAGCAACAATTTTCCACAAATGCCATTGTAAGGATACTTCAAATAAATAAAATTAAACAATTTTCTTTTATTTTAAAACTTTGCGGAAAAACTTATCCTTACAATCCACATGGAAAATTGTTGTTATCTATTCCTTAGCAATATATCATAACTTCTTAAGCAACTGCTCAAAATTCTGATGCGATCGAAATCCACCTTCGCGATCAGAATCAGCATATACTTCCTTTAAGATTTATCTCTATTCTTTGATTCTTAAAACATCAACATGTGACCCAGTCACATCATGTAATGAGGATCTCAGAATTGAACTTAACAGAGTTAGATAATGGGCTCTACCTGATGTAGAGTCAAACTTATTGACTTTAACATCCTTAGGTAAATTTGGCAGCTTTGCAATCAACGCCCCTTCCTTTGGCAAAATAAACATATGGACCCTTTGGTAATAGGACTATCTCAGACTTAGCCTTTCTCTTTACCATGTGGTCAACCGAGTTGACTATGGCCAATCCCTTTCCATTGGGAAGAGAATGTTTTTTCTGGATTTCCAATGTCACCATTGTCACCGTCCATAAAGTTTTTGGGAAGTTGATCTTCTAATCAAATTTGCCTTACTATCGTTCCAAATCATTGCTGATTCAGCAGCACCAAGCAAATAGATATGATCATTAAGGTTCATGTCATAGTCTGTTTCATAGTAGTCCCAAAGGAACTCACCATGTGACTTAGAAAGTGATTGAACATCCAACTTTCTCAAGACTTTGACACCCAACTCTCCCGGCTTGTCAATATGTGACTTCATCTCTAAGATGTGATCACACATAGACCTTGCTTGCCATTAGGGCTTGAGTGACCTTGAACTTGTGGGTTAGGGAGAATAGTTGGAGGAGGTGGAGGAAGAGAAGTATGACTTCCATGAGCCAAACTCGAGAAGTCATATTCATTAGGAAAGCTTGGTTTGGGAAGATCATTGTGTTGGATTAGGTGTCTGAGCCCATAACTATAATTGGTATGTACTTGAATTGATAGCAGCACAGTCCTTTTGGGTTGCCCTCAACCTAGCAACTGGACAAGGAAATTATGAAAGGAGAGATATTAATTTATAAGATTAATAAATTAATATAAATGATTTATTAATATGTTAAAAGATTAATATATTAATTAGAAATCATTATGTTTAATTAATAGTTAGCCAGAAATTAATCAGAATTAATTTTGGGGTTAAAAGAATTAATTATAAAGTGCAGGGACTAGTTTGCAATTAACTAATAGTTGAGTGGAAGGATCCAGAACCCCCTTGGAAGGAGGTGGACGAAATTCATAGGGGAAACCCTAGAGATTTCGTCCAAGGGGTCCAGATAAGGCCCTTGGGTTTTGCTTAGGCCCTAAGCAAAGGATAACTAGGGTTTTCCCTAAACCCTAGATCCCTCAGTTATTTAAGGAGCCTCCTGGCTCACATTTGAGGTCACTGATTTCTTTTGGAAGAAACCCTAAGGCCGAAATTGCATACTCTCTCCATCCTCTCTCCTCCAAGTTTCCTTCTTGCTAGTTCTTGGGTGTGATTCCATTAGAGGCATTACATTTGTGGTGCTAAGCTTCCAAGAAGATCAAGATCAAGATCAAGATCAAGAGGATTATCAATTGTTTGCTATAAAAATTGAAAGGTATGTAACTCCTAAACCCTAGTTTGTTAATTTCGAAATTAGCCTCTCTCCTATAGGGTTCTTGTTTTGCAATTCAAAGTTATATGTTCAATAGTTAAAACATAGATCCAAAGTAGGTTGCATGTGAACTTAGGAATTGTTTTCTAGTTTATTTGTTTTACCTAAAACTCATCAGTGGTATCAGAGCCATTGTTTGTTTTAAATTGAATTGCTATAATTGTTGAATTGCAAATTAGGGTTTATAGCTATTAAACCCTAAAGGCCAAATTTTCGATTTCTAGGGTTTTGGATAAAAGGGTTTTTCGAAAACCCTAGCCTCCAAAGAACCCTAATCGAAATTAGGGTTAGGGTTTTGAAAACCCTAGCCTCCTCCCTTGTAAATTTGGAAATTGCTAGAAGTTTTAGGGTTTCTTGTTTTGGATAATTGTTACTTAATTAGATTAATTGGATAATTATCCTTACCCTATTTTTCGAAATTTAGAGGGATAAGGATTAGGATTAAATTAATTGATTAATTTAATTAGATAATCCTTACAAGATTTAATAATTTGATTAATAGTTAATTAAAAGATAAATATTAAATCTAGTTAATTGGTTTATTTAAATTTAAATTTAATAGTTTGAATTTCGAAATTTATATAAACCCTTGAAGTTTTAAAATGTTTTAAAACACACCCTATATATGTATTATGATTAAAAGTTTAATATTATATATGTATAAGAATATGGTCAGTCAAATCGCTAGTATGCCTCATTCACGAAGCTAATCTATAAGGGGGGTATAAGGAAACTGCCTATAAAATGGTAGTTGAATGGGTGTCCACTCTCACCCACCGCTTCCTTGATTAGTGGAGGGTTGTTAGCAGAACGGATTTGATAGGACAACTACTTCTCATTAAAAGTATAATGACATTAAAGAAAGTACTAGAACATTATTTTTAAAATCCCAACTCTAGTTACTTTAGGAAAAATGTGAAACGTATGCTAATCCATGAAATTGCACATTATGCTTTATTGGTCGTTAGTGGAGCGTGTGTGGTTAACCAGCACACTAAAGGGCACTAATAAAGAGTAGTAATGGGTATCTCATAATTGTCATCTTGAAATCTAACTAAAACTTTCTTTCTTTTCAGATGTCTACTCCTGGAAACACTTCTGCTTCATCCTCCTCCAACCAGAACTTCTCTTTGCTCAATATCTGCTCCAAAGTCGTTATGGATGGCTCAAACTATAACGATTGGATGCGCAACATCAAGATGGCTCTTCGTTTTGAGAACAAATAATATGTTCTTGAAAAGGAGCTCAAAGAGCTTGATGAGTCTGAAGCTACTCCTGAAGATCTTGCTGCCTACAAGAAACATTACGATGATGCTACCAAAGTGGCGTGCATCATGGTGGCAACCATGTCCCCAGAACTGCAGAGGTACTATGAGGACTACTGGCCTTTTGAGATGAACAAGGACCTTATGGAAAAGTACCATAAGCGAGCTCGTCAAGAAAAGTTTGAAGTAGTCAAGTCACTCATGGCTTGCAAGATGAAAGAAGGGGAATCGGTTGTGTCACATGTGCAAAGAATGCAACGCTACATAGAGCGTTTGGTCAAGCTCAACATTCACTTTGATGAGGAATTGGCCATTGACATGGTCTTGAACTCACTACCTGATTGTTATGGTCAGTTTATTCTAACTTACCATTTGAACAATACTGAGCAGACCTTGGCCCAATTGCACAACTTGTTGCAGACAGCTGAGGCAGGAATGAAGGGTAAAAGTATACCCTCCACGCCTACAAGTGCCCCTGTGTTGGCTATTGGACAGGGAAAGGGGAAAAAGAGGAAAGGTCCTCCCAAGCAAAACTGGAAGAGCAAGGCTCAAGCTGGGTCGTCTAGTAATGGCCCAAAGGCTAAGCCCAATGGTTCCACTCCCCATGTTTCTGATCCAAAAGAGGCTGTTTGCTTTTACTGCAATCAAAAGGGGCATTGGAAGAGATCTTGCCCACAATATCTGCAAGATATCAAGGATGGCAAAGTGAAGCCATCTTCGGCAGGTATTTACACTATTTCTGCTAATAACTCATTATCTTCTCGTTCATGGGTCCTTGATACAGGATGTGGTTTTCATATCTGTTCTGATTTGCAGGGACTAAAGGAAAGTGAGGAGATAGAGCGAGGAAGGATAAACCTGATCATGGGAAACAGAAAGTCTTCACTAGTGACCAAGATCGGAGTTTATCAGCTTCTGCTTAGCAATGATGTTAGATTAGATTTAATAAATTGTTGCTATTCGTCTGAGATGACGAGAAACATTATTTCATTTCATGCATTGTTCAGACAAGGTTTCAAATATTCTTTTAATGATTTGAATGGTTCAATTTCTGTTTATAAGAATGGTGTTTTTATGTTTGAAGCTTTACCTTGTGATGGTGTGTATGAAACAGTGACTTGTGTTGATAGCTTAGGAAATAGTGTACTTAATATTGACTTGTCTAATAGTGTAGACAAGGCATGCTTGTGGCGTTGTCGTCTTGGACACATTAACAAGAAACGTATAGCCCAACTCCAAAAGGATGGAGTGTTGGAATCATTTGACCTAAAATCAGATGATATGTGTGAATCTTGTCTTTTGGGAAAGATGACAAAATCACCATTCACAGGGTCTTGTGAAAGAGGTGAAGGTCTGTTGGATCTCATACACACAGATGTGTGTGGGCCCTTCAGATCAACTACAAGAGATGCTAATCGATTCTATGTGACTTTCACTGACGATTATAGCAGATATGGATATATCTACTTGATCAAGCATAAGTCAGAAACTTTTGAAAAGTTCAAAGAGTTTAAGCATGAAGTCGAAAATCAATTGGGCAGAAAGATAAAGATACTTAGATCCGATAGAGGCGGAGAGTATCTTAGTATCGAGTTTAACGACTATCTGAAAGAATGTGGGATAGTCTCACAATTGACTCCTCCTAGGACACCACAGTTAAATGGTGTAGCTGAGAGGCGCAATCGAACCTTGTTAGACATGGTTCGTTCTATGATGAGTCGTGCTTCGCTTCCTATTCACTTCTGGGGGTATGCCTTAGAGACAGCCGCCCACATCCTCAATCTTGTCCCTACAAAGAAGGTTGCCAAAACACCTCACCAAATGTGGACTGGGAAAGTTCCCTCGTTAGCACATATTAAAGTATGGGGTTGTGAAGCTTTCGTAAGACGAGAGACTCACGACAAGCTAGCAGCTAGAAGTGAGAAATGTGTTTTCATTGGTTACCCAAAGCAGTCTTTTGGATATTTGTTCTACAGGCCTAGTGAGAACGTGGTCTTTGTAGCACGAAGAGGAGTCTTTCTTGAAAGAGAGCTCATATTCAAAGAGGACAGTGGGGGCACTATTGACCTTGAAGAAATTCAAGAGTCAGCCAATGAAGGAACCTTAGATGACACTAGCACTCAACCAGAGGAAACAGTTCCTGTTGAACCAATCGATAACTCATTACCTCTTAGAAGATCCACTAGGGTGAGTGTGCCACCTGAGTTGTATGGTTTTCATATTACTTCAGATGGTGACACATTCATAAGTGACAGAACACTGGTAAACTTAGATGAACCGGTCACTTATAAGGAAGCAATGGCAGGCCCAAAGGCTTCCAAGTGGAAAGAGGCAATGGACAGCGAGATTAAGTCCATGTATGACAACCAAGTTTAGAATTTGGTTGATAGTGCACCAGGTCGTAAGACAGTTGGGTGCAAATGGATCTTCAAGAAGAAGACAGACATGGATGGAAATGTGCACACATTCAAGGCTCGACTGGTTGCAAAAGGTTTCACTCAAACCCCAGGGGTTGACTATGATGAGACCTTCTCGCCAGTGGCTAAGATTAAATCTATTAGGATATTGCTCGCCATAGCTGCCTTTCATGATTATGAAATCTGGCAGATGGATGTCAAAACTGCTTTCCTTAATGGGAAGTAGGCTGAAGATGTTTACATGAGTCAGCCAGAGGGTTTTGTTGATGCAAAGTTCCCCAATAGAGTGTGCAAGCTTGAGAAATCCATTTATGGATTGAAACAAGCATCTCGCAGTTGGAATCTTTGCTTCCATGAGAAAGTCAAAGAGTTTGGTTTCTCTAGAAGTGAAGATGAGTTCTGTGTGTATATCAAGGCTAGTGGGAGTATAGTAACTTTTCTGGTGTTGTATGTCGATGACATATTACTCATTGGTAACGACGTTCCAACCTTGAAAGAAGTTAAGTCTTGGCTTGGAAAGTGTTTTGCCAAGAAAGACCTTGGAGAAGCTGCCTATATTCTTGGGATTAGAATATTGAGAGATAGAAAGAAGAGACTAATTGGACTTAGTCAGAGCACATACTTGGATAAGGTACTAAAGAGATTTAGTATGGAAAATTCCAAGAAGGGAGAGCTACCTATCCAGAGCAATACCAAATTGAGTAAGACTCAATGCCCGAGTACAGATGTTGAAATAGATGACATGAGTCATGTACCTTATGCTTCCGCTGTCGGATCGATCATGTACGCTATGACATGTACTCGCCCTGATGTGGCATTTGCTTTGAGCATGGTCAGTCGCTATCAGGGAAATCCAGGTAGAGCTCATTGGATAGCAGTTAAGAATATACTCAAGTATTTGCGAAGGACAAAGGACTGGGTCCTTGTGCTTGGTGGCAGTGATACTTTGAGAGTAGATGGTTACAGTGATGCCAACTTTCAGACGGATAGAGATAACTTCCGTTCTCAGTCGGGCTGGGTGTTTTTACTGAATGGAGGAGCAGTTACTTGGAAAAGTTCCAAGAAAGATACGGTGGCTGATTCTACTTGTGAATCAGAGTACATAGCAGCGAGTGAAGCGTCGAAAGAAGCAGCTTGGTTGAGGAACTTCATCGGAGATCTCGGAGTTGTTCCAACCATCCAGGAGCCTATGGAACTGTTCTGCGATAATGAAGGAGCGGTTGCCTTGACAAAGGAACCGAGAGATCATGGTAAAACCAGACATATCGACAGAAAGTACCATTTCATCAGACATAGAGTAGAAGAAGGCCATCTTATAGTAAAGAGGGTGTCATCTGAAGATAACCCAACAGATCCCCTCACAAAGGGTCTGAGTAGGGCTAAGCATATTCAGCATGCTCGGAGCATAGGACGGAAAGATGATATTAGTTTTAGTAGTTAGATTAGTTTTATTCTGAAACTTGTAACAAAGTAAATGTAATTGACTTTTGGTGATTAAATAATAAAGTATTATTTATAAGTTTGGTTTCTGCCTTTTGTCAATTGTTTATTATTGTGTTTCATTTTTGCATGTTTTACTTCCCGAATAATAAGATTATTCAAACTCCACAGTCGCTCATACTTTTGGAAGTAAGTAGTGAATCAAGATTGTCATGAACTGGATTGTAGATTGTCTAAAGGATAGACATGGCAATAGAATTGCTGCAACATTCATGAGTACTCAGAAATTGAGATTTGAGTATTGGATAAACCCTCGCTCAGAGTATCACTTCATGGAATTCATCACGAGTAATACTGAGACGATAATATCTTATAATTTTGAAACGAAGATATATGAGTTGTGATTTACAAGTCGGTCATGCATTGGTGATACGAAAACGCATCAGTAACTTGGTGTTATAAAACGCATTGTCATGCATAATTTGACGAGTAAAAGATACAAGCATATGAGTCAACGTTTATTCGTTCCTTTTGCCCTAACAGGAAAAGCGATATATGTGGGCCCCTCGATGATTTGGTGTTGACTTATGTGCTGGGCCCAGCCAGGACTAAATTGATGTGTTCAATTAGAAGTCCTACATCATCACAAATCAGGAATCGGGAAACATAGATTCTGGACAAAGAGATTGATTATATTCCATGTCTTTTGTCTGGGGATATCCAGGAGAACGAAGGATTATATGATCACTTATCTTAGGACACGTAACTGACTGGGTCAGAGTTCGGCAGCAGCTTTTGGAAGCTACAATTTGCTGGTCAAATTTAGAAGGCATACTAGCAATTATAGTTACAGACTTATCCAAGTGGGAGACTGTTGGATTAGGTGTCTAAGCCCATAACTATAATTGGTATGTACTTGAATTGATAGCAGCACAGTCCTTTTGGGTTGCCCTCAACCTAGCAACTGGACAAGGAAATTATGAAAGGAGAGATATTAATTTATAAGATTAATAAATTAATATAAATGATTTATTAATATGTTAAAAGATTAATATATTAATTAGAAATCATTATGTTTAATTAATAGTTAGCCAGAAATTAATCAGAATTAATTTTGGGGTTAAAAGAATTAATTATAAAGTGCAGGGACTAGTTTGCAATTAACTAATAGTTGAGTGGAAGGATCCAGAACCCCCTTGGAAGGAGGTGGACGAAATTCATAGGGGAAACCCTATAGATTTCGTCCAAGGGGTCCAGATAAGGCCCTTGGGTTTTGCTTAGGCCCTAAGCAAAGGATAACTAGGGTTTTCCCTAAACCCTAGATCCCTCAGTTATTTAAGGAGCCTCCTGGCTCACATTTGAGGTCACTGATTTCTTTGGAAGAAACCCTAAGGCCGAAATTGCATACTCTCTCCATCCTCTCTCCTCCAAGTTTCCTTCTTGCTAGTTCTTGGGTGTGATTCCGTTAGAGGCATTACATTTGTGGTGCTAAGCTTCCAAGAAGATCAAGATCAAGATCAAGAGGATTATCAATTGTTTGCTATAACAATTGAAAGGTATGTAACTCCTAAACCCTAGTTTGTTAATTTCGAAATTAGCCTCTCTCCTCTAGGGTTCTTGTTTTGCAATTCAAAGTTATATGTTCAATAGTTAAAACATAGATCCAAAGTAGGTTGCATGTGAACTTAGGAATTGTTTTCTAGTTTATTTGTTTTACCTAAAACTCATCACATTGTTGTCTAAACCAGACATCAACAATGGGATAAATTCACGTAAAGTTGATTTAAGTCCTTAATATAACACCCAATATGATATATTAAGGCTAGGACCCAACAAACTATTTTATAACTTGGAAGAGGGATGCCGTAATCCAAGCTATAAAATATTTGAAGGTAGGTGAATGACGATTCACCAATTTCCACCAAGATAAACGAAATGTATTATTAGGTTTTAATTGGTTTTGAAACTCCTAGATTCTTTTGAGATTCATTGAACTTTTCAATGGCATGTTTCAATATCTAGTGTGCCCTTCAGGTTTTGTGACTGGGATGCCGAGGATCACAAAACAAGGTGTGAAGTAACCATGCAAATATACTTGGTACCTTTAATATTTACCCCTCAATCGATGTGCCAGTTAACCACACACGCTCCAACGATACTATGATAAACATTAGTTACCCTTTGCCTACCTTGTTAAGTCCAGGTTAGTGTGTCGGTTAACCACACACGCTCCACTAACGGCTTAAACAAAGTGCAAAGTGTAATTTCATGGATTAGCACCTTATTCACAATTTCCTAAGTAACTACGATTGGGAATTTATAAGTGTTTAGTTACTTAGTATTTACTTATAATGAAGGGAGAATTATAGTCCTTGTCCTACCTGTTCGGCTAACGACCCTCCACCGGTCAAGGAAGCGGTGAGTGAGAGTGGACACCCATTAAACTGCCATTTCATAGGCAGTAACCTTATACCCCCCTTATAGACCGCCTTCGTGAATGAGGCCTACTAATGGTAAGACGACTTGCTCTTATACATATAATATATTAAACTTTTAATATTATTAAGTATAAGGGTGTATTTTAGACATTTAAAATACTTGGTGGTTTAATCTATTAATTAAACTAGACTTTTAATTTAATTAAACTCGAATCATATATTTATGGATTAATAATACTCTTTTAATTAAACGCTTTAATTAACTATTAATAAAGTCCATAAGAGTTAATTTGAACTATTCAACAAAACATCATAATTCCAATTATTAAACTCAAAATTAAAACCATTTAATTAATTGTTTAAGTTATGAACCCAAAAGTTTTAGAATTCAATTCTTTTTTTCATAAAAAACTTTTCTCAAATTCCAAAACTTGAGGGCAAGTTTTGTAATTCTTGAAAACCTTTGGATTCCATAACTTATGGAATTAATGGTGTTTTATGATGAAACTTTCCATGTTCCATAACTTAAGAACAAGTTATGGAATTCTTTAAAACATTAACACCAAAATTTGTAACTCCATAAAAACTTTGAATCAATTTTATTTTTTTTTTAAAAAAAAAAAACTTTCATATCCATAACTTATGGAAGTTTCAAAAACCCTTAAGATCACAACTTTAAAAAAAACTTTTGAGCTCCAAAATTTTATGACAAAATATGTAAGTCCTTAAAACATTTAGATCAAACTTTTAAAACTAATAAAATAATCATATCATTTTATCTTTTACTAAATTTGACCTAATTCAACTCATATAACAAATGATTCAAATTTTACAAATAATTCGTTTTTCACAAAACAAGTAATTATCTTAAAATTTGACAAACGTCATGTTTTTTTTTTTCCTTTTTTTCAACTTGAAAATAAAACATTTGCATCAATATAATAGAAAACAACCCATGGCTCTGATACCACTGTTGGGTTTTGAGCATTCTACCACTCCTATGGTGTACATGCAACCCTATAAACCTTGGATCTATGTTTTCTCTATTATACATGCAAATATTAACTATTTCAAGGTTTCATCCTAACTAGCATATTATGAAGCACCTATACTACAAAGTTCTAGTTAGATGACATACCTTTTGATGTAGCTTGATGTCTTCAAGCTTTAAGAGCTTAGCCCCAATAGTGTGGAAGCCTCAAATGGAATCACAAATCACCAAAACACCTTGGAAGAACTTGAGAGAATATGTATGCACACTAAAATCGGTCCACTCTTATTTTCACACACTTGTGCCAATTTTGTGAGCCAAAGACCCCTTTATATATTATGGAGGATTAGGGTTACATCCATGTAAACCGTAATACCCATGACCTTTCATTTACATAGGATCCATGGGTTAAAAGCTCCATGGACCATCCATGAAAGCTTAGCCCAACCTAAATGAACTTGGCCCATTCCTTATATATAAGAGTCCATATTTAATTAGTTCTTTTTGATCACTTAATTAATTCTAAATTAATTCTTGATCCATACTAATTAAATAATATGATTCCATATTAATATATTAGAACTTATAATATATTAATATAAATCATAAATATACTATTCTCAAAAGACTATCCATATAAATTGTTCCGGTGAAGTGCAACCCAAATGGACCATGCCGGGTCGGGTCAAGTACATACCAAATATAATTATGGACTTAGACATTAATCCAACACATATTGCATTCTTGCAAGGAAGGAAGGAAGATTCAAGCTAGGCTGCTTAGAGGGGGCTCAGAACTTCTTCTATTTCATCAAGGGCTTCTGTTTGAGGTATGAATCCATGCCTATTTTCGTGTATATAGTAGATTTATGGAATCTAGGGTTTCTTTACCCTTTCTTTAGTTGGATTATGGAGCATGTGAAGTCCCATTGAGGAATAGACTTTAGATCTGGACCTTGAGAGGTCCACAGTGTCCCAACAACCAAGCTTTATGATGTTACATGAGAGTATTGAGCCTAGGACTCCATTTTTAGAACTATTTCATCAAATAGAGCTTTATATGCGATGCATGAACGTAAAGTTCAGACCTTTACGTGACTTTTGGGTGTTAGAAGGTCAGATCTATAGGTTAGAGAAATAGATCAGACCATAAGCGGACTCGACGAGTCGGATCGTGTTGCACCACGATTCGTGATCAGTGGTAACCCGTCGAGAGAAAGGTTAACTCGACGAGTCGAGTGAGGCCTTAGGAGGATTCAAAGGACACGCATGGACTCGCCGAGTCACCCGAGTGCACTCGACGAGTCTGGTCAAAGTTGGACCGTTGATTGGGGTTGACTTTTAGGGTTTGGTCAACATTTGGACATTGGACCAATGGAGGGGTAAAATGCTCTTTTCCCCTTCTGAGAGAATATAGGGAGGGACTAGTCTAGCCTTTGAGAGTCGTATTAATTAGAGATAATTACTTTATGTGATTAGGCGGAGGCTGGATCAGATATTCGAGTTCGAGACTTTCCGAGATTACCCGAGGTGAGTCTTCTCACTATACATTACCTAGAGTGGTAACTATGTGCAGACCGGAGGGTCTTAGGTGTTATGTGTATGTTGAGTTTATGTGCATTGTGATATATGTATGCTATGTTTTATATAGACCGGACCGGAGGGTCCTACGATTTAGACCGGACCAGAGGGTCCAACGATTTAGACCGGACCAAAGGGTCCAATGAGCTACGGGACTGGAGGGTCCCGCTGAGACACATTGACCGGAGGGTCATACCGAGTTATAGCCTCGAGTGGCTTATGTGTTGTATGTGGTATTTTGGGGAACTCACTAAGCATTTATGCTTACCGTGTTATGTGATATGTGTTTCAGGTACCAGCGAGGATCGCGGGAAGGCGTCGGCATGATTTGTACACACTGGCAGAGGATTATGTTTTGAGATTCTGGGATATGTTTTATTATGATGACATTTGATACATGAGATTTTTGAGAATATTATATGAGTTTTATTATGTTGAAAAATGAAAAATTGTTTTAAAATTTACGTCGTTACACATTTCAAGATTTACACCAATTTATCTCAACACTCTTCCACTCTTTTCCCTCAAGAAATTCGTGAGACTTAGGAGAGTCATCAAGAGGATCACTTCAAGCTTCACATTGTGGTAAGATCTTACAAACCCAAGTTGATATACTTCATTTTTAAACTCAATCACTCCTCTTACACCCATGTTTTTCGTGAATCATGTTTCTTAGAACATCCTAAGTTCGAAAATCTCCTCAAGAACACATCTAGGGCCGAGATCTCCTCATATCTTCACAAAAAACCGAAAACATCAAATAAAAGTGAGTTCATACCCCCTATTTTCGAGTTTCACTTTGTTTTGGGGAAGAATACAAGTTGTTTTGTGTAGATCTATGTGTGTATGCATGATTTTGTATGTTTTCTTTAGTTACATATGTGTTTATGTGTTGAAAACTTCATGAACTAAAAGATCTACTAAAAGATGATGATATTGGTATAACTTAACACTTATTTCAACCTATCTCACAAGAAAAAGGTTTAAAATACATCAAGGATACTTGAATCTAAGAAAAACTTCATGAAAGGGACTAAAAATGACAAAAGTGACGAAATTTGGGTTGTTTATGTAACTCTCGGCTAGTATGGGGTTCAAAAGGAAATTTTTGCTAAATAATGACTAATCTCGACATTTGGAACCTTATAGGGACCAAAAATGTAAATATTTTCATAATTGTGCTCCTCACGGTTTTGGGCCCAAGAATTGAAATTTTTTGGTCTTTTGTGGGTTAAATTGTCATTTTCAAGAAAGTTGTATCAAAAATGAAAATTTTTGATAAAAAGGGGTCAAAGTTGCGAAATTATGAACATTTGGGCCAAAAAGATGAAATTTTCTATAAATGGGCCGAAAATGTATATTTTCACAAAAATCAAGCCAAAAATGATATTTTTGACAAAAATGAGTTAAAAATGTTATTTTTACAAAAACTAGCCTTAAAATACAAGTTTTGTCCAAAATGGGGCCTAAAATGTTATTTTTACTAAAATTGGGCCTTAATTGTAAATTTTTGGCTTATTGGGCCAGGAATGTCATTTTTTACAAAAAGTGGGCTTTTTATGCTATTTTAGTAAATAATTGAGCTACCGCTAGCAAAATAATAACAAACTGGCTAATTTTTTTCATTCTCATGTTATTGGGCCTTAGTGGCCCATTAATATGTTTGATAGGTCCTGAATACTATTTATTTGTTTATTGGGCCTCACTGACCCATTAACATGCGCGACGGGCCTTGGATACTATTTGCGTGCTATTTGGGCCTATAAATACCTTACATGTGAAATGGGCCTTAGTTGTCCTTTTACATATAATTTTGGGCCCATGTTATATAACCTCATTCCTTTCGTGCCTGAAAATGACTTACGTGTTTAGTGAGACTCAGTGGTCCACTTACATGGTTCATTTGGCTCAGAATGAGTTTTATATGTTTCTCTTAGCGTAAAATTCGATTAAGGATCTAGTGAGACGTGTCGGTTGACACCTATTGAGTGTACGATCGTAACCTGTAGTTATAACCAGAGTCTATTGGAGGGAGAGCGGGGTTTTGTTTATAGATCTATACGGGGATGACACCCCACACCTGAGCTGTTCGCTACAGTTAGACTACAACAGTCTAGGGTGACGATAACCTTATTCTATTATTCCGTCGGCGTTCACAAACGCCAAGACAGGCGAAATTGTCATTAATTAGTATGGTTATGACAACTCACTTAGAGGAATTAATATTATGAAATTTACGGGAGAATATTCATTTTCTTCTTTTACAGGCAACATAGGGTTGTCTGCGGGCATTCTATTTACATTATCTTCAATCACTTTTGCCATTCTATTAAACAATAACACACATGCATTAATACCAGATCGGACAAAACATACTAAACTATTTTAAGAAAATACAGGATTTTCTTGTGATTACAAAGTTATACAAATCTTTTTCTCAAACACGCTTATGAACTCACCAACATCTTTATGTTGACCTTTTTAAATTAACTTGTATTCTCAGGAAACCATTGAAGCAGGTTGGGATGAACAAACTAATGGTTGTTTTGTTATATTTCTATTTCATCAAACTTTAATTATTTTGGCATGTAATATTTAAACACAATACTCGATGTAAACAATGTACGTTGTTATATTACATGTGTGGTGATGATGATGTTATGTTTCAATTATATACTTTGTGATGATACTACAAGAATGAAGTCACGCGCAAGCCCCCAGACGTTTCCTCCGTCTGGTTCAGGGGTGTGACAGATTGGTATTAGAGCATTGTTTATAGTGAACTGACATATCTAATCATACAGGATATGCAACTATAAATACAATGGGACTAAAACACTCTAAATAAAATGCATACCTAGTCGTACATTAAAACCATAACACTAAAAGTCGCTGGGAGAAATTGAACACCGTGATTAAACCCGGACAATTATGTAGTCGTATTGGGGATAAATGTAGCCTGATCAACTATATTTGTTCAAAATACGACCAACATGTGTTCGGGAGTGACCATGATGGGAAATGAACCTAGAAACTTACCTCGTATCCAAAAGTTTTAGGGAACTCAAACATAAATAATTAAAATACTATAGGAGTAATTTGAAATGCTATCTGCATACTCTCCTTACACACATCTCACCCTTCCAGTTTCGCACACAACCTTCATGGAAGAAGTACAGCAAGGACTCCTTTACTATCATGCTTTGGTAGCTAATGGGCTAATCGAAGGAGACCCTGCATTTGGCCAAGAGGCAGAACCCGGCGTGGGGCCTGAGGAGTACATGGAAACGGACTACGAGTTCGGAGAATCCGATGAGGCTATGGAGGTAGAAGGAGACACTAATGAAATTCCCAGTGAGCCTCCCACTTCAGGGATAGTACAGGAACACTCTGCAGCACCACAGGATGCCATCGATAGGACTCGTTCCTTAGAGGAGGAGGTTGCCACCCTTCGGCAACAACTATTAGCAGCAGAGGCCCGAGCCGTACAGGCGGAGCATGAGAGGGACGAGGTCGTCAAGGAGATGACCGAGATGGCTGATCTTGTGGCACGACATTTTGGCATGTGATTTCACCACCAGACCCTTCTCGTTACGACTAGCATCCATTACCGTTATGATTTTATTTTAGGTACTATTCTATGTATTATCGACTACATGATTAAGTGATTACACTACTCATGGAGTCGTTACTCTGTCGGATTTTATTTCACTTCATGTATTGTATGCCTTATGTAGGCAAATTTTCATGTACTCAAAAGAATATCATTAATGAAAACGGATATATATTTTCTCGTGATGTTGCTATCTGTTATGTGTTTTGTTGCTATTATTAAATGTTGATTGCATGCACTCACTTGCTTATACATAACCAAATCATCGACACCATTTCTATGATCAAGAAATCGTGAAACTAAAATACAATGGATACTCAACATCTTTCCGTTTCATGACAGAAAGATATCTTGGAGACAGACACGCAGAAACCGCAACGCAACACCACCACCACCGCCTCCACCAGAAATGAAATCAACAACATTTCAAGCAGCAGTTACAGCAGCATTGGCTTATATTCACCACGGGAACAACGGTGGAGTTAATGGGCAAGCGACCGGAAGCTCAAACCACGGGATGAACCAAGGACCTACCAAAACCTACACCTACAAGGACTTCGCAACCGCCAAGCCTTGAACCTTCAATGGGACAGGAGGCGTGATAACTCTGAAAAGGTGTTTAGAGAAGGTGGAATCGGTGTTCGAGATCTGCGGACGCCCCGAGGAGTGCAAAGTGAAGTTTGCGGATTGCACATTCGTCGATCAAGCTCTCTCCTGGTGGAATGGCCACGTGGAAGCCATGAAACTTCCTGTGGAAAATGCTATGCCATGGGAGGAACTGAAGGAAATTCTTATGGCAGAGTACTGTCCAAGAGGAGAAGTACAGAAAATGGAGCAGGAACTGTGGAATCTCACAGTCCAAAACTCCGACATTGATGCTTATATCTCGAAGTTTAGTGAGCTGTCACTCTTGGGCACAGGAATGATCACGTCTGAGGGGAAAAAGATTGAAAGATTCATTTGGGGATTGACCTCTCCAATTCAAGGAAATGTAATCGCAGCAAACCCTGAAACGTATGATAGTGCTAAAAGGCTAGCCAAGAAGTTATACGACCATGGAAACAAGAAGGGTGCCAAAGTAGGAGAAGCGGAAGTCAAGAAGGAAAGTGATAACAATAAAGGCAAGAACAACTAGCAGAAGGGACGACAAACCCAAAAAACATCAAAGAAGCAACAAACAGTAGCTGTCCATGCTACTACTGCTTAAGTTACCACAACACCACATGCTCTAACCTCATATACACCAACTGCTCCTAAACAATACTCAGGGATCCTACCCAAGTGTAGCAAATGCAATTTTCACCATCATGGAGAATGCAGGGAGATGCATTGCACGAGTTGCAATCGAAAGGGTCATACCGCAAGATATTGTAGAACTCAACCTCAACAGAACCAACAGTCAAACAACAACAACAACAATAATCGCAACAACAGTAACAACAACAAAAATGTTGGGGCCAGTTACACTTGTTATGGGTGTGGAGGAACTGGTCATTTCAGACGCGATTGCCCGAAAGCCAACAACGAGGGGGCAGGGGTGTCAGGAAGGGTGTTGACAATGGATCAAGGTGAAGCAGTTCAGGACCCAACGGTTGTTACTAGTACATTTCTACTTAACAATACTTACGCATGCATTTTATTCGATAGCGGAGCTGAGCGAAGTTTTGTTAGCAACAAGTTCAAACACTTACTAAATCAACAACCCCAGAAGCTCAACGAAGCCTTCACGGTGGAAATGGCTAATGGGAAAACCGAAACAACCAAAGATGTTTATGTAGGGTGCACTTTAACACTAAACAATCATTCATTTCAAATAGACTTGATTCCAGTAAATATTAGGAGTTTTGATGTGATAATCGACATGAATTGGTTAAGCCCCCATCATGCTGATATTATGTGTAGCGAGAAGGTCGTTCGCCTTCATCTCCCCAATCACGAAACCCTAATAATCTATGGTGATAAACCTGGCGTCAATCTTCGTCTTATCTTGTGCATCAAGGCACAAAAGTGCCTGCACAAGAAAAACTACGCATTCATCGCTCATGTTGTGGATAAAACCAAAGAAGAAGTAAACATTAAAGACATTCCAGTGGCATGTGACTTCCCGGATGTATTTCCAGAAGACCTTCCGGGAGTACCCCCAGAGAGACATGTCAAATTTCGAATCGACCTAATACCCGGAGCCACATCAATTGCCAAATCACCCTACAGGTTAGCTCCCGCCGAAATGCAAGAATTATCCAACCAACTAAGTGAGTTGTTGGGCAAAGGATTCATCCGACCAAGCTTCTCACCCTGGGGAGCTCCGGTCTTGTTTGTCAAGAAAAAGGACGGATCCTTTAGAATGTGCATCGATTATAGGGAGTTAAACAAGCTTACTGTCAAAAACTGATACCCACTTCCTCGGATCGACGATCTATTTGACCAACTTCAAAGAGCTAGTTACTTCTCCAAAGTAGACCTAAGATCCGGTTATCATCAACTTCGAGTCAGATAAGAGGACATTCCAAAAACTGCCTTTCGAACTCGGTATGGTCATTACGAATTCTTTGTGATGCCCTTCGGTCTAACAAATGCCCAGCTGCATTTATGGACCTCATGAATCGAGTCTGCCGCCCATTCCTTGATAATTCTGTGATCGTCTTCATCGACGATATTCTTGTATATTCTCGAAGCAAAGAAGAGCATGGTCAACATCTCCGTCAAATCTTGGAAACCCTAAGAGCTGAAAGATTATATGCGAAGTTTCCCAAATGCGAATTCTGGATCCGCAGTGTAAACTTTTTGGGTCATGTAGTCAGCAAGGAAGGGATTCACATAGATCCTTCCAAGATAAAGGCCATTGAAGGTTGGGCGATCCCGAAAACCCCAACAAAAATCCGACAATTTTTAGGTCTCGCAGGGTGCTACTGAAGGTTTATTCAGAATTTTTCCAAGACAGCCAAACCCCTCACCACCTTGACACAAAAGGGTGTGCCTTTCAACTAGACGGAAAAGCAAGAAGTCGCCTTCCAAACCTTGAAACGAGCCCTCTGTAGTGCACCAGTGCTATCCTTACAGGAGGGAACCGAAGATTTCATAGTCTACTGCGATGCTTCGAATCAAGGGTTAGGTTGTGTCCTCATGCAACGTGGAAAGGTGATAGCTTACACATCCAGACAATTGAAAACACATGAAGCAAATTACACCACTCATGATCTCGAGTTGGGAGCTGTGGTCTTCGCTCTGGAAATTTGGTGGCACTACCTCTACGGTACAAAGTGCACCATCTTCACCGATCACAAAAGCCTCCAGCACATTCTAAACCAAAAAGAGCTAAACATGAGGCAGCGAAGGTGGGTTGAGCTGCTAAATGATTATGAATACGAGATAAAGTACCACCCAGGCAAGGCTAACGTGGTAGCCGATGCCCTAAGCAGAAAGGAATACTCAGGCCGCCGGGTGAAAACCCTATCAATAACCATCCAATCCCACCTAACCTCGCAGATCAAGGAAGCCCAATCGGATGCATTGAAGCCAGAGAACGTCACAAATGAAACACTGCGTGGGACGGATAAGAACTTTGAAGCCAAGGAGGATGGAACTTACTACTTCATGAATAGAATCTGGGTCCCTAAAATTGGGGGATTCAGAGAAATGATCATGAACGAAGCCCATACAACGCGATATTCCATCCATCTAGGTTCGGATAAGATGTACCTGGACACCCGGACACCCGAAGCAATCCCCGACGCTCCAAAGTTCCCAAGAAAATCATATTTTCAAGTCGAAACTCTGCCCAAGTAAAGCCGGTTTTCAACTAAAATCCCCGGTTTCATCACAGAAAGTCATATTTAAAGTCGAAGTGCTGCCCAAATTATCATTTATTCATTCGGTTATTTCACGGTGAGTTCAATATAGGGACAATTGTATGTTATGTGTTATATGTTCAATGTGCTTTCCTATGTTATTATGATAATGAGCTATACCTTTGACCACGAAGTGTATGACATAAGCATCACTTGGGTACTGGTATGTAGCCTTTGGCCATGAAGTGTATGACATAAGCATCACTTTGGCATTAGCAGAATGCTAAGATAGGGCTGAAAGCCTGTGTATTCTAGCAAAATGATATTCTGAAATTATATTTTTTGCGCCACTTGGGCTGAAGTCTTATTGATGTATATCAAGTATTGAAATTGTTATGTCTCATTGATTACAAATCTTTGAATCAGATTATTTGTTGATATGGAAAGCCTGCCATATGATACTCATTTGCCTTTCTTGTTCCTTGTCCCTCTTTGCTTATGTCATATTGATATGTATATGTCATAATGTTATATTGTAACTGTTATTGAACTCACTAAGCATCACCCGCTTATCCCTCTCAATGTTTAAACGATTGCAGGTGATAAGCATCCAGTATAGTCATGTACTGGTAAAAGATGTAGAATAGATAATATTATAGCTTTTGTATTTAGTGTTTAATTTCCTGGGAAGTTATGTAATATATATATATATATATATATATATATATATATATATATATAACATCTTAATAGTCGGTTTGTATCCAGTCTATGTAATTAAACTATCAATGTAAAATAATGTTTAATGAATATGCATGTAGCATGTTTTTTGAGTAATAATATTGTAAAGTTTAGAAAGAGGTTCTTTCAATCATGGTATCAGAGGAGTAGTTTAAGTGAATTAGATACCACATATTGGTATTTAGACTTAAACTGTTGGAAGTTCAATATATGAGCAGATTCATTATAAGTATATGGATACAAACCATAGGAAAGACTTAAGTAAAGTATTAGGTAATAATAAATCCTAATATTCTAAAATATTATGTTGTTCCAAATTTTCAGAAGAATGGTTGAACAGGAAGGTAGCCATACACCAGAAGTGGGTGGAGATCCTAAACCTGGTGAAGTAAATACTCGAGTATCCCCTCGTAAGGAGCGACTCTTGGGTAAACTTATGGGTATTATTCGGCAGACTCTCGAAGAACACAAAAAGAATGGTGATAAAGGCAAAGAGAAAATCATCGGAGAATCTTCAAAAGGGGAGGCGAAACGTCCCTCATTTAAAACTTTCAAGAGTAGTGGTGCTACGGATTTTTCAGGTGCCCTTAATCCTATTGTTGTTCTTACCTAGATTCAGAACACGGAAAAAGTATTTCGTATCTCTCATGTGATAAATGAAGATAATGTTAATTATGCCTCCGCAATGTTCACCGGATAAGCCTTGGTCTGGTGGGAAGCAACATTTGAAGCTCTTAAAGAGTATGATCAGGAGAATTTATCTTGGGGAATGTTCAAAACTCGCTTACTACGAAAGTATTGTCCTCTAGATATGAGAAGAAGATTGGAGAAAGAGTTCCTTGAACTTAAGCAAGGAGGGATGACCGTGAATGAATATGAAACTCAATTCAATCAAAAAGCACGGTTTGCTACAAAGTATATTCCAACTGAAGATGATAAAATTCAGTTATTCATGGAAGGATTACGATATGAAATCCACGATTTCGTGAGCAATCGGGATGTTCTATCATTTGATAAAGTTGTTGAGTATGCCCGAAAGCGCGGGCATGACTTAGAGATACGTGGTGCTACTCTTTCTGTTCCAAAGCATCCACGTGTTGATCAAACTATTCATGTTTCCTCTATTCCACCAGCTCAATCTATTCGAACTGATCCAGGTAAACAAGTGCAATCTCATAATACCTTTCTTGGCCGCGGTAGGTCACAATCTTTTTCTCTTCAATCGCCATTGTGTCGAAATTGTGGAAAGAATCATCCGGGCGAATGCAGACTAGAAAAAGGATCAGTGGTCTGTTTTGGATGTGGAGAAATAGGCCACAATAAGCCTGTTTGCCCAATGAAGGATGTTACATGTTTTGCTTGTGGTATTACTGGCCACAGGAAGCGCTTCTGTCCTACTCTTACTAGTTAAGTGACGGGAAGTCAAGCTTCTGTTCAACAACCGGCGAGAAGTCAAGCTCCTGTTCAACAACCAAAGAGTACTCCAACTAAAAAGGAGGAGGTGCCAAAAGCTAAGGGCCGTGCATTTCAGATTACCACAGAAGAGGCACGCGAGGACCCGAATGTTGTGACGGGTATATTTCTTGTCAACTCTAAACCTGCTCACATCTTATTTGATTCTGGTGCCTCAGATTTTTTTGTATCTCATGAGTTTGCGCATTCTTTTCAAATTGCTTGCTATGCACTCGCACAACCATTTCACGTAGATACTGCGGGAAGTATATCATTACTTGCTGATAAAATCTATAGGGATTGTGTCGTAGAAATTGAAGGCTATAATTTTCTTGCTAACCTGATCCCTATCTCCTTGCCCAACTTTGATATTATTCTCGGCATGGATTGGTTGTCAAAGAAACATGCAGAAGTCTTGTGCTACGAAAAGATGGTACACATTCCTATTGAAGGGGAAGATCCTATTTATGTCTACAGTGAAGAAAGACTTAAAATCTTAAAAATCATCTCTTTCCTAAAAGCTCGTAAATTTATATCAAATGGGTGTTCTATCTATCTAGCCTACATCGTTGATATCTCAAAAGAGGAGAAGAAAACTGTAAATGACGTTCCTGTTGTTAATGAATATCCTGATGTTTTCCCCGATGATTTGCCTGGACTTCCTCCAGACAGGCAAGTAGAATTCCGAATTGACCTTGTGCCTAGTGCTGCTCCGATTGCAAATACGCCTTATCGTCTTGAGCCAGCTGAGATGAAGGAAATGATGATCCAACTACAGGAATTACTTGACAAAGGCTTTATTCGACCGAATACCTCTCCTTGGGGTGCTCCAGTGTTGTTTGTCAAGAAGAAGGACGGATCGATGCGAATGTGTATTGATTACTGTGAGCTAAATAAGGTGACTATCAAGAACAAGTACCCACTACCTCGCATTGACGATTTATTTGATCAACTTCAGGGTGTTAACTATTTCTCGAATATTGATTTGAGATTTGGCTATCATCAGTTGAAAGTACACGAGCAGTATGTTCCGAAGACTGATTTTCGTACTCGTTATGGGCATTTCGAATTCCTTGTCATGTCATTCGGTTAGAAAAATGCTCTTGTCGTATTTATGGATATGATGAATCGGGTATGTCGTCCAATGCTCGATAAATCTGTCATTGTATTCATTCATGATATTCTAATCTATTCCAAGTCTGAATCTGATCACGCCATTTATATTCGTAAAATATTAGAACTTCTTCGAAAGGAGAAATTATATGCTAAATTCTCGAAATGTGAGTTTTGGCTTCGCCAAGTTCAATTTCTCGGTCATGTGATTTCTGGTGACGGTATATCCGTAGATCCTATCAAAATTGAAGCCATTCAGAATTGGGAAGCGCCTCGTAATGCTTTTGAAATTCACAGTTTCTTGGGTCTCGCGGGGTATTACCGGAGATTCATTAAAGACTTTTCACGCATAGATGTACGTCTCACAAATCTTACACGAAAGGAAGTAAATTTCGAATGGGGTGAAGCCCAAGAAAAAGCTTTCTCAACTCTAAAAGATCTTTTGACTCATGCTCCGATCTTATCACTTCCAGAAGGTGATAATGATTTTTCTATGTATAGCGACGCTTCAAGATTGGGACTAGGTTGCGTGTTGATGTAGTGTGGTAAAGTAATAGCCAATGCCTCAAGACAACTAAAAGAGTATGAAAAGAATTATCCTACCCATGACCTCGAACTCGCTACAGTGGTATTTTCCCTAAAACTTTGGAGACATTATCTTTTTGGTACAAAATGCCAATTGTTTACCGACCACAGAAGTCTCAAGTATATATTCAGTCAGCAAACTTTGAGTATGAGACAACAGCGAGTCATGGAGCTGATCAAAGACTATGATTGTGAAATCCTGTATCATCCTGGAAAGGCTAATGTAGTTGTCGATGCACTTAGCAGGAAGGTTTATCATAATAGTGTGTGTTATGTTATTACCCACACTATCGTAAAGTTCACTATTCTTGATGAACTAGAAAAATGGCAAGTAGAAGCCTTAAAGCCGGAAAATGTGAAGAAAGAAGGGATGGTACATTATACTGATGTTTTACTTGATGATCCACAAGGATTGAAAGTATTCAAGAATCGGATATGGATTCCAAAGATTGGTGGATTAAGACGGAAAATTTTAGATGAAGCCCATAAGTCTAAGCTGTCAATACATCCCGGTACAAGTAAAATGTACTATGATGTACGAGCCGATTATTGGTGGCCTGGATTGAAGAGAGAAATTGGAAGATACGTGTAGGAATGCTTAGTATGTTTACAAGTCAAAGCGGAACACCAAAAGCCATATGGTAGTCCAGAAGGTATTAATGTCCCTATGTGGAAATGGGAGAAGTTGTCCATGGATTTTATTACCAAATATCCGAAGACTGCGAGACAGAATGATAACATTTGGGTAACTGTCGACCGACTAAGAGTGCACATTTCCTTGCCATGCGTGAAACAGCCCCAATGGAGAAATATGCACAAGCATACTTAAATGAAATTATTGAGAGACATGGCGTGCCACTAAAGATTATTTCCGATCGTGATACTCGCTTCACCTCTCATTTCTGGGCGAGTATGCAACGTGAATTAGGATCTTAGATCGCTCTCAGCACAACTTATCATCCCCAGACAGATGGTCAGACAGAGAGAACAATCCAAATAGTAGAAGATATGCTTCGTGCATGCGTCTTGGAATTCGATGGTAACTGGGATAAGTATTTACCTCTTGTTGAATTTTCATATAATAACAGTTACCACACTTCAATCCAAATGCCACCATATGAAGCATTATATGGTCGGAAATGTCATACTCTATTATGTTGGCGTGATATAGGATAGAAAATCCTTGGAGGCCCTGAAATGATTCAAGACACCACCGACTAGATTCAAATCGTACGAGAAAGAATGAAAACGGCCCGGGATCAACAGAAGTCCTATGCAGAAAAGAGGAGACGACCCATAGAATTCTAGGTGGGTGATTACGTAATGCTGAAGGTGTCCCTATGGAAAGGCATTATGCGATTTGGGAAGAAAGGAAAACTAACTCCTAGATTTGTTGGTCCTTTCAAAATCATCCAGAGGATTGGTAAACAAGCATACCGCTTAGAATTACCTGAAGATTTGGCAGGTATACATGATGTATTTCATGTGAGCTATCTGCGTAAATGTTTAAGCATATATGATGAAACGGTTCCATTATCCGAGGTGAAACTGGATAATAAGTTAACATATGTAGAAGAGCCTGAAGAGATCATAAACGAAAGAACGACTAATCTACGTAATAAAGAAGTGGAGTTGGTGCTTGTCAAGTGGAAACACCATCGAGGCCCAAATTATACTTGGGAAAATAAGAATGAGATAAGAACGAAATATCCCCATTTGTTTAAATCGTTGTAATTTCGGGGACGAAATCCTCAAAAGGAGGAGGTATTTGTAACATACACGTTCAGTTATCGTGTTTTGTATTTTAAAAATGAATAATATTATGAAATATTATGTGATTTTGAGCGTTGAGTTCTAACAGACTAGAATTGAAGTAAAACTATGTTTAGAATCATTCATAAAGTATTGGAAGTCTTATGAGATTCCAATCAAAAGTCAATATCGAAATTAACGAAAATATAAAGTTGAAAATAAGTAAAATTATATTATTGAAAGTTGTAAAGAATCTCGTTAGAAACATTTAGGCGAAAACCTCATTGAAATCCGAGTTATAACAAAGAAGTTATGACTATTTGAAATTTCGCGACAGAACCGACACGACGCCGTATGACGTAATAAGTGAGTTTTCGATAAACTACATTTTAGCTTTTGTGATCTAAATGAAAGTCGTAGTATTCGTTAAACCAAGAATTTTCATAAAAAGAACGTCAAAATCTGACTTCGTATGAGGAAGTTATGATTTTTCCAAGATTCGGTATAGCAGTAGACAACTAAAAACGTGAAATAAAGATCGAGTGATTTTTAGCCAACACAACTTAAACGAGAATCGAAGATCTCGTTAATAATAGTACAACGGTAAAAAGACAGACAAAAACGAATATCAGATGAAGTAGTTATGAATTTTTAACGAACTTTTCTTGTCCCGGTTTGTTAAAAATATAACTTTAAAAATAAAGTCAAAATTAGCCGACGGAGTCTAAACGAAAGTTGTAGAGTATCATCTCACCTACGCGTGAAAATAAAGAACTTCAAAAACGGAGCTTGTATGCAAAAGATACGAATTTTTGAAGATTGGAAATTCGGAGTACGCCCAGCGTACTCGTGTTCACGGTCCAAGATTGGCTTTATCACCCAAACTCTCGCATACGAAACGTATCATACAGACTCGACACGTCTGATGCCACGCATCACGCTACACGCAACGTACATGGTGTACGCCCAGCGTACTGAGCCGCAATACATTACGCCCCGCGTAATAGAGTGTACGCCCAGCGAAGAGGTTATCAGGACAGTACGCCCCGCGTACTTGAAGATTACGCCCAACGTAATTCAGGTTTCAGCCCCTATAAATAGTGAGCAAGACCTTCGGGTTTTTGTTTACAAAATCTATTCTCTCTCACTCTCTACTTCTTCTCTACCTACTTTTAACCCCCCGAAGCAAGCCCTGACGCTCCGAAGTTCCCGAGAAAATCATATTTTCAAGTCGAAACTCTGCCCGAGTAAGGCCGGTTTTCAACTAAAATCCCCGGTTTTGTCACAGAAAGTCATATTTAAAGTTGAAGTGCTGCCCAAATTATCATTTATTACTTCGGTTATTTCACGGTGAGTTCAATATAGGGACAATTGTATGTTATGTGTTATATGTTCAATGTGCTTTCCCATGTTATTATGATAATGAGCTATACCTTTGACCACGAAGTGTATGACATAAGCATCACTTGGGTAGTGGTATGTAGCCTTTGGCCATGAAGTGTATGACATAAGCATCACTTTGGCATTAGCCGAATGCTAAGATAGGGCTGAAAGCCTGTGTATTCTAGCAAAATGATATTCTGAAATTATATTTTCTGCGCCACTTGGGCTGAAGTCTTATTGATGTATATCAAGTATTGAAATTGTTATGTCTCATTGATTACAGATCTTTGAATCAGATTATTTGTTGATATGGAAAGCCTGTCATATGATACCCATTTGCCTTTCTTGTTCCTTGTCCCTCTTTGCTTCTGTCATATTGATATGTATATGACATAATGTTATATTGTAACTGCTATTGAACTCACTAAGCGTCACCCGCTTATCCCTCTCAATGTTTAAACTATTTCAGGTGATAAGCATCCAATATAGTCATGTACTGGTAAAAGATGTAGAATAGATAATATTATAGCTTTTGTATTTAGTGTTTAATTTCCTGGGAAGTTATGTAATATATATATATATATATATATATATATATATATATATATATATATATATATATATATATAATTTTGTAAAAATCTTAATAGTCGGTTTGTATCCAGTCTATGTAATTAAACTATCAATGTAAAATATTGTTTTATGAATATGCATGTATCATGTTTTTGGAGTAATAATATTGTAAAGTTTAGAAAGAGGTTCTTTCAATCATGGTATCAGAGCAGTAGTTTAAGTGAATTAAATACCACAGATTGGTATTTAGACTTAAACCGTGGAAGTTCAATATATGAACATATTCATTATAAGTATATGGATACAAACCATAGGAAAGACTTAAGTAAAATATTAGGTAATAATAAATCCTAATATTCTAAAATATTATGTTGCTCCAAATTTTCAGAAGAATGGCTGAACAGGAAGGTAGCCATACACGAGAAGTGGGTGGAGATCCTAAACCTAGTGAAGTAAATACGCTGACAAACGACGAAAACCTTTGGAATTCCAAATCGGAGATTGAGTGCTGTTAAAGGTGTCTCCCTGGAAAGGGGCGATTCGTTTTGGAAAACAAGGAAAGCTAAACCCACGATACATCGGACCGTTCGAGATTCTTGCCCGAATCGGTCCGGTAGCTTATAAGCTGCAGCTACCTTCGGAGCTCAGCAACGTACACCCCGTATTCCACGTCTCGAATTTGAAGAAGTGCTTATCAGATGAAACTCTTGTCATTCCTTAAGAAGAGATAAAAACAAACGAGAATCTCTTGTTCGTCGAAGAACCAGTCGAGATAATGGATAGGGAAGTGAAGCGTACGAAACAGTGCCGCATTCCGATTGTGAAGGTTCGATGGAACGCCAAGCGTGGACCGGAATTCACATGGGAATGAGAAGACCAAATGAAGCAGAAGTACCCTCACTTATTCTCTCGTTCAGAATCCTACCTTTCGAAAGAATTTCGGGACGAAATTTCCTCTAACGGGGGGATGATGTCACAATTAGCATTTTCAACTATGAAATTCTATTTTCCATGTAAACATCAGCTATTGTAAAACTTGTACTCTAAGTGAATATCATGCTATATGTTAACATGAAATCATCCGTCTGAATCCAAACCCTTTATTGAAGTTCAAAACCTAATACAATACATCTCATATGTTTAACTATGGATTGAAAACCCTAAAAATCCCGGTTCAAGTTTATTATGGACTAGGATCCTCTCATTGGGCCTAAAGGATCAATAAACTTTCAATTTGACTATTTTGGGCCTAGGAACCCTATTTGGGCTCTAAGTGGACGCACATCCATGAAACTAAGGTATTTTGGGTGATGTGGGCCTAGAATAATCCATCTTATCTATAATGGGCCATAACTAGTTTCATAAGCCCTAATGGGCCGTAAACAACATCATTGGGCTTCATTGGGCCGTGAACCCTGATAAGGGCCCAATAGGCCGAAAAATATTCATGTTGGGCCTCATAAAATCGGACTAAGTCAAGGGAGGGCCCAAACCATTTCATTTCCTTTTTCCTTGCCCCTCTCTCGGCCCAACAATAAAAAAAGGGAAAAGCAAATAGGAGGGAAATGGAGTGACACCTCACTATTGTTTGTTGGATATCCATGCAAGAGTGTATGTATCCATGCAACTCTCACATCACCCTCTTCCAAAGTCAACCTTCCTTCTCTCTTATCTCTCACTCTATCTCGCGGCCTCTCTCTCACTCTCCAACCTCTCTCACGTTTCAAGATTTACACCAATATCTCTCAACACTCTTCCACTCTTTTCCCTCAAAAAATTCGTGAGTCTTAGGAGAGTCATCAAGAGGATCACTTCAAGCTTCACATTGTGGTAAGATCTTACAAACCCAAGTTGATATACTTCCTTTTTTAAACTCAATCACTCCTCTTACACCCATGTTTTTTGTGAATCATGTTTCTTAGAACATCCTAAGTTCGAAAATCTCCTCAAGAACACATCTAGGGCCGAGATCTCCTCATCTCTTCACCAAAAACCGAAAACATTAAAGCAAAGTGAGTTCATACCCCCTATTTTCGAGTTTCACTTTGTTTTGGGGGAGAATACAAGTTGTTTTGTGTAGATCTATGTGTGTATGCATGATTTTGTGTGTTACTTTAGTTACATATGTGTTTATGTGTTGAAAACTTCATGAGCTAAAAGATCTACTAAAAGATGATGATATTGGTATAACTTAACACTTATTTCAACCTATCTCACAAGAAAAAGGTTTAAAATACATCAAGGATACTTGAATCTAAGAAAAAATTCATGAAAGAGGCTAAAAAGGACAAAAGTGACGAAATTTGGGTTGTTTATGTAACTCTCGGCTAGTATGGGGTTCAAAAGGAAATTTTTGCTAAATAATGACTAATCTCGACATTTGGAACCTTATAGGGACCAAAAATGTAAATATTTTCATAATTGTGCTCCTCATGGTTTTGGGCCCAAGAATTGAAATTTTTTGGTCTTTTGTGGGTTAAATTGTCATTTTCAAGAAAGTTGTATCAAAAATGAAAATTTTTGATAAAAAGGGGTCAAAGTTGCGAAATTATGAACATTTGGGCCAAAAAGATGAAATTTTCTATAAATGGGCCGAAAATGTATATTTTCACAAAAATCAAGCCAAAAATGATATTTTTGACAAAAATGAGTTAAAAATGTTATTTTTACAAAAACTAGCCTTAAAATACAAGTTTTGTCCAAAATGGGGCCTAAAATGTTATTTTTACTAAAATTGGGCCTTAATTGTAAATTTTTGGCTTATTGGGCCAGGAATGTCATTTTTTACAAAAAGTGGGCTTTTTATGCTATTTTAGTAAATAATTGAGCTACCGCTAGCAAAATAATAACAAACTGGCTAATTTTTTTCATTCTCATGTTATTGGGCCTTAGTGGCCCATTAATATGTTTGATAGGTCCTGAATACTATTTATTTGTTTATTGGGCCTCACTGACCCATTAACATGCGCGACGGGCCTTGGATACTATTTGCGTGCTATTTGGGCCTATAAATACCTTACATGTGAAATGGGCCTTAGTTGTCCTTTTACATATAATTTTGGGCCCATGTTATATAACCTCATTCCTTTCGTGCCTGAAAATGACTTACGTGTTTAGTGAGACTCAGTGGTCCACTTACATGGTTCATTTGGCTCAGAATGAGTTTTATATGTTTCTCTTAGCGTAAAATTCGATTAAGGATCTAGTGAGACGTGTCGGTTGACACCTATTGAGTGTACGATCGTAACCTGTAGTTATAACCAGAGTCTATTGGAGGGAGAGCGGGGTTTTGTTTATAGATCTATACGGGGATGACACCCCACACCTGAGCTGTTCGCTACAGTTAGACTACAACAGTCTAGGGTGACGATAACCTTATTCTATTATTCCGTCGGCGTTCACAAACGCCAAGACAGGCGAAATTGTCATTAATTAGTATGGTTATGACAACTCACTTAGAGGAATTAATATTATGAAATTTACGGGAGAATATTCATTTTCTTCTTTTACAGGCAACATAGGGTTGTCTGCGGGCATTCTATTTACATTATCTTCAATCACTTTTGCCATTCTATTAAACAATAACACACATGCATTAATACCAGATCGGACAAAACATACTAAACTATTTTAAGAAAATACAGGATTTTCTTGTGATTACAAAGTTATACAAATCTTTTTCTCAAACATGCTTATGAACTCACCAACATCTTTATGTTTACCTTTTTAAATTAACTTGTATTCTGAGGAAACCGTTGAAGCAGGTTGGGATGAACAAACTAATGGATGTTTTGTTATATTTCTACTTCATCAAACTTTAATTATTTTGGCATGTAATATTTAAACACAATACTCGATGTAAACAATGTACGTTGTTATATTACAAGTGTGGTGATGATGAGGTTATGTTTCAATTATATACTTTGTGATGATACTACAAGAATGAAGTCACGCGCAAGCCCCCGGACGTTTCCGCCGTCTGGTTTGGGGGTGTGACATACTTCATTCATAACTATAATATTACAAGATAATATTAATATTCATTTTCATCATTAATAATTACTCTCCTCTAGTCACCTTTATAATTTTTGTTATAATACTTCCTATTTACGGGTCTATATTTAACACTCATTTCCAGGATGGATCAATTTAGCATTTCAAGGAGTCAAAAGTTTGATTTTTGAAGAAAATCAAGTGTCATGACGTAACCATTGGGTGGTAACGACATGACAAGAAAAATACGAGAAACGTGTTTTGGACCATTCTTACGACGTGAGGCACAAGGTGTCACGACGTGAAACCTGCTGTAGCCCAAGCCCATGATCTTTTAGGGTTTCGTCGTATTTAAGCCCCTCTAATTCATTTTTTTAGGGTGCATCACCATCCTCCAACACCCTTTTACCTTATAAAAAACCCTAACCATAATTCCCTTGGTGATTCTTGGCCATTTGGAGCATTTGTTGGCTTTAAGAAGACGAGAATAAGGTGTTCTATTAGTGGAGCTTGCAAGGAAACAACAACATCATCATATCATATTGTTTATGGACCTTTGTAAGTGTCGAAGGCTCAAAATTTATTACTTAAAGTGGTTAGATCTAAGTTGTTGTCACATGTCTTTCATGTTTAAGCAAGTTTGAATGGAAGGAACACATAAAGTTGGCAACCTTATGCATTCTAAGGGTCCCTTGAGTATGATAATGTTTAGATCTAGAAGTTGGTTGATTATTGGATCCATGTATATGAGTTTTGGTTTAATTTCTTCATTTTGACATAGAATTGATAGAGGATATGCATGAGGCATGCATGTCCATAAATCAATCATTTTTATGGACCTTTGGAGTCCCCTTACGCTTCTGGAAGATTTGGGGTGAAACACTTAATGGATTAAGGTCTTAAATTTATGGATTCATGCTTCAAACTGTAGTCACGACGTGACACAATGTGTGTCATGACATGACCACGAAAGATCTCGTTTCTACTGAGTATTTTGGGGCTCACAATGTGACAAAAGGATGGTCACGTCGTGAGGTCAGCCCAAAGGATTATCCGTGACTAAGTTGGCTGAATTAGAGCAAGTCGAGTTGGAATCAGGTCGAGTGTACTGTAACATCCCAAAATTCCAGACCGAAAAATTCAGATTTAAATAGGTTGTTATAAAAACCAAAAGTATAAAAACATTCATAATATTATCCATTGTCAAAACCAGTGTGTCAATAATCAAAACATGTCGTTATAAAATAATATTAGAGTATAATCCCAAAGATCTCATATGCGGAAAACATAGTATGATGTGCTACGATCGCCCCGAGCTCCTTCCTTTGAAACATAAGTATCTGAAACAAAAGCTGAAAGCCGTAAGCACGAAGCTTAGTGAGTTCCCCAGATACCACATACCATACATATCAATTGATCCATACTTGCCATACATAACCATGAGCCATACATATATTATAACCAAATAAGGTGCTATGTGTCGCGTATAGTCTTGCCATTTTGCCACGGGCCGCCACGTGGTCTTTCTTGCCAAGCCGGGGGCCACCCCCTGGGTCTTACAGACAAGTTCCAAGAGCCACCTCCTGGTCTTCCATGCAAGCATCACAAAGACAACTAGCATACATACTACTCTACTTGGCTAATCGGCATACAATGTGCCAGGAGCCACCTCTTGGTCTTTCATACATGATGCCTAGGGCTAACCCCCGGGTCTTCCTACCACACATAATAGCATACAGTGTGCCAGGAGCCTCCTCCTGGTCTTTCATGCATTATGCCTAGGGCTAACCCCCGGGTCTTCCTACCATACATAAACTAAATGGGCCGGCATTGTGGCCGTAGACCCATACAAACAGTGAGGAGACTCACCTTGCACTGTTGAAGCCCTGCAGATGCTCTTCTGGCTACTAACTGGCAATTCCCCGAACTGCTACTCCTTCGGCTCCCCGAGCTATCAGTACCAAAATAACACTTAGACCAAAATACCCTCAAAAGTCAAACTAGGTCAACCTTGGTCAAAGTCAAAGTCAACGCTCCGAGTTGACTCAACTCGCCGAGTTGCTCCATCAAATCGTCGAGTTCTAAAACTCAGATTCCTGAATTCGCGATCCAGCTCGTCGAGTCGACCCCTGACTCGTCGAGTTCCCTAACTACTCATGGTCGCGACTTATCACATCAACTCGTCGAGTCATTCCTCAGACTCGTCGAGTTCTACCATAACAGGAAACGGGACAACCCACTTCGACTCGTCGAGTTCCTCGTTGGACTCGCCGATTCCCTCAGTCTGTTTGGGCTATCTTAAAGGATTAAGTCCTCCACACTTCATATCTACACTCTAAACTGCTTATACACTCTGGAAACACTACTAGAGGGGTAAAGTTTCCAACTTCACCCATTACTGCCTTTCCTATAAGGGTTAAGCTCAAACCCTAACTCCTTAAGACCTAGATTCTTGTCCAAAAGCTATAGTATTCCAAACTAAGGCGTACTAACATAGATCCAGGCCTTAGAAATTGTTTGTTCACGTCAAGTCTCTGCCTTTGCTTCCATGCATGGCCTTTTGGGGCTAAAAAGGCCATAACATCATCCTTAGGGTTTGAATGGGACTCTAATGGCATAAAGTTTGCACCTTTATGCCTTCCCAACTCTTGGTGACTCCAGATCTGGAAGTATAGTTAACTTGGGACATCCATGACTCATAAATCATACTTCATGGACAAAACCCCATAAAAGTGACCATAAGGAGATCTAAGAAACTACAAGGCAAGTTAGGAGCTTGAATACCAGAAAGTGATAAGAATGGGACGAGATTCCTGGATCTACAAGTTCTCCTTAATCCTTCAAACTCCTTCTTCTCTTTCTAAGCTTCAAGAACACTCCAAATCACTCACAAATGGCTCACACACTCAATAAAAACTCTAGGGTTTCGTGGATTAAGTTTTGGACAATGGGGGTTGTTAATGAGGCCAAGGGAGGGAGAATAGGATGCTTAAATAGGGCACTAAGTCCTGGATTTAGGGTTTCCCAAACCCATACCAACTCGTCGAGTTGGTCCCCCAACTCGTCGAGTAGGTCACTTGACCCGCGACTCCAAAATCCGCTCCTACTCGTCCAATTCCTCCTTGGACTCGACGAGTAGCCTTCTTGATTTAGGGTTTTCTTTCCTTCATTGATCTTCTAGATTCCGGGTGTTACATGTACTCTCACGACGTGACCAAGGTCTGGTCATGACGTGAAGATCGTTGGTTGACATTGATGGTTGTTGACTTTGACTTTGACCATTGGTTTGTTGAATTGGGTTGACTTTTGGTCAAACTAAGGGTTTTGGAGTGTAGATTGAGAGGTTACTCTTTATTGTTGTTAGGTGACAATTCGGATCAGTCCTTGTTGGTTGAGAGCTATGGTGTTAGTAGTTGCTTGCGAGGTGAGTCTTCTCTCTATACTTGCATGTGTGGTAGTATATGCATGCTGATCAGTTGGGTCTTATTTGTTGATTGTTGTCATATGTGAACTGAGTTGTTGATAACTCCTGGACTGTTGATAGTCCCCAGGGTTGCAGATAACCCGTGAGGTGTGCTGTTAATCCACAAGGCGTGTTGTTAGCCCATTGGGACCACTGATAGTCCCCAGGGTTGCTGATAACTCATATTTGTTTATAACATTGTGTTGTATGTGATATTCAGGACGACTAATAGTCCCAGGGCAGCTGGTGACCCTTAGCTAATTATTATGGTGTGTTGTATGGGGTATTTTGGGGAACTTAGTAAGATTTGTGCATACAGTTGTGGATTAACTATTTGCAGGTACTTATCAGATTGCGAAGGCGGGTTTGTACATACACACAAATCAACAGTTTTTATGACTCGAGATTCCGTATTGTCTTGATTATAACTTTATTTTATGAATAATGGTTAATGAACAAATGGTTTATCCTGAAAGTAATTTTATGATGTCATACTATTTTAAAAATAAAAAATTAAGCATGGGTTTAAGGGATGTTTCAAGTTGGTATCAGAGCCTTGGTTTGAAGGATTTGGATGAACATTCGTGGGATTCCAAACTCAAACTATGGAACTGAGAGTTTTACTAAGCATTTTTGGAAAAGATTCATTTCAAGAGAAGAAAAGAGAAGATGTGATGTGTATAGTTAGTCGGATCTCGTAAAGAGATTTCCCAAAATATCCATACTTGCTTTATATGCTATGACCGAATTGTTGTTATATGATGTGCATGCTATGAGTTAGGCTAGAGTGCCTGTAACATCCATAAAATCATGAAAATTTTAAACTTTTAAAAACCACACCAAAACATAAATTGTTCACAATATAGTTTTCAAAACATGTTCCACATCATAGTTTTTCCCAAAATCATAAGTCCAAAACATGAGGATGTGTACGGTCACGCCTTCGCCTTCCCGCGATCCTCTGAAGTACCTGAAACATAACCCAAAACTGTAAGCCAACACTTAGTGAGCTTCCCCCAAAGTACCAACACACAATACATATAACAATAACAAACAACATGCATATAGAGCCTTCAACATGACTGGACCGCCTCGCAGGCCTTCAACCTATCTGGACCACTCACAGGACCTTCAGCATGACTGGACCACCGCACCGGGCCTTCAGCCTGTCTGCATCGTCCTCCGGACCTTCAACCTGACTGGACCGCCTCGCAGGGCCTACAGTCTATCCGGTTTACCCTGGGTGTCTTGGCCTTCAGCACAAAGCATGTCCGCCTCAACCCAACCAGCCATAACATGTCGACATACACATAACTAATAAACATATAACCAGGCAATAAACAAACATGAAGATTTACAGATCACTACCGCATACTAACATCATATCTACCAGGATACAGATCTAACAGATCATCATAATACACAATCATACGATAAACCAGGATAACAATCCAAAGGGTCGGCATTGGTGCCTTCGACCCGTAAGTACAGTGAAGAAAACTCACCTCGATCCACTGATAAACAATTGAATGAATCTTTGGCTGCTGGTCCGGAAAATCCCCGCGCTATCAGTATATAATAACATCCAATTAATATTTGAATTTCGACCCATAACCAAGAGTCTAAGCTACATAACCTAAAACCAGGGTAAAAGACCATTCTACCCTTTGACTCGCTTGGCCCAGAGCCAAGGCCCAACTCAGCTACTTCCAATGCCCAATTCCTAAATGATGCTCCAAAGCTCAATATGGCCCAACCTTCCCAAATTGGGCCCCCAAAACCCATTATGGGCCTAAATCCATAGGAGCCCAAAATATACAAACTAGAAGCCCAACATAGAAGTCTGATGGCCCAACAAGGCCCAACTACAAAAACCCACCAATGACCCATCCTCAAAAAGCCCAAACGACACATTGGGGAGTACGTCCTACGTACTCGCCCCGAAGCATATTGTACAAGTCCATAATCTACAAACTCAACATTACGTTGAGCGTGCTCTTAAGTACGCCCAACGTACTCCTCCAGCCACCTTTTCACTCCAATAAGCCCTCAATCGGTTAAGACAAAGTGCCAAACTCTCGGATCTGAATCTATAAGATTACTTATCACGTAAAGTTGGCAACTTTACGTGCTTGCATGGCAAAAGGGACTCAAAAGCTCATTAAGAACTTAACAAAGGTCTTAATGCTTTTATGGACCACAATACTGTTGGGTTTTAAGTACTATAACACTCATATGGTGCACATACAACCCTAATACTTTGGATCTAAGTTTTCTCTAGTTATACATGCAACAAAAATTATCCAAAGCATGAAACCTATCTAGCATACAAATATGATACATGAATCATAAAACTAGTTAGAAGAATACCTCTTATTTGTAGCTTGTAGTTGTTGGCCTTTCAAGAGCTTAGCACCTCAAGTGTGATGCCTCAAACAAGTCACAAACACCATGAACAAATGAAGGACTTTGAGAGAGAGGCTAGAACCACCAAAATCGGCTAGGCTTCTCTTAGAACCCTTGGAGTAGTGAATTTGGAGCTAATGGGTTACTTTTATAGTGTGGAATTCCTAGGGTTTCAACTTGTAAACCCTAATTCAATCCTTGGGCCTTTAATCCAATAATCCATATGATAAGCCTTATGGACTAACACTTCATGGACTCTTACATAAACTTAGTCCATCACTAATCAATCATGGATCATTGGTCCAAACTATATGTATTACTGATTTACTTAGTCAGTCCCCTTAATTTAATTAATCTATTTTGATCACTAAATTAATTCCAAATTAAATATTGACCAATATTAATTAAATAATATTATTTCTCAATTAATATATTATACTTATAATATATTAATAAATCACAAATAACCTCTTTCTCAAATATCCATCCTGTCAAATTGTTCTGGTGAAGGCAACCCGAAATGGACCATGCTACTCTCGGGTCAAGTACATACCAATTATAGTTATGGGCTCAGACACCTAATCCAACAAATACATCATAAAACTTGCATTTTTATGAACCTTGGAACTGAATGGAGCTAAGATATATAGCATCCATTGCTTGTGGAGTAGATCAAAAACCCATATTTATCACAAAAGACTCCAAAAGGCACAAAATACTCCATGAACTAGATCTAACATATAAGATCATCAAGATAGAAACGTTATACCTCCAAAATGTAGATCAAGATGCAACAATATTGGATCCAAAAGCTTCAAGCCATCCCATACTTCTCCAAGAAGTTCCTTCTTCTTCTATGAATACTAAAAAGCTTGAAATACCAACAAAAGCTCAAAAACAACTCAAATGATGGCTAGGGTTTCGATTCTAGGGTTTAGAGTGATGGAGGCTAAAGATATTAGGGTTAGGTGATGAGATAATGATCTTAAATAGGGTCTAAGACCCTAAAATAGGGTTTGGGTCTAATTGGAGTATGCCCAACGCACTTCTGGTACGCCCAACGTACTCCTTAGAGCATCCGCGATCAAACTGTTCAGTACACCCAGCGTACGCCATTGTACGCCCCGCGTACTGGCCTTAGCACTTGTACGCCCCGCATACCCGATTTCACCCTAAAACCACTAAAACTTCCGAAGGCCATAACTTCTTCGTTATAAGTTCGTTTTCGACGATCCTTATATTCACGAAAAGGTAACGAGAAACTCTACACTTATATCAACTCATACATTCCTTAAAACCTTTCAAACAAAAATCCAAATTCCATAAAAGCCCGAACTGACACTTTACCAAAATACCCTTTGGCTCCAAAACACAACCGAACTTCCCGGATCACCCCAATTACCTTACCCACACCCAAATGGGTCTAAATCTCTTTCCTCAAAGGCCCTAAGCCTGATGATACTCGGTCTTCGGGTCACCACCCCGCATTAGGAAACGATTAAGGTTTGTTTGGGGATTAATAGTGGGTTGAAGGTTGATGAAAGAAGGTAGGGTGGGGACTTAAGGATGTTTAAATATGGTAAACCCTAAAAATTAGGGTTTGGGGAACATGCACGTACACCCTGCGTGCGGTACGTACGCCCACCGTACGTGAACTCGGGCCAAATATTACAAAAATACTACTGTGGGCCATTTTGCAACATTTCTCATACACAAGAGCTAAATACAATAAATCTTCGTACTTAGGGTTTAATTTGGAAATACCTCATCATGGGGATGTTACACAGATATATACGAATGTATAAACCAATTGATATTGATAAAATATATATTCTTTTCTTCTGCTCATTAAAAAAAAACCCATATATTATCTTTGTGATAATCAAGAAAATATATCGTTTATTAGTATCAACTAGTTTTTCAAAATTTTGAATTACCATTTAATTTATCAAACATAACATTTCTAAAATGTTTGACCATATATATATATGTTTTCCTTCATTTTAATCATATTAACAATTATTTTTAGAATAATTTTTTTATATATTTAATAAATAAACTAATTGATTAAAGAATAAAGGTTAAAACCTAAAATAGATTAAAGAGGCAATATGAAAATAACTTTGAGAGAATTTTGAAGAAAAATGAAAAGTTAATGCCATAAAACACTCAAATTTCCAGGTTTTTGTCGGTTTTACTCAAAGTTGAAATTTATGTCTGTTTTTACCCTCATGTTTTTTTAAAAAATGTTCGGTTTTACCCTTTTACCGGTGATAAGAGTTATTTCAGGTTACCATTATTAACTTCGATAAAAAACCTTTAAGTTTACAGTTTTTTTTTATAGTTTTACTCTTAAGTTTATAATTTTTTTACGCTTTTATCAAAAGTATTTTTTTTTCATATTATACGTATTCATGCAGAAAAATCGTATTTATATACGAAAAATGTTTCATTAAATATTATATTTACATTCTTTTCAAATGTTATATATATATATATATATATATATATATATATATATATATATATATATATATATATATGAGTTTTTTTTTGCCTGGTTAAACCGTTTTAAATGCAAACAAAAAAAATAGTACTCCCTCCGTCCCAAATTGATAGTCCATTTTTGACTTTTGAAGTCTTTTTTCTTCAACTTTGACCTTAAATATTTTTATTTATGTCATATATTACTTGATAAAACTTATAAAAATGAAAAAACATTTAAAATACAATCAATTCGTATATTTTGCATCAAGTATTATCTATCAAACACAAAAATATTTAAGGTCAAAGTTTAAGAAAAAAGACTTCAAAAATCAAAAGTGGACTATCAATTTGGGACGGAGGTAGTATGTTTTTAAAACCACAAATACGTATTTCTATGTATTTAAAAGTACATATATCAATAAAAAAATGTTTATTTGCAAAAAACTTTTTCAATCCTAAACGTGTATATATATATATATATATATATATATATATATATATATATATATATATATATATATATATATATATATATATATATATATATATGTTTTTTAGAAGTACAAATATATTTTTTCAGAAATATTAATATGTATTTTAGAAGTACAAATATTTATTTTTACGATTTTATAAGTATATACCTATATTTTTAGAAGTGTAAATATGTATTTTTATATTCTTTTTAAAAGTATATACCTATATTTTATAAAATACGTATTCATAATTCTAAAAATACTTTTTTACATTTTAAATGTAACCACGTAAAAACACACACACACACATACATATATATATATATATATATATATATATATATATATATATATATATATATATATAAACAAATAACATTAAAAAAACAACTTAAATATAATATTTAATTTTATATTTTTTTTGTATATAAATATAATTTTTTTGCATGAATACTTATAATATAAAAAAAAGTACATAGGGTAAAAGCGTAAAAAACATTATATGCTTAAGGATAAAAACGTAAAAAAACTGTAAACTTAAGGGTGTTTTTTGTGAAATTAATATAATGGTAACCTGGAAAGCAGGTTATCACCGATAAAAGGGTAAAACCAAACATTTTTTGAAAAATATGAGGGTAAAAACGTACATAAAATTCAACTTTAAACAAATCCGACAAAACCTAAAAACTTGAGGGTTTTTATGCTTGCAACCCAAAAATGAATCAAACTCAATAACCAATTATTTTGCTATAGTCGTTGATGAAAATTTAATAAAAAATCATATTCTATAAAGCTAATTACCTTTATAAAGATTGGGATAAATATTAGCAAACCTTTTAAGAAAACATCATTTGGATAATGGATATACTATTAAAATACCATTCGTTCATGTTAAGTTGGTAGAAATGCTCTATGACATATTCTCAAAGATTGAAACTCGTTTTACTGTTATGAATTTCACCAACTCGTGCTAAAAATTCAGTCGTTCTAAGTCCGAACTTTTCAATTGGGATGACAACATTGTCCGGATCATACATGCAAATCGCTTGACCTTGATCTTCAATAATCATATTATGCATTATAATAAATGCTTCGACCATTCATTTAATTCTATATTTATCTCCGAGTTGTGTTGCATATTTCACTATATGTTATGTTTGCTTCAGGACTCCAAATGCCCTCTCGATATATTTTCTCGTTGATTCTTGCCTTTTTGTGAACAAATTTGCCTTTTCACTTCGAGGAACCAAGTATGCCTTCATAAGTGTAGAATAATCAGGGTATATCCCATCACAAAGATAGTAACCATATTTGTAAGAATGCCCGTTCACCGTGAATGACATATCAGGTACTTTGTCAGTCCAAATATAGTTGAAAAGATGACATGCCAAGAACATTAATGTCGTTGTTAGACCCCCCAACTCCAAAAAAGAATGTCATATCCACAAATCCTAAGATGCAACAACTTCTAGTATTATAGTTGACTTACCTATATCACATCGTGTAAATTGACCGTGCCACACATTTGGACATTTTTCCCAAGCCACATGCGTACAATGTAGACTACCAAGCATACCCAAAAATTCATGTCTCTCTTCATGAGCCAAATATAATCTCTTAATATCACGTGAAGTAGGTTTACGCAAATATTCTTTATAAAAAACCTCATACACACATGCACAAAACCAATCTACATAATCAATTGCGATCCTCTCGGATACTTTTAAGTACTCGTCGGCTGCATCAAATGATATACCGTATCTCAAATACCTAAGCGTAGCCCGCACATTTTTATATACTAGAAAACCTCATTCTTCCTCTAACATAGATTTTTGTTTTAAAAAAAAAATCATAATGGGCCTCTAAAGCATTACTAATACATAAAAATATAGCCTTATTTAGACGGAAACTACGTTCGAATGAGTCATAAAAATATAGCCTTATTTAGACGGAAACGACGTTCGAACGAGTCATCATTCAAACTTTTTTCATCGTGAATGTGTTGCACAACGTTAAAGAAAGTCGAGATGAATTCTCCGTCATCATTCGAGTCAAAATTCTTAAAAAAATCTATGTATTTTTGTTTTAAGAGACTGAGAGTGTAAATTTTGATGAAAGGTGAGGGTTATGTATTGTGTTTATATAGGTAATGAGTTTGTAAAAAAAAATTTAAGAACTTAAAAAAAACGACCGTTGAACGGTCAAATTGGCAAGTCTCGTTCCTATTGGTTGTGCACTATCGTCGTAGCCATCACGAATCGCCACGACACACCGGGACGGTGTGCACGATCGTGGTTCGTGGCCACGTATACCACGGACGATCTCGTGCAATGTATACCGTTTGGTCTTATATTATGAAATCAAATTTTCTATTTAGACACTCTAATAGATCACACACAAATAAAGAATGCCACTTAACTATCGCTGTTATTTACATCAAAATGACTAAATATATCCTGATTACAAATATCATTTCCTTTTAGAAAAAAAGAAAGATGTAACGTGTATCGCATTTGATGGAAATATTTGTTTAGAAAAGAAAGAATGTGATGCGAAATACTTGCATCACTATTACTCGGTACACTTGATTTAGAATGGAAAGTGGGGTGAGCCTATAGTACAATTATTGTTTGCGTGGGGCCTTATTTAATAATTTTTTTTTAACTAATAATAATAACCACCGTTTTACTACAAACTTCTTTTAATAAAATAAAACAATATTTTGTATTTTAATAGACATGTACAAATATAATTGAAATGCTTACCCAATAGATAAGATTTTGTGATAAATTATATGAAATAAGTGTAAAAAATAAATGTATTTCACAAGAAGGTATTTGGAAGAATGTTATTTCGGTTGAACCACGCAAACATGAAAGATGAATCGATTAACTTACATTTTTTTGCCGTATGTTTAAGTTAAAGTTAATTAGGGCTCATTTAAAGAAGTCATCAAACTATTCAAATACACAGAAAAGATGATTATTCCATTAAAAAAATTGATTTATGCACATAAGATATAATACTCTTGAAGCTAACATACAAGTCACTCAAATATATATTTATAACACCTAAATTTTCAAAGATAGATTAAATAACAAAATAATTGTTTCATCATCGCCTAAGATGAGTACTAATACTTAACTATTGACTAATCTACAACGGAAACAATAAAAATAAAATAAGGTCTTCAACCGAAGAGTTTCGGGTGTTACGTCTTTGCAAAACTTCTTTGTCGTCTTCTTGATCAATCATTTTCCTTGTCTTTTTTACTATCATTTGCTAAATAGTTTATTGGGTTGCGCTCATTTAAAGTTTCTAAATGGGTAAGTCTGGAGCCTAATGAGTTTGTGTTGCACATACATATCTATCACTTACAAAAACAAACAGTTTTGTCATATATTTTCAATAATCTTATAGTAAAACATAACCATAGGCTAGTTTCCCTTCCCCTTGTCACAATCCATCCATTGTACTCAAGTTTTTAAATATCCAACAAAGTGAGTATAATTCTCAATTCTCATCCTTTCGATCACACACATCTGTCATGTTCATGATTATTAAACACCTCACTCGTTCCTACTAAATATGTCATCCCAAGAAATCACACAATAGATAAATGAGTCCAAATAACATTTGCACGCAACCATACTTATCATAAAACATACTGTCGATAAACAATTAAAACCGCAAATAAACCGCATAATAAACATTTATGTGCGAGCAACCACATCACACGGAAAACTCAACTTTTCAAACTCGTTGTTAGGTCTTATCTGAATCTTCTCATGTTACTCGCACCCTACATTCGGCGAACAAGTTTCTTTTCTAGGGCAACGATCGTAGAAAAAAAACATCCAATCCTATGTGTTCGTGGCTTTTAATTCAACTACTCGTATGTCTCATTCGGCCAATTAATATTTTAATTAACAATACTTAAGAAAAGAGAATATGTAAATGAATGATTTTCAATTTATAATAATTAAAACGGGTAGAAATTTAAATAACAGAAAGTGCAGGGACTGAAATAAAAATAGTTGAAATTTGAATTAAATAAAAATAAATCAGCAAGTTTCCAAGACTGCAGGGCTAAAGCTGTAATTATGGTTTCATTTAAAGAAAACGCGTTATATAGTTTCAATTTTAGAGAAACTGGAAGTAGAAGAAGGTTACCAAAATTATAGGGACCATTCCTGTAAATTTTGCCTTGTATTCAAAAAGACAATTGGTTCGAACAGATGACAGCTCGATCTTGAGCCCTTTACTTTGCTGACGAAACAACTTACCACTAGGTTGGTCAAGAATTAATGTTCTTTTCCAAAAAAATTAGCAATACAGATTTGTTATCTGTTTACCTTCTAGTTTGATGTAAACCAAATAAGACATACAAGTTAATAGAAAAAAAAAGTACTGTATCTTGTAAATTGTAATGGTGACAAGGGCAAAAGTACTAATAAAAAAATATTTAGTTTTCTTGGTTTTTTTTTTTTTATAATTAGAAGATTTAATAAATTTTTACAATAAAATTACACACGTTTGACGATTTAGGACCACCTTTTTGGGGTTTGGGAGTTCACATGTGTTGTGTACGATTGTTCACTAAATTTATGTGGACTGCTCACTCCTCCATGTGAGTTTCACATCTTCTTTTATCTTCTTTGTACTACATCAAATTATACTACTTACGTTGTTATATTATTTTAGGCTACTGTCGAACGTTTTGGTTTTATGACTTATGATGACTTGTGAGACATAAAGATTCTCGTAATGGAAGTTTTCATCATGTTATAATTTATGTTATACTGGACTCGAAGCATAAAATTAGTCTTATTAAACTCTATGGTTACAAAAACAAAACTTATTGAAATTTATGTTCCACATATTTAAACCATTGAATTAGTTGAATAACATGGTTACCATAAGACACAATCCAAATTCAACTTAAAATATATTTGACTGTGTAATGATAGGTCGAATGTTTTAACACTATCAAATATACATCTCATGTTAGGCGAGCCGTCTGATGCTCAGGTTTAAGTTCCGTTCGAGACATATGTTAAATTAAAAGTAATTTAAGAACAAATTAGATTTGCCGTTAAAAATGTTACTTATTTAAATACAATATTGAAATAAAAACAAATAATTGATGTTCGTGGCTTTTAAATTTGTAAAAGTTGCATTGCTAAAAGTTTTGAAAGACCCGCGACTTATAGAAGAAACAATAATGACAAACTCATATAAAATGATAGGATCTTAACAACTTAATATATTTACTTTATAACAAGAATGACTAATTACCAATAAGATAGCTAACAGAATTATATATAACTACAAAATAGACTACAAACAATCACTAGACACCAAGATACCAACACCCAATAGCCTAACAATATCATATCCTTTTATAACAACAATAACTTATTAGCAATTAGATAGCTAACAAAACTATCTACAACTACAAAAGCGACTAAAAACAATCATTAGACACCAACATACCAAAACATCTTATATATTTTATTATTATTGAAAAAAAAAACACTAGTATATAACCCCATTGATTTTTTATTAAATTTCTATTACTCAATTAACATTATTTTATTTTAAAACTGGAGTTTCTTACATATAGAGAAAAAAAATCAAATAAACATGCTATTAAAAATGTTTCCCCAGTTACATCAACCTAGCAAATAAATATATTTGGCCTTATAAGAAAGTTGGCGATTTTCCATTTACCATAACTGTTTGGTACTTTGGTTATCATAGGTTTTTTTGAACTAATGGTTTCAGACAAAAGTGATTATACGGTGATGATAGAAATAGTTTTTAAAATGTTTGAATTGAATTTTATAGCGACAAAAATCAATAAGTAATGAAGTTATTTTAAAAAAAAATTAACTTACCTTATACATATAAAATGACTAAAAAGCTAAAAGGCTACAAGTTAAAAAAAGTAGATAGTGAATACTTTTTAAAATCTCGTTTTTTTGAAGCTAATGAAGCTAATTAAGACTCATTGGTATAGTTTCAAGTATTTACGATGCCGGGTAAGCATCAATATTTTCTTCTCTCTACCATTTTTTTGGGGTGGTGTTCCAGGTATTCAACGTCGTTGTGAGACCAAGAAAGAAGAAAAAATAGAGGAAGGAAGGGAGAGGAACGGGGCGCTCCTCACTGTGACAACCCCATTTTTACGATCATAAGAAACCGATTTGTTTATGCTTATTAAATCAGAGTATTCTTTTAAAAATATTAATTATGCGGAATTTGTTGTCACAACTAACATTTTTGGCTAGGAAATTATGTCCATATATAATCTACCTTTGTTGTAGCTTGTAACTCTAAGTTGAAGTTATACGTAATACTCATTCAAAAACAACTATTCGAATCCAAAACTCATTCGTGAAGCCTTAAACCTAATTCCATACATTCCATACACTCAACTGTGGATTTGTAACCCTAATGTTCCGGTTCAAACTCGGATTGGACCATGATCCTCTATTTGGGCCTAATGGACCAATAAACTTACAACTTGATTCTTTCGGGCTAAGAATCTTCATTTGGGCCCTAATTGGACCCACATTCATTAAACCATAGCATTTTGGGCCAAATTGGGCCTAAAATGACTCACTTTGTTTTTATGGACCTTATAGGCCGAAAACCCATTTCCTTTGTCATTCTCAGGCCGTAAACTCTCATATGGGCCCAATGGGCCGAAAAATTCTCATTTGGGCTATCAAATTCTCGGTTTTCATTCAAGACCAATCCTCAATCTATCCCTCACTCTCATTCTCGGTTCACAAAAAAAAAGAGAAAGCTTAACTAATTCAAACAACTTGACACATCACTATTACCTAGGGGCAATCCATGCTTAATACACAACATGTATCTATGCATGGTGTATTAGCCTTCAAGTAATAACCAAGTTAATCTCTCTATTCTCTCTTCTTACCCTTGGCCGATACTTCATTCACCTACCATTCATCACTTCAAATTTCTTCAAACACTCTCTATTGTTTCCCTCTCTAACACAAGAAGATTTCATCCATATCTTGCAATTTTCGTGACCTTGTGTGTGGTACCAAGAGTTTTCATCAAGTATCATCTACTTGGTAAGTTGTCATCATATAAAAGTTATTGATTTCCATTCTATACTAAGAACACTCCCTTACATGGCTACATTTCGTGTTCTAGCTCTCTAGAACCATCAAGATTCGAAAACCTCCTCAAGAGGTTAGCTAAGGCCGAAATCTCCTTCTTCACTTCTTCAAAAGCCGATCCATCAACCCATAGTGAGTTCATACCCCCTATTTTCGGTTTTACTATGTTTTGGGGGAGAATACAAGTTGCTTTGTATAGATCTATGTGTTTATGCATTATTATGTGTGTTTTCCATGTTATATGTTGTGCTTATGAGTTGGAACTTCATAGATTTCGAAAAATCTACTAAAATATGGTGATATTTGTAAACTAAAAACACTTTATGCAACCTATTATGAAGATGAAAGGATTAACACATGTTAAGGATGTTAGAAACTAAGTAAAATCGTGTAAAGGGCCAAAAATTGATAAAGTAAACAAAAAGTGAGGACCTTTTTGTCAACTCACGGTTTTAAGAAGACTAAAAGAGTCATTTTTAAATGAAAATGGGTCTTTATGATATTCATGGTTTTAAAAAGGGCCAAAAGAGTAAATTTTCACAAAATGGGCCTCAAATTGGGCCTTCATGGTTTCATGGGCTAAACTTGTAAAATTTTGGGCTTTTATAAGTTAAATTGTCATTTTAAACAAATTTGAGCCAAAAATGTAAATTTTCGGTTAAAAGGGCTGAAAATGTAAATTTTATTAAACTTGGGCCGAAAATGTCAACTTTCATAAATTTGGGCCGAAAATGATAAATTCTAACAAAATTGGGCTAAAAATGTGAGTTTATTTAAAGCAAACCCTAAAATGTAAACTTTTAGTCTTAGGGACCTAAAGTGTCATTTTTACCAAAAATATGCCTAAATTGTAAATTTTCGATTTTATGGACCAAACATGTCATTTTTACAAAAAGTGGGTGTGACATCCCCATTTTCACAGCCAGAAAAGACCGAGTTTGTTTATGCTTTGTTTGAAAATCATAGTAACATTTTAAATAAAAGTGTTGCGAAATTTGTTCCCAAAATAAAATATGATAAATATTTATCAAAGCATTTCCGAATAAATGTATTTCATTAAAAACCTCGGGATGTCATGTTCGATACAGATCAAAAGCATAAACAGTACAATATAAGCCTTACAACATTTATTCATATCTACAGGCCTATAATCCGTAATCCCTGATCCAAAACATCTCATCTATGCTCGAGTGCCACTACCTGTAATACAAGAAACTGAGTGGGTCAGGCTTGGGAGCCTGGTGAGCACATAGGGTTTTCAACCCACAATAAATAAGTTATTTAATTTCATCAACCAACAATAACCCGATTACCCGTTCCCGTTATCCTCACTTTACGTCCCTAAACACCTATCATAAGGGACCTAGCCTAAGGATCATCATCGGGATGGACACTACTGCTAAGGGGGTTCCTCAACAATAAATGTCCTAAAGGCAACCATGAGGGGGATGGAGTACACTGGTGAACACATCGTTCACAAACACCTACAGGTTGCGAGCCTGCTAGCGTTCCACTGGACTGTCTAGAAGAGTCTGTGGTCGTCATCCATACTCCGCTGGATGACAGAATCAACAACAACAACATCGAGGTCTCTCATCATTTTATCACACATCGTCTATTACATCTACCCATGTTTTACCCCAACATTTTTGTAGATATAAAATACATATACAGTTTAAATCATTTAAAACATGTATAAAAATCTTTCATTAGCATATACAGCAAGTATTCACACAATATGCACACATAGCACGTAGTTTATATTAAATACTTCATATCTATGTGTAAGATGAAAGTAACTATGCACTCACCTGAAAAGGTGGTGACTCGGTACTCGGACAGCGCTTCGTTATCTCAAAACAATTTTCCCTTGACAAAACCTACTATTAATACCACTAGGGTTTAATCTAACGTTAACCACGACTAATTAATAGTCTAGCTATTATTATTATTATATAAGCGTTAAACAATACTCTTCAACCACTATGTACAGACATGGGCCAGACATGGAACACCGGAGGGCAGGATCATTTTGGCATATAGCTAGACCTGTCAATGGGGCGAGTTGTGACCCTGATTCGCTCCAAACCCGTAAGAATTTAACGGGTTTGGATTTTATTTTTGATTCGTTTACCCGTTTACGATCCATACCCGTTTACCCTTTTAGCAAATGGGTCGGGTATGGATCATTATCGATCTGCTCCACTTATGACCCGCCCCATTTAATATATATATATATATATATATATATATATATATATATATATATATATATATATATATATATATATATATATATATATGACACAACAAAATATACAACTCGATGTCTAAGTAAAATGTGATTTTTATTGTATTAGACTTTGAGTATTAATTAATGTACATCTTGTTTAAGTAGACATTTTATCCTTTTGAGAAATATTACTTTGTGGAACACATAAAAATTACAAAAATTTAATATTATAAAAGGGTCGGGTTAATGGGTCGGGTATTCGTTGATTCGGTGGATACGGGTATGGATTCGACTATTCAAGACCCTGAGGGTTATTGGAGCGGGGCGGGTCATGTTTTTATTTTTTTAAACGGGTTTGGATCAATGGTGATTCGCTCCAAACCTGCCCCATTGACAGGTCTACATATAGCACTTCTGAATCCAACAACCCAAGCGGCCCTCCAAACCAGATTCCTCGTACCGCGAGTGGTTAAAAAGATATTATAACGACACTTATATAACTCATAATAATAGCCCAAATAATTATTATAAGGTCCTAATAACGTTACTATAATTAATTAAAAGCTATATTAAAAATATGGTAGGCGTATCTCACTTACAACGGGTTTTTATTAAAAACCGGGCTTCGCTGGAGCAGCGTTTCCGAGCCGAAAAGCTCCTCTTCTCGGAGCCTTTGAGCGTTTCGGGGCTTTCTTCTAGCGCTAGGGGAGTTCCCTAGGGCTTGGGGGGGGGGGGTTGGGAGGTTTAGAGAGAGTGTAGAGAGAAGAAAGAATGGGAAAGGTTTGAAGAAAATGAGGGTGGGAGAGGTTCTATTTATAGGGTGAAATATGACTGAACTTGGTGCCACATGTCACCATCTGGTGGCAAGACTTGGGGAGAAAGCAATGGCCAAGATTGTGTCACGTTACCCATTTTCGCACAACACGCTTCCGACTTCTAAAATCCGTAACTTTCACATACGAGCTCTGTTTTTGACGTTCTTTATATCCACGCGTAGGTAAAAATAAGATCTACAACTTTCATTTTGACTTCGTTGGCTAATTCTCGACCGATCTTAAATTTAACCGTACGAGGAGATTATACTGTTAAATGTCCGCGTAAAATTCATAACTTCTACATATGGACTCAGTTTTCATCTGTATTTTTACCGTTGAGTTCCTATTAATGAGATATTCAATTCTTATTTAGGTCGCGTAGGCCAAAAACCGCTCGATCTAAAATTCGAGTTTCAGGCTGTGCACTGCTAAGCCAAATCTTAGAAAATTCATAACTCCTCATACGAAGTCAGATTTGGGCCTTCTTTTTATGGACGCTCTCGGTTTAACATATTCTACGACTTTCGTTTAGATTACTAAGGCCAAAAAGTCATCTATCGTAAATTCACTATTTACGTTTCCCGGTGTCGTGCCGGTTTTGCCGCGAAACTTCGACGGGTCATAACTTCTTCGTTATAAGTCGGATTTAGGCGTTCTTTATATATCCGAAATCCTTGTTTCGACCAATACAACTTTATGTAATGATATCGGGTTTATCTCACACTTAAATTTTGACGCTTATTTTTATCCTTTATTTATTATTCTTTATAAATAAGTAATAAGCATATAAATTCACATAATTCACATAATGCTCAAATAATTCTTCTTTATTACTTCAAAAAGAGTTACAATAGTTGACCTAGACTATTACATCATCTACTAATGCTTAGCCCAAAACACGGGCGTTACAGTGGGCCTTTTATGTCATTTTGTTAAACAACTAAGCTTGAACAACAAACGGATTAAATAGGTCATGTAAACTTTTAATTGGGCCTGGAATATACATTACATGTTTCTTGGGCCTCAGTGGTCAACTTACATGCTTGTTGGGTCTGGAGTATACATTATATGTTTAGTGGGCTTTTGTAGCCCTCTTACATGCTTGTTGCGCCTGGAATATACTTTACATGTTTCTTGGGCCTTAGTGGCCCACTTACATGCTTGTTGGCCTGGAATATACATTACATGTTTATTGGGCTTTTGTAGCCCACTTACATGCTTATTGGGTCTGGAATATACATTACATGTTTCTTGGGCCTTAGTGGTCCATTTACATGCTTGTTGGGCCTTGTAACCTTAAAACATACTCAAAGACATTATTTATTACATTAAATAGTGTGCTACAATATTCACGTAAATATAGTTAAAGTTCTTGTGAGACATTTCGTTTGTTCGCACCTATCTAGTGTACAACCGTAGCCTGTAGTTATAACCAGAGTCTCCTGGAGGGAGAGCGAGAGTTTGTGTTTAGATCTATACTGCGTTGACACCCCACACCAGAGCTGTTCGCTACAGTTAGACTAGGCCAGTCTAGGGTGACAAACCTTACCTTAAACAAGTCGACGTCTGAAAAACGTCATGACAGGCGGATTGGTCATTATTAAGTATGGTTATAACGACTCACATAGAGAATAACTCCATTATAAATTTACGGAATACACATACCACTTTGATGATACAAAAACATACATACACTGATACTCGGTATTAGGGTTTTAAGACCACAACATTTTTAAAGTCAGAAAATATCGGATTTTCTGGGAAAACTTACATTATACATTACCTTCTACTTACAACAGAAACGTAGGATTATCTGGAATACTCTCTTTATACATTTTCCAAACAGAAAACACACATGCTTTAATACAAGATTTGATACAAAGCGTTCAAACAATTTATTTCTTTTACAGAAAATATCGGATTTTCTGGTGTTTACAAAGTGCTACAAACCGTTCATATAAATGTACTTATGAACTCACCAACATTATATATGCTGGCCGTTTTCAAAATAACTTGTATTCTTAGGAAATCGTTAAGCAGGTTGGCTTTCAAGAACTCATGGATTTTGATGTATTTTTGCTTTCATTGTACACTTATATTTTGAGTATGTAACTTTTGTAAACAATTACAATGATGTAAACCCAGTACTCTTGTATTATTGTACGTGTGATGATGATGCTTGCCTTGTTTCAATTATATTCACTGTGATGATATTAGAAGATGAAGTCACCCAACCCCCGGACGTTTCTGCCGGTTCTCCGGTTCGGGGGTGTGACATTTGTCCCAAAAACATGATAATAATATTATTAAAACATTTTCGAAGAAACATATTTTACTTATAAAACTCGGGATGTCATTGTCAATACAGAAACATAAGCATAAATAGAGACTTAAAATGTCTCAATATACTAATGATTTACATCTCCTTGAATCTCTCATACGTCATTATCCGAGTATCTTTATTTAATAACATGTGATTCAAATAAACTGAGTGAGTCAGGCTGGGAGACCTGGTGAGTACATAGGGTTTTCAACCCACAATAATATAGTTAATATGTTTAATTATCAAACAATTAACTCAATTTCTCATCCCCATTATCTTCATTATTTTTAAGGATCTACCCTAAGGATCATCTATGCTGACAGTACTAGTTCAAGGATTCCTTCGTGATACTTTTCAGTTGGTTTTCTTCTATATTCATTCCTAAGGATTTATCCTAGGTATCATCTTCTTTATGGACAATATTATTTCAGGGAATCCACTCATATTACATGTCAAGAGGTTTTAGAGTACATTTAGTGAACACATAATTCAAAAACACCTACATGATGCGAGCCTGCTAGCGTTACACTGGACTACTTAGAATAGTTTGTGGTTGTTATCTATACTCTACTAGATTACTACATCGTCTAGTACTGAAGTACTAGTTAGTCAAGGCCTATTATTGTTTTCATCTTTCATCACCTATCTCCCTCTCTATTATATTCAACCCTCATTACCTATTTCTACCCAATACATTATAGGTAAGAAAATACATATATGGTAAATCACATAAAAATCATCTTATGATGTTTCATGTAACACAAAACATTTTTTGCACATAATCATATATAGCATTTTATTTATTTAGATACTTCATATCTATGTGTAAGATGAAAGTAACTAGAGTAAATTACATGAATGGTCCCTATGGTTTGGGGTAATTTGCGTGTTTGGTCCCTAACTTATTTTTTTAACTCGGAAAGTCCCTACTGTTTGTTTTTGTTACGTTCTTGGTCCCTACTGTTTGTTTTTGTTACTCGCTTGGTCCTTGTCTTACCTAAAAAAGACTATTATTTAAATAGAGAAAAATGGTGGGGTAGGAAAGGTAAGGTGAGGAGGGCTGGGTTGGGGGTGTGTTTATTTAAATAAATTAAAAAATCAAGGGCAAAATAGTTTTTTTAGGTAAGACAGGTACCAAACACGTAACAAAAACAAACAGTAGGGACCTTCCGAGTTAAAAAAATAAGTTAGGGACCAAACACGCAAATTACCCTAAACCATAGGGACCATTCGTGTAATTTACTCAAGTAACTATGCACTCACCTGTCAAAATGTCTGGTGATTGGTGAATCGGGCAGAGCTTCGCCTTACACCTTTTTCCAAAAGACCTAGATGTACATAACGCTAAATCTTAGTCTAATTTCATATTTCATGGAACTTATTATCCTAAGGACTTACATCGCTCAATAATCCTAAAGTCTACATCAAGATTTATCGAGTAAGGATCAGCCAGGTAGGACAGTCGGGAGGCAGGACCATTTCGGCGTATAGACTTTTTGAAATCCAACAACTAAGCCGATATAACTATTTTAGTCATCTCTCCCGTAAGTAGATCAATCAGATATAATGACTTGGAATCGTTGATAAATCTTAATTATAAGTTCCTAGTAATGTCTTATAACTATAATCATAGATTATACGGGAGCAGAATAAGTGTAGCTTACTTACAGAGTACTATTGATGAGAACTGGTATCAAAGCGGGCAAAATACTGACTTGGGAACTCATACTCGAAGACTACTACTCAGATGAGTGCTCAGGGGCGTCGCAGGGCTTCGTCGGAGGCTAAAAATGAAGGAAAAAGGGTCTATAGGAGGCAATATCGAGAAAGAGAGAGAGAGAGAGAGAGAGAGAGAGAGAGAGAGAGAGAGAGAGAGAGAGAGAAAGAGATGTTGTAGGGGCTGAATGTGAGAAGCTTATACGACATGGAATATTTATAGGCGATTTTTCCAAGTGTGTGTCGTGCATCTAAGGTGTGCATCGTGCGCTTCTGCGACGTCACTCCTCGCGGATCGTGCTACATGTCGCGATATCGGTGGTCCACATACGCCTCTTATAGAAGGTGCCATGTGTCACGTTCCTATGGTGGCACGTGTCATAACCTCATGGAGCCATATCAACATGTCTCTCGGAGCATGTCACACCCCCAAACCGGAACGGCGGAAACGTTCGGGGGCGGAGGACGTCATGTCAAGTATCACAACACATGCATTATAGTAATCAAAGTACAAACAACCATTGCATTAATAAGTATAAGTTTTACAAAAGTGTTTAAACATTACATATTCAAACATCAAAGTAGATATTGTAAATGACAAAAGACGCAACACGAAACTAGGCTGTCTTCTCAAAAGCTCCGGGAGTGTACCTGTCTACTGGATTCCTGAGAATACAAGTTATTTTGAAAGAGTAGATCAACATTTAAGCTGGTGAGTTCATAAGTATTTTAGTTATATAAAGTATACTCTAAGTTCTTGGAAAAGTTCACCGGTTCCTCCAGAAAATCCTATATTTTCTGATGTGATAAAATGATAACCACAATAGTTCCCTCTACAATTACTTAGTTTATACTAGTTATATATAACCTAATATCGAACGGACAGTTAAATGTATGAATCTGCCTTAAGCCCACAACCAAACAAGGAACAAGAAGTAAGGCGGAAGTCACACATTCCACTGCCAATCAGATATTACTTATATATAACTATGATGTAAAAACTAAGGAATTATAGAAATAACCATTAAAGGTCCTTTATGTTATACTAGTTTTGAGAAAGTGACTGATTACGTTCCAGAAAATCCTATATTTTGTGCTTTACAACTGATAAGTAGTTTTATTCCCATAAAACCGTTCCATTTAAGTATTATTGTACTTATAATAAGGTTTAACATAATTTTAACTATCCATAAAATTATGAGAAGAATGTTTTCCGTTTTGATGGTGAAAAGTGGTTTTAAATCCCCATAAAACCGTTTTGTAAAGTAGTTTTAAATCCCCATAAAACCGTTCCGTTTTGTTTGTGGAAAGTGATTAATACAATAGTATTTCTTAAAATTAAACTACTGAAGAATAACTACCCTAATATTAACCTGGTTAATTATGGTTTAAAATGTGATAAAGTTATAACCATGCTGGACTAGAATGAACACGACGACCTTCTGGTGTCGAAACTGAATATGTGACATTTGTCACCCCATGGCTTGTCTGCCGGACTGTAGCTAGCAGTCGGGATGTGGGATTTTCAGTCCCTTATAGATCTATACACACAATGCCCGCTCTCCCTTCAGGAGACTCTGGTTACAAGAATGTAACATGACAAGTATTGCTATGTCCTGAATATGTACCATCACATTTTAGTTTGAATAAAGATCGAATTATATCCTTTTCTTGACAAAGTAGTTTAGACCTCGTATACTTATCTAGAAAATAGATTTTTCGTTTGTTTCATAAATTATACCTATTATAATTTATATGTTCTATCTGATTAGCATTTTTTTTTCATGAGTGTACCCCTTTGCTCAGCATGATACAAAGGTAATTATACCGATTCAAGTAACCTTTTATATCCATATATGTATAATGTATATAATTAAGAAGGAAACGGCCTTCAGACAAATAACCTCACCTTACGCCCACATCCAAACAAGGAAAAGGAAATAAGGCAACTCATTAGTCCTAAGCCCTTTAAGTCTTATTTATATACTTATACATTTATGAACATGATTTTGACAATTATAAGCTAAAAGAGTTATAAATACATTTTAAAGAGTTTAACGGTATCTTAAAAGAGTTTATGTGATTTTGAAAAGAGTTCACATGACTTTAAGTCATTATGGAAGTATTGGGAAATCCTTTATTGTAAAAATAAAGATTCAAAGCATAAGGAAATCTTTTATGTGATTGATATCACATGTATTTACTAACACAATTAGATTGTGTTCAACTTGTATTCCCCCCTAAAAAGCATTTAAAGTCATTTAAAAGGTAGATTATAGGGGTATGAACTCACCGTATGTTGGTGATTCGATTGAAGATATGGTATAGGATGATAAGTTTCCTAAATGAAGTCCCGAAGCACAAACGAGTCCTAAATGACATATAATGATACATATAGGCATGAATTTAGTGAATCTAACCACAAAGATGTTTAGAAAACAACCTAGGATGAAAGAATAACTCACCAAAAGAGTGTTAGAAGCAAGTTATGATGCTGAAATGGAGTTCACGGCCAGGAAGGAGTGTTCACGGACCAAGAACATGAAGAACACTTGAAGTGTTCACGACCAAGATGATGTGTTCATGTCACACCCCCAAACCAGAATGGAGGAAATGTTCGAGGGCGGAGGACATCATGTAAGTATCACAACACATGCATTATAGTAATTAAAGTACAAACAATCATTGCATTAATAAGTATAAGTTTTACATAAGTGTTTAAACATTACATATTCAAACAACAAAGTAGATAAGGTAGAAGACAAAAGAAGTAGCACGGTACTAGACTGTCTTCTCAAAAGCTTCGAGAGTGTACCTGTCTACTGGAATCCTGAGAATACAAGTTATTTTGAAAGAGTAGATCAACATTTAAGCTGGTGAGTTCATAAGTATTTTAGTTATATAAAGTATACTCTAAGTTCTTGGAAAAGTTCACCGGTTCCTCCAGAAAATCCTATATTTTCTGATGTGATAATATGATGACCACAATAGTTGCTTATGCAATTACTTAGTTTATACTAGTTATAAATAACCTAATATCGAACTGACAGTTAAATGTGTGAATCTTCTCTAAGCCCACAACCAAACAAGGAACAGGAAGTAAGGCGGAAGTCACTCATTCCATTGTCAGTAGGATGTTAATTATGTATAACTCTGGTGTATAAACTAAGGAATTATAGAATTAACCATTTAAAGTCCTTTATGTTATACCAGTTTTGAGAAAGTGACTAATTACGTTCCAGAAAGTCCTTTATTTTCTGCTTTACAATTGATAAGTAGTTTTAATCCTATAAAACCGTTCTATTTAAGTGTTATTGTACTTATAATAAAGTTTAACATAATTTTAACTATCCATAAAATTATAAGAAGGATGTCTTCCTTCTTGTTTATGAAAAGTGGTTTTAAATCCCCATAAAACCGTTCTGATAAGTAGTTTTAAATCCCCATAAAACCGTTCCGTTTTGATTATGGAAAGTGAATACTACAGTAGTATTTCTTAAAAAGAATAAACTACTGGTGAATAACTACCCTAATGTTAACCTGGTTAATTAGGGTTTAAAATGTGATAAAGTTGTAAACATGTTGGACTAGAATGAACACGACGACCTACTGGTGTCGAAACTGAATATGTGACATTTGTCACCCCATGGCTGGTCTGCCTGACTGTAGCTAGCAGTCGGGATGTGGGATTGTCAGTCCCGTATAGATCTATACATATAATTCCCGCTCTCCCTCCAGGAGACTCTGGTTACAAGAAGGTGACATAACAAGTATTGCTATGTCCAGAATACGTACCATCACATTTTACTTTGAATAAAAATCGAATTATATCATTTTCTTGATAAAGTAATTTGGACCTCGTATACTTATCTAGGAAAATAGATTTCTCATTTGTTTCATAAATTATACCTATTATAATTTATACGTTCTATCTGATTAGCATGATCTATCCTGAAAGTATCCCTTTGCTCAGCATGATACAAAGGTAATGATACCGACTGAAATAACCTTTTATATTCCCATATGTATAATGTATATAATTAAGAAGGAAATGACCTTCAGACAAATATTCTCACCTTAAACCACATCAAAACAACGAAAAGGAGATAAGGCAACTCATTAGTCCTAAGCCCTTTAAGTCTTATTTATATACTTATACATATATGAACATGATTTTGACAATTATAACATGAAATAGTTTATAAGACCTTTTTCAAAGAGTTTAACAATTAAAAGAGTTTTAATAGTATTTCAAAAAGAGTTTACATGACTTTAAAGATTTAGTATGACTTTAAGTCATTTTGGAAGTATTTGGTAATCCTTAAAAGCATAAGGAAATCCTTTGTGTGATTGATATAACATACAATTATTAACACAATTTAGATTGTGTTCAACTTGTATCCCCCCATTAAAAGTATTTAAAAACATTTAAAAGGTAGATTAAAGGGGTATGAACTCACCTTGTGTTGGAGATTTGATTGAAGATACGATATAGGATGTTTGGTATTCCAAGCTAAGTCTCGAGCACAAATGGATCCTAATTGGCATATATATATATATATATATATGTGTGTGTGTGTGTGTGTGTGTGTGTATAATTAGTGTATATAACAACTAATCATGTAAGGCAACAACCTTAGGTGCTAGGAAACACTTGAAATGAAGTGTTACAATCACATGTGATTGATCAAAGGGAGTTTACGACCAAAGGAAAGTGTTCACGGATCAAATGGATGCATGGTTCACGGCCCAATGGAGTTCACGACCCAATATGATGAGTGGTTCACGGCCATTCATGAACTTATGAAGGGTTCACGACCCTATGAAGGGTTCACGGCTGTGAACACTTCAAGCTCATGAAGATGGTGATGAAAGTGGTGAATCTAAGGTGTAAACAAAGGGGGTTTCAAGCATAGACAAGAATAGATGTGTTACTAACCTTTTTGGGGGATGATATAAGAGTTCTTGGTGGATGATACTTGAGAGAGTTTGAGAGAGTTTGCGTCCAAGGGGGAAAGAAATGAAGAACAGTGAAGTGATCTTATATATAGGGGAAGAGATCACGGCCAGAAGAGAGTTCACGGTCGTGAACTAGGTTTGCGGCTGTGAACCTCAAATGTTTGGTTCTCTGGTTCGGGTGCAGCCTTCTGATCTCAAGCTAATACTTCCTAACACTCAACCCTCGAGTGTACCAAGCTTAGAAACTCTCAAACTGGCCCTAAACACAGTAAACATATAACAGAAGCGAAACTGACTTTTGATTGAATTGGATTGACTAATAAGAAGGAAATAACGGGGTGTTACAGTTCACGACCCTGGGATGGTTCACGGACCAAGAACACCTGATAATCTTGAAGAAAAGGTGATGAATCTAAGATGGAATCAAAGGGTTTCACATGAACAACAAGAAAAGGGAAGTGTTTCTTACACTTTTGAGGAGAAAGGAGGGTTCATGGTTGATGATACTTGAGAGAGAATGGGAGAATTCACGGTCACAAAATGAGAAATGAGGAGAAAATGGCTAACATCCAAATATATATACGAGGGTTGATGGTCCGAAGGGTTCACGGCCATGAACCTTGTTTACGGTCCGAAGGCGGTGGTGGCCGAGAACATGATTACGGCTGCGAGGGTTCACCACTACTAGAAAAATAGCCTTTTACGACGTGCAATTAATGACACAAACTGATAGAGGACGCTCATTTGTGTGTGCCCTAAAAATTAATGTCGGTTTTCCAAAATTTGAAGGATAGAGGACACGCATTTTTGCATGCCCTAAAGTTAGTGTCAGAAAAAAAATACGGAGGGCACCTATCAAAAAATGTACGTCGTGTAACTGTGTCGCTTTATATCTTTTTAAGGAAACACGCGTTTTTAGGGGGAAAATGAAATCCAAAAAATTAACCCCCGCCTATTCATCCCAAAATTCCCCGCCTCTTCGAATTAGGGCCTTCGTCTTCATCCACAGCTTCCTCAATTCCTTGATCCATCACCTCCACCAACAACCTAATTCTTGGTTCCAACAAGTTCTTACACTCTTAATTCGACCCTAATGAGCTGAGGATTTAGGGTTCTTACCTCCCAGTTAACAATTTGAGCCGATGATTTAGGGTTCCTAAATCTGACCCTAATTTTTTCTATCTCACTCTCGTATTTCCATCTCATCCTTCTCGCCTGGTTCAAAACACGTAAGGGGCGACGAACACACTATTTCTTTGCATATTTTGGTCTTCACTGGTTTCCATGTAAGCTTTACGTTTCGAGCCCAAACCATCCTCACGCGATGTCATCAGCTTCTCTTACTTACGTATCTGCACTCGGTGGTTCTTTGTCTAGAAGCACCACTCCCGAACCTCAAATCGTGGCTACGCTCCATCATCACCACACGCTGCTCGGTTCTGGATTTGTTAGGGCTTGTTTCATCCATTCATTGCCTCCCTACCACAAGCGATTTTATAACTCTGCCCAATCGACCCCCTTCAACCATCTTTGCTATCAAGATAATATGCCTCCACCGTTTTGTTAAAGGTGATTTCATTTTTGAGATTTGATTATGTGAGCCCTAATTTGTATTCAGTTTTTATTTTGCTATCAAGATCACATGGTTTGATTTGTGTAAGAGTTTTATCTGATTTGGGTGGTTTGTCTTTCCAAATTTTTGTTAAAAGTCATTTTATTTTTGAAATATACAATCAGGTACTTTCCCATAAGATTTTGAATCCGCAAGTTCTTCCAATCGCTGCTTATCTCTTATAATTGGCCTCTCCTGCATTATTTATTGTTTATTCTGTATTTTGTACTCATTCAATAAAGGATGGAGACTCCAACCTCATAAAAAAGGGGCAGGGGAATACATCCCATGTTCACTGACCACCAACTGTTCGATGAAATGTCCCACTGAACTGTCATATTATTTATAGTGAAATTTGTTACTTTTTGTGTAGGTTTGAAAGTGCTATGTTTTTTTTCTGTTGAGTATGAAGGAAATCCTGACCTAAGAATTTGGAAGAGCTTGGAAGTGTATTAACAATTCAAGGTGGAATCTTCAAGTCTTTATTTTTCAGAATTGCAATTGAATCTGTCTAATTTTCCATTGAAGTTTTAGTTATTTATGCCAAAAAAACCTTAGAACATAAAAATCCTACTTATACCTCAAACTAGTTTTCAGTCATTGAATTTTTATTCTTTTTCTATAAACTGTCCATGATTATGTGGGATTGTTTTGTAGGCACAGACATGCCGATTATGGAGTTGGTGACCCGAGTTAGAGTTGGTGCTAGTCCATCCCGTGATTTGGCTTAACTTGCATGAATTTCGTAAGTTCATTTTCTCAATAACTAATTTTTTTTGTTATTGAATAAGATGTTATGGTTTTGTTGTATATGTATTAGGTTATCCAAAGATCATTCACAAAGATCTTACAGTCTTAATTATATGTCAGCATCCACAGATCTTTAAAAGGTAAAAATATCAAAAATGCTATTAAAAAAATTCATTTAGCTGCTAGTGTGTATTATGATTGGAGAGAAAGAAATACGATATTCTTAAAAAAAGAAAGGAATTCTATGGAGAAGGTAGTTGGGTTTATCGTTGATGATATTAAATACAAATTGTTGGGTTTTAAAAAAAGCTTATTTCGGTCTTAATGAGGAAGTATAAGATAATTGTGACATGTTTTTTTTATCATAAATATCATTCTTATCGATATAAAAGGTAAAAGAGATTGAGGTTGAAAGGAAACAGAGACAAAGTTTTTGTCGTATGGAATATACTAAGAAGGGACATAATTGGTATTTTGTGAAAAATCGGTTTAAAATATCAATTTGTACTGTGACTGCATAAACAATATGGATTATTGGTTCAAGAATAAAGGTCATAATATTCGTTTCTAGCTCTACAGTGATTTAAATTTCATCTAGTTCATAAGATGGTTTAAAAAGAAAAGGAAAGGGTACTTTGGTCCATGTATTGAATTTTGGTGTACAAGCTGCGAGTTTAAGAGGATTACATGTAATCAAAACTTGGTTATTTGGAGAAGCAAAACTAGTGAAGCATATTCTTGGTAGAATCTTCATTTTCTTATTAAGAAGAAGTTGAATTTTAAAATCTTTTGGAGTTTGACCGGTATTATTAAGGAATGATATTTATTGAAGCTTTATTATAACAATCTTATGATTTGCTCTAAATTTGGTAACATCAGGATATTGTTTTTGGTTAGAATAAAAGGACAATTTGATCCTTTTCTTTGAATATTACTTGCAAAAGCGATTTAACCCTATATGGAAATTTATTAGAAAAAGGGTGATATGTGTTGCAATATGTAATGCATAGATTGTGCAAAAGCCTTTTAGTATTTATATGATTCTTTTTATAATTAATTTGTGTAAAATATTTTGCTTATTATGAATAACTTGACCCACACAATACCAATAAATCAAAGTGGCGCTTGCTTACCAACCTAAAATTCGGTTGCATAATCGGTCAAATTATATATATCCTTACAATTTAGATGAAAAAGTTGTAAAATTGCGTAATAGTCCAGCAAAAAAGCAGCACGGGAATTAGAGATCCCCATTTCATTTCATTTCATATACAACCCTCAAAATGAAGATCTAAATCACGGTTTTTTTCTTTCTCTCTTCTAGATTGAGGAAATCTACAATTTTTCACAAGACGGTCTGTTGACATCCTATCTTAATAGAACAGAGGCTGCAAATGTTGAAAATAGTGACTACTTTTTTAAAAAGTGGTGTAGTTCCAAGTCAGGTATATATACATGTCTATATTTTTGTAAAAAAAATCGCATTGATAGGCTATAATTAATTTAAATATTATGCAGATAGGGTTATAACACCATATAAAGGCCAGCGTGCAAATATTGTTAATTACATGTCAAGAAACAGAGCACTTAGGCAACAACTTTACAAGGACATTGAGGTAATTTCACATTTTTCTTTTCTAATTTTTTCATAAATTCATATAATTTATGAGCTACATCTTGTATACTCAGGTTGCAAGTGTGGATTCATTCCAAGGGAGAGAAAAAGATTACATTATATTGTCATGAAAATATACTTTATATTTTTGACTTGGAATTTCTTTTAATTTAGATTATGTGGTTTCTATTTTTAACAGGACTACATGTTTACACAAGTTGGATTTAAGGATCCATCACAAGATGATTCTTCACAGAGTCACTTCACTTCAGCAGCCACCACCACTTGTCTTCAGACACAGGTCAATCTTTTATAGCATCTTACTTTAGGGTAGAAATGTAATTTTGAATTATTTTATTTTTAGATTTGAACTTTAGGGTAGAAATGTAATTTTGAACTTTAGGGTAGAAAATTAATCAATAGACAGTTTCTTCATAAAGATTTTTTCTTTCAAATTAACCATTGAGACATGTTAACAATTTGTTAGATAAAGGCAACTCTTTTGTGAAAATGGTATCTACTTTCATCATAAGCAGATGCTTAATTGTTGCAATCAACAGCCCCAATCATTACATACCGAGAAGGGAATATGTGACAACCCGAAACTTCGTCCGTTTCCGTTACGCGATTTCCGTTAATAAAAATTCGAATTCATTAACTTTTCCGTCAAACTTCTTGGTTTAGAAAATAATCTAGTTATATATAGTTAAATTATTTGCGAGTCGGAACCAAAAATCGCGCGGGAACCCGAATATCTCGAAAAAAAACCAAACATTTCCGGTCTAAGTGAGGTTACGACCGTAAACTCGTTTACGGTCGTATACCCGTTTACGGTCAGCAAGGGGTGGACCCCCCACCACCGACCACAACACCCTTATAAATACGAGACCTCCACCTTCATTAGAACATTTCTGGCCAAAAACTCTCTCCTTCTCTCTCTAAGAACCTTGACCGTAAACACCTAAAAACACTTTCAAACTTCGGGAAACATCGAGAAACATCGAGAAACACCGTTTGGAGTCACTTCGGAACGTCTGGAGCGCTTATCTCTTCGAAATCAGCACCATTGTTCTTAAGTTTACGGTCCATCTTCAAAGACCGTAAACACTGTTCTTGAGTTTACGATCCAAGCCTTCAGAAACCGTAAACCCTGTTCACGGCCGTAAACTATCAGTCGACCGTAAACTCATCAAGCCTTCAGAAACCGTAAACACCTAAAAACACTTTCAAACTTCGGGAAACATCGAGAAACATCGAGAAACACCGTTTGGAGTCACTTCGGAACGTCTGGAGCGCTTATCTCTTCGAAATCAGCACCATTGTTCTTAAGTTTACGGTCCATCTTCAAAGACCGTAAACACTGTTCTTGAGTTTACGATCCAAGCCTTCAGAAACCGTAAACCCCAGTTTACGACCGTAAACCCTGTTCACGGCCGTAAACTATCAGTCGACTGTAAACTCATCAAGCCTTCAGAAACCGTAAACTACCAGTCGACCGTAAACCATTGTTCACGGTCGTAAACACCTTTTAAGTGATGCTTTTGGCTGAAAACCCACTTTCATCGATTCGATCAAGTCCCGGTAACATTCCTCAACCGAATACAAGTGTTCCTCTAACACTTTATCTAACGAAATCACTAATTTAGATACATATATGTATTTATTTGATAATAGGATTTCGTTAAGTGTCACGTGCAACAACTCGAGGATCTTCATTTCAGTCAACGCTTTCACACAACAACTGTGAGTTCATACCCTTACATTTTCCATGTTTTTAATGTTTTCAGGGGGGGGGGGGGGATACAAGCTAAAACATAAATGTTTTCAAGAATATACATAAAACTTATGCAAATCTCATACTTTAAAACCCTTTTGTACTATGCTGAGCATAAGGGGCGTTTTCACTAAAATTGCATAGCTTTTCCGGACACGCTATTCGCTACGTTTTACATGCAAACTATAATCGGTATAGTTTGGGATTTTTCTAAAACATATCAAGTATAGAAACTTTCACTACTAAGCATATGCACTAAGACAGAAACCGTTTACAGTTTACATCACTACTTTATCATGGTATTCATAACTGTAATTATCACTATATACGGTATACATACGGATTTTCACTACGGTAGAACGCTACTACACTACATGTAAACTAGATTGTACGATACTGTGAGGCGCTACTTCACTACTGTACCCTTAGGTGTACAAGGATAAATCCTACCACTCTATAACTAGAGTCTCCTGGAGGGAGAGCGTGAGATTTGTGAATAGATCTATTCGGGACTGACAATCCCACATCCGAACTGCTAGCTACAGTTGGGCAGGCATGCCTAGGGTGACAAATATCATTTAACTCGACGTCTGAAGAACGTTGGAAAGGTCTCTAGTCATATCAAGCATGGTTATACGACTCACATTATGTATAAATCACCTTTAGTTTACAATCTGACACTCTTCAACGGTTTTATTTATACTAAATAGAACTAAAACACACCACGTATACTGGCCAAGCCAGGGTTTTCAAACAGAACCAATTATGCAATGGCTTTACATACAAAATATTTATACTTCATGATTAGCTTTAGCTAGTCACATGAGGTAGTATTTTCGCATATCACTACAGTTTTCAGTAAGGAACATTCATGGTTTTATACGTAATCGATAACACTACATTTTCGTTAAAGAAAATATCGGATTTTCTTGAAATTATACAAACATTTCGGCTAGCTCAGCAACAAGTTTGCATTATAAATTACTGCTTATGAACTCACCAGCTTTATGCTGATATTTTCAAACTGCTTGTATTCTCAGGAAATCAGTAGACAGGTACCTGCTGGGTTTTGGAGGAATGGCAGCAATAAGAGTTTAATGTTTATATTCATACAAATTATATGATGTAATTCAAACAAGTTCCAGACGATTTCCAAATTGATGTAAACATTTTTATTTAAGTTTTTATTGTAATGGTTGCGTTGCTATGATTGCTATTATACATTGGTTGTGATGGTATACATGACGTCCTCCGCCCCGGAACGTTTCCGCCATCGGTTTCGGGGTGTGACAGAACATAAAATGACTTCCTATTAGATCTTGTTATTTTATGCGATCAATATGTTCTTGCTATATATAAACATTAAATCTTGGTTGTTTTTTTCAAGTTTTTTGCAGATATACAAGTGTTGCATTCTTCATTTCAATTGTTAGTTGTACTACTAATGATGGAAGCTGCTAATAAAGGAAATGGAAGAAGCCGCATGAAATAGATTTTTTGTATGAAACACAAAGTAGATTAGATAATGCAAATTTATATATTGTAAGAAATAGAATTGTATGATATTAAATTTTATGCAATGGATTGTATTTTTTGTATATGGTATTATATTTCTATTATGAGACATTAAATGCAAATTTAATTTAAAAATTAATAAATATATAAATATATATTTTTTAAACATTTAAATTTACGATACGCAAAAATGTGTGTCATCTTCATTTATGACATGACCTTTCTTGACAGGGGGTTTTAATGATATGCATTGCGTTTCATAAATGCACGTCGTAAATGCGCGTCGTCTATAGACGACGCGCAAAAGCGTGTCGTCTCTCGTTATGACAGGGCCTTCCTTGACGCGCATTTGCGCGTCGTCTGAGCATTTTATGACACGCATTGCGCGTCGTAAAAGGCTGTTTTTCTAGTAGTGCACGATCCGAGGAGTTCACGGCCGTGAACCTTTTGCGGCCCGAAGTGTATGGTCCGAAGTTTACTTGTTCTCGGTTGCGAGGTTGGTGTCCGACGGGAAAGAAAGAATGGATTTCGGACTTCAAGTTTTCACCTCTGAAACATATAACACCTTGGATACGAGGCGTACACATTTATAAAACATTAATCTAATCCATTTAAGATAGAATAAGATTTAAGTTGATTTTAGTTGACCCAAGTTTGAATTTCATTGACTAGGGTTGACTTTTCAAGAAGAAAATAACGGGTTGTCACAGAGGAAGGCGGCTCCCGACCATGCCACGTGGCGCCTTCTCGTGGTGCCACATCATCATGCACTTCACGCTTGCGATTTTCTAGATTTTCAAAACGGCGTAACTTCTTCGTACGAGCTCCGTTTTCGACGTTCTTTTTATCTCCGGAAATCTCTCGACGATATCTACAACTTTACTTTAGACCTCAACATCTAATTCTCATCCTATCAAAAAATTTATATTTTTGATAGGCTTAGGCTGTTAGGCATCGCTGTAGAAAGTATAACTCCTACATACAGACTCTGTTCTCGACTGTATTTATATTAGCGGGTTCATATTTATGAGTCCTTCAATTCTCATTTAGATTGTTCCGGCTAACAATCAACCGATTTGAATTTCGATTTCTGGACCCGCACTACTACGCTGAAACTTTAAAAAATCATAACATCCTCTTATGAAGTATGATTTGGATGTTTTCTATATGAACGCTCTCGGTTTAGCGACTACTACGACTTTTGTTTAGATATATTAGGCTAAAAAGTAATTTATCGAAAATTCACTTTTTACGATACGCAGAGTCGTGCCGGTTTAATCACAAAACTTCGAAGAAGCATAACTTCTTACGAAGTCGAATTTTAGTGTTCTTTATATATATGCTTATTATCTATAAACTGACTAGTCCGAATCTATAGATGTTACACTCTCCATTCTCGTTAAGCCTTACCATAATGAGAGTGGGGGTGGTGTTCCAACCGTTACGCAGGCGTTGTGGAGGTGTCAAATCGGCCCTCCACACTGTTTTTGGTTCCATACCGACGATAGGTCATTTTTTGTCCCTTAACTTTTGGTTTTGTCCTCATTTGGTCACTTAACTTATTTTAAGTTTTAAAAGGTCATCGAACTTTTAAATTTATGCTACAATGGTTATTAAACTTTTGGTACTTTTGGCTTTATGCAGTAGCCATGCTATCACAATGTATACATATAGAGGTAACAGGTTTATGCCACAAAGGAATACCTTCTTGGAAGCTTTTAAGTTGTTCAACTTCTTCAACATCTTTGTCCAAATCAACAAATTTTGGTTCCATTGTAGAATGGGTAATCACAGTTTGCTTAGATGGTTTCCAAGATATAACAACTCCACCACGAGTGAATATATAGCCGCTTGTGGACTTTGCCTCATCAGTATTGGAAATCCAATTTTCATAACAATATCCTTCAAGAGCAGAAGGATACCTTGTGTAATGCAATGTATAATTCATAGTATGCTTTAAATATCTAAGCACTCGAACTAATGTATACCTATGATCTTTCCCAAGATTATGGAAGTAACGGCTCAATCTATTTACACTATATGCCAAGTCCGATCTAGTACAATTCATAATATACATTAAGCTACCAAGAACTTGAGTATATTCTAACTGAGCTCCACTATCATATTTATTCTTCTTAAAATGTCTAGAAGGATCAAATGGGGTAAATATCGGCTTGTCATCATAGTGTCCAAATTTCTTTAGTGTAATTTCAATATAATGGGATTGAGTAAGAGTGTATCCTTCTGGAGTTCTTCTAACTTTTACACCAAGGATCACATCTACTACCCCCATGTCCTTCATGAAAAAAGAGGAGCGTAGCATCTTCTTGGTTTGATTTATCACATCCAAACATGTACCCATTATAAACATATCATCCACATACAAGCATATGACGACACAAGCATTCTTGTATTGTTTGACATAAACACATTTATCAAACTCATTTATTCTAAATCCATTAGAAAGTAGTGTGTTGTAAAACATCTCATGCCATTACTTTTGAGTTTGTTTAAGTCCATAAAGTGATTTGACCTAGTTATAGACTTTGTTTTCTTGGAATACTCTCTTCATCTGACTGTAAACTTTTGTCAAGAATGGTTTCATTCAGTCCATCGTCTATAGGTCTTTTCCTTGAGCAGGAAACCTTTTTCCCTTTATCCTTAAAAGGAAAAATATTTTCAAAGAATTCAGCATCTGTTGATTCCATGATGGTGTGATTATGGATATTATCAACATGTGATGTATAGACAAGAAACCTATAGGTTGAACTATTCATTGCAGAGCCAACATAGATGCAATCTATGGTTTTCGGTCCAAGTTTTAACCTCTTGGGAAGAGGTACTTGTACCTTATCAAGGCAACCCTAGACTTTCATCCTTTTGTAAGAGGGTAATCTCCCTTTCCATAGATGATAGGGTGCTTTATCACTCTTTTTATGAGGAATTCTATTAATTATTGAATTTGTTTCAAGACATGATTCCCCCAGATTATGTGGTGCTCCAAAAGTAATTAACATTGAATTAATCATGTTTTTCAATGTTATATTCTTCCTTTCAGGCACTCCATTTTGTTGAGGTTCAACAAAGTCTTTGGACTCATATTCTCCTCCTCGGTCCGACCTTAAAATTTTGATCTTTTTGTCAAGTTGATTTTCAACTTTTTAGCCTTATGGTTCTTAAAAGAATTCAAGGCTTCATCTTTGGTTTTTAGCAAATAAATATAGCAATACTTGTTGCAATCATCTATAAAAGATATGTAATAATTGTTTCCTCTTCTTGTAGGTGTTGCTCTAAAATCACATAAATCATAGTGGATTAAACCAATAATTTCATTAGATTTTTCTACTGATTTATGAGTATGTTGAGAGAATTTCGATTCTACACAAACCTCACATTTCATATTATTATTTAATGAACATTTTGATAACATGCCAAGTTTTTATGTTCTTTGAATGGAACGAAATTAACATTCCCTAATCAAGAATGCCATAAAATGAAGGATCATGCATATGCATGGAAGAGGGGCTAGTAGTGTCTATAATTGCATTAACATTAACATTGGTTACATCATCATTGTTTGGTGTTTCAACACCATATTACAAAGGTAAAACACTGGATTTGAAGAGACATTCACTAAGGTATCCCTTTCCAACATACACCCTACCCTTGGTGAGAACAAACTTATCAGACTCAAATACAAGTTTGAATATCTTGTTACTAATAATAAGACCATAAATTAGGTTTTTAGTAATTCCGGGAACATGCAATACATCACTAAGAACAAGTTCTTTATCAGAAGTCAGATTCAGCTTCACTTTTCCCTTTCCTTCAATTTTTGCATTAGTAACATTCTCCATATACACTGGTTCAACAACAAAGACTTTTTGGTATGTAGTGAACATGGTTCGAGAGTTTCAAATGTGCTTTATAGCCGCAATATCAATCCACCAATCCACACAATTTCTAACGATGTTGGTTTGAATCATTGCAACAAACTAATTTGGTGATTCAACCATGTTGGTTTAACCATAAGTTCCTCCACTAGAATTTCCACCATTGCCTCCTTGACCCTTCCTAAATCTGTGATCCTTGGTTTTGTGTCGAGTTCTGCCACAAACACAGGAAGGACCCGAATTCTTCTTGAAGTTCTTTTTGCTTGGGCCATGGTTTTTGCCATCTTTGTAAGAGTTTTTGAGCCATGCTTCCCTTTATACTTATTCTTTGTATTTGAAGTAATTTTTTTCTCTAACAAAGTTTGCAATTGGTTCAAAGAAATTTACATCAGCCTTCTCATTCAATCTATTATCTTCTTCAACACAAATTCTCAACACAGGTTGCTTTAAACTCATGCCATAAGTTAAGTGCTTAAGATATAATTTGAAATTCTTCCAAGAAGGAGGAAGTTTTTCATTGACTAAACCAACAATAAAGTTAGAGTTTATTCCCATACATTCAACTTCAAGATCATGAGCAATTACTTGAAGTTCTTCCACTTGTTTGAGTACAGATTTGGTATCCACCATCTTGAAATTCATGGACTTTCCAATCATGAATTTCTAGGAACATGTCACTTATGCTTTGTATTTCTTTTCCAATAATTCTCGTATCTCTTTTGCAGTAGTAATGGTAGATTAGATATCATAAAGGGAATCATCCAAGGCATTCTGAATATAATTTTTGCAATTATACTCATTTAAATTTCAGGATTCCACAACCATTTGATCTTATGACAATTGGGTTGCAGTGGGTGGATTTTTCCCTTCACTAGTGGGAGGGGATGGAGAATCATCAATGAGAACATTGGAAACGTGAGGATTTGTATATGAAACATTATCTTCTGTTGCCCTCTCCGAAAATCCGAGCCTTTGAATTTCTCAAGTTTTTCCACATGTGATTTTATGATGGATTGTCGATCCATTCTTCACTTTTTGATTTTTGTCTTACATTGTTATAAAAAAAAGTAATCAAATACGAAATTTAAAAAACAAAAACAAATCAAATTTATATATCAAATATTCACAAATCATTATGGTTTTTACGTGATTTCGTAAGCGATTTTTTCCCTTTTATGTTACCTTGGGGGGGGGGGGGGGGGAGGGAGGAGGGAGCATTCTTATGTCCTTATTTTTCTAATGCATTAACATTAATGCTTCTTAGTGGAAATTCTTTACAACATTATGTTTTTTCTTATGATGGATTTTCCTCATTCACGCTCGAAGTGTTGGGTTTTATTCAAAAAATAGTCTAATTATATAGTCAATACTACGAGATTGGCAACATAAACAATTTTAGATTTGAATAAACTAAAACCATTTTACGTACGCACTAAGGATCAATTTTCAAAGCATGAAAAGAATAAAACAATCGTAGAAAGGAAAAAATTACAACCTTTGAAGTCTTTGATTCTCATGGGATATGAAAGTTGATGAAGTAATGCATGAAGCTCCAAAGAAGAAACTCTCTACAAGTATCCACCAAGCAAGGAAATACCACCAAAGATGCTAGTATTCATTTGTATATTAATTTTTCTTAAGACTTAGAATTATATACCAAATATACCTTCAAAGGAGAAGCAACTAAGAGCCTTTAATCTAGAAACAATTGCAAGACTAATAGGATAAGGGAGGGAAAGATAACGTTAGATTTGGCAGCCCAAATGAGAAAAAATATGAAGCAAAAGAACCAACATATTTTCCTAGTAATGCACTCTATTTATACATACACTTATGCATAAAGTCAACGCAAGTATTAAATGGAAGTATGACATGAAAGAATAAGTATGGAAGTGTAACATGCAAGACCACACTCTAATTCTTCCATCCCCTCACTACTTACGACCTTAAGGTCATAGAAGTCAAGGCTTGAGTGTCTTTTACATAAGCCAACAAATAGTAGTTAGATTCCAACTAAAGGACTTACTCTAAGTTCCTGAAATGCTTTACACAACATTAATAATCATACCATATGATATTTCAATAGTTTTTGCTCTCTTTAGTTATTATTATCGGAAACAATAATTCCTAATATGTTGGCAAAATACTATTTTTATAATATAATGTTTTTCCAATTAAATACAAGTGTTCATATTAGTAATAATAAAAATTAATCTAATAAATAATCAATTAGTAGTAACTTGTTATAAGGTGTGACCCTACACGATCATATGTTTGTCATAAAGATATTTGTCATAAAGATATTTCAATCTCCCACTTTCACAACATTAATAATCATACCATATAATCGTTGTTTGTCATAAAGATATTTCAATCTCCCACTTTCATAAGACTCGTCATAGATTGATATAGACAGTGGTGAGTGTATAGCAACATTTCACTGTCCATACGAAGAAGAATGCCATTCATCAACATCCAATTCCTAAAGCTCAAAGCTATAATTGATGTATAAGGTAATTTTATTAGTTATCCATTTATTACACACATCCTGTTGAACATGAGACTTGGATCGCAATCAATCTTTATAACACCCGCACATTTGGGCTAGACAATTAAGATATATCAATCATTCAAAAAATAACTTTTTGATAGAATATTATTTAGGATAAATAATCTTGACCAAAGTTGTAGTATATGTGACAAGGATTTTGTGCATATAAAGAACGCCCAAATCCGACAACGTATGGAAAATATATGATTTTTCGAAGTTTCTGTGCAACCAGTATAACATTGTGCGACATAGAAATCAAATTTAAGATCAGTTGATTGTTAGCCTAAACAATCTAAACGAGATTCGAAGATCTCGTTAATAGAAGTCCATCGATATATAGAACATCAAGATCGGAGTCCGTATGTAGGAGTTATGCTTTTCACAACAACTTCTAACAGTCTAAGCCTATCAAAAATATAAATTTTCGATAGAGTGAAAATTAGAAGTTGGGATCTGAAGCAAAGTTGTAGATCTTGTTGAGAGCTTTCCGGTGATATAAAGAACGTCAAAAATGGATATCATATGAAGAAATTATGACATTTCGAAAATATGGAAAATCGTACGCACGAAGTGTGCCACGCATGTTGATGACGTGACACCACAAGAGGGTGCCACGTGGCATGGTCTGGAGCCGCCTTCCTCCAGGAGATACAACGAAGTGGCTCTACAAAATCCTGACACGTGGAACCATATGACGGGGAAACGTGACACCTTCTAGAAGGAGGATGGGGGGATGCATCTAGTTGTGACACATGGCGAAAGGGCGGGGGATCCAACAATACCCCAAGACATGACGTGCCCTATGACATGCACGTTGCACCCCATGATGCATATAAATATGTTCATTCTTGTATATGCTACACACATTAAACCCCTACACCCATTCTCTCTCAGTTTTCTCTTTGCTTTAGCCCTTTTTCCTTGAGTATCTAGCTGCGGCGAAGCCCTGCGACCCCCCTGAGTCAGTATTTTGACCGCCTAGATCCCGGTTCTCATCAATAGTACTTTGTAAGTGAGCTACACTTACTCTGCTTCCATGTAATTTATAATTATAGTTATAAGTCGTTACTAGGAACCTATGATTAAGATTTATCAATGATTTCAAGTCATTATACTGATTGATCTACTTACAAAATAGGTGACTAAAATGGTCACGTTGGTTTTGTTGTTGGATTGCAGAAAGACTATATGTCGAAATGGTCCTGCCTCCTGACTGTCATGCCTGGCTGATCCTTACTTGATAGATCTTGATGTAAACATTGGAATCGTTGAGGAATCTAAACCCTTAGGATTATGGTTCCATGAAGTATGAAAATAGACTAAGGCCTAATGCTTCATGCGTCTAGGTCTCTTTGGAAGTGCGAAGCGAAGCGCTACTGAAATCGTCAGTCACCCATTTTATCATGTGAGTGCATAGTCCCTTTCACGAACATAATTTAATACAAGTATTAATTAAAGTATTAATGTGTGCTGGAAGTTGTATGTGATATATGTGCTTATTGCCTGGATTATATGTATATATATATATATATATATATATATATATATATATATATATATATATTGTGCTATGTGCGAACCAGATATGGTTCTATTTCATGTTAGTATTGAATAGATAGTATCATAATAGTATTAAAAGTAGTATTGCTGAGAAGATAAGTGAATAAAAATACCTAATACTCTTATGAAATATATATACACTAAGATAGGTTAGTGTCGCCCAAGTATATAGTTGGTATAAAAATTTCTTTCAGGTACTGTAATCTAGTCTAGGGATAAACTTACACTTATGGAAGATACCTACACTACTAGAAAACGACCCTTTAATGACGCGCAAACAATGACACACGCTGATAGAGAACACACATTTGTGCGTGCCCTAAAAAATAATGTCAGTTTTGCAAAATTTGAAGGATAGAGGACACGCATTTGTGCGTGCCCTAAAATTAATGTCCAACGAAAAAAAATTAAAAACAGGGAAGGCCCCTAAAATTAAGTGGGTGTCGTGTAGAGATGTCGTTTTATAAAATTTTAATATGCGCGTCCCTCTTTGATGCAACTAACGGGGAAACCAAATCTCCAAAAAATTCAAGTACCCCGCCTTCCCCAAAAATCGAACCTCACAATATCTTTCATGGAGTCGGCGATTGGGGGTCTACGACTCCTCAAACTCGAAGCGCCGACGATTTTAAGGTTTTTCTTGTCCCCGATATCAAAGAAGAACTAGGGCTTTTATGCTCTGGACCTCATAAGTGCGCACCCATGAACTAGGGCTTTTATATCGGCGCACTACTAAATTCCACAAAAACACAGGAGGGTTTTTTTCAAGAACGAAAACGCAGGAGGGTTTTTTTGAAGAAAGAAAACGCTCTCACTTCTCCTTGGCCTCTGTAACAATCGATGATCGCAGTACCTCAACTCACCTCGCCTTGCTGACAACCTCGAGGTTTCACTCTTGTTTCCCTAACACTTTCGCATTTTCTACTTTAAAATCGCATTCATTTTCTTATTCTTACAGATACAGTCCACTTAACTTACATTCTTTTACTTTGGTGATTCGAATAATAAAAATTAATCTAATAAATAATCAATTAGTAGTAACTTGTTATAAGGTGTGACCCTACACGATCATATGTTTGTCATAAAGATATTTCAATCTCCCACTTTCACAACAATAATAATCATACCATATAATCTTTGTTTGTCATAAAGATATTTTAATCTCCCACTTTCACAAGACTCGTCATAGATTGATATAGACAGTGGTGAGTGTATAGCAACATTTCACTGTCCATACGAAGAAGAATGCCATTCATCAACATCCAATTCCTGAAACTCAAAGCTATAATTGATGTATAAGGTAATTTTATTAGTTATCCATTTATTACACACATCCTGTTGAACATGAGACTTGGATCGCAATCAATCTTTATCACACCCGCACATTTCGGCTAGACAATTAAGATATATCAAGCATTCAAAAAATGACTTTTTAATAGAATATTATTTAGGATAAATAATCTTGACCAAAGTTGTAGTATATGTGACAAGGATTTTGTGCATATAAAGAACACCCAAATCCGACAACGTATGGAAAATATATGATTTTCGAAGTTTCTGTGCAACCAGTATAACATTGTGCGACATAGAAATCAAATTTAAGATCAGTTGATTGTTAGCCTAAACAATCTAAACGAGATTCGAAGATCTCGTTAATTGAAGTCCATAGATATATAAAACATCAAGATCGGAGTCCGTATGTAGGAGTTATGCTTTTCGCAACAACTTCTAACAGTCTAATCCTATCAAAAATATAAATTTTCGATAGAGTGAAAATTAGAAGTTGGGATCTGAAGCACAGTTGTAGATCTTGTTGAGAGCTTTCCGGGGATATAAAGAAAGTCAAAAATGGATATCGTATGAAGAAGTTATGACATTTCGAAAGTATGGAAAATCGTACGCACGAAGTGTGCCACGCATGTTGATGACGTGACACCATAAGAGGGTGCCACGTGGCATGGTCTGGAGCCGCCTTCCTCCAGGAGATACAACGAAGTGGCTCTACAAAATCCTGACACGTGGAACCATAGGACGGCGAAACGTGACACCTTCTAGAAGGAGGATGGGGGGATGCATCTAGTTGTGACACATGGCGAAAGGGCAGGGGATCCAAAAATACCCCAAGACATGACGTGCCCTATGACATGCACGTTGCACCCCATGATGCATATAAATATGTTCATTCTTGTATATGCTACACACATTAAACCCCTACACCCATTCTCTCTCAGTTTTCTCTTTGCTTTAGCCCTTTTTCCTTGAGTATCTAGCTGCGGCGAAGCCCTGCGACCCCCCTGAGTCAGTATTTTGACAGCCTAGATCCCGGTTCTCATCAATAGTACTTTGTAAGTGAGCTACACTTACTCTGCTTCCATGCAATTTATAATTATAGTTATAAGTCGTTACTAGGAACCTATGATTAAGATTTATCAATGATTTCAAGTCATTATACTGATTGATCTACTTACAAAATAGGTGACTAAAATGGTCACGTTGGTTTTGTTGTTGGATTGCAGAAAGACTATATGTCGAAATGGTCCTGCCTCCTGACTGTCATGCCTGGCTGATCCTTACTTGATAGATCTTGATGTAAACATTGGAATCGTTGAGGAATCTAAACCCTTAGGATTATGGTTCCATGAAGTATGAAAATAGACTAAGGCCTAATGCTTCATGCTTCTAGGTCTCTTTGGAAGTGCGAAGCGAAGCGCTACTGAAATCGTCAGTCACCCATTTTATCATGTGAGTGCATAGTCCCTTTCACGAACATAATTTAATACAAGTATTAATTAAAGTATTAATGTGTGCTGGAAGTTGTATGTGATATATGTGCTTATTGCCTGGATTATATGTTTATATATATATATATATATATATATATATATATATATATATATATATATATATATACATATATTGTGCTATGTGCGAACCAGATATGGTTCTATTTCATGTTAGTATTGAATAGATAGTATCATAATAGTATTAAAAGTAGTATTGCTGAGAAGATAAGTGAATAAAAATACCTAATACTCTTATGAAATATATATACACTAAGATAGGTTAGTGTCGCCCAAGTATATAGTTGGTATAAAAATTTCTTTCAGGTACTGTAATCTAGTCTAGGGATAAACTTACACTTATGGAAGATACCTACACTACTAGAAAACAGCCATTTAATGACGCGCAAACAATGACACACGCTGATAGAGAACACGCATTTGTGCGTGCCCTAAAAAATAATGTCAGTTTTGCAAAATTTGAAGGATAGAGGACACGCATTTGTGCGTGCCCTAAAATTAATGTCCAACGAAAAAAAATTAAAAACACGGAAGGCCCCTAAAATTAAGTGGGTGTCGTGTAGAGATGTCGTTTTATAAAATTTTAATATGCGCGTCCCTCTTTGATGCAACTAACGGGGAAACCAAATCTCCAAAAAATTCAAGTACCCCGCCTTCCCCAAAAATCGAACCTCACAATATCTTTCATGGAGTCGGCGATTGGGGGTCTACGACTCCTCAAACTCGAAGCGCCGGCGATTTTAAGGTTTTTCTTGTCCCCGATATCAAAGAAGAACTAGGGCTTTTATGCTCTGGACCTCATAAGTGCGCACCCATGAACTAGGGCTTTTATATCGGCGCACTACTAAATTCCACAAAAACGCAGGAGGGTTTTTTTCAAGAACGAAAACGCAGGAGGGTTTTTTTGAAGAAAGAAAACGCTCTTACTTCTCCTTGGCCTCTGCAACAATCGATGATCGCAGTACCTCAACTCACCTCGCCTTGCTGACAACCTCGAGGTTTCACTCTTGTTTCCCTAACACTTTTGCATTTTCTACTTCAAAATCGCATTCATTTTCTTATTCTTACAGATACAGTCCCCTTAACTTACATTCTTTTACTTTGGTGATTCGAATAATAAAAATTAATCTAATAAATAATCAATTAGTAGTAACTTGTTATAAGGTGTGACCCTACACGATCATATGTTTGTCATAAAGATATTTGTCATAAAGATATTTCAATCTCCCACTTTCACAACAATAATAATCATACCATATAATCTTTGTTTGTCATAAAGATATTTTAATCTCCCACTTTCACAAGACTCGTCATATATATATATATATATATATATATATATATATATATATATATATATATATATATATATATATATATATATATATATATTGTGTTATGTGCGAACCAGATATGGTTCTATTTCATGTTAGTATTGAATAGATAGTATCATAATAATATTAAAAGTTGTATTGCTGAGAAGATAAGTGAATAAAAATACCTAATACTCTTATGAAATATATATACACTAAGATAGGTTAGTGTCGCCCAAGTATATAGTTTGTATAAAAATTTCTTTCAGGTACTGTAATCTAGTCTAGGGATAAACTTACACTTATGGAAGATAACTACACTACTAGAAAACAGCCCTTTAATGACGCGCAAACAATGACACACGCTGATAGAGGACACACATTTGTGCGTGCCCTAAAATTAATGTCCAACGAAAAAAAATTAAAACCACGAAAGGCACCTAAAATTAAGTGGGTGTCGTGTAGAGATGTCGTTTTATAAAATTTTAATACGCGTGTCCCTCTTTGATGCAACTAACGGGGGAAACCAAATCCCCAAAAAATTCAAGTACCCTGCCTTCCCCAAAAATCGAACCTCACAATATCTTTCATGGAGTCGGCGATTGGGGGTCTACGACTCCTCAAAATCGAAACACCGGCGATTTTAAGGTTTTTCTTGTCCCCGATATCAAAGAAGAACTAGGGATTTTATGCTCTGGACCTCATAAGTGCGCACCCATGAACTAGGGCTTTTATATCGGTGCACTACTAAATTCCACAAAAACGCAGGAGGGTTTTTTTCAAGAACGAAAACGCAGGAGGGTTTTTTTCAAGAAAGAAAACGTTCTCACTTCTCCTTGGCCTCTGCAACAATCGATGATCGCAGTACCTCAACTCGCCTCGCCTTGCTGACAACCTCGAGGTTTCACTCTTGTTTCCCTAACACTTTCTCATTTTCTACTTCAAAATCGCATTCATTTTCTTATTCTTACAGATACAGTCCCCTTAACTTACATTCTCATTTTCCCTAACATATAACCCCTTAACTTACATTCTTTTATTATTCGAATCACCAAAGTATAAGTGCATGGATAATCTATGGATTTGCTTTTGGCTTTATATCAATCTAATTACTAATTGAAAAAGGGGGAAAATATGGATTACATCCCCTTCTATCTCATATGCATTGGGGCCAAACCACAGTATTGACCAAGATACCCTTGTGTGTTAAACCAAAAGCTTTTTTTTTCTTTTTTTAAATTGTACAAATAAGTGGTGTATTTTTTACCAAGATACCCTTGTGTCTTAATTGTTTTGTCAAAACATTGTTTCTTATCTGTTTGGAGATAGTGAATATGATATTGATCATAATATTCTTCATATTACTCTTGAGTTTCTTTCTCACACAAAATTTGGACCAGTAGTAAAAACCAACTTTGACTTTCTATTCCCAAAACATATTTTTATTATACTCAAATCATATTTATTTGAAAAAAAATTGTAGGCTGATTATATACCGATAAAGATCGACAAACACGGTACTCTTTCTTAGTAAATTATAATTTTTGGTCCCAAAAACTTTTCTTTTGCAGTTTTAGTCCTCCTTATTTGTAACGTGTTTGTTACAGGATTGAAGGTGCTGAAATCAATAAGAGTCTTTTGGATCTGAAGGAGTGCATTCGTGCACTTGATAATGATCAGGTTCATATCTCATTTCGTGGGAGCAAACTGACTGAAGTTCTTTGTGATTTGTTTGTTGGAAACTCAAGGACTGTTATGATATCTTGCATTTCACCAAATGCTGGTTCTTGTGAACACACTCTCAATACCTTGAGATATCCTGATAGGTTTGTTTTTTCTTTCTATGAGCACCCCAAAAACCCGAGTTCTTTGATTATGTATCTGATATTACTTTACTACATGATAATAAACAGAGTTAAAAGCCTTTCAAAAGGTTCAAAAAAAGATCAAGCTGGAAGCTCACAAACAACTACAAAAGACTCATCAAGGAGCAGGAGATTCTCAGCCGTAAGAGGCTACCTCGTTAACACCCACACCCCACTCCACTTTCCCTTGTAATCTCTCTCTCTCTCTCGTATGTGCAAAAAAGACGTAAATGTCCTTAATCATCATCATCCTAATCATTTTAATTGTAGGACGATCATTTTAATTGTAGGAATCGAACGAGAGTGGAATGTGATGTGAGTGTGGAGATTTGATTTCTTTTGGTTATGGTTGGTTAAGTTTTGATTTGAATGAATGGTGTTTTTGTGAAGAAGTGGAAAAAAGAAAGAAAAAAACACAAGGTATTGTTTGCTGTTATGCTGGTTTGGTTTTTACTTTTTGTATATGTAATTCTGAATTACACCTTCCTACACCACGAAACTTATTATAATTATTATTTCATATTATGAATGGTATTGCACATATTCTTCCTGTCATTGTTAATTTTTCTCAGCGGGTTAGTTTCTAACAAGTGAACGTTTTTGTTTTTGTTTTTTTTTTTCAAAATTGAAAACAAAATTTGAATGTTTTCTCTTAAAAATAGGACAAGTTTTGGCGTGTTCGTTATATGGTTGCTAATCAACTGTATGAACTATGTGAAGAAGTGGGCCCTGAACTCACCAAATATGTTCAATTTTCAAATCCAAAACATTTTCTTTTCTTTTTTCTTTTTATTTTTATTTTCATTTTTTTAACATTTTCCTTCTAAATTATAACATGAGTGAGTTAGTTCCAGCATACATAAGGCTACTTCGTGATAATGAAGCTGAAGTACGTATTGCAAATACTTGTTACTTTCATTAAATATTAATTATAATATTCTCATTTCAAAAGTATATTGCTATTTTAAAACACAATAATTGACAGGTCATCGGAATCGATCTTTTATCCCAATCTTTACTTCCAGCAATTGTTGAGCTGGCAGAAGATAGACATTGGAGGGTTCGTTTGGCAATTATAGAATACATTCCACTATTGGCCAGTCAATTAGGTGTAGCCTTTTTTGATGGTAAACTTGGTTCTCTTTGAATGAAATGGTTACAAGACAAGGTTAGTTAAAAAAAATATGATTTTGAGTAAATTACCTTTTTGGCTGATTTTTTCAATTTCATACTCAAAAGGTTTTCTCTTGCAATTTTGGTCCTTCTTCGAGATTTTTTTTAACGTTTGGTCCTATTTTGCTTAATAGGTAATGTACATATTATTTTTTATAAGTTTGAATTTGTGGTGATAGAAAATATTCCTTTACACTCTACAAGCGATGATTGAAAACACAAGGGCATGTGATATACTGAAACAAGCTCCTTTCTTGGTGCCATTTACAGTGAGTTATAACTTATAAGCAAAGTTAAATTATTCACAGTGAGTTATAACTTATAAGTAGTATCTTGATTTGATGATGCAGGAGGGCTGAATCATATTCTAGAAAGCAGAACCAGAACATGTGGACTAAGATAAGACTAAGACTAAGAGTAAACAACAAACAACCACAAACCATGGAAACCACAAATTCCATAGTCGGTCAAAATAGACCAAGAGTGGTCAAATGAATACTTTAAGGTGGACAAACTCAAACTCTCCCGCCAAAGGTTAGTTTCTTTCTTTGCTTAATAGTAAGTTCATTAATTGTTTTATATTAGTTAAGATCAATTGATTAATAAGGTGAATTTGTTGTTTTATTTAGTGTCACACTGAATAGCATAACAGCTAGCTAATGCTCCAAGCACTCACTTGCCATCCATTTTAAGGGCCTTTAATGCATGTCATTAAAGGCTATTTTTGTAGTAGTATGTTGAAGTTTTTGATTAATTAGGTGTCTTGATTGAACTGCAGGGGTAGTGGGGCGGATAATTAGGAGGAATTGATGACAAATCAAGCATTTAAAGGGATCCAGCCGATTGCACATGTTTTGTTTTTCTATACTAAGTATTATGCAATATTAACTATGTATTACATTTACTTACTATTGGAATGATTATTTGTATTTGATATATTAGTGCAATGAGTTATCTTTCTTATTTATTGTATTTTATTTTGTATTTTGAGACTTTTAATGTGTTATTTAATTTGAAAATTACTAAATCTATCAAAATATATAATTTTTAAAACATTTAAAATTATGACACGCAAAAATGTGTGTCGTCTTTCTTTATGACAGGGGCTTTAATGATACGCAATGTGAGTCGTAAATGTGCGCCGTAAAGTTACGACACGCAAATGTGTGTCGTCTTCTTTATGACAGGGCCTTCATTGACACGAATTGCGTGTCGTAAGAGCGCGTCGTAAATAGACGACGCGCAAAAGTGTGTCGTCTCTCGTTATGACAGGCATTTGCACGTCGTTTGAGCGTTTTACGACACGCATTGTACGTCGTAAAAGGCTGTTTTTCTAGTAGTGCTAGTTTAATTAAGTTGATATTAGGTAGTCTGATTAGGCTAATGTACGTAACCTAGGGACAGAGAGTAAAGTTATGTTCCATGATACTACCAGGTGTCGATGTACGGTAGCTCCGTACGGGAATGCGATACAATATTTCTTTTGAGATGACCAGAAATGGTGGGCCCCGATCAGATAACTGTTATCGGTATGTCTGGTCATCTCCCAGAGTAGGATGACAACACTTGACCATTCTAGGAGGTCTTGTGAATTACATTGCTAGTGTATGGTCATAACCTACAGACATAGGTGAAAGGTAATACCTTATTTATCAAATTGGTCTGAAGGATCGGGTGCCTTATGACTTACGCTGACCAAGGGAGCCCCTAGCTGTGTAGTCAAACTCTTACCTTAAATGGTTCGTCGGGTAGATAATTATCCCTGATAATCTTGGACTAGGATCTGTGAGGATCGGTAGGAATAGGTATGTATGAATGTAAGCCTATATGGATATTGTATGGTAACGGTTAGTGTTGCAGGTGTAACATCCCAAATTTCGAGACCAAAAATTTCGTTTTTAATTAACTAATTTATAAAACAGTTTACTGAAAACATCATCAATATCATATCAAACCCACAAACCCATAAGTCAAATGTCATAAAACATGTTATGGAATAATAATGTCATAGTACAATCCCAAGAACATCATGGTGCGGAAAATAATGGTGTGATGCTGCCGAGCCAGCTCCTTTCCCTTCGAAGAGGAAGTACCTGAAACCAAAACTGAAAACCGTAAGCACAAAGCTTAGTGCGTTCCCCCATCATACCACATACCATACATAACACATACTGTCTAACATATCTAGGTACTGGCTACCCCTTCGGTCTCTTTCAACCGGTAACTTGCCTTGCACATCAGGGTGCTGGCCTACCCCTTCGGTCCTGTCGACTGGTACCTAGCCTAGCATATCAGGGCGCTTCCCTACTCCTTTGGTCCCGTTTAACGGTACCTAGCCTAGCATATCAGGGTGCTGTCCTACCCCTTCGGTCCTGTCGACCGATACCGGGGACTATTTCACCCCTACTTCTACCACATAGTATCCTAGTACATAACATATAAATCATATATTGCCTAGCTTATTCTGGTGCTGTCATACCCCTTCGGCCCTATCGACCGGTACTAGGGTCTATCCTACCTTTTCTACCATTATCACATAACATCATAGCATACTAATACATAAGCATAACATACCAGATAATTATCACAAAGACAATCATTTAACAAACGTCCCCTACTAGTGGGCCGACATTGTGGCCTTAGACCCACGTCTACTGGAAGGTAACTCACCTCAATGTCGTGCAGTAACTGAACTGTCCTCGGTGCTGGGATCAACTCTCCTCAAACTCCTACACATAACAACCTTCCTTAATTACCATTTCATACTCGTACCCCTTTCAAGGGTCAACTCATGTCAAAGTCAAAGTCAAGGTTAACCACCGGGTCAAAGTCAACTTTTAGTCGAAGTCAACATCTGGTTGACTCAACTCGCCGAGTTGGTCCACCAACTCGTCGAGTTCCCTCCTACATAGTCGGGACTTTTATTCCTAACTCGTCGAGTTCTCCTTCAACTCGTTGAGTTCTCCTTCATACAGATTCGGTACCTTTTGCTCATGACTCGCCGAGTTCATCATTGAACTCGTCGAGTCCTGCTTCATATCAGTTGGGACATTTGTCTTGAACTCGCCGAGTTCATCCTGGAACTCGTCGAGTTCTTTGATCTTCAAGTCCATATTCACGTCCATCTTGTTGAGTCCTCTCCTAGACTCAACCAGATTGCTAAGAAACAGAAAAGGTTGGGGAAACATGACCCGACTCGCCGAGTCCTATGAACGACTCGTCGAGTCCCCCAAAGTCCAAGTCCATACAGTCGATTTCAGTCGGGCTTATTGCATCCAAAGCATAGATCTGGCCTCCTAGGGTCGATATAACACGTAAAGTTACAAACTTTACGTGCATGCATGGGTGTTATGAAGCTAAAACACCAAAACTAAGCCATAAAGGAGTTCTAATGCGTGGGATAGGGCCATAGCTTAATAAAGGTGGCAACTTTAAGCTTGTTGAGCTCAAAAGTTCCCAGATCTAAAGTCATTACTCTATTATGCACTCAAATCCCGATAGTGACTTAGAAATGGCCCAAAATGACAAGATGCAAGCCCTAAAGAAGATCTAAGTGATGGAAAGCCAAGTTATAGGCTTTAGATCTCAACCAAGCTGGAAATGCAACCCAAGCTCTAGATCTACTGCCCTCCTCTTGAATCTCCAAGCCTTTCCTTCCTTCTCCAAGCTTCAAATCACTAAAATGGCACAAAATAGCTCAAGAACACTCACAAGCTGATTAGGGTTTCGAGAATAGGGTCTGAGGGTGATGGAGGCTGGAGTGGATGCCATATAAGGTGTTTAAATAGGGTGCCAAAACCTAAAATTTAGGGTTTCATTCAGACAGATCTACTCGTCGACTCGAGCTTCCGACTCGTCGAGTAGACTCTTCCACCCGCGTCTAAGATTCGTCCCTAATCGACGAGTTTGGGGCATCGACTCGTCGAGTCCCAGTATAAAATGCAAAACTCATATTTAAAATACGTACCAGGGAACTTGTAGTATGTGAGACCTCTCGAGGTTATGTATGACCCTGAAGATTATGTGTTTTGTTTCAGAATGGTGATGATTACGCGACACGAAGGGGGAGGTTCAGGGTCAGGATCAGGTTCAGTATCAAGTTCGAGATCAGGTGCCGAGCCAGTCGATGAGGAACTACGTGAGTTCATTGCTTCTGAGATCACGAGAGGCATCCTTGAGTCGACCCCGGTGATTTTCGGGTCGATCAAGGAAGGGATTATTGAGTTGATGGAGGATCGCCTCAGGGCATTTCAGAGTGACATGGCTGCTACTCAATTAGGGACACACATACTCTCCTTCAAGGACTTCAGGGGATGTGGTGCGCCAGACTTCCACGGGGTGAAGGACCCCATTGTTTCCAGGAGGTGGATTGCAGACATCGAGTCTGCACGGTTGACGAGCTTCTGCCCTGAGGGGTCAAAGGTCCGGTATGCTGCAGGGTGCTTGAGAGACCGAGCTCAAGAGTGGTGGGAGACGGTCAATGATTCGTTAGGAGCCCCAGTCGTTGAGGCTATGACTTTGTCAGATTTTGTGACCAGGTTTAGGGTGGAGTTTGCGCCAGCTGTGGAAATTCAACAGCTGGCCAGAGAGTTCCTTGACATGAGGCAGGCGACAGAGTCAGTGGCGGAGATTACCGCCATGTTCAGGGAGAGGGCCTTACTGGTGCCTCAGTACGCGGGGGATGAGGAGATGAGGAAGACCCGGTACTATGATATTCTGAGAGCTGACATCAGGAAACATGTCAGCTACTCAGCATGTCCGACTTTGGAGGACATGATAGCCAGGGCGAGAGAGAGGAAGGTTGATATCGAGCACATCCGGAAGAGGAAGGCGGAGACTGGGCAGGTTTCTGGGGTTTCGGGGAAGAAACCCAAGGGATCCGACACTAGGTCGAAGGGCCAGCAGGGCCGAAGCCGCTATGGGAAATGTGGCAAGACTCACGAGGGGGTTTGTAGACTGGGATCATCGGGCTGCTATAAGTGCGGCAAGCTTGGGAACTTTGGTAGGGATTGTACTGACCCTTCCCCCACCTTTCAGACATCATACCTGATTTGACTTCATTGCAATCAGAAGGGCCATAAAAAGGCCAACTGACCGAGATTGACAGCAGCAGCAGCGCCAGTGGCGGCGCCAGCTCCAGCGACCCTGCAGATCACAGATGCCCGACAGGGCAAGACAGATGCTCCCGTGGCGAGGAGCCGAGCCTTCTAGTTGACCGCCGAGGAGGCGCGTGTCGCACCTGATGTGGTGACGGGTATGTTTTCTTCTCCCTAACTCTTATTGCATGTCGATTATGATATTTATGCGTTGTGTTTATGTGTTATGTTTATGATCGTTCCATGTGAACGATATCCCAATACAGGTGTTATTCGATTCGGGGGCTACCCGATCATTTGTTTCTCTCGCTCTTAGCAAGTGGTTTTCTAAGTCTTCGGGGATGTTAGATTATCCTTTAGAGGTCGATATTTCCGACGACCGATCTGTCCGAGCATCAGAGGTTTTCAGAGACTGCGTGTCGAGGTTATATGACGAGCGTTACCTCGTAGATTTAGTTCCCATTACATTATGTTGGAACAAAGTTATTATAGGCATGGAATGGTTAAGCCCTAATAGGGCGGTGATCGACTGTGCGCAGCAGCTGGTGCGTATTAGGACCCCAAGTGGGGGAGAGCTGGTGATTCAGGGCGAGAGGCTGCATCGATGACCGACTTTGTGCTCAGCAGCGAGCGCTAGGCGCTACCTTCAGTAGGGTTGTACAGGGTATGTCGCCTACGTTATGGATACCCAGGAAGCGGGTAACACGACCGTGAGTGATGTGTCAGTGGTGCGAGAGTACCCGGACGTATTTCCAGAGGAGCTGCCTGGGATAGGTGGAGTTCCGGATCGACCTACTCCCCGGTGCGGCTCCGATAGCCAAGGCACCAAACGGTATGCTCCTCCCGAGATGAAGGAGTTGTCTACACAACTACAGGAGCTGTTAGACAAGGGATTTATCAGGCCGAGCAGTTCGCCCTGGGGAGTCCCGATCCTGTTTGTGAAGAAGAAGGACGGGTCGCATCAGATGTGTACAGATTACTAGCAGCTGAACATGGTAACGGTGAAGAACCGTTACCCACTCCTAAGGATTGATGATCTCTTCGACCAGTTACTGGGGGCATCTTGGTTTTGCAAGATAGATTTGCGTTCAGTCTACCACCAGATGCGAGTCAGGGAGGAGGATGTGCAAAAGACTGCTTTTCAGACTCGCTATGGCCACTACGAGTTCGTGGTGATGCCCTTCGGGCTCACCAATGTTCCTTCCGCGTTCATGGACCTCATGAACCGCGTGTGCAGACCGATGTTGGATCGGTCTGTGATAGTTTTCATTGACGATATCTTGGTTTACTCTAAGACGCAGGAGCAACATGAGGAGCACTTACGGGAGGTGTTGGATACCTTGATGAGGGAGAGATTGTACGCCGAGTTCTCCAAGTGCGAGTTTTGGTTGCGCAAGGTGCAGTTTCTGGGGCACCTTGTCAAGCAGAACGGGATTTTGGTTGACCCGACCAAGGTGGAGGCCATGATGAGATGGGAGGTTCCGAAGTCTCCATCTGAGATTCGGAGTTTCCTAGGGCTAGCAGGCTATTACCGGAGATAAATTCAGGACTTCTCCAAGATAGCAGTACCCTTGACCCGGCTGACGAAGAAAGTCGTTGTATTTCGTTGGGGGCCTGAGCAGCAGACAACATTCGAGACACCGAGGCAGAGGTTATGCGAGGCGCCGATCTTAGCCCTGACAGAGGGTGTGGAGGATTTTGTAGTATACTGCGATGCGTCCATTTAGGGGTTGGGCGCAATATTGATGCAGAGAGGGCACGTCATCGCCTACGCCTCGAGGCAGCTGAAGCCTCACGAGGCGAACTACCCGACGCAAGATCTGGAGTTGGGGTGGTTGTTTTCGCCCTCAAGATTTGGCGACATTACCTCTATGGGGTCCTATGTACCATTTACACGGATCACAAGAGTCTGAGGTACCTCATGGATCAGCCGAATCTAAACATGAGGCAGCGTCGGTGGCTAGATGTGGTGAAGGATTACGACTGTGAGATCCTCTACCACCCAGGGAAGGCCAATGTTGTGGTCGATGCTCTTAACCGAAAGGCAGCCCCGATCATATACATTTGCTTGCGGATGACAGTAGTGACTCCACTTCTGGAGCAGATCCGAGAGGCCCAGCAGGAGGCTATGAAGGAGGAACATCGGAAGAGTGAGCGTATTGTGGGTCAGTTTTCCTCCTTCGATTATAATAGTCGTGGGTTGTTGACACTACACCGTAGAGTGTAGGTTCCATATCATGGAGGTGTGCACCAGCTTCTGACGGAGGAGGCTCAAAAATCCATATTTTCTATTCATCCCGGGGCGACGAAGATGTATAGAGATCTTCGTCCTGATTACTGGTGGCCCTTCATGAAGCAGGATGTAGCCTGGTACGTCGAGAGATGCCTGACCTGCAGGAAGGTCAAGGCTGAGCACCAGAGGCCTCACAGCAAGACGCAGTCGTTGGATATCCCCATGTGGAAGTGGGAAGATATTACCATGGATTTCATCACAAAGATTCCAGGACCGAACGAGGGGTGGATTCGATTTGGGTCATCGTGGAACGGTTGACCAAGAGTGCTAACTTCATACCGATCCAGGAGAGCATCTCGGCCGAGAAGCTGGCCGATATCTACATCAGAGAGGTAGTAGCTCGACACGGAGTGCTAGTTTACGTGATCTCTGACCGTGACGTGCGATTCACTTCCAGATTTTGGAAGAAATTTCATGATGAGTTGGGTACCCATCTGCACTTTAGCACTGCTTTTCACCCGCAAACGGATGGTCAGAGCGAGCGGACCATCCAGACCTTGGAGGATATGATGCGGGCATGTGTTTTAGACTTCGGTGGTAGCTGGGATACCTACCTTCCCTTGGCAGAGTTTTCCTACAATAATAGCTACCACGCGGGTATTGACCGTCCTCCCTTCGAGATGTTATACGAGAGGAAGTGCAGGACCCTGATATGCTGGGGTGAGGTTGGGCAGAGGGTCATGGGAAGTACCGAAGTGGTACTCAAGACGACGGAGAGGATCCAACAGGTTCGGAGCAGACTTCAGACTGTTCAGAGTCGGCAGAAAAGTTATGCCGACAAGCGCCGTTCGGACCTGGAGTTCCAGGTCGGGGATATGGTTCTCCTGAAGGTGTCACCTTGGAAAGGTGTCATCCGGTTCAGGAATCGGGGCAAGTTGGGCCCCAGGTACATTGGACCTTTTAGGGTTGCAGCCCGAGTGGGCAAGGTGGCATATAGGCTAGATCAGCCAACCGAGCTTACCCAGATTCACAGTACCTTTCACGTCTCCCATCTGCGGAAGTACTTGGTAGACGACTCTGCAGTGGTGCCTCTAGAGGATATTCAGGTGGATGACAGCCTGAACTACATCGAGCGACCAGTAGCTATCCTCGACATGAAGTCGAATGATCTGAGGAACAAGAGGGTCGAGCTGGTGAAGGTGCAATGGCAGCGTCGCAAGGGCTCAGAATGGACTTGGGAGACGGAGGACGAGATGAGGGAGCACTATCCCGAGCTTTTTCCAGATGCAGCAGCAGACTTCGATGATGAAGTCTAAAATAAGTGGGGGAGATTTGTAACGCCCGGATCCCTGTACGTATTTTAAATATGAGTTTTGACGAGTCGAGGCCCCAAACTCGTCGAGTAGGGGCGAATCTTAGACGCGGGTGGAAGAGTCTACTCGACGAGTCGGAAACCCCGACTCGACGAGTAGATATGTCTGAATGAAACCCTAAATTTTAGGGATTGCACCATATTTAAACACCTTATATGGCCTCTACTCCAACCTCCACCACCCTCAGACCCTATTCTCGAAACCCTAATCAGCTTGTGAGTGTTCTTGAGTTATTTTGTACCATTTTAGTGATTTGAAGCTTGGAGAAGGAAGGAAAGGCTTGGAGATTCAAGAGGAGGGCAGTAGATCCAAAGCTTGGGTTGCATTTCCAGCTTGGTTGAGGTATAAAGCTTATAACTTGGCTTTCCATCACTTAGATCTTCTTTGGGGCTTGCATATTGTCATTTTGGGCCATTTCTAAGTCACTCTCGGGATTTGAGTACATAATAGAGTAATGACTTCAGATCTGGGAACTTTTGAGCTCAGTAAGCTTAAAGTTGCCACCTTTATTAAGCTATGGCCCTATCCCACGCATTAGAAGTCCTTTATGGCTTAGTTTTGGTGTTTTAGCTTCATAACACCCATGCATGCACGTAAAGTTTGTAACTTTACGTGTTATATCGACCCTAGGAGGCCAGATCTATGCTTTGCATGCAATAAGCCCGAATGAAATCGACTATACGTACTTGGACTTTGGGGGACTCGGCGAGTCGTTCATAGGACTCGACGAGTCGGGTCATGGTTCCCCAACCTTTAGCATAGCAGTGCACAACCCGAAATTCGAATTTTAGATCGATCAATTTTTAGCCGACACAACCTAAATGAGAATTGAAGATCTCATTGATAGGAACTCAATGATAAAAAGACAATAAAAAGGGAGTCCGTATGTAGAATATATGAATTTTACATGGTCGTTTAACAGTGTAATCTTCTCATACTGTTAAAATTAAAATGGGTCAAGAATTAGCCAATGGAGTCAAAAGGAAAGTTGTAGATCTTGTCAATACCTACGCGTGGATATAAAGAACGTAAAAAACGGAACTCGTATTCGAAAGTTATGCTTTTTTTAAAATTGACTGCTTCACCTGCGTCTGGCGCCACGTGTCAGCACTAGGAGAAGCCTTGGTGCCTACGCAACGCTCACGACGTGAGATCCAAGTCTCACGACATGAGAGGCCCCAGACAGCTTATAAATAAAGGCGTAGATCACCCCCAAAACTCACACCAAAACCATTCTTTCTCTCCCATTACCCCCAAAACCTCTCTTCCATTCCCTAGTACTTCCTAAGTGCTAGAAGCGTGTTCCGGAGCGCCTGAAGGCACCAAGAAAAAGTGTTTTTCGCCTCGAAACTCTTCCCCTGCAGAGCCTGGTTTTCAAGCAAACCTCCCGGTTTCATCGAAGCAAAGCGTTGTCCAAGTTGGAATCACCACCTTATCAAGTGAGTGCATAGTTACTTTCATCTTACACATAGATATGAAGTATTTTATGTAAATTACGTGCTATGTGTGCATATTTACTTGAGATATGTGCTAGATGAAAGATTTAAACTTCTTTTTTTTTTTCAGATCTAAACCGTATATGTATTTTGTTTTCAGATTTGAACCTTTTCTTCAGATCAAGACCGTATATGTATTTTGTTTTTAGATTTGAACCTTTTCTTTAGATCTAGACTGTAGATGTATTTTGTTTTCAGATCTGAACCTTTTCTTTAGATCTAGACTGTAGATGTATTTTGTTTTCAGATATGAACCTTTTCTTCAGATCTAGACTGTAGATGTATTTTGTTTTCAGATCTAAACCTTTTATTTAGATCTAGAATGTAGATGTATTTTGTTTTCAGATCTGAACCTTTTCTTCAGATCTAAATCGTAGATGTATTTTGTTTTCAGATATGAACCTTTTCTTCAGATCTAAAACTATAGATGTATTTTATATCTACAAATATGTTGGGTAGAACATGGGTAGATAAATGATGAGGGATGAAAGATGATATAGATGAATATTGGTAGCTGCGCCACAACCTGTAGATGTTTTCGAACCACGATGTACTCTAAACATCCTAGCAGCTACGCAAAAGGATAATATCGGCAGCTGCGCCTAATAGAGAACATCATAATCCTGGCAGCTGCGCCTAAATGATAATATTGGCACCTGCGCCTAATAAATAACATTGGCAGCTGCGCCATAGGCAAAGATGGACTTCGTGCATATTCCCTAGGAGAATCCTTAGGAATGAAAAAGTGAATGATAGATGATTCTTAGGCTAGATCCTTAAGAGTAAAAAAAGATAATGGTGATGGGTAATTGGGTTGATTGTTTGATGTTTAAGCATAATAACTATATTATTGTGGGTTGAAAACCCTATGTACTCACCAGGTTTCCCAACCCGACTCACTCAGTTTATTTGTATCACATGTAACGATATAAAGCTACACTACACCGAAAGATTAAAGAGATGTAGATCACTAGTGTAAATGAATGTAAGTTCTGTTTATGCTTATGTTTCTGTATTGACGTTGACATCCCAAAGTTTTATAATGAATAAAATACATTTCTTCGGAAATGCTTTGATAACATATTTATCATGTTTTTCTGGGAACAAAATTCTGCAACACTTTTCTTTAAAAGAATACTCTGATTTTAAAAATGAAACATAAAAAATCGGTTTTTTCTGGCCGTGAAAATGGGGATGTCACATTAGGAAACCTTAGGGAGCAAGAAAATGGATAAGGGTTATCCAAGGAAACTTGCCTTATCCGATACTCCTTACTCACCTATATAAACCCTTCATGGGATTCATAATTTTCGCACTCCTTCTAAAAGAGCCTTAGAGCTGAAATTCCTTCCCATCTCCTCTCTCCTCAAAAGTCTTATATTGCTAGAGTTTGAATACAAACCATTAGACGCACAAGATTTCTGGTGCTTGCTTTATGAAGCTTGTTGAAGAAGGAATTATTGATTATTTAATACAATAATCAAAAGGTATGTAAACCCTAAAACCCTTTATGGAATTCAAAAATAGTAGAACACTCCTAGGGTTCTTGATGTTCAATTAATTGTTGCAAATCAATAGTGAAAACATAGATCCATTAGGTTGGATGTGAACTTAGGGTTAGGTTTTTTCCGCCACATAATTTTTTTTTGTAACCTATAAAACCTATCAGAGATAACCCACAATAGTATTCAGGACCATCAGGTCTTTACAATGTAACTTATGTATTTGTATTGATTATGACATCCTTAGGATTTTAACATTTTAGAAACAAACATTTGTAACCAAAATGATCTGTTGTATTGGGATTTTCCGCAAATATAAATAAATGATTTTAAAAGCGTAAAGAAAAGTTTTAATTGGTTATGAAAATTAGAGGATGTCATAATCTCATTTGATGTTCAACTTTGGGTAACCCGCGTTAGATGTCTAACTTTCAACACATAAGAGGAAGAAATCCCATCTTGACTACATAAGCCTCTTGCACGATTCACACAACACACCTGATATTGGCTTTTAAAACTGCCCGATTAAGGATCAGCGTTTAACTACATCAAAGCATAACACTCCTTACACTTAAGTCCCATTATGTATCTTATGTATTAAGGATACAAAGATAGTACCTTTTTTTTATCAAGTATCACTCACAAAAGTGATCCATAAGGTGATCTTGATGCGGGTATGTTCAATACCAGTTCTCTGACAAGTACCTATGAATATTGGTTACAACAACTTGCCTAATTTCACCTAATGAGATTCAATCAATCCAATTCATATTAGTCTTACTTCATAATTTCTCCCACAATTATGACCAACTATGAACTTTTAGAATAATAAGATTATTCATGGATTAAACATGCTAATATAGAACACAAAAAGTATTAATGTGATGAACATATCCCAATATATGAAAACAATGTAGTCGTCGTTGTTTTAGTGTTCCAATATCCAAATACTAAATCCAAATCAAATCTCATTTCTAGACTAACAAAGTCTTATAGTTTAAGTGTGACCATTCATGCTTCCCTTAAGGAAATACTTATTTAATGGGTATGATTATATTTAATTTGTGTGAATTATGCGAATACTATCATCTCCATATTTAACTTATTCTAAGTATAGTTAAATATCTCAGAGAATATGATTGGTGTTATTATGTGAATTAGAGTCCTATATCTTGATTAAGAGTACTCCTGAAGTCACAAAAAATTTCCAGGTCACCTTGAATGGAAGGATTGAACCTAGTTTTTCGATGAACTCATTCATTCAATCATATTTGATTATAACTTTATGATTTTGTAGTAAACTTTGTTATTTTGTTTTGGTTTGACCTCATTCCAATAAAACTTACTCTTCATTCCATAACGAAATCATAATCCAATTATAATTCATAATTATATTTATCTGTTTTGAAGTTGGCATCTTGTTTCTCTTATTATACGTTCATATTCATTTTAAAACACATGGAGTAATGACAAAAGGGTGAAGAAGCACCAACAATTGGGGTTGACTTGGGGGAATGACATACTCATGTAATCATGCGTTGATGTTAAGTATGGAAATATTGAAACTGATTTGACAGTTATGATGAAGGCTATGATTGAAGACTTTTGAAGTGGTTTATTAGTTTATTTGACATGTGATGTATTTAACCACTATATATAGCCTTTAGCTTAACTTGTTAGGTAAACTTCCCATAAGTTCCTTCTCTGTATCAATATTAGTTAGGTTGAAACTTAACCCCATAGTCTCTCTGTATGTTCCATTTCCCGATCAATAATATACAAGAACTTTGATCAGATTGCTTGCATTTGTGCGTTTGATTCATGAATCTAATTCTTATTCCACATATGTCATTTCATTTTGGACTTCACAATTGGTATCAGAGCTTAATCTTGTATATCTAAGCGATTTTTTTGCAAGAAATGATCAGAAATGACGAAACTCGTTCATGAATCTCAATCTGTTCTTCAAGTTTTGTACGTTTTCTGATGGGGAAGTGAAATCTCTATTGTATTTGCAAAATTTAATCTAGATTTGAAGTTTTTGTTCAAATCTGTTGTTCTCTACACATTCCTTCTTCCAATTTGTTCTTGATTCGTGTTTGAGGAGTGAAGTAGAAGAATATATTCAAGTTTTATTCTCAGATTGTGTTCAAATCTGTTTTCTCTCTCTAAAAATCTATTCAGATCTATTCTCTCTCTTCTTTTTTAGTGAAGATCTAATGGATGAATCATATTTGTTGTTATCCTCCATTAAAGCACTAGGATTAAAAGTTACAAATCGAAATTTTCATATTTCAAGAAGGCATTTAATGTGGAATGTTTATGGTCAATCTCTGTTAAAAGATGCTTTTGATATGTATAATCTCTATGTTGATGAGAAAATATTTTACTACACATGGGGTACATGTGAGTATTATAAGAGTTGTTGGTTAAAAGATGATGATATTTTATGAGAAAGGTTTCGTATTATCAAATATCATTTAAATCGAGAAAATGAAAAACGGAAATTAGAGATGTAAGATGTTCAAAAAGATGTTCTTGGTGTTCTTGATAAAGTTCATGATGTTCTTCAAGTGTCGGAGAAAATTGAGACTCCAGATGCTTTTGTTGAGTGGGAGTCAAGTGTTTCAACAAAGTCTTGTGATTAAGAAGATTTACACTCCGAATATGGTGTGTCAAATGGTGAATCTCAAAGTGAATCTCCTGAAATCGTGAAAGTGAAGGTGTTATGCTCTATTGAAATCGTGAAAGTGAAGTGGTATTGGAAATCGTCAAAGTGAAGGTGAATCTCAAAGTGAAAGTGAAAGTGAAGGTGTTCTAACAGTTGATGTATGGAAACACAACCGAATCGAGATCATAACGATTGACCTACAATTAGAAGAACACGACAACTATATTTCAATAACCAAACAAAACCAAAGATACGATATCCAATCCCTTAAATAGATGGAAATAAAGACGCTTGTGATGCTTTATTGAGTAGAAATTATGACTCCAATGTGCATGATTAAAATTTATGCCGAGAACGAGCAACACATCAATTATCACAAGGAAATAGTTTCTCGCAAACAAGTACCAAACCTTGTTAGGTGGAATCGTTGATTGTTTGTTAATATAACCGCAAAAAAAATATATATCCGAAAAATGGTTAATGGAATGCCTTTTATGTCAAATCAACATAACAAGAGTTTGGGATAATATTTTTCGTAAAGTTGTTGGTTATTTTATTAAAGTCAGGAAATTTACAATGTGCTCTTGGATTGTATTTTTGTAAATAACTTAATATTCAATATCTAGACAGTTATATAATTTCATAATCCCACCTTTAACATGAACAAATTCTAGGCGATCATAAGACTAAACTGCAAAATTGGTCCTTGTGGTTTCATAAAAACTTTGGATAGGGTCCAAAACGTTTCTGACTTGCATGGAAGGTCCAAAATCAAAAACTTCCTTTGATTTTAGTCCATTTTAGTCATTACAAAACCTGAAAAGACTTTTTTACCCTTTTGATTTTTTTTCATTTTTAATATCAGTTTTAACTATTTTATAATTAAAAAAAAGAAGAAAATATCATTCTCTCTCTCTCTCTTCGATTCTTTCTCTGTGAAATTCTTTCTCTTTTTTCCATTTTCTTCCTCACTTTTCACTTTCAAATGCAATTAAATGGAAAAAAAACCAAGATCAGAGAAGCAAATCCATGTCAAAAATGGAATAAGAATCAGTGAAGCATTAATATCAACTTGCCCATTTCCCGACCATCTTCTTCTTCCCCTGTTAATCAACCCCCTGATTGAATTGATTGAACCCACCTACCTCATCTCTATGTTGTGTCTCATTAGAGAAACGTGGTACGATGTCTCTGGCGAGACCAAGCGTTCGTCACCGACCTTGCCTCCACCGACGACTTAGGAAGCTAAAACTCGTGGCTTCCCTTATTTGATCTCCATTCTTGCAATTAAAGGTGTTTTTTTTCTTGCTGATCTTACCCCTCATTGTGGAAATCAAAAACCGAGAAGATGAGATGATGTAAACTGAAAACCCATAAGAATATTTAAACCAATGTCGGAGAAGATGAAATGGTGGCTGAGCGATGTCATCAGATGTCTTGACTCCTAGAACCAACACCTCTATTAGCGGGTTTCGTTTGTGAGAGATTTGATTTTCAGGATGTATATGTGAGAGGTTTCAGTTGCAAGTAAATGTGAGGAAGAAGAAGATGGGAGGGGGTGGTGATGAACCTGCATCAACAACATGAGTCTTCCTCATCAGATCGTTCGATAACGATGTATGTTTTGGGGTTGAACCAGCAATTGTTTATGAGCCTCACCACCAGAAACAATATCTAAATCTGTAAACATGTGTGTTGAATCTAGAATCAAGGTGCACTAACTTTCTGAGATAATCTCATCCTTCAACACATAAACAAATAAACACAATAAAATTAATGTTGATTTCGTAAGTGTGTGCTGATTTCGTCATCGGTTTGACTTGGAAACTGAATCAAAAGTGTGTATGTGTGAGAGTGTGTGTTTATGGTGGAGAGAGAGAGAGACAGAGAGAGAGAGAGAACGGTGGAGGTGGGTGGGGATAATCCTTTTCTTTCCTTTTTTAAAGTTAAAATGATATTAAATTAATTATAAAAAAATACAAAAAAGTAAATGAAAGGGCATAACCCTCATTTCAAATTTTTTTGGACTAAAATCAAATGAAGTTTTTTATTTTGGATATTCCATACAAGTCGGAAACGTTTTAAATCCTATCAAAAGTTTTTATGAAAGACCAATTTTACAGTTTTGTCCGATCATAAATAGTACCTTTTAACCAATACAAGAAATTACGTACAAGAAAGAAAAATTGAATTCATTTTTCAGTCCGTTTCTAAAAAAAATGAATTCATTTTCAGTTATAATTTATTATTATGAAATGATCGATAACAATCAGGCCCCACCACCCTCCCACACTTTTTCCATTTTGTCTTGTTAATTTCCCTCTGCTTTACTTTTATTATTTTATTTTTCACATATTTCTCCGCAGACTGCCGTCCCCAAAAGGCCAAAACTCTCTCACTACATCTCTCCTCATTCCTCAATCATCGTCTTCCTTATGTCCCCTTTATTTCCGTAACTCCAGGTAGTTGTTCATGAATTCAAAGCTCCCTTTGTTTTCTTTATTATTAGCTATAGCTATACCATTCCTTTTTATATGATTATTCATCAGCGCACTTTGGCTGTTGTTCGGATTCATGGATATATTGTTGGTTGCTTGTTTCATGATTCCGGCAATGTAAGAGATTTCGACGGTACCTTTAATTTTACCAAAGGAGTTTGTTGCTGCAACTTACAGTTGTGGATTTAGGTTTTTTTTTTTCAAGGAAACCGGGAATCTATTTACTAGGTGTTTCGGATAAGGATTAATTCACCAGATCATATGTAGCACCTTGGAGTTGAATTGATTTATTTTGGATTTTGATTAATGGAGGCTAGATTTGGGCAAAAGTCCCATCATTACTATGGGCCAGTCCCAGTCGTGTCCGATTTGAAGGCTGTCGGCAAGAGAACAATGGAATGGGATTTAAATGACTGGAAATGGGACGCTGATCTGTTTACCGCCACTCCATCGGATTACAGTAGCAGACAATTGTTTCCCGTTACTACATCCGAACTTCAGACAAACACAGGTGCGTCTAACAGTTCTTCATCTTGTTCTGTCGAAATCAATCTGCAAAATCAGAAAGGGAAGAGGAGGGTTATGGTCCTTGATGAAGAAGAGGTATGTGGTGAAGCTGGAGCTCTAAACCTCAAACTTGGTGCTGGTGGTCAAGTATACCCCATAACTGAAGACGAGGCTGAGAGATGGGAGGGGAAAACTGGGAAGAAGACCAAAGTTGCTGGAACTACATCCAATCGTGCAGTATGTCAAGTGGATGATTGTAGAACGGATTTAAGCAATGCTAAGGATTATCATAGAAGGCATAAAGTTTGTGATTTGCATTCTAAAGCCACCAAAGCACTGGTGTTGAATGTGATGCAGAGGTTTTGTCAACAGTGCAGCAGGTTTCATGTTCTTCAGGAGTTTGATGAAGGAAAAAGAAGCTGTCGCAGGCGTCTAGCTGGACATAATAGAAGGAGAAGGAAGACACATCCAGAAAATACGGTTAATGGTGTCTCTTTGAATGTTGAACATGGGAGTAGTTACTTGCTCATTAGTCTTTTGAGAATACTCACCAATATACACTGTAAGTGCTTGAACATAATACTATATATTGGCATATGCCTATTTTGTATTTACTCTGTAATTTATATCTTAACTTTTTATTTATTGCAGCCAATACCTCAGATCAAAGGAGTGAGCAAGATTTGGTCACTCATCTACTGAAGAATCTTGGCAACATCAATGCGAGTAACTTGTCTCGATTAATAACTGGATCTCAAAATTTCACGAATGCTTCCACATCCATTCCACCCCTTGAAAAGGTAAATACAGACACAAGTGCATAAATTGATAATCTTTAAAACTAGATTCAACATCTAAGAGTGAAAAGATTTGTTTATAGGAGGCTTCACAGCCTTTAGAATATGAAACAATGGAAAATGGAGGAGCTTTACAAATAACTGACCCCTCAAATAACAACATCCCATTCCAACCTAAATCCAGTCCTATGGAAGCTACTGTTGGAGTTGGAAGGATGAAATTTAACACCATTGACCTTAACAATGCTTATGATGATTCTCAAGATTGCATGGAAACCTTTGATACCTTTGAAAATACAGACAATGTCCCCATGTGGTTACGTGGGGGGGACCCACACAAATCAAGTCCCCCTCAGACCTCAGGCTCCACAGCAACACAGTCACCATCTAGCTCCAGTGGCGAGGCACAGGTATTAAATTTTATATATACGTCTAAAATAGTACAATCCTTTGCTTTTTTTTTTTATGAAAAATATCTTTAAAGAGATTTTTTTTTCAAATTTTCAGAGTCGTACAGACAGGATTGTATTCAAGCTATTTGGAAAAGATCCAAACGAGTTGCCTGTTCTCCTCAGAAACCAGGTCTTTTTTTTTTTTACTTATTGTAGGCTATATGGTCTTCTGATATTTTTATTTTTGTGCTGAATTTGGTAAACTGTTTAAAATACAGATTCTTGATTGGTTGTCACAAAGTCCAAGTGATATTGAAGGTTATATCAAGCCTGGATGCATCATATTATCTGTTTATCTTCGAATGGATAATTCCTCTTGGGATGAGGTACATTTCCTTGTCACTCTATCCGAATATTATTTACAGTTAATTACATTTTTAGTCCCTGAGTATAGCTGATATTTTCAATTTTGCTCCCAAAGGTGGTTTGTGGTTTTTGTAACGTTTGTAAAATGACTATATGTTTGTTGCAGCTTTGCTATGATTTAAGCAGTAATTTGAGGAAGCTTCTGGAAGCATCTAGTGATTCTTTCTGGAGAACAGGATGGATTTACACTAGGGTGTTGGATCATGTTGCATTTGCATGCGATGGTTAGTTCTTGTAATCTTTTTATACACACATAATATGCTTTCAAGAAAAAAAAAGGTTACCTTTTTTTTTTTTTTTTCCTTAATCTCACCAAGATTCTTGATTTCTTGCTTCTACAGGCCAGATTGTTCTGAACACATCTTTACCTCATAATAAAGACCATAGAAACTCAACTATTTTGAGTGTTAAACCCATAGCAGTTTCTTTCTCTGAAACTGCTGAATTTTCAGTCAAAGGCTTTAGCTTTTCATGGTCAACATCAAGGTTGACTTGTGCCCTAGAAGGCAGTTACCTTTTCCAAACAAATTGCTCAAATGTAATGGACGGTGGAGATTCGTCGATCAAGCACGACCACCACCTCCAGTCTCTAACCTTCTCCTGCTCTATACCTAACATCCATGGTAGAGGCTTCATCGAGGTGATCTTTATTTTCTTAATCCTCCTTAATTTTTTCAAAGATTTTGAGTAATCTTCTTATGTTTTTATTTTTTGATTAGATCGAGGATGACAGTCTGAGCAGCAGTTTCTTTCCATTTATAGTAGCGGAAGAAGACGTGTGTTCAGAAATCCGCACACTAGAAACCGATATAGACGATTCAAAATTAGAAGCAAGAAATCAAGCACTAGATTTTATAAATGAAATGGGTTGGCTTCTACATCGAAGCCAATTAAAATCAAGATTATCATCCATGGATCCAAATTCAGATCCTTTTTCGTTTGACCGATTTAGATGGCTCATAGAGTTTTCAGTTGACCATGACTGGTGCCGTGTGGTCAACAAACTACTGACTCTAATCTTCAAGGGTATAACAGTAATAAACCACACTTCAATTGAAACCGCCTTGATGGACATTGGTTTACTCCATCGGGCTGTGAGAAGAAACTCGAGACCCATGGTTGACTTTCTGTTAAACTTTCGTGGGCCCGGTCCCGTTTTGTTTAAACCTGACGCAGTGGGGCCCGCTGGTTTGACACCTCTTCATATTGCAGCTGGTAAAGATGGGTCTGAGGATGTGCTTGATGCATTAACAAATGATCCTCAAATGGTAATTGTTTTCAAATTTCAGTTTAATTTAACTAAGTTGTAGAAAATTGTCTGATTTTTGTAAAATGATTTAAAAGGTGGGAGTTGAAGCATGGAGAAGAAGTCATGACAGTAGTGGTTTAACACCTTATGATTACGCGTCCCTTAGAGGCCATTACCCTTACATTCATTTGGTTCAAAGAAAGATGAATAAAAACAAGGGACATGTGGTGGTTGATATTCCTTTAAAAACAAAGGTGAAAGGAGGGGCAGAATTGTCATTTAAGGGATTTGAAATGGAAAAGGAAAAGGAAAAGGCATTGGTGTTTAAGGGAAGGTGTAATGCGTGTGAAGGGAAGTTGGGGTATTATGGTGGGGTGAGATCCTCGCTGGCGATATATAAGCCAGCGATGCTGTCGATGGTGGCGATTGCTGCGGTGTGTGTGTGTGTGGCGTTGCTTTTTAAGAGTTCGCCCCAGGTTATGTTTGTGTTCCAGCCTTTTATTTGGGAAAGGCTCAAGTATGGGGCAAGTTAAATTAAAAGCTTATATATACACGTAATTTTTCAAGACTTTTGTTTTCCATGTATTATTTATTATTATTATATATAGAAAAGGGCTGGATTTGTATGGATGGATATGAACTTCAAGTTGGGTGTTTGCATATTTATATGTATATTTTGGTGCTTGTATTTTCTCATGATTTCACACTTTATTTTTTTATATGATTTGTAGGGAAATTTGTTTCTTCATTTTGCTTTGTTGGAGTTTTGATTTTTTTTTCATAAATCACATCAATAACTATATACTCAACAAATTGCTACATAAATCACATCAATAAACATTATAGTCAATAATTTTCTTAGGCATTCTATTTTATTCATCTTTAAATTAAAAGACAGTAAGACACATTTTTCAGTTAGCAAATGTAGAACATTCAATCGTCAAATTAGTTTAGTTGATGCATCCAAATTAATTGACTCAAATCTTTGGCCTCTAAGTTGGCAGACACAACCCTTTGTGATACGATTTCCATCAAGGTTAGCAGACACTGAAGCTTCATTTTTCAAATTGAGAGACATGAAACAATTTGTTATATAATTTCATTAAAATTATCAAACAAGAAACCTTCAACTTCCAAATTAGCAAACACATATACAATTGAATATTTATATATTTCCACCAAAACACCATAAACAATATCAGCAATAAGAACAAACAAATTATGATCCGAAACCAAAAAGTTGGATCCAAACGAGATTTTTTTTTATCAAATTTAAGGGTATTTTTGAAAAAAAAAAAGTTAGGTTTTTTCTTTTCAAAAAAAAAAAACACCAAATGATGGAACTAAAAAATTTATAAAAATATGAGAGTTTTATTTTATAAATAAAAAATATTTAGATTTAAGCAGAAAAATATAAAATATAATGTTTCTTACAAACATTAAACAACTCTATATCACATTTTTAATATTATTATAAATTAACTGAAATTGCTTTATCAATGACCTTCATTATAAAAACATTTTAATTTTTGTATGATATCTTGTCCAAAACATTTTAGACATTACATATCCAAAATATAAAGAATAATATAACAGGTAGGTCATAATTTCTAGGGTTGCTTGTTTGGATGGATCGATTTGATCCGATCTAATCAAGTGAATCCAAATTGATTTCGATTTTCAAAACATGGATCCGAATAGTTCAAAATAAATTCAAATCCGATCCGATCCGATCCAGTTACAATTCGGTTGGATCGGTTTTTATAAATCGGTTTTCAAAAACCGAAACATTTTAAAGTGGCATATAATTATAATATTACCTAATTTTATACAAGAAGCGAAAACAAATTATTTAGTTTTGATTTGAAAATTATAAACAACTACTATGAAGATATATTATAGTTAAATATTTTATAGATAGAAAACTTTTGAAAGATAATACATATTGATGTTTTTTTATCGGGTGAAACGTTTTGAACCTATTTGAAAAAATAAATTACAAAATTAATAGATAACTATAGATATATATTATAAATAAATAAATAATAAATGTTTATTCGGTTTATTTTGGATCATTCGGTTCTTATTTTATAAATCAAAACCAATCCGAAATCCAAAATAATAATTCGGTTTTGTTAAAAAACAATCCAAAAATCCGAATATCCGAATTAAATAGTTCAATACAAATTATGCAGTTAGACAATTCGGTTTTATCCGAAGTTCCCTAATAATTTCTTAAATTTGGTTGCATTTTGGAGATTTTTTAAATACTATATATTATCCCATTTCATTACTATTATTTTTGTTTACAAAACGATGGAAAGACCTGATTTATGTAGCAATTTTTGCGACTTTCTCGATCCAAATCATGTTATCATCGGCGGCGCCTTCAATTTCTTTCCCATTCTACAACGGCAACCACAACCACAACCGCAACCTCAATCACAATTACGGCATTGCTCCTCCTCGATTCGTAATTCGATGTGCAATTGCGTCAGCTTCTTCCCCAAAGAAGAAGTTGTGGAAACAAGGTGAGCACCCGGGCCATGTATCGGAAAATTCATCCAACAGAAGAACGCCGATTAAGAACATTAAGAAGAAGCTCGACCGTAAAGCTAACCTTAATCCTTGGGTAAATACGGTTACTGAAGCCTTATCTGAATCCGTCGACGTAAAACAGTGGTCAAGAGCTCTACAGGTAATCATATCCTTCAATCTAATGTATTTTATTTCGCGAATTAGGACTGACTACTGAAAATGCTGGATCCAAATTCTCCAGGTATTTGAGATGCTGAAAGAACAACCATTTTATCAACCCAAGGAAGGAACTTACATGAAGCTCATCGTTCTACTTGGAAGATGTGGTCAACCAAAACATGCCCGCCACCTGTTCGACGAAATGATCCAAGAGGGACTAGAGCCAACATCACAACTCTACACAGCCTTACTCGCTGCTTATTGTCGAAGTAATCTAATAGATGAAGCATTCAAAATCCTCAACCAAATGAAGACCCTTCCTTTATGCCAACCAGATGTTTACACCTTCAGCATCCTAATGAAAGCTTGTGTTGATGCTGCAAGATTTGAGCTTGTCGAATCCATTTACCACCAAATGGATGAAAGATCCATCACTCCCAACACTGTAACACAAAACACAGTCTTAGCTGGATATGGGAAAGCAGGGAAATTTCAAGAAATGGAAAAGGTGCTTTTGAGTATGCTTGATAGTGATACATGTACACCAGATGTCTGGACAATGAACACGATTTTGAGCTTATTTGGCAACATGGGTGATATCGAATCAATGGAAAAATGGTATGAAAAGTTGAGAAACTTTGGAATCGAACCAGAAACACGCACTTTCAACATTCTAATAGGTGTATACGGGAAGAACAAGATGTATGACAAAATGTCATCTGTAATGGAGTACATGAGGAAGCTTTCATTTCCATGGACAACATCCACCTACAACAATGTAATTGAGGCGTTTTCAGATGTGGGTGATGCCAAGAACATGGAATACACATTTAAGCAAATGCAAGGAGAGGGAATGAGGGCAGACACCAAGACTTTTTGCTGTTTGATTAGAGGGTATGCAAATGCAGGGGTGTTTCATAAGGTGGCAAGTGTTGTGGAGTTAGCTAATGAAATGGAGATTCATGAGAATACAAGTTTTTATAATGCGGTGTTATATGGTTGTGTAAAGGCTGGTGATTTGATGAAGATGGAGGAAGTGTTTAAGAAGATGAAACAGGAAGAATGTAGGCCTGATGCAGTGACTTATTCTATAATGATGGAAGCTTATAAAAAGGAAGCCATGGATGATAAGGTGCATGATTTAGAACAGGAAAGACTGAAGATTGGTGTTTGTTAACGAGGGAAAGGTTTTGTATAAATGTAGATGGTTTTGTTTAGGATAATCATATGTGTTGTCTTCTGTATTACAACAAATGAATTGTTATTTTGTTTTTTGGACTATAGATAAAATTTGACATCATTGTTTTGGCTTTGTCACCATTTAGTCCTTTAAGTTCAAATCATGCTAAATTAGACCATAAAGTTTTGGCTTTGTCACAATTTTATCTTGACAAATATTTTTTTAAAAACATAAATAAATAATAACCTATATAATACATTATTATGTAACGTTTTACTTGTATGGAAACAAATTAGAAAACCTCCAACAATATATATAATTCACTTTTCATATAACATACAATTCCAATCTCCACACTACAAATGTAATTTGAAAAGTGGAATAGATAACATAAATTATTAAATATTCGATATTGATTCGTTTTTACTAAATTATGTAAGTTAGAATCGGCTTCAATGATATGATCTTCGTTAGGACTTGTGAGAATACTACCTTCAACATCAAGTATTTTTTTTCCATGTTCATCAAGTGCGTCTTCAAGTGATTCTTGATCTTGAAATATTGTGTTCACAGCTAACCAAATAGCTCTTCAAGCAAACACAAACTTCCAAATATTCATCCAGCTAAAACGACGTAATCTTTTCCCTTAGTTGCCACCAATCGATAATATTAAATTGGGAATATTGTTCTTGGATACTAGCTAGGGCTCATTTTTTTTTTCTTCTTAGTTTAATTGTCCCTTAAGCTTCAGTATTTGTGGTAACATTTTTTTTGCTTAATTGGGTTTTGTTTTTTGGATGCTAGCTGTTAAATGCCAATTTCAAATTCAATGCGAATTGCAAGCTCTTGTGGGGTAAGGGTTCATTGAACCTTTCTCTGGTGTCTGGTATCTGGCTTTTCAGAAAAAAAAAAAAAAAAAAAAAAAAAAAAAAACACTTATAAGAATAAAGCAGTGGATCGATGTGGATGTGGATGAAACTTGAATACAACGTGTATCCGGAGGCAAATCAAGTATTGGTTTTACATTAATAAAGCTACTATTTTAGTCGTGTTTGGATTGGTCCTGGAATCAGTCAATCGATGCATTTTCTAGTTCTTTTCAGGTCGTTGACCTTGACTTCAAGTCATAAACACACATATACATATTTGACGTGGATAAAGGGTTTATTTTTAATCATTGCTGGTCCACCACTGACTCCACTAGGTTCTAAATTTTAGTTATTTAAATAAAAAGATTATCAGAAAAATAATTACACAAGTCTTTTTCTAATAATAAAACTGTCATATATTCATTTTCGGTAATTTATTTAAAAGCGTTCATAAAATCCACCTCATTGTCTTTCATTTTATCATTTTATGCTACTTATTTAAGCATGATCTAAGTTTATATATTTATTTATATGCAAGATATACAATATAAGTATATAACTATTAAAAACACGAAAATTGCATAACGAAAACAGAGGTTTTTATATATGTTTTAACTTAATTTATACTAAGGTGATCTTACTTGCTATGTGACTACTATATGTATGTTGTTGCATCCATGAAACATATTTTGAAAGTATTTTCACATGGGGAAAATATCATATTTGAATAAAAACTTGTTTAAGCATCCTATTTTTTGTATATCACTTATTCACTTAATTATAGGTTGACTTGAATGTTTCTCGACAACTATTACGATTAAATCCTATTGCCGGTATAGGTTACCACTTTCAATATTGTTTACCGTGCAAGCTAATAATGTTTAAGAGATTAAATTTTCAAGCTCGTTCCATGGTTTTATATGGGATAACAGTCATTATACATATTTTCAAAACATCGATATTTTTTACCATGCCTTTAAACGAGTTTTGGGTGTAGTACTAGTACCATGTTTATGCCATTAAACGATGAGGACCCTCATAATGCAATGGATTTGTTTGGAGTGTAAAGAACTTGCGTTGGGAATCTAAAAGCACATTCACTATATTTGGTTGAATTTGGAAATGGTTATTTCTAATGCTTCTCATATAACTTATAAGTCCAAATGATTTTAGAAATGTTTTTGGGAGTTTTACTTTAAAATTGAACTATTGCCACTATCCAATTTCATTATAAAGTTTAATTATGAGTTTACTTTCTAGGTTTTTCAACTCTAACATTACTATTTTGACATATACTCACAATATCATATTGGAGCTTGGGATAGTGAAGAAATCATGGATATTTAAAAGGCCACATACCTTGTGATGGTATCCTCAGACTATTGTTTTGATTTATTTGTACACCCTCATATACTAGGTTTACAAACTTGGATTGTTTTATTTCACTTTTAGGATCTAATTTCCTAAACATCTATTTTAAAATGATTAAACACTTTCAAAGATAACTTAATTACTTATAGCCCATACAAGATGTGTTTCACGATCATGAGTTGATCGGTAAAGAGACCACAATCTGATAAAGAAATCATGAAAAAGAACTTACAAGAAAAACACTTTATTCATAGGTTGAAAACTATAAATATTGGTGTCACGAGGGCTCACATGCTAATGTGTAGTTTAAAGGGTTGAATGATTTTTGGTGATTATAATAATTTCTGAAGGGACATGAATTGTTTTATCGACAATGTAGATGCAAAAATATTTGTTGAAAAGAGGCAAAACAAGAAAGATCAAGTGTCAAACTTTTTGTTTAAGATGTTATCTGGTTATGATGCTTATAAAAACAATTTCACATTAAACAACATAATAAAAACAATATCATATGATAATATTATCATGTGTATTGAACTTTTTGTAACCAATTCTACATCAAGAGGGATAAGAAAATATTACCTATAATTGCAGTCAATAACACAACCAAAATGTCCACAATTGAACCTATCTACAAGGTCACACCCCCGACAACAATCAACAAGTATGAAAGACACCTAGTTTGTGTATGAGGAAATTCTTCTAGAACCCTGTTTAGGGACATGGTTTGGGTTGCCAAGGAGAGACATAAGGAGAAGGCCACAATTTTTTATTTTATGTGTCTCTCTAGGGTAAATGGAGGTTCATATTTGTTGTTCACCAAAACCTTAAATGTAAGAACCTGAAATTTAGAAAAATTTGACTTTTATTCCAATATTGACCAAAAGGGCAAAATAGTCAATTATAAGAAAAAGATGAGAATATGAAGTTGTGACTTCATGAAAATAGCCAATAAGAGTTTAAATCACTTAAAAGAGGTTAGATGAGTAAGTTCAAGAGAAAGAATGCATGAAAAGATGAATTTTTTTGTCAAAAGGATAAAATGTGAATTTTATGCTTTTAGGCCAACTTCATGACTTAATAGATTAAGACTTGTATTAAGTCAGTGAGAAGTGACTTAATATAATTATAGAGTACGTTCCCACCTTCATGTGGATATAAAGAACATAGAAAATGAGTTAGAACGAAGAAGGTATGTGCTTTAGAAGTTGGGACAAAAATATCCCAAACCTGGAATGGAATCAGCACGGAGTGGTGAGGGTTAAAAGCGATTCAGAAGAAGTCTTTCGTGTTAAAGAAGTAAGCAATGTACTATGCACCAAGTCGTGGTGGGAAAACTAGGATGCTATGAGAAAAAGTCGCCACAACACGGAGAAGAGAAGACCACAGGGTCATTTAGACCACGACGACATGGTGAAGTCTTCACCACGGTGTGGTCACGCAATCAGAACATAGGTTTTAAACTTGATAGAGCCTCATTTCAAACCAAAACTCCCCAAATCAATTGAGAGCTCAATGCAGGCAATTTTAGTGTTGGCATGTGTGACATCCCCAAAATCACGGCCAGAAAAGACCGGTTTCATTTATGCTTTTAAATAAAATCAGAGTAATCCTTTGATTAAAAGAGTTGCAGAATTTGTTCCCAAAACAAAATATGATAAGAATTTATCAAAGCATTTCATAAAGAAATGTATTTTCATTATATAACAAAACCTCGGGATGTCATGTTCCGATATAGACCAAAAGCATAAACAATACGAAATAGACCTTACAACAGTTACATATAACTACAGGTCTATAATCCAAAAATATCTTGACAATGTCATCCAACTTATGCCCTCGCGCCACTACCTGTAATACAAAGAAAAACTGAGTGGGTCAGGCTTGGGAGCCTGGTGAGCATATAGGGTTTTCAACCCACAATAAATAATTATATTTAATTTCACCAACCAACAATAACCCGATTACCCATTCCCGTTATCCTCACTTTATGTCCCTAAAACAACAACTATTACAAGGGACCTAATCTAGGATTTTCATCGGGACGGACATTACTGCAAAGGGGTTTCCTTAACAATAGATGTCCTAAAGGCAACCATGAGGGGGATAGAGTACACCGGTGAACACATCGTTCACAACACCTACAAGTTATGAACATGCTAGTGTTCTACTGGACTGTCTAGAAAGAGTCTGTGGTCGTCATCCATACTCCGCTAGATGACTAGATCAAAAACAACATCGAGGCCTCTCATCATTTTATTTCATCACACAACAACTGTCTATCCATGTTCTACCCAACATATTAGTAGATAAAAATATATACATTTATATACAACTTAAAACCTGTACAAAACATCCATTCAACAACTAGTTCAAATAATCAAATAATATATAAATAAACACATAGCATGTATTTTATAAAGAATACTCCATATCTATGTGTTAGAAGAAAATGAATATACACTCACTTGATCAGAAGATGATCGGACAGCACTACGGCTCTAAGAGTAGTATCCTGCGGTGAAACCGGGAGATCTTCACACACCGGGCTTCTCGCGGGCAGGGCTTCGGCTCGGAAACTCTTTTCTTTTCGGGATATTCGGTGCTTCGGGACTCGCTTCGGGTCTCGGGATGATACCGGGGCTTCGGGGGTACTTCGGGATGGCTATAGAGAGTATCGGGAGTGAGAGAGAAGAGATAGAGCAACCAAAATCGGCTGACCCTCGATTTCTATTTATAGGGCCAACATTCGGGATTCACGTCGTGAGTTTCCAATGCTCACGTCGTGAGCCTAGTAGGTCACTGGGTTCGTCACTCGTCCACTTGCTCTGGAAGACGTCCATCACTTGCTCACGTCGTGAACACTGTGCTCACGTCGTGAGCTCCGACACAGCCTCAAATTTTGTGTTCCGAACTTCATAAATTCATATCTTTCGCATACGAGCTCCGTTTTCGACGTTCTTTATATCCACGTGTAGGTGAGATCATGCTCTACAACTCTCGTTTAGACTCCGTTGGCTAATTTTGACTTTATTTTTATTATATTATTTTTAGTAGGTCGGGACAAGAAAACTCCGTTAGAAAATCATATCTTCTTCATCTGACATCCGTTTTCGTCTGTCTGTTCACCGTTGGACTACTATCGACGAGATCTTCGATTCTTGTTTAGATTGTTTCGTCTAGAAATCACTCGATCTCATATTCGAACTTCGGGTTGCATACTGCTAAGTCGAAACTTCGAAAAATCATAACTTCCTCATACGAAGTCAGATTTAGACGTTCTTTTTATGCACGCTCTCGGTTTAACATATTCTACGACTTTCGTTTAGATCACCAAGGCTAGATATCGCTCTATCTTAAATTCGTATTTTACGTCATACAGCGTCGTGCCGGTTCTGTCGCGAAACTTCGACATGTCATAACTTCTTCGTTATAACTCGGATTTCGGCATTCTTTATATATTCGGAAACCTTGTCACGACCACTTCGTCTTCATGTATCGATATCGGTTTTATCTAACATTTTATTTTGACGCTTATTTTTATCCTTAATTCATTTAAGTCACACAATTAAGCACAAAACACATAATACTCAAATAATACATCTTTATTATTTCAAAATGAGTTACAAGGTTAACCTAGCCTATTACATCAACATTAATGCCTAGCCCAGAAACACGGGCGTTACAACATGGAGGCAAGAGAAGCTAGAGATAGAGCTTAACAAGGATTTTCATCCTTTATTTATTAAGCTAAAGATTTCTCCATTTTATGGAAATTGTTAGTTTGTGTAGATTGATTGAATTGATTAACCTATAGCTTGATTATGATGTAAATGAGAGTGTTTAGAAGCTTTAATCAAGCTTAGAAAGTGATTTCCATGGTGGAATCAATTCAATGAGAGTTAGGGTTTGAAACACTAACTAGCGAGATTATGAATTGATTCATTAGATGTGGATTATAACACATTAGGTATCACGGGGGTGCTTAATTCATTGGTCGGAATAGATTAAGAGGTAGAAAATGTGAAGTTAGAAATATGATCCATTAAGAGGTCACTTTGACCATAAGAGTCATTAAGCTCTTAATAGGCTAAGACAAGTATTAAGAAACTTGTATATGTATATGAATAGGCATAAGAGCAAAGAAGGTGGATCAATAATGCATCAATTGAAGAAATGAGCCAAAGGGGTAGTTAGTCTTCACTAACTAACAAAGTAAGTTATAATTTTCACACACACACACACACACAAATACACACACACACACACTCTATATATATATATATATATATATATATGTTGTTATATATAATTATATATGTATGTATGTTTGTATGTGAGAGTCATGTAACTGAGCATGACAAAGAGAAAGAAAGAAGAAGATTATATGTACTATAATCTTATGTACGATTATATACTTGTGGTTATACACTTAAGATCATGTATCTGATCATGTGTGTATAACCAAAGTATATAGAGATGTATATAGAAAGAACAAGGGTATTATGAGTAATACCTTGAGAGTAGACACATAAAGAATGGGAATATATCTATTATAATCCTAAGTACAAGTATATGATGATGAGAAAAGGTATACGTAGATACCTAAGAGAATATAGATAGAGACAGAGAATGAATATATGTAGTATAATCATAAGTATATGTATGTATGTCTAGACATGAATGGTATTATATAAAATACCTATATGTTATTAGACATAGATAATGAACAAGTACTTAATGAGTTAAGAATTAGATGTGTAATAGAATATCTATGAGATAAAGAGATGGAATGTCCATGGGACAAGTATTATATGATGAGTCACATAATGGAGATAAAGATGTTTAGAAAGATGATTCATTCGGAAATGTGATAGAGGTTCCTCCGGGGACAAAAGTATGATTCCTTCGGGAATGAGGTGATGGTTCCTTAGGAAACATAGATAGATGATCCCTTTGTGCAGGGCCGGCCCATGGGCCTGGGCAAGCTGGGCGACCGCCCCGTGCCCCCAAACGCTAAAGGGCTCCATATTTATACCTGTTATTGGGTTATATTAGTTGCAGCCCATATTTTTTAAGCCTATATTAATCACAGCCCATATTTTTTTGGCCCAAAATTAACTCCTACACACTGCGCCCAAATTGAACTGCGCCCAAATTGAAGAAGCGGGAGTGACGGAGTCTGACCTACCGTGTTTGAGTTTCTCGGTTCCAATTTCCAAGACTCAATTGAATCTTCGACAGTTCGACTTCTCTTCAGCTTCGCTAGTTCGCTTCCATGGAAAATCCAAACGACACACCATCTCTAACGGTTAGTTCTCGATTCTCCTTCTTCTATTTCTAGTTCAAGACTTCAAGTTTATCGGTTACCCTTCTCCAATCTCCTCATCTTCTCTGAATTTTGATTTTCTGATTCGCCATCGCCGATTAGTCGATTACGAATTACATAATACTCATTCTCTATTTCTCTTTTATTTTCCAATTTCATATTTCTGAAATAGCTGGTGGAGTGGTGCTGTGGTGGTTCTTTTTCTGATTTCTGAATCGTTTGGTGAATCCGTGAATGGTGAATTCAGATTTCGTATGAACTTTGAAGACTGAAGTACAGTACAACGCTTTGATTGTGAGTCTAATTTTTTAATCTGTGAACTATTTGTCTATTTTGTTAAGAGTAGGCAATGGAATGTGATTTAATTATTGATTTTGATTAAATAAACTTCTGTAATGTTGATTTTGTTATGAATGATTAATCAGATTTGAGATTTGAGATAATAAGATATGAGATAAATTTTCTAATTTCTTTGTTTAACTGTTTTTTATGTTCAGATAATAAGATTTGAGATTGCTCAAAGATTATTAACAGCTAAGCTGGTTACAGACTTACAGCCTACTGCCTACAGGTAATTTCTTTTTAAAAAAAGTTAATCTATTTTCTGTGATTTTGCTAAATTTGAAATTTCTCATATTTAAAGATTATTTTGTATTTTTAATCTTCAGATTTCTCATTGCTTTGGGAACAAAGGATTAAGGATATACAATCTTATAAACAAGCAACAGAAAGTCAATTGCTGAGCAGCCACATTAGCCATCAGGTAGTCTACTTTCCCATTATTTTGTTAAGTTGTTTTTTGTGAATCTGTGTGATTGTTTGTTATCGGTTATCTTAATTGTTATCTGTTAAAAATGCCTCCTAGAAAATATATGTCTGGAAGTAAAAAAACAAAAAATTGAACAATTAAATGATTCTAAAAAAGGATCTATGAATAAGTTTGTAAAAAAAATAAATTCTTCTAATGTAGAAGATAATGTTGCACATAAAAATGGTTTAGGTGAAGAAGATAATGTCATACATGAAAATGTTTCAAATGAAAATGTTGTTATTGATGATGAAATTTTTAATAATGAAGATGTTAATTTTTCTCATGAAAATGTTAATATTACAAATGAGAATGAAAATGAAAATGGCATGAATAATAACAATGAACAATTTATTCCACCTTTAGATATATATGATCCTAGTAATTGGAATAATCTTGATAATAACTTAAGAGATCTTTTGATTGAAAAAGGGCCAATAAGAGAAACAAATTTTGTGTATCCTAAAGATAATTTATCTAGACATTTTTCTTATGCTTCTTATACTAGAAAGTTAAGTAATGGTGAGACGAGTGATCGAAAATGGCTAATTTACTCAAAACAAGCTGATAGAGTGTTTTGTTTTTGTTGTAAATTGTTTTAAACCTAATAATTATGTTACTAAAATTTCTTTAGCAAATGATGGATTTAATGATTGGAAACATCTATTTGATAGACTTAACGAACATGAAAATAGTTCCGAACATCTTTTTTGTATGGATTCTTGGGATGAAGTAAAAACAAGATTGGATAATAATAAAACAATTGATAAAGATTTACAAAATAAATTTTTAACTGAAAAAGAACGTTGGAGGCAAGTTTTAAAAAGAATAATTGTTGTCATCAAATATTTGGCAAAATACAATTTGGCTTTTCGAGGTTGTAATGAAAAACTTTTTCAAGAATCCAATGGTAATTTTTTGGGAGCAATTCAAATGATGGCAGAATTTGATGTTATAATGCAATAGCATGTTAGACACATAGAAAATCATCAAACTCATCTTCATTATTTAGGGCACAAAATTCAAAATGAAATCATTTCTATTTTAGCTAATAAAGTTAGAAATTCTATAATTAATATTATAAAAGAATCAAAATATTTTTCTGTTATCCTTGATTGTCACCCCAATGTTAGCCATCAAGAACAAATGACTCTAGTTATTCGATGTGTGAACATGTCTAATAATAAAATAAAAGTTGAAGAATTTTTTATAGAATTTTTGAAAGTAGAAAACACATCAGGTTTAGGACTTTTTAATGAGTTATTAAATGCAATTAAATCATATGGTCTTAATATTGATGATGTAAGAGGACAAGGTTATGATAATGGTTCTAACATGAAAGGAAAACACCAAGGGGTTCAAAAACGATTACTTGAAATTAATCCGAAAGCATTGTTTATGCCATGTGCTTGTCATAGTCTTAACCTCACGGTTAGTGATATGGCTCATTCTTGTGCTAAATCTATTTCTTTTTTTGGAGTTTTGCAACACATTTTTGTATTATTTTCGGGTTCAACTAAAAGATGGTCAATATTACTTGATAAAGTCCCTAACTTAACGGTAAAATCTTTATCTAATACTCGTTGGGAGAGTCGAATAAAAAGTGTCAAAGCCATTAGGTTTCAAGCTCCTCATATAAGGGATGCCTTGGTAGAATTATGTTCATCATGTGATGATGCAAAGTCTAAAAGTGAAGCTGAAAGTTTAGTTCATGCTATTGAAAGTTATGAATTTTTACTTGGTATGGTAATTTGGTATGATATTTTATTTGCTATTAATAAAGTTAGTAAGAAAATGCAAACCAAAACTTTGTGTATTGATGCCACAATTGATCTATTAAAAAATATGATGACATTTTTTAAAAATTATAGAAATGAAGGTTATGCCCTTAGTATAGATAATGCTAAGGCCATTGCATCGGATATGGATGTTGAACCTATATTCCTAAAAAAACGACAAATTATTAAAACAAAACAATTTGATGAAACTAATTGTGAAAATATTTCACTATCACCCGAAGAATCATTTAGAATCGAGTATTTTATATATATTGTTGATGTGGCAATTGCGTCATTAGAAAGTAGATTTGAGCAATTAACAAACTTTGAAAATATTTTTGGATTTTTATATGATTCAAAAAGGTTAAAGTCATTGGATGAAATTGAACTTAAAACAAGTTGTACTAATTTTGTAAATAAGTTTACTCATAATGACTTATGTGATGTGGATTTAAATGATTTTATTACGGAACTTAAAGTATTAATAAAGACTTTGCCAAATGTTGTTATGTCATCGATTGAAATTTTAGAGTTTGCCAAAGGTAAAGATTGTTATCCAAATGTTTGTATTGCATATAGAATTCTATTAACCATACCTGTTACTGTAGCATCAGCAGAAAGAAGTTTTTCAAAACTAAAATTATTAAAAAATTATTTGAGATCATCAATGTCACAAAAAAGATTAAATGGTTTGGCTATGTTATGCATTGAAAAAGATTTGTTGGATAATATTGAACTTGATTCTATAATTGATGACTTTGCATCTAAAAAAGCTCGTAAATGTAAATTTCTTTAGTTTTTTCTTTGTTATGTTTATGTATTATGGTTCAGAGCATGTTTGGCCTTTTATTATTTTTTTTGTATTAATAGTTGCTAGGTTGTTTGGCTTTCGGGGCCTGTCCCGAAGCCCTTTTTTTTCATAGGTGGGGAGTCCCCAGCCTTCAATTGTATTATTTTTTTAATTAATAAAAATTTCCGGAGGTACCGCCCTCCTTTACAAGAAAAAAAATTTATAAGGGCGCCAATTTTTCTTTTTGCCCCGGGCCCCAAAATGTCTAGGACCGGGCCTGCCTTTATGGGATGTAGATAGATGATTCATATGTGAATAAAGATTGTGTATTGTTAGAAAATATAGGGAAAAGGTTCCATGAGTGGAACAAGGTAATGAAGTGTTTTTAAGAACTCAAAGATAATCCGTGAGGGATTAAAAGTAAGGAATCCGTGGATAAATTCAAGAGAAAAAAAAGAATGTCAAGGGATCCGAAGGATCGAGATGAGAAGTATGTGATGAAGTAAGATGCGTATGAGAAGGCATGCTAAGAGTTAGATATATGAGAAGAACATAGTAAGAGATAGAGAATAACATGCATAGAGCATAGAGAATGGCATAGAAATATGAGATGTGATATAGTATATATAAAAAAATAAAGATAAGGGTAAAGAAGATATATAGATAGAGTATGTGCAGAGTATGAGATGAGACTGAGAAGAGGCTAAGGAAGATAGAAGAGATAGATTAATGAGAAGAATATTAGTGTGTGCTTTTAGAGATCAAGAGTATAAGATAGAGTATGCGAATGAAAGAATAGAATGTTAATGCATGAGAAGGGATAGAAGAAAGAGGCATATGAGATGAGAAAAAAAAACAAGAGTAAAGAAACATAATAGAAAGATGCATCAAGAAAAGAAAACAGAAAGATAGAATATGTGACAAATATAGAAAAATTTGAAGAAAAGTAGATGAACATGAAAACAGATTAAAAGATAACTCATCAAACATTGTTGTATGATATTGTAGAGATGTTTTATGTTTTGTAAGTTCAGGTAGCTGCCATGGTACAAGAGGAGAAGACACAAGAACACAAGGACCTAGACTAGAATATTTAGCTGTAATTCTTATATTTGGTGTTCTAATAGGTCTAAGTTGTCTATTGAAGGGTCATATTTTTATCTTTCTATCTATATCTCTATGATAGCACAAATCAACCTTTCTCTTTCTACCTCTTCTATCTTTCAATCATCCACAACTATGAGAACGATCGTCTTTATATCCTACATCTTTGACTACAAGACACAATACATACGGTACGAACCTATACAGGTAAAACATACCTCCACCTAGAGATGCGTCCTCAATTTGCCTTTACCGGTTACATGGGATGTTATCACGGGTACCGGGTGCCCACATCGACCAATGCCGAGATCATTACCATTACCCTAATGTTTTTTTAGAATTTTTTTTCTAAAATTGATTAAATAACTAAAGTTAACAAAATAATCAAAGTACTCTATACGTGGCCAATGCCAAGTGAACTTGTTTTGAGTTGTACAAATGTTCCAGTGAAAACTTTTTGGCCCTTGACACGTCATTCCACGTCTACACAAACCCACGTAGCCAATGCTAAGTCAGGTCATAGATACCAAATCCTCTTTATTCTGGTGTGGACACAACTTTTGACTTCCCTCTCTATCTCTATTATATTTTTCTCTTTATACTTGCCTTCCTCTCTCGAGACTGACACACTTTGGCTCTAGGGTTTTTTTTTCTTCTTCAAGAATCTTTGGTTTCTGTTTTATGAATATTTTTTTCATCTGGGTAATTGACTTTTAGGCGAAACATCAAATCTTGTTATTTTTTTATTCTAATCCTCTCTTATTCGATGACCCTTTTCGTTTTGTGAATGTTCTTCACTCAGATTACACCAAGAAGACTACCGTTCATGAGAGTTTGATTGATGGCTGACACAAAATGTTACATTCCCAATCAATTGTTAGGTTAGTTCTTTCTCTTTATACATAATCTGTTATATTCAATTCGAAGTGTTGCGGACTCTGTTTCTCTCATATGATCGTCTCGTCGTTGTATTGGCAATTTAGCACATAAACCAGCTCGATTTAAAGAAAACGAAAGAACATGATCGTACAAAAAAACCCAATCAATAATCGGTGCAGATTTCCCCCCCCCCCCCCCCCCTTTTTTGCGCAAAATCGAGGAGCCATGGTGCAACGGTACGGTACTGTTCTTGGTACACCGGCGCCTTCGCCTGCCGTTCTGCAATCGTATTCAGAATATCGGAAACGAAATGGTTCCAAATTGAAGAACACGAAAACGTTGATCAAATTTGAATTTAGCTCTCTTGATTTCTTTAATCTGTTTTCTCGGTGTTGGTTGCATGTGAAATTTTGGATTCAATATCAGGTTTATATGTTTTTATACACTTGTTTTCATGGAATTGTGGCAGATTTGGATCAAATACAGCAAGAAGCACAGCATCGGTGGTTGCGACCTGCTGAAATTTGTGAAATTCTAACCAACTATCAGAAGTTTCAACTGAGACCTAGTCCACCTGTCATGCCACCAGGTATCCCACCTATGCTACTTTAACATATACACATATGCATATAGATTACTCATCTTATAACTACTAAACATTGTCACTCTAATTTCATGATAGCTGGTTCTTTATTTCTCTTTGATCGAAAAGTGATTCGATACTTTCGAAAAGATGGTCATCGTTGGAGGAAGAAGAAAGATGGAAAGATTGTTAAAGAAGCTCATGAAAAATTAAAGGTGTTCATGTTTATATAACTTTAACTAATACTTTGAGTCTTGATATAATACTTGCTGTTATTTTCATTTTATAGGCAGGCAGTGTGGATGTTCTTCACTGTTACTATGCACATGGAGAAGATAATGAGAACTTTCAGAGAAGAAGCTACTGGATGCTTGATAAGTTAGTCTTTTTTTTTTCAGCAACGTTCCAACTTCATTTCTTACTTTATATATATTCTTACTTGATCTTTATAATGTTTTAGGCAGTATGAGAATATTGTTCTTGTGCACTATAGGGAGGTTAAAGAGGTAAATTTCCAAAAGCCTTTGGTAGATGATCGTATTTATGTGGACTAAAGTGTCATCCTTGATTCGTCATACACAGGGATACAAGTCAAGTTTCTCCCATGGGTTAAATCCAGATTCAAGAACACTGCTTCAAAACTCTCAAAGCAGTGAACAAACACCACATACTTCATATGGTTATGATATGAATTCAGTTGATAAAAACGAACAATCAGTGTCTTCAATATCAAATAACGAGCACTCTTCACAAGATTTTGGGATCGATTCATTTACAACTGATTTGCTATCTTACAAACTAACAGATGCTAGGTTAGATTCTGACACACATTCTCAAGATTTCTTGAACTCCGGGAATGGCTTTTTTTCTGATCATGAAGTTGCATCACAGGTAACTTTTCAGATTGTTTCTTTCTCGAATCTTGGTTGCATATTAATGGCAGTGTCAATGCAGGTCGATGTAAATACTGAAGTGATAAACTTACAAGATAATGATGCTGGAGGACTGAAAAAGATGGACAGCTTTGGAAGGTGGATGTGTAAAGAATTGGGTGGAGAGTTTGATGATTCCCTGATGGCATCCGATTCCGGGGTTTACTGGAATGCAATTGAAACCGAAACTGGAAACAACGATAAAACCGAAGTCTCGAGCTTATCACACCATATGCAGTTGAATACAAGCCCTGTGGGTCCCTCTTTAGCCCAAGAACAGCTCTTTACTATAACCGATTTTGCACCAGATTGGGCGTATTTAGAAACAGAAACAAAGATTTTAATAACAGGGAATTTCTTGGGTGACAAAAAACGTATGAATGACATAAAATGGTGTTGCATGTTTGGTGAAATCGAAGTGGCAGCTGAACTTTTGACAGAAAATGCCATTAGATGTCAGGTTCCTTTACGTGCTGCAGGGCGTATTCCATTTTACATTACATGTAGCAATCGATTAGCTTGTAGTGAAGTGCGTGAGTTTGAGTATATTGATAGGTCAACAAGATTAACAACAGATGATCATCATCATGATGATGATAAAACTTGGGATGAAGAGGAATTCGGTTTAGTAATTCGTCTTTCAAAGTTACTATCTTTGGGGGTTGAAGTGAACAAATGGTTAGACTGCAAGGTGGTAGATTGTGAAAAATGTAAGATGAAGGATGTGTTTGATTCGATTATAAGAAACAAAGAATGGTGTTCAAATAGAATCACAAAGGAGTTGCTAATACAGAATTTGCTGAAAGATAAACTTTATGAGAGATTAGTTTATGAAGTCCATGAAGCATGTGAAGGATTGCGTGTGTTGGATGAAAAAGGACAAGGTGTTATTCATTTGGCCGGAGCTCTTGGTTATGAGTGGGCGGTTGCTCCGATCACCGCCACCGGTGTCAGCCCTAATTTCAGAGATTCACGTGGCCGGACCGCCCTCCATTGGGCTTCACTTTATGGCAGGTTTTGACTTTTGATCCATTTTTATAAGTCAATGATCAAAAAGAGCATCATTTGCTTGAATCTTTGTGTTATGAGAAAGTGTGTTTTTTGCAGAGAGGAAACAGTGGTGGCACTGGTGAAATTTGGTGCGTATGCAGGGGCGGTTGATGACCCAACACCTATGAATCCAGGTGGACAAACGGCTGCTGACCTGGCATCGAGTAAAGGGCATAAAGGGATTGCTGGATATTTGGCAGAAACTGATCTCACCACTCATCTTTCAGCATTGTCTGTGAAGGACAAGGACAAGAATGGTGTCAAAAGTGATGCGTTAGTGGATGATGATGCTACACATTCACATTCTTTAAAAGGGTCACTTGCAGCAGTGAGAAGATCAGCACATGCAGCTGCTTTAATTCAAGATGCTTTCAGAACTCGTTCTTTCAATCAAAGGCAACAACAAGCAACAAAGGCAGAAACTGAAGAACTTGTTGCTATTGCTTCTTCTTCTTCTTATTCTTCTTTACAGAAGGTGAAGAAAACACGTGATTATGAAGACTATTTGCATCTGAACATTGCAGCATCAAAGATCCAGCAAAAGTACAGGGGGTGGAAAGGAAGGAATGAGTTCTTAAAGATTCGTGAGCGCGTTGTCAAGATTCAGGTAAAGTGGTGTTGGTTTTTTTCATGATGTTAATTTAAGTGGTATTCTTATTTATTTATTTTTAATGTTTTAGGCACATTTTCGTGGGCATAAAGTTCGGAAGCATTATAAAAAAGTGGTGTGGTCTGTTGGGATAGTGGAGAAAGCGATACTCAGATGGAGACGAAAGAGCCGTGGGTTGCGAGGATTCCGGTCGGAATTGAAAGCTCCGGAATCGGAATATGATTTCCTGAGAATAGGTCGGAGACAGAAATATGTTGGAGTGGAAAAGGCGTTGGCTAGGGTGCATTCCATGGCTCGGAATCCTGAAGGCCAGGAACAGTACATGAGGCTCGTGGGGAAGTTTGAAAAGGTAATGACACTGATACTGTTAATTGTTAATGTGGTGGTGGTGATTGTGATGTTTTTTGTGTTTGACAGTTGAGCCATGAACATGAAGATAGCAGCAAATGACGTTGAGTTTGAGAGTTTGTAAGTCTAACCCTTAGGGCCTAGGGTGTAGGGAGTCTAATTCTAGTATGCATGCATATATAGATATAAATAGAAATATGAATATGAATATGAATATGAATATGAATATATAAAGTGAAATTGACGAATAGGTGAGAGGAGAGGAATGTGTTTAGATTGGATTGGAGTTACAAGTAGAGTGAGTACATTGATGATTACAAAAAGAAGAAAGTAGAAAAAGCAAAAAGGATGGTGGAAAGAGACGGAAGCACTGATCCTGTGTGTGCCTCCCCTATACCTCCTTCAACTGTACCTGCACCTGCAATTTTTATCGATTAATCCATAACTAATAATAGAATCAGCCTTGAATCTATCTGTTTCTTTAAATCTGCAAATTTTTATCGATTAATCCATGCACTTTAACTTGTGGGTTTAACAAAAAGGATTTCGAGTAAAGGTCCAAAAGTTTTGACTCCAGTATCTTGTAACAACATTTGTGAGTCCAAACTCCAAGGCCCCTAATGTTCTATTAACATATAATTTCTCCATTAAACTTTATTCAACTTTAACATGTTTTGAAAAAAACTTTTAATACATAACAACATGAATCACATTAATATAAGCAATATAGTTAATGTATCATTGTTAAAATAAAAAAAATTCCCAAATTGAAATTTAAATCAAATTCTCACAATGCACCAAACACTATACCATCCTTTAGACGCAATCTTTTGTTCCTGATTTTTTTTTTAATGAAAGGAAGTAAATGATGGAGGAAAATGGAACGGAAGTAAATGATAGAGAAATACAAATAATTAAGTGTCTGTTTTTGACTTTTTGAGTTGGAGCGAAATATAATGAAATGAAAGAATTTGAGGTTTTGACACGGAAAGAATTAATCTAAACATTTTTTTTTTACAAAGACAAAATGTTTTAAATAACCAACTACTTTATAAAGATACAAATTATATGATGATTAATTATTTAAATCTTTTGAAAAAATTACGGCATCTAGAAATACATTTTTATTTTTTATTAAAGTAATAATAAATGGGAATAAATCATTTTATAAAAGTGGCTTTTGAGAAAAATACAGTTTGCTAAATTATGATGTGACAACTAAAAAACATATTTTGGAAACTCACCACATTCTCTTGTGGAGTTAACGGCGGCGGAGCAAATGCACAGCGTTCCTTCAGTTTCAACGTCAAACCCACAAGTCCCACCGGATTTCCGGCAGCGATCACACCCAGTATCCGGCAAACCATACGACAGCTTCATCCCGTACGACCAATCCAATGGCTTCTCCCCCTTCAACTTATCAGCATCATAGAACGTCGTATAATGCGTGCAATCCAGTATATTCATACTCATAAACTTCACAGTGTTGTATGACGTAAAGCAACACGCCGGAGGAGTGTCGTTGGATAGCATCTGAAAAATCTTGAACGACGTGCAGGAACCATATAGCTCATCACACGAGTGGTCGTCGGAGAAGTTGAAACAAAGGGATTTGTAGTGGTTGAGAACCGGAGAGTCGATGGAGCAGTTCATGAGAGCGAAGACGGTGTCCGGAGAAGGAGGAATGAGGGCGGACTGGACGTCGGACAAGACAAAGTCGTGGTGGGGTTGAAGGATGGTGCAGGTGGACATGGAAGGGTCGTAGATGGTGAGAGATTTGGAGGCGTAATCGATGGACTCTACTTTGTAGCTGCCGGAAGGGGTCTCGAAAAAGAGATCCGTGGTGGAGATGGTGGTGTTGGTGGCAAATGTGGTGGAGCAGTTAAGCATATTCCGGTAGAGAGGAGCACCGCAGCCGTCATCGACGGCGAAAGGATAGTCTATTTCGATATTGCCGCATGAATTCCGACAAAGGGGGAGAGAGTGACATAAAAAAGGTAAAAGAAAGAGGAGATACACGAGAAACAGTGAAGTCATATTTTGTGTAGGGAGAGAATTGAGAGAATGAAATGTGAATGCTTTCGGTGGAAATAGGAAGAAAAAATGATTTCCGCAAATTGCTCTTTAAAGCTGCTTCTTTTTATTTCCTTTTGACTTTTTGGCCCCCTGTCAGGAGTTGATGATAACTTGATAGGTTGTACGCCCCAGAAAAGAAAAAAGTTCAAATAAATTTGAATGAATGTTCGATCCTATTTTTTTTTTAGAAAAATGGGTTAATTATTAAACCAATTATTATCGATTTGCTTTTTAAAACATTAAAGTTCTAAAGTTATTTGATTAACAATGTTTTAAAAACATGTTTGAACCGGATGGACCGGGAACCAAGGCCGAGAACCATTCAACAACGATCAGTTTTATGTTAATTGTTACATCGGATCGAACTGGACGGTTTTTTTAAAAACCGGTTTGAATCGGTGTGATAGAACACGTGTCAAAACTCGTTACAGATTGACATGTGACAAAATTATTTTCATTTATTATAATAGATTCAACCAAACACACACGACTTCAATTCTTTCCATTAAATTTATGAACTTTTTCATATCATCACACGTGGTAATCAAGATTTGTGACATACGCCGAATGATTGACAGTCAAAGGTCTTCGACTTTTGAGGTCCATAATAGGGTCTATAAGTTACGCAAGCGGCTTCGCAAATCTTTAAACTGAGAAATGAAGTTCAACACAATGTTGTAAACAATATTGTTTTATACTTCAAGCATGCAACTTTAGAATTTTCAATTTTGGTGACAAAATGAATTGAAGGGATTGTGAAAAAAACATGTGCACACTTTAACAATTAATTGGTGCAGCCATAAGTGGTTATATATTTGTGAATAACTCTACAAAATTTTTACTATAATGCATATAACTATACCATTTTGGATAAGTCCTTCGTATTTGGGGCTGTGGTTTCTATTGTGTGTTAGATAATAGATTGATTGATACTCAAAAGACAATTACATAGAGATATATAAAGAATACCTAAACCCTAATCACTAACATCTCGCACAGTTTGATCGGGAGAAGACGATTAAACTGGAAAAATAAAAAAAAGAACAAAACATAAAAACTAGATGAAGATAGCGGCAACGGCGATGATAGAGCTCTGACGATGGCGGTTAACATTGACTGCTCGTCGGAGAAGAAGAGAGAAGAAGTTGCAGCTAGAGGCGATTATGTTGTATAAGAAGAAAAGATCGGCTACGGCGACATCGGCGATCATGCAACCGGTGGCAGAGGAAATCGGAGAAAGGTAACAAGAAAGAAAGAGGGCTCGATATGTTGCGGACTGTAACGCCCGTAGATCCGGGCTAGTCAATTTAGAGATAATAGGGGTCGAAAACGACTTTTTGACAAACGATTATTTAGAATAAATAATCTTAACCAGGTTGTAGAATACGTCTCAAGGGTTCCGTACATATAAAGAACGTTGAAATCCGAGTTATAACGAAGAAGTTATGGTCCGTCGAAGTTTTATGGCAAAACCAGCACGACACCGGGAGACGTAAATAGTGAATTTACGATGGAGGACTTTTTAGCCTTAGAAATCTAAACAAAAGTTGTAGTATACGTTAAACCGAGAACATACAAAAAAAGAACGCCCAAATCTGACTTCGTATGACAAAGTTATAAATTTTCTAAGATTTGGCTTAGCAGTGCACAGCCCGAAACTCGAATTTTAGATCGAGCGGTTTTTGGCCTACGCGACCTAAATGAGAATTGAAGATCTCATTAATAGGAACTCAACGGTAAAAAGACAGACGAAAACAGAGTCCGTATGTAGAAGTTATGAATTTTACGCTGATATTTAACAGTATAATCTCCTCGTACTGTTAAATTTAAGATCGGTCGAGAATTAGCCAACGGAGTCAAAATGAAAGTTGTAGATCTTATTTTTACCTACGCGTGGATATAAAGAACGTCAAAAACGGAGATCGTATGTGAAAGTTACGGATTTTAGAAGTCGGAAGTGTGTTGTGCGAAAATGGGTGATGTGGCACAATCTTGGCCATTGCTTTCTCCCCAAGTCTTGCCACTAGATGGTGACATGTGGCACCAAGTTCAACCATTTTTCACCCTATAAATAGAACCTCTTCCACCCTCATTTTCTTCACACCTTTCTCATTCTTTCTTCTCTTTACTCTCTCTCTAGAACCTCTCTCTAGCCCCGAACCCCCCCCCCCCCCCCGAAAAGCCTAGGGAACCTCCCTAGCACGAGGCGGAAGCCCCGGAGTGCTCGACGGCTCCGAGAAGAAGAGCTTTTCGGCTCGGGAACGCTGCTCCAAGCAAAGCCCGGTTATCTATAAAACCCGGTGTAAATGAGCTACGCCTACGCTATTTTTAATATAGCTTTTATTTAATTATAGTAACGTTATTAGGAACTTATAATAAGTACTTGGGCTATTATTATGGGTTATATAAGTATTGTTTAACGCTTATATAATAGTAATAATAGCTAGACTATTAATTAGTCTCGGCGAATAATAGACTAAACTCTAGTGGTAATAATATTAGGTTTCGTCGAATAAAATTATTTTTAAGAAGCGAAGCGTTGTCTGAGTTCAGAATCACCACCTTTTCAAGTGAGTGCATAGTCTCTTTCATCTTACACATAGATATGAAGTATTTAATATAAATTACGTGCTATGTGTGTATATTGTCTGAATATTTGCTGTCTATGCTGGGTGAAATATTTTTTTTATACATGTTTTAAATGTTTTAAAGTGTATATGTATTTTATATCTACAAAATGTGTTGGGTAAAACATGGGTAGATGAAATAGTTGTTGTGTGATAACACGATGAAAAACCTCAAGGTTGACAGTAATCCAGTCATCTAGTGGAGTATAGATGACGACCACAGACTATACTAGACAGTCCAGTGGAACGCTAGCAGGCTCGTAACCTGTAGGTGTTCTTGAATTAGGTGCTCATTAGGTATTTTGAACTGAGTGTGTTCACTAGGTATTTTGAACTGAGTGTGTTCACTGGGTATTTTTGAACTAAGTGTTCACCAGGTATTTTGAACTAAGTGTGTTCACTGGGTATTTTTGAACTAAGTGTTCACCAGGTATTTTGAACTGAGTGTGTTCACTAGGTATTTTGAACTGAGTGTGTTCACTGGGTATTTTTGAACTAAGTGTTCACCATGTATTTTGAACTAAGTGTGTTCACTGGGTATTTTTGAACTAAGTGTTCACCAGGTATTTTGAACTGAGTGTGTTCACTAGGCAATTTTTGAACTAAGTATGTTCACTAGGTATTTTGAACTGAGTGTGTTCACTAGGTATTTTAGAACTAAGTGTTCACCAGATATTTTGGACTACGTGTTCACCAGTTGTAATCCATAAGCCCTGGTAACGATGGACTTTGTGCCTATTCCATAGGATAATCCTTAGGAATGAATGAACGAGAAATTGTTGATTCTTAGGGTAGACCCTTAAGAGTAAAAAAGATAATGGAGATGGGTAATTGTGTGATTGTTTGATGTTAAACATAATAATTATATTATTGTGGGTTGAAAACCCTATGTACTCACCAGGTTTCCCAACCTGACCCACTCAAGCTTATTTGTATCACATGTGTTGATATGAAGTTACATTACACTGAGAATTAAAGAGATGTAGATCACTGGTGTAAATGAATGTAAGTTTTGTTTATGCTTATGTTTCTGTATTGACAATGACATCCCAAATGTTTTAAAATGAATAAAAAATACATTTATTCGGAAATGCTTTGATAACGTATTTATCATGTTTTACTGGGAACAAATTCCGCAACATTTTTATTAAAAGAGGTACTCTGATTTTTATAAAGCATAAACAAAATCGATTTTTTTCTGGCCGTGAAAATGGGGATGTCACACGGAGCCAATTCCGGCGAGATCGGCGACTGCAATGTCAATAGAGAAAGAGATGACTGCAGATCAGAGGCTGTCCGACAGAGAAGGAGCCATCAGAGGGAGACAACAACAACATCAGAAGGGTCTGAATCGGAAAAGAGATCTGAAGAAGTGGCCATTTGAGGAGGATGCAGAAGGCTTAGAGACAAGGGTCATCTGACGAGGAGGCAAAAATAGACGAGGTAGTAGAAGAAGTCGATGAAAGAGTTCTAGTTTGGTGTCGGCGGCTGAATTATTATTTAGTCGGAGAAGAGAAGAAAGAGAAAAAAAAATATGGAACATAATGAAGGCACCTACGGCGACTGTTAGAGAAGGTCGTCGGAGATGGAGGGCGGCGGTTGTGGGTTGTGGTAAGTAGTAAGGTTTTAAACTAGAGCCCTGATACCATTTTAGATAATAGATTGATTGATACTCAAAAGACAATTACATAGAAATATATAAAGAATATCTAAACGCTAATGACTTAAACCCTAAAGGGTTTGGGCCTAAATCCTAATCAGTAACATTGTGGACATCGGTTTTAAACTAAACGAATATCTAACTAGGCAAATAACCACAAAGGTATAACCTACTATTACAAAACACAAACAAAATACTTATTTTAATAAGAATAACTCAATTTTAGACAAGTTCTTCCCTCTTTGAATCGGGGTTTTCATTTCGAACATCATTCGTTTGGATATTAATAACATGAAAGGTGATCTGTAGTAAACAAATATGGTCATTATAATTATAAACAACTTACATGTTACATCATAATCTCCTCTAAATCCATAGTTTGATTTGAAATAATCTGAAATGCAGTTTTTATGCGCGGTGTGTACCCACATTTCTTGGGAGGACCGCGTAAATAGGCAAGTATGCATCAGATTTGGGCTCAGAATGACCCATTTCAAAATAGGTGGTTAATTTCGCAAAGGGCCAAAATCTTGGTATTTTTGCTAATCCAAAAAAAAACATATGATCATTTTTATGAATATCTCTGTTATCGATGCAAGGAGGAGATGATGTCCAAGAAGAAAATGAGAAGATAATATGAGGTTTGACAGGAAGGACTTAACTCTTACAAAAGACATGACCATCTTATTGCCCCCTTGCTCAATTCTTATGAGACTGGGGTATTGCTATTGTTGTGTATTGTTTTCTTATATTTAACTAAATCTATATTATAATTTATAAATAAACTAATAGAAATGTAATAATATAAATTTGGCATACTTTAAATTTTTAATAAGAGATTTGTTAAAAATATGTATATATAAATTACTTGTTAATGTGGGACATTGTGGGTATCAATTCTAAAAGTGGGTTGTTCTCGTATTGGTGTTAGAGGTAATCGCAAAAAAAAAAAAAAGATGACGTGTTACAATTGAAAATTAAAAGTCTAATGACATTGCCCTGGATTGTCTATGTGGCGTCCATTTGACAAATTTGATCCGAATCAGGATTTTATTCAACCTTAATTGATACTAACAAACACAAAGACAGTGTAATGACAAACCAGCGTGATGGTTTCCAATATTGAGATATGGGTTTTGATCCATGAGACGAACAAGAGGAAAAAAGAATGAAGATTAAAGATTCACATTTTAAGTTTGAATTCTCGTTTCCAATGAAATAAACTACAGGTTGGAAATCATCAATGATTTGTTCTTAGTTGTCACAACAACTCGAGTTAGGACGAACATGTTACAAACCCAAATCTAATTTCTTGTTGAGAATAGTTTACTCATCTTAATGGTTGTGCAATTTTGATAATGATGATGACGCATAAAGTCATGTAATTTGAACAAAAACCATATATTTGAATACAAGACGATGAACACATGACCATTCATTTTGATTTTTATTTAAAAACTAAAAATAAGCATGCTTGTATTAATTTATTGCAACTAAATCCACAGAATATGGATTTTAATCATAAGCCAACTAAAAAAACAAAAGCTGTAAACCACACTACTCGTCCATAAGAGTAAGACATCTCAATCTTGAAAATATGTAAAAAGTGACACAAATTTTAGGTTTACATATAACACCCACAACTCGAAAGATTTAGAAACAAACACTCTAATAGTAGCTGCAGTAACCCAAACCAGTAAGAAGACCATGATGAAGATGATCTATCTCTCTCTTTTAAGCCTGGAAATTCAACAAACCAATAATTAAATAATTATCATCATGACTAAAAAAATAAAGAAATGGAATTCTATTTGTTAAATAATTTGTTTACCTTGTTAGCAATGTTGTTGGAAAGCCAATCCAGACCTTCATATAGACCCTCTCCAGAGGTGGCACATGTGCTCTGAATATACCTGTTTCATTATTTTTGTATGATGAATAAACGTTATTTAATATTTTATATGATGATAATTGAAATAATCCAACATAATTTTATAAGATGATTGTACCAGTGTCTCTGTCTGAGAGAATGCAAGCCAAGTTTATCAGTAATCTCAGCAGCATTCATGGCATTTGGAAGATCTTGTTTGTTGGCAAACACAAGCAAAACTGCATCTCTTAACTCATCCTATCAATCTCACACAAAAATTAAAATAATAAAAAAACTGTTTGCAGAAATAAAAATACTATATAAAAAGCATGATAAAAATACCTCATTAAGCATCCTGTGTAGTTCATCTCTAGCTTCCACCACACGATCACGATCGTTACTATCAACCACAAAGATAAGCCCTTGTGTGTTTTGGAAGTAGTGCCTCCACAAAGGGCGAATCTGTAAATTGTACTTTTAAATAATCAAACAAAGCTCTTCCATTTACATGGATTCAATGGTTGTTTCTTTTTTGACTTAATGTGTTAACCTTTTACCTATTTTCTCTTCTTCTTTTTTCCTCCAAATTCCATTCATGTTAAAATTGATGAATATTGTGAAACTTGTTTTTGGAATGTATGGATAGTAATAGTAGGGTTATTTAGTCTCATTAGGCAGTTTATTCAATCAAGAAAAGATACAAAATTTATGTATACAGCACTTTATCCAGACAGAATAAAGAATGATACCTTGTCTTGACCACCAACATCCCATACAGTAAAGCTGATGTTCTTGTACTCAACAGTTTCCACATTAAACCCTGCTCAAATACAACTCATTAAAATATAATTCCAATTCTTATTGATATAGCAGTTTGAAAATACAAATGTCCAACGATTTAAGATGAAATGAATAGAAGTTTAAAATCCAAAAAAGAGTCGTGTGATGACATACAGTAGACTTGAGTAGAAGAGATATAGAAATGTACCAATGGTGGGAATAGTGGTTACAATCTCCCCCAATTTGAGCTTGTACAAAATGGTGGTTTTACCAGCTGCATCGAGACCAACCATCAAAATACGCATCTCCTTCTTAGCAAAAAGGCGACTGAAAAGCTTGGTGAAAGACAACCCCATCTTTGTATCTACCAAATAAAAAAAGAACACAGTGAATCTTTAATGTACGTATCAGATCATAAGTAGTTTATAAGTATCATAATTCCCAAAAAACGGATCACGTTTAAAATTTCAATATCTCTCAGAAACAAAAGGGGATCGAGACGCGACCTAATTTCAGGAATGCAAAAGAAAGCTTAAAATTTCAAGTTCGCTCACAAAATGTGGCTGGTGGAAAGACAAAAACATCAATTACCCTAACAAATCAAAATTAACAGCGAACTAAGATGTGCAAATCACTAATAAAGAATCAGGTAATTAGCACATGAGATCTCGTTTGTACAAACAAATCGGATCATTTGTATAAAAAACAATAAAGAATTAGAAAATCTTCACAAGACGGAAATTAGTAGATCGGATCTGGCATGTACATGCAAGTAAGCTTAGGTATTCACGATTCATTAACGTATTCATACATGTAGAAAGAGAGAGAGAGAGATCCAAGACTTACGATGGGACGGAGATCTTACGGAGTGGGGAGCCGGCGATCACCGATTAAATTTGCGATGAATAGAAGAGAAGGGATCGGAGAGAGTTGAGAGTAGGCGTAGTATTTATTAGTTGAAGGGGTTTGAGAGAAGAAAAGAGGACGTTTGAGAACCGTCAGTTTTTAACCAAATCAAATGGTCCCAGTCACGTCTCTCGGTTTTATATATTGTGCTGTTAAGCCCTTCTACTATGTCTTTATTCCATCAAACTGTAAGTGCTGAAATATGTAATTAGAGCATCTCATATGGACCTTTTTTTTTTTTTTTTTTTTTAATTTTATTTTATCAAACTCTACGAGTTTGATAAAAAATCATGTCGATTTGTAATCATTTTACGTAACTCCGACCACTAAAATATGATTCGGTACATGCAATCGGTGTGACCAAATTTATGCCAACTTGAATAGCAAGGTAGAACGTCACCATGTAAGTTTTCGTATTTTGCTATCGCTTTAATAGTTGTTATGTTTAATTAGTTTTTAAGAGATTTTATGTTACATTGGAACTCATTTGCCTGTAAATAATTTTTATATGTTATTAATCAAATGGATTATCACTTTTGTACATTGGATCTTAGTATAATTAAGTTTTGGAAGTGTAAAATCAAAGTAACAAAGTGTTAGTACATATTAAGGTCCATTAGAAGTGAATGAATGGATCAAGTGTAGAACTGATTTAGACGAGTTCTATTCACTTAGTGAGTTGGAAAACACACAAATGGTCATCAACTATGTCCACTTGACCAAGCTACCTAGTCAGCTAGGTCGAGTCAGAATCCATTCAACAGAGTAAAAGGCTAGACCAAAACCTTGTTTTGCCTCGTAATTTTTGCTACAAAACTCAAAATCATGTCCAGTCTTTTTTCAATACCCTCCTATGAACTTTAAGGTGATTGTGGAATAATAACTTTCTGATACTGACATTAAGAACTTAATTAATGGACCACAAAGGGGTACATGACCAAACTATTTCTATTCTTAGTTGATCATTGAGTCCTTTAACCATTCTAAAGGGATGTGAAGTGTTAAGAGTAGCTAGAAGTTCAAAGATGAGGGAATGTCAAGAGTACATATCCCTATCACTGTTATTAAAAGTATGTTTGATTTATTCTATAGTATAATACTCCTAAATGCTATATGGCTGGTATATGTAAGTTGTTGAATGCATGAAATCCAATTTAAAAATAGTATTTCATTTCATATCAAACTTGATTTTGATATTGATTTAAGCATAATATATGTGTAACACTTAGTTGGGGTTGATTTGAGTGTTTCTCATGCACTTTTGCGATTAAATCTTGTTTTGGTATTCATTATCTCTTTTCAGTATAAGTTACCGTATAATCTAAAATGCTTAAATGATGGACTTTGCAACCCATCCATGGATTCATATATATGATGATAACATGTTTTCAAAATGATGGTATTTGTTACCGAGTCTCTAAATAGGTTTTGGATATGATACTACTACCGTGTTTATGCCATTGGACAGGGCCTAAAAATGAAAGAGGCATCATTTTAGGTGTAGAAAATTTAGGGTGGCAAATTAGAAACATTTACATTGCATTTACTCATAGATTCTTATGTTTGTTTTGAAATGCTTAATATGCTATGTTGTAACGCCCGCAACTTCGGACTAGACAATTAAGATATAATAAGTGATATTATTGTAATTTGAACCCCCGAATAAGGAGATCCCTAGTCGTGCGCGTTACATACTATATATTATAAGTCTTTTTGGAAATTTATCGATAAACGATAAAACAAAATTTTGATAGGAGATTATTTAGGATAAATAATCTTAACCAAAGTTATATTAGATATGAAAATGATTCTGTACATATAAATAACTCTGAAATCCGACTTCATATGAAAAAGTTATGCCCCTTCGATGTTCTGCGATCAAATCGGCACAACTATGCATGTCGTAAAAAATGAATTTTTGATAGATTGCTTATTATCCTAAGTAATCTAAACTAAAGTCGTAGTAGTTGTAAAACCGAGAGTGTACATATAGAGAACGTCCAAATCTAACTTCATATGAGCAAATTATGATTTTACGAAGTTTTAGCGCAACTGTGTTAACATAGAAATAAAAATTCAAATCGGTTGATTGTTAGGAAAAACAATTTAAACGAGAGTTGAAGATCTCGTGATTAGGAGTTCGTTGATATAAAGACAGTCGGGAACGGATGTCATATGGAAACGTTATGATTTTTACATGGACTTTAACAATGTAAGTCTGCTAAAAATATACCTTTAAAAATAAAGTGAGAATTAGTCGTTGCAGTCAAAACGAACGTTGTAGATCTCGTCAATAGATGTGTGTGATATAAAGAACATCAAAAACGAAGTTCGTATGATGAAAATAAGATTTTTTTGAAGATTTCCCGGAGGCGCCACGCGCAGGAGGCGTGACGCGTGCTTCTAAAAGGGGTCCACGTAGGTCCAACGAAATGATGCCACATGTCACGAGGAGAGTGGCCGCCCAGAGCTAGGGCGCAGCGGGCCTCTTCGATATTTGCCCTATAAATACAGATTTACCCCCATTTCAATCCCCACACATTCCAAACATTCTCTCTCGAATTTCCGCTCATTAGATCCAAAAAATTTCTAGTATTTAAGATATTTTGGTTAGCTTGGAGGTCCCTGAGAGCCCGCCAATTAGAAGCTATCGGGTCGGAGTTTTGCCCACACATTTCCCGGTTTTCGCTAAAACCTTTGTAAGTTAAGCTTCACTTATCATAATTCAAGTCTAACTTATATTTATATTTATAGTCGTTATTATGAATCTATAAATAAGATTTATCAGTGATTTCATGTCATAATATTGATTGATCTACTTACGAGACGTGATGTCTAGGCTAGATTTAGTGAGGTGTTTAAAGTGGAATTTCCAAAAAGTATACTCTGTATACTAAACAGATCCTACCTCCAATATGATGTTACATGGATTGCTCCTTATTTGGTAGATCTTGATGTAGACATTGAGATTGTTGAGGAATCTAGACTATCATTAGTCACGATGAATATTAGACTAAGACTTAATGATAATTAAAACTAGGTCATATCAAAGGAAAAGTCAAGGTGTTAGGCGAAGCGCTGCCGAATTCACGAGTTATCCACTTTTAACAAGTGAGTGCATATTTAAACGTACACATAGATACACGTATTCTAATTGCTTAAATGTTATGTGTGTTTAGGGCTGTAAATGAACCGAACGAACATGAACAGATGCTTGTTCATGTCCGTTCGTTTAAGTTAGCCGAACAAATAAACGAACAAGAACGGATAAACAAACGAGTTTTCTTGTTCATGTTCGTTCGTTTAACAAATTGCATTGTTCATGTTCGTTCGTTTATGTTCGTGAACATGCTAAACGAACATAAACAAACATAACTGAACCTATATGAACATAAATGAACATATAATATAGTAATGTAATCAAACGCAATTAAGCATATATGAACAAAAAGAAACTTATATAATCGAACATAAATGAACAACATAAATGAACGTTCACAAACATAATCGGACAAACGAGACCATTGTTCATGTTCATTCGTTTAACTAAACGAACGAGAATTTGTGTTCATGTTCGTTCATTTATTAAATAAACGAACATAAACGAACTGTAACATCCCGAAAATACGGTCCAAAAATTTCGTTTTAAAATCATTATTTAAACCATAAACATCCATCATCATAATAAAACAAGAACCATGTATCTCAAAAACATCATGTCAAATACTGTATCAAATATAAGTAATCATCAGAGTCTAAAACAATCCCAGGCTGAAACTGTGGTGTGTGTCATGCTATCATCCCGAGCCCTTCCCCTTGCTAGTGGAAGTACCTGAAACCAAAACTGAAAACTGTAAGCACGAACCTTAGTGAGTTCCCCAAACTACCACATACCATACAAATATCAAGCAACTAGGAGATACGGTCCCCACCCACTCTCATGGAGATTTGGGCCCTGTCCACACTCCGCTGTCTAGGAGATTCGGGCCCCGCCCACACTCCGCTGTCTAGGAGATTTGGGCCCCGCCCACACTCCGTTTTCTAGGAGATTCGGGTCCCGCCTACACTCCGCTACTAACATACATATAATTATCACACAGACAAGAAGTACATCTACCAATCAATCACATATCTATACTCAAATAATACTATAAGCATCGGGCCCCGCCCACTCTAACTACTATGAACTTCGGGCCCCGCCCACACTTAGCCAATACATATAAGCATCGGGCCCTGCCACTCTAAGCTACTACATATCACTTATACGGGCCAGACTTGGTGCCGTAGACCCGTTCCTACTGAAGGAAACTCACCTCGCAAAACTGACTGCTGAAAACTCGAATGAGGAATCCCTGTCTGCTGCCCCGACGACTCTCCAGCTATCAATTCCATAATAACACTTAATCAGAATCTGTTAATCCTCACTTAGGGTAAAATGATAATTTTACCCCCGATCAAAGTCAAAGTCAAGGTCAAGGTCGACTCCTAGTCAACCCAACTCGTCGAGTTATCTCCGAACTCGACGAGTTCCTGAACGCTTAAACTCGTGCTCAACTGAGTCAACTCGTCAAATCCCCTAACAGACTCGTCGAGTCCTTGTTGTCATAAAAATCGGGACAACACGATTCGACTCGTCGAGTTCCCTTATGGACTCGACGAGTCCTTCTGTCTATTTGGCCATCTTAACAGATTAAGCCCCTATTTTCTAGATCCAAGGTTCTTAGCTCGTTTGTCCACTGGAAAGGCCTTCCTAAGGGTAAAGTTTCCAACTTTACCCATTCATAGCTCCTCTAAAAGGGTTTAGACAAAACCCTAATTCTTATGATACATGCATCTTGTCCAAAAGGCCATATAATCTCAAATCCACGCATACAAACCCAGATCTAAGGTCTTAACATCTGTTGGACACATAAAGCTTCGAACTTTCCTTCCATGCATGGTCTTTTAGGGCTAAAAGACCATAAACTTGCTAATATGCTTGCATGGGGCTTCCATGGTCATAAAGTTTGCACCTTTATGCCATGGAACCCTTTCTATGTCCTAGATCTGAGATATAAGTCACTTGGGACGTCCTAACCCCAAGGACCAAGGTTCTTGACCCAAAACTTTCATAATATGGAGATAACTAGATCTAAGAGAAGAATGATCAAGTTGGAAGCTTGATTACCAGAAAATGCAGTAAATGAAGTGTAGCTCCTGCATCTACTTCTTCCCCTTTGAGCCTTCTATCTTCTTCTTTTCCCACAAGCTTCACAATGCACAAAAACACTCAAAAATGGCAAGAACTAGCTCAAGATCACTTATGGCGGATTAGGGTTTGGATAATAGGGTTTGGAGGTGATGGAGGCTGGAGTGGAGGCCAGATATGATGCTTAAATAGGGTGAAAACCCTGAAAATTCGGGTTTCCTCCTGACGGACCTACTCGCCGAGTCCAGGCTTGGACTCGTCGAGTAGACCATTTAAATCCCGTGTCCAAGCTGGCACCTACTCGACGAGTTAGGGCTACCAACTCGTCGAATAGCTCTTACAAAATGAACATTTTAATAAATTAAATACGTACCAGGAACGGGGCGTTACAATTCTCCCCCACTTGTCTTAGACTTCATCCTCGAAGTCTGCTACATCTGAAAACAACTCCGGATAGTGTTCCCTCGTCTCCTCCTCGGGCTCCCATGTCCACTCTAAACCCTTGCGGTGCTGTTACTGCACCTTAACTAACTCCACCCTCTTGTTCCTCAGCTCCTTCGTCTTGCTATCTAAAATCGCCACTGGTCTCTCGATGTAGTTCAGGCTGTCATCAACCTGAATATCCTCAAGGGGTACCACTGCTGAATCATCCATTAAGCACTTCCGCAACTGAGAAACATGGAAAATGTTGTGGATCTTGTTGAGCTCTGCTGGAAGATCTAATCGATAAGCAACTCGACCCACCTGGGTCAACACCCTAAACGGACCTATGAACCTGGGGCCTAGCTTGCCCCGATTCCAGAACCTGATAACACCCTTCCAAGGTGACACCTTCAGGAGGACCATGTCGCCCACCTGGAACTCCAAGTCTGAATGTTGCTTGTCGGCGTAGCTCTTTTGCCGACTTTGAGCAGTCTGGAGCCTGCTCCGGACCTGCTAGATCCGTTTGGTGGTCTTGAGTACTAACTCCATACTACCCATAACTCTCTGACCGACCTCACCCCAACAGATTGGGGTCCTACATTTCCTCCCATAGAACATCTCAAAGGGAGGTCGGTTTATGTTGGCATGGTAACTGTTGTTATATGAAAATTCCGCTAACAGAAGATACGTATCCCAACTGCCACCGAAATCTAACACGCATGCGCGTAGCATGTCCTGGAGAGTCTGAATCGTCCTCTCACTCTGCCCGTCCGTCTGGGGATGGAAAGCGGTGCTGAAGTGGAGACGAGTACCCATCTCCTCTTGAAACCGCTTCCAAAATCTGGAAGTAAAACGGACATCTCGGTCTGACAGTACCGAGACAGGCACTCCATGACGTGCCACTACCTCTCGAACATAAATCTCGGCTAACTTCTCGGCCGAGATGCTCTCCTGGATCGGTATGAAATGGGCGCTCTTGGTCAACCGATCCACGATGACCCATATCGAATCAACCCCACGGGCGGTCCTGGGAAGCTTAATAATGAAATCCATGGTGATATCCTCCCATTTCCACACAGGAATGTCTAACGGTTGCATCTTGTCGTGCGGTCTCTGGTGCTCTGCCTTGACCTTCCTGCAGGTCAGACATCTCTCCACGTACCAAGCTACATCCCGCTTCATGCGAGGCCAACATGAAAGACCCCAAACTTTCATACTAAAAACATTATTACTCCGAAACATGCTACATGCATATTTATAAATAATATTTTATATTGATAGTGTGCTTACAAAAGACTGGATACAAATCGACTAAGTTTTAGTATATTCAGGATATTTAAGCTTTATACATATGTAAACCCTAAATACAAAAGTAATATTATAACTATTATAAACCTTCCAACAGTATACGACTATACTGTTTACTTATCTCCTGCAATTGTTAAACATTGAGAGGGGTAAGCGGTGACGCTTAGTGAGTTCAATAATAGATACAATATAACGTTATGCCATATATATACTTCAATATGGCAGAAGCAAAGGGAACAAGGAACAACAAAGGCATATGTGAATCATGCGACAAGCTTTCCATATCAATCAATAAGACATAACAATTTCAATACTTGATATACATCAATAACACTTCGGCCCAAATGGCACAGAAGACATACACTTTCTGATTAAACATTTTGGTAGATTTCAGGCTTTCAGCCCTGTCTAACCTTCTGCCAATGCCATAGAATAGAAGTCATTCTCTTACGAGACATGCTCTACATGGCCAGAGGCTACATACCAATACCACTGTGAATCTAAGTCCTTTCACTGATCACATGGCCAAAGGTACAACTTTGCTATCAAAATAGCGGAAATAATAACACAAGATGATAACACGGAAAAGCACATAGCACATATAACACATAACATACAATTATTCCTATATATTGAACTCATCGTGAAATAACCGAAGGAATAAATGATATTTTGGGCAGCACTTCGGCTCTAAATATGATTTTCTGCGATGAAACTGGGGATTTTAGTTGAAAACCGGCCTTACACGGGCAGAGTTTCGACTTGAAAATATAATTTTCTCGGGAACTTCGGAGCTTCGGGACTTGCTTCGGGTGTCGGGGATGATACCGGGACTTCGGAGGGTGTTAGAGGGGCTTGAGAGAGAGGCTAGAGAGTGAATGAGAGTGAAAATTTGTAACATAAACCCGGAGGGCTCGATTTCTATTTATAGGCTAAAAAACCGACTCTCACGTCGTGAACCATGTATGTTCACGTCGTGAATTTGATCCTGGTCATCCCCTAGGCTTGTATTGTGTCTTCTAGGCTCAAAACGCATCGTTCACTGAGTTCACGTCGTGAACACTGTGTTCACGTCGTGAATGCAGTCAAATTCTCGAAGTTTGTGCTCCGAACTTCAAAAATCCATATCTTTCGCATACGAGCTCCGTTTTTTACGTTCTTTATATCCACACGTAGGTGAGATTATGCTCTACATCTTTCATTTAGACTCCGTCGGCTAATTTTGACTTTATTTTTAGTATTTAATTAATATTATATTTTTAACGGGCCGAGACAGGAAAATTCCGTTAAAATTTCATAACTTCTTCATCTGACGTCCGTTTTCGTCTGTATTTTTACCGTTGTACTACTATTAACGAGATATTCGATTCTCATCTAGGTTGTGTCGGCTGAAAATCACTCGATCTTTATTTCGAGTTTTTTAGCTGTCTACTGCTATACCGAAACTTGGAAAAATCATAATTTCCTCATACGAAGTCAGATTTAGACGCTCTTTTTATGAAAGTTCTCGGTTTAACGAATACTACGACTTTCGTTTAGAGCACCAAGGCTAAAAAAGTAGTTTATCAAAAACTCACTTTTTACGTCATTCGGCGCCGTGCCGGTTTTCTCGCGGGTCTTCGATTGGTCATAACTTCTTCGTTATAACTCGGATTTCGATGAGGTTTTCGCCTAAATGTTTCTAAAGAAATTATCTACAACTTTCAATAATAAAATTTCACTTATTTCAAATTTTATATTTTCGTTAAATTTCAATATCTGACTTTTGATTGGAATCTCATAAGACTTCCAATATTTTCCGAGTGATTCTAAACATAGTTTTACTTTATTTCTAGTAAAAACTATCTGTTAGAACTCAACGCTCAAATTACATAATATTTCTTTATATTATTCACTTTTAAAATTACATAACACGATAACCGAACGTGTATGTTACAAATACCTCCTCCTTTTGAGGATTTCGTCCCCAAAATCATAACGATATAAATGACTGGGAATATTTCGCTCTTATCTCATTCTTATTTTCCAAATTATAATTTGGGCCTCGATGGTGTTTCCACTTGACGCGTACCAACTTCAAGACATATGCACAAAGCATATCTTCTACCGTTTGGATTGTTCTCTCCGTCTGACCATCTCTTTCTTCAATTCTCTGACTGAAATTTCGTCACTACACGAGACATGGTTCTCTGAACCGATCAATTCACTTCGCAGATCTATATTAGTCGAACTCGATTCTTTACAACCATTAAGGTTTGAACGAAAATCATATTCTTAGTCATCACCGAAACGAAGGTAATGACATACTCGAACAAAAACGGAATCGATTACTAGCTTCTTGGTAACCTTGTGACTTTCCCTGATCCAAGTGTGAGTCCTGTGCTTCAGGTAGTATAGGCCTCTACTACCATTCACACCTACTCATACTCGTTCCAAGAATTGTCTCGCAGTCCCCAAGTCAACATACCAAGAATTTTACAAAGGAACATATCACACATGAATATGTTCAAACAAATAATTTCTTCTAGACTCAATTAAGGATTTCGCGTTTCTATCAAACATATCTTGAATTTCTTAAATTCATCTTCTAGAATTCTTTTATGCATATGCTCGATCTAGCATATCCTAATATTTTTCCTAAGTCGAAAGGAATTTCACTTCCAGACCAAGGTCGGCAACAGACCTTAAACTTTCTCAAGTAATAGCAATATAAGTAAGCAACCTAAGGCATGCTATATCCATTTATTATATAGCACATATTAGAATATAAGGCATATCTCCTCTGATATTGTAGTGCTTGTGTTCATTTAGGTATTCAACCTAAAATATACTAGGCACACATCGTACCATCATCCCTTAGCTATCCATGTTTAAGTCTAGAAATTCTCAAAATTCCTAGTTCACTTAAACTAATTTTCTAAAATTTTTGAAGTAACTTAATATTTTAAAATACTAGGGTTTATCACTACCCAATACCCCACTTAAATATTTCCTATGGTTTGTATCCATATACTTACAAATGACTCCGTTCATATATTGAACGTTAGACAGTTTAAGTCTAAATATCAATCCGTGATATTTAGTTCGCTTAAACTAGTGCTCTGATACCATGATTGAAAGACCCCAAACTTTCATACTAAAAACATTATTACTCCAAAACATGCTATATGCATATTTATAAATAATATTTTACATTGATAGTGTGCTTACAAAAGACTGGATACAAACCGACTAAGTTTTAGTATATTACATAACTACCCAGGATATTTAAGCTTTATACATATGTAAACGAATACAAAAGTTATACGCAAACCCTAAATACAAAAGTAATATTCACTACTAGAAAAACAGCCTTTTACGACGCGCAATGCGTGTCGTAAAACGCTCAGACGATGCGCAAATGCGTGTCAAGGAAGGCCCTGTCATAACGAGAGACGACACGTTTTTGCCCGTCGTCTATTTACGACGCGCATTTACGACACACATTTACGACGCGCATGTACGATACGCAATGGGTATCAAGGAAGGCCCTGTCATAAAGGAAGACGACACACATTTGCGTGTCGTAACCTTACGACGCGCGTTTAGGACACGCATTGCGTATCATTAAAGCCCCTGTCATAAACGAAGATGACACGTATTTGCGTGTCATAATTTTAAATGTTTTAAAAATATATATATATTTTTGATAGAATTACTAATTTTCAAATTAAACAACATATTGAAATTATCGTAATACAAAATAAAATACCATACATAAGAACAAGAATTCATTTCAAAAAAAATATCACATGTCAAACAAGTTACCTAACATTACATGTCAAACAACACTACATGTCAACACTAATAACACTTAAAAACATGTTTTTTCCTGCATTTGGAGCACCCACTATTCCTATATCAGCAACCAAATTTAGGTCCAATTCCAACCACCTGTAAAAGAACAACAGTGTAAAAGAACAACATTAGAAGATCAATATTTGCTTGATTTGATGATCCAACATTAGTTGCCCTTGGACCTATTCCTGTTAAAAAGATACATATGATAATAATGTGAGCATTGTACGACCAAGCTCTAGCAAAATAGCACCTAAATGTTGCATTGCAAGCCCACACTCTCAACAATAATGAGTTTAGGTCTAAATATCATAAACTTCAGCGGCCTAGAAAAGCAAATTAATATATACTAGTATAACATGGAAGGCACAAGGTCATGCATGATTAGCAGCAGTACATAAAGGTCTAGGAGCATAGATTAAAAAAAAGAGGCAACAAGATGAAGTAGAAAGGAGAAAATATTACTTACAAATGACCCCAAAATGATGCCAAAGACCGAAGCCAGTCTGATACGTTTAGGCCGTCATCTTTTAGCTTTTCACGACCCCCTTGTACAAGCCGTTCGATCACAACATATTCCAAAATATCATACTCATGCTGTAGAGAAAACCACCACAATTCAATTCAATTCCAAAATATCATACGCATGCGATAAGAGAATCTTAAATATCCATCCGAGGCATCAACATAACAAAATCACCACCACCACCAGCACATGGAATCTGGTGGCATGCACAAATATCATATGTACTATGCTACTGTAAAATCAAACAGTTATCTCCACCAGAACATGATATGTTTCAACAGGAAGATTTTGATACCGAATACCAGTCAGCAAAATACATAAAGCATTCACACATTTCAATCTACTGATCAACTAGGAAATCATCATGTTACAAATTGCCAGGAATAGCCTGTTTTAGACAGCTACCTATAATAAATACACTATGGTGACCATGCAAGAAAATCCTTACTAATAGGTAGGTATTAATAACCATTGAATAATTCTTTTCAAAAAATACACAATGGGACCCAAAGCTACTATAATAATCCACTAAAATTACATACTAGACACCAGTGTTAGTTGTTCTGGATTGGAAACCATGCACCTATTATAAGTTATAGCTACTTGTAGAAAACAAAATGGAGGTAAATAATCCTACTTTCATCATGAGACAGCATTTATGCAAAGCACACAAGAGACATAGAAGAGAATCAATTATACACAGACCTGTGTCAAATATTTGAATGCATCTACAACTGGAGCAATCATATCCCTGTATGCCTCTATCTGTAAGTTAGAGTAACAACGATAATATTATCTTCTACAAAATGCCTACCAAGTAAACCTCATGAACGCAATGGGTACTTGGTGCACAATTGTTCGAAGTACAGTCATGGGATTCGCAGGAGCTAATTTTGCCACCATTCTTCCAAGCTGTTTTAGATTTTCCTTTGCAAGCCGTTTCAAGATCCGTCTAGTGTCCAACTGTATTTGCAGATTAATCTAGAATGATCAAAGGAAGAAGGGACAATGAATCAATTTTAATAATGTAGAACCTTTACCTTTACTGTCTGTTTAGTAGAGAGAACCATGGGGCTGGCCTCATCATCATTTTCCCATTCACCATATAAACGATACCTTGCCTAACATCACATCAGATGTTAAGATTCTTCTTCTTAAATATTTTACTGCTTGAAATTGAATATAATAATAATAATAATAATAATAATAATAATGACAACCTCATATGGTAGGAGACTCAGTACAACCCATATCTCCTGTCCAATAGCAGGATTTGCTGGTATTAACTGTAGTGAAAGAAGTAGACATGCACCAAGTGCTTCCTCAAGGTTCAATCTAGCTTCTTATAGGTGGAGGCGGGGAGTTCGATTTCCACTAACACCGCCTTCCAAATCACCAGAATTCACACTCTTCAATGCATAAAGATAATAACCTCTCAACACTCGGCATATCTAATCACCATACAACAACAGATACTTCAGCCTCATTTGGATAATCTTATACCAATGTTGGAATATATTGAAAATATAAAAAGCCAAAACCTTCTGTAGAAGAAATGTATCACGATGAAGATAAGGTCCCACACAAGTAAGCCAAAACCTTCATGTGGACAACAGGTCAATCAATCATAAGTGAAAAAAAGAAATACTTGAATCCAAAAAACAAGAATTCTAAAGTCTAAACATTATGGAATTGGAATTCAAGATTCCATTCCTTTGACAGATTCCATACCTTATTCTCCTTCTGCTTTGCATGTCGTAGTACATAAGCAAGTTGCTGAATTGAAACAAGTGCCTTGTTACAAGACTTTTCAACATCAAGAGAACATAAATTGACAAAAGAGTCCCTCAAAAACTCAATATGTTTTGCATCAACAGTTTCCATACTCCTGCATCAAGCAATATAAGCATTGTATGTTTTGATAAAACATGTGTCAAAGTAATTAGACCCAAACACAGAAATCACATCTTGTATCACAAGAAAAGAATTAGCAGAAAGTGTCCCCCCTCCTGTTGCCCATAAAGGAACTATAATCTGCATAATACATACAAAAATCAGAACCCATGGAAAAGTTTATTTACTCAAAAAGAAACATTTAAGTTTTAGTTACCAAATTACCTGAATAACCCTGTTCAGCAAAGATGGAAAAGCAGCAAAAAATATAATAGAGGCTCTCAATCGAGTAATTGAGAAAGCTAAAATCTCCAAGTCACTGACCTATTTCAGAAGAAATAATGTACTCCTCAAGTAAGACTTGACCATTGGTTTGACGTTTTTCCACCTAGGGGTATTCTTTAACTCCAATATGCTATTTTTTTTGCGATTGCCAGAAGGAATCTTTAACAAACCCCTAAATATATTATCAGGTTCAGAAAGCATGAATGTATATATGTTACAGAAGGTCTCGTTGTCTTGAATTATATTTCCTTACACTTCAATATAACGATACACTTTACTTTTCTTGATCCAAATCCTAATACAATACCTTAAATTCCCGCACATATTCAGAAACTGAATTCAACTTATATATAATAATTCACAAAATACAAAAGATAAATTATCTAAGGAAATGAGAAACGGAAAAATTAGAGGTTTACTTACTGCAAAAAATTAGTTGTTCTTAAGAAAAAAGCCCTAACTTTAGAAAAGAAGATTAAGATGAAGATGTAGGTTCAATTAAAAACCCTAGATAATTCAATAGAGAATCAGGAGAGATGTAGAAGTGAAGAGAGATGACTGAAATTCGAAGTTGTAGATTCGAATTTCAATATAGAATCCCTTCAATTTAGGGTTCAAACATGTAGCGGATGAAGTTGTTGCCTCATTCATATCATCCTCTTCCGTTCCCATGGAAGCCACAGAAACGTCCGAAGATAAATAAGTGTGTAACAGTGCTCTAGTTGGGAAGAAACTGAAGGCGGTTGATGAAGAGATGATTACCGTGGGGAAGGTGTTACTGGTGTAGGAAATCAAGAGACAAGTCTTCCCGTTTGTTCGCTTTTCTTCTTCTTCTTCTTCTATCTTCTATTTTTCCTCTTCCGATCACTCTTGACAAATTCACGGTTGTTTAGCTACAAACAAGAATCACGTCGACACTTGTTCAGAAAACATTAAGAAACAAACAAACAAATCCTAGAGAAATGGAAATGAAAAAGGGGGAAATCGAATAACATGAGTAAAGACTTTGTTGAGACAAACGTGAAACAAGAAATGTGGGGAGCAGAAAACCCTAAAGAAAAGGGGGTGAACGAATTAACTGGAGATCGATTAACATCTAGAAAGAGATCATTAGCTAATAAAACCACCGAAGCCTTATTATATGATAAACTTGGAATGATTGAAACAGAAGAGGGTAGTGATGCATAAAAGAAAATCCCCACATTTAATAGTAAATATGCATCCAATCAGATGAATAAACAGTTTGAGAGTAGAAATATATATTCGGTAAAATTCGATTACCTGTTGCCGACTAACTGATACATCATCGGAATCATCAGAAGCGTTATCCAAAAACTCATACCCAACATTGTAGTGAACTATCGATCTAAATCAAAATGGAAGAGAATGTTGCTTAATTTTTTACTGATAACTATAAAGAAGAAGAAGACGAAGGCCCTAGGGATTTTTCTTGCTAATTGGAAGAGGCGGGGGGTTTTAATTTTTGGGATCCAATAGGCGGGTGAAATCCCGCGAAAAAACGCGTGTTTCTTTAAAAATTTATAAAGCGACACAATTAGACGACACACATTTTATGAAAGGTGCCCTCCGCATTTCCTTTTTTTCTAATACTAATTTTAGGGCACGCACAAATGCGTGTCCTCTATCCTTCAAATTTTGCAAAAGTGACACTATTTTTTAGGGCACGCACAAATGTGTGTCCTCTATCAGCGTGTGTCATTGTTTGCGCGTCATTAAAGGGCTGTTTTCTAGTAGTGATTATAACTATTCTAAACCTTCCAACAGTATACGACTATACTGTTTTCTTATCTCCTGCAATTGTTAAACATTGAGAGGGGTAAGCGGTGACACTTAGTGAGTTCAATAATAGATACAATATAACGTTATGCCATATATATACTTCAATATGGCAGAAGCAAGGGGAACAAGGAACAACAAAGGCATATGCGAATCATGCGACAAGCTTTCCATATCAACCAATAAGACATAACAATTTCAATACTTGATATACATCAATAACACGTCGGCCCAAATGGCACAGAAGACATACACTTTCTGATTAAACATTTTGGTAGATTTCAGGCTTTCAGCCCTGTCTAACCTTCTGCCAATGTCATAGAATAGAAGTCATTCTCTTACGATACATGCTCTACATGGCCAGAGGCTACATACCAATACCACTGTGAATCTAAGTCCTTTCAAAAATCCATATCTTTCGCATACGAGCTCCGTTTTTTACGTTATTTATATCCACGCGTAGGTGAGATTATTCTCTACATCTTTCATTTAGACTCCGTCGGCTAATTTTGACTTTATTTTTAATATTATATTAATATTATATTTTTAACGGGCCGAGACAAGAAAAGTCCGTTAAAATTTCATAACTTCTTCATCCGACGTCCGTTTTCGTCTGTCTTTTTACCGTTGTACTACTATTAACAAGACATTCGATTCTCGTCTAGGTTGTGTCGGCTAAAAATCACTCGATCTTTATTTCGAGTTTTTAGCTGTCTACTGCTATACCGAAACTTAGAAAAATCATAACTTCCTCATACGAAGTCAGATTTTGACGTTCTTTTTATGAAAGTTCTCGGTTTAACGAATACTACGACTTTCGTTTAGATCACCAAGGCTAAAAAGGTAGTTTATCAAACACTGACTTTTTACGTCATTCGACGTCGTGTCGGTTCTGTCGCGAATCTTCGATTGGTCATAACTTCTTCGTTATAACTCGGATTTCGATGAGGTTTTCGCCTAAATGTTTCTAACGAAATTATATACAACTTTCAATAATAAAATTTCACTTATTTCAAATTTTATATTTTCGTTAAATTTCAATATCTGACTTTTGATTGGAATCTCATAAGACTTCTAATATTTTCCGAGTGATTCTAAACATAGTTTTACTTTATTTATAGTAAAAACTATCTGTTAGAACTCAATGCTCAAATTACATAATATTTATTTATATTATTCACTTTTAAAATTACATAACACGATAACCGAACGTGTATGTTACACACCAGTAATCGGGTCGAAGATCTCTGTACATCTTCGTTGCCCCTGGATGGATGGAGAACCTCGACTTGTGGGCCTCATCCATCAGAACCTGCCGTACTCTGACCCAGTACGGAACCCAGACCCTCCCATGCAGGGTCAACAACCCTCGGCTGTCATAATCAAACGAGGCCACCCGACCCACAATCCTCTCACACTTCTGACGCTCCTCCTTCAGGCCCTCGACCTGTACCTCTCTAATCTGCTCCAATAGTGGAGTAATCACTGTCATCCTCAGACAGATGTCTCGGATCGGGGCCGCTACCGCCGTTGTCCTTGCCCGGGTGGTAAAGGATCTCACAATCATAGTCCTTCACCACATCTAACCACCGACGTTGTCTCATGTTCAGATTCGACTGATCCATGAGGTACCTCAAACTCTTGTGATCCATATAAATGGTACACCGGACCCCATAGAGGTAATGTTGCCAAATCTTGAGGACGAATACCACTGCCCCCAACTCTAAATCGTGCGTCGGATAGTTAGCCTCGTGAGGCTTCAACTGTCTCGAGGCATAAGCTATCACATGACCCCGCTGCATCAACACTGCTCCCATGCCTATAATCGAAGCGTCACAGTAGACTACGAAGTCATCTACACCCTCTGGCAGAGTGAGAATCGGTGCCTCGCACAATCGCTGCCTGAGCGTCTCAAAGGCTGCCTACTGTTCAGGTCCCCAGTGAAAAACTACCGACTTCTTGGTCAGTCAATTCAACGGAACTGCAAACTTGGAGAAGTCTTGAATAAATCTCCTGTAATACCCTGCCAGACCCAGGAAACTCCGAATCTCGGTTGGAGACCTCAGAATCTCCCACTGCATCACGGCCTCTATCTTGGCCGGATCGACCAGAATACCCTTCTGGTTGACAAGATGTCCAAGGAACTGCACCTCGCGCTACCAGAACTCACACTTGGAAAACTTCGCATACAGTCTCTCCCTCCTCAGTGTCTCTAGCACCTCCCTCAGGTGCTCCTCATGCTCCTCCTGAGTCCTGGAGTAAACCAAGATGTCATTAATGAAAACTATTACAGACCGATCCAGCATCGGTCTGCATACACGGTTCATGAGATCCATGAACGTGGCTGGAGCATTGGTGAGCCCAAACGGCATCACCACAAACTCATAATGACCATAGCGAGTCCTAAAAGCTTTCTTCTGCACATCATCATCCTTGACTCGCATCTGATGATATCCTGACCGTAGATCAATCTTGGAGAACCAAGATGCTCCCTGCAGGTGATCAAACAAATCATCTATCCTCGGAAGTGGGTAACAGTTCTTCACCATTACCTTGTTCAACTCCCGGTAATCAATACACATGCGATGTGACCCGTCCTTCTTCTTCACAAACAGGATCGGGGCTCCCCATGGTGAACTGCTCGGCCTGATGAAACCCTTTTCTAGCAGCTCTTGCAGCTGCGTAGACAACTCCTGCATCTCGGGAGGAGCCAACCGATATGGTGCCTTGGCTATCGGAGCCGCACCAGGGACCAGGTCAATCGTAAACTCAACCTGTCTCTCCAGAGGTACCCCGGGTAAATCCTTCGGGAATACGTTCGGGTACTCTCGCACTACCGGTACATCATCAACGGTCGCCTTACCCTTATCCCGGGTATCCATGACATAGGCGACGTATCCTGCACAACCCTGCTGGAGGTGACGCCTCGCCCCACTGCTGAACATAAGACTGGTCCGCGCTGTGGCCTCTCGCCCTGAATCACTTGCTCTCCCCCATTAGGGATACGAACCCTTACTAGTTGCTGCTTACAGTTAATCACTGCCCCATTGAAGCTCAACCAATCCATACCCACAATGACCTTATTCCTATGCAGGGGAATAGGAACCAGATCCACTGAAAACGGCTGATCGAATAACTATAGCGTACATCCTCTGTGAACCCTCGCAACCCTGACGGTCCTATCATCGGCTATCTCTATATCAAGTGGGCAATCCATATCCCCTGGAGCTTTACTAAATCGCTTGCTAAATGCAAGCGACACAAAAGATCGGGTAGCCCCCGAGTCAAACAATACCATAGCTGATATGTCGTTCAATAGGAACGATCACGTAACCACATCAGGGGCTGCATGTGCCTCCTCTTCTGTCAACTGGAAGACTCTTCTCTTCGCCGCTGGCGCCGCTGCCCGGCCCTGACGGCCGTCTGTAATCCTCAAAGTGGTAGGAGCGGGTGCCACCACCTGTCCTGTTGATGCTAGACTCGGACACTGGGACTTCTTGTGTCCCCTCTGATTGCAATGAAAGCAAATCGGATCAGATGATGTAGTGGTGGTGGTAGTAGCAATACAATCCCTGCTGACATGTCCAGTTCGATCGCACTTGAAGCAGCCCGAACTACCCGCCCTACACGACCCCTCATGCCCCCTACCGCACTTGCACAGCGGCCTCGACCCTGCTGGCCCTTCCCTCGGGAATCTACCTGGGCCTCTTGCCCAAACCCTCCATGCCAGACACTTCCTCTGGCTTCCTCTTCCTCTCTATCTCCAAATCAATCTCCCTCTCACGAGCCCTCGCTATCATATCCTCCAGCGTCCTGCAGCTGGACCGGCTCACAAACTATCTGATATCAGTCCTCAACATCTCGTGGTATCAGACCTTTTTCATCTCCTCGTCCGCCACGTACTGCGGAACGAGAAGCTGTTGGGTTTTGAGCATTCTAACACTCCTAAGGTGTGCATGCAACCCTAAATACCTTGGACCTATGTTTTCTCTATTATGCATGCAAACTTGATCTTTCCAAGGTATTACCCTAACTAGCATACAAAAGTTTGATACTTGGGTAATAAAACAAGTTAGATGACATACCTTTTCTTGTAGTTGGAAGCCTTGGGCCTTTAAGAACTTAGTGCCCCAAGTGTTGCACCTCAAATGGAATCACACAACACCACCAACAAATGGAATAACTTGAGAGAAGAACACTTGCTTCACAAATCGGCTAGCCCTCACTTCTTTTCCCTTAAAAAGGATGTCATTTCATGAACTATGAGGTTTCTTATATAGTGTGCATGGGTTTTAACCTCCATGGAGTATCCATGGGTCACCACATGGGTTTATCCCAACATGAAGAACTATGGATCATAAGCCCACTTTATAAGAATGAATGATTTATCAAATCAATCCCCATTTATTTAATTAGTCTCTTTCGATCACAAAATTAATTCCAAACTAATTCTTGATCAATACTAATTAAATAAAATGATTTCATATTAATATATTAGAACTTATAATATATTAATAAATCATAAATATTCTCTTATCACAAAAGTCTATCCAAATTGTTCCAATGCCATGCAACCTAAATGGACCATGCTACTCTCGGGTCAAGTACATACCAATTATAGTTATGGGCTTAGACACCTAATCCAACAGTCTCCCACTTGGATAAGTCTAGTAACTATTATTGCAAGCATGACTCCAACCCGACTAGCAATCGTAGCTCCTAAAATCCGCTGTCGAACTCTGACCTAGTAAATGACGCACCCATTAGATAAGGGATCATATATTCCTCCATTCTTGATATCATATGGACTGAGACATGGATTATAATCATTCTCTCTGTCTATCTGTTGTTTCCCGATTTACGATTTATGACGACTGACTAATTGAACAAATCAAATCAGTACAGGCCTGATGTCATCACTAAATCATCGAGGGGCCCACAAATATCGCTTTTATCCACATGGGGTAAAAGGAATGGATAAACTTCGACCCAAATGCTCGCTTGTACTTACTCATCAAATTACACAGAACAATATGTTTTATAACATCCAAGTTACTGGTGCGTTTACATATGTCAATGTGCAACCGACTCGCAACTACAACTCACATGTCTCCATTTCAAGAATATAAGATATTATCGTCTCATGATCACTCGTGATAAAATCTATGAAGTGATTCAAATGAGCGTGGGTTGAATCCAATACTTGAATCTTATTCCAGGAGTACTCATGAACACTGTAGCAAATTTTTCGTAGACAAACTACAGACCCATTAATGATAGTCTTGCCTCAATACCTACTTCCAAAGTATGATCGACTGTGGATAGTTTGAATAACCTAGTTATTCGGGAAGTCAAAACATGCAAAGTGAAACACAAGAATAATAATACTAATCCTATATGGCCCCAAAACTTTTGAGCCATATTGATTACTTATCATTCATTGTATAATGTTTCGAATAATCAACTTAATACTTGAATTACAACAATAGTTATGCCATGCTCCAAGCATGCACACTATGTTTGTCTAAACAATAGTTATGCCATGCACCAAACATGCACACTATGTTTGTCTATGGTCCTTACTTTGTGAAATAGATCAATTGAAAACCATTTCAATGATGCTCATTTCAAAATTCCAAATCCTTATTGCAAGTGTAAGAATTCCAAATTCTTGTCACTGCTAGAAAGTGTTAGATTCTAAACTATCATGCAATGATTCTTTTGTAATGTCTAGGTGCCAAAAGTCACAAAGACTTTACCAATGATATTACAAAATATTCCTTTGGAGATTGTTCCAAGACAATTCCATGGAAATGAAGTCTCAAATTCAAAGTACATTCCTTTGAACATCCTTCTTGCATAAAAATTTCTAACTTTTTCATCTATTCTTCAACTCCCAATATGGAATCATTCCATATTTTTCGTACGACAACTCATTATTAATAGACTCCTGTTCATAATAATGTCGATATGGTTCATCATTTACTATACTTCCAACTGTCCTTAAGCGGCCAATCTTTGGCAAACCTTATATTATCCTTAACAGTTGTTTAACCACTTTAGTCATAACCGGTTCTAGTCTTTTTCCCTCTTAATGCCCTAGGCATTTGGAAAAATTTAGAACACACAAATATTATAGCATATGCAATCGATCCTATACCCGAAGCATATGGGACACGATTCATAATGTCTAACATAAAGACATGATACTTGATCAGTCTTTTGCTATAATATTTCTATTTGCCATATTCTCATAATTTTGATTATGAAGAGGGATGCCGTAATCATAATCAAATTTTTGAGAATGCAATTAACATTTCCAGATACATAATTTCCTTATGTTGAACCATTCCAACATAACATTCATATATATATATATATTTGACTAAATGTGATTAAAATCTCAATCTAAGCTTTTACAATTGAAATGAAGTATAATTTCCTCTCCCTTAATTATAGCAAAACAACTTTTCAAACTCTGCAACTTGCAAATTGAAACTTTTTTTTCTATAATTAACATTGCTAAGTTGCAACATTCACCATAATTGATTATGATCCCACTAGCATAATAATTACATCCTTATTAGCATAACACTTATTCTCTCACTAGCTTTGACATGTACTCAGAAATCAGCTGGACTTCTAGAAATCAACACTTTGTTGAATTTCTTACCAAAGTTCAGATTTCTGATACGAGATGGTTTAATAAGACTTTATCTAGGCGTCTCAAACTTATACACCTTTCCTCAGATAGCTCACATGTGTGTCTAAACAATTTAAGAACTTACAGCAATAAGTCTCAAATGTTTAGACCTTTTCCATTCCTCACAATTCGAATTATGAAAAGGGATGCCGTAATCATAATCAAATTTGAGAATGCAAATATAACAACTGCTATCTCCTTAAAATCTACTTATGAAAGCGTTTCCTCACCATCATTTTCATGAATCGAAGAGAAACCTTATGACACTTAGATTTTATGGTGTATGTGTTCCTATCCATGTGAATTTGTCATGAACATAATCATAAGACAAGGTTGTTCAATCTTAATTTCTTGCCACCTGGCAGCACAAGGGCCTACCATTGCTTCTAAGTAGTTATGCAAACAACTGAGAACTCATAGAACTCACATGCATAGTCAACTTTAACTGGAATGGGCACAGAAATAAGAATATGTCAACACGATAGGTCACAAACCTCAAGTCGTGTGCTAGTGTTTAACAATAGGTTTATTCTTGATTAGTTCTTGAAACTTGTCAAGATCTTTAAGACTCCCACTGACCTCTTGAAATATATGATTCACTTTGTCAAGGAACATTACTTGACAAACCAATATTCAAGAGTTAGTGCGGATTCTAATCAAGACAAACACTTCACACAATTGGCCTCAGTTGGTCTTTGTTTTATCCAAAACATCACAACTTACCAATTTCAAATGTACAAGAGTAGAAAATTTTTACTCTACATTTGATAAGTGTTTTAAACCTTTCTTAAGATTATGTCACTCAAGGTTACAATCTTGGAGTATTACTCTATAAGACTTGTTTTGGAAACGAAGTATGACTCATCTTCTTGATTTAAACTATTTTAACAATTCACGATCCCTCTTCTTAGACATACAAATGCACTAAGATGTCTTTAGAGGATCAATTGTGATATGGTTTTCCATAATCATTGAGATGATTATAAAACACGATACTAAAGTACTCTCCCATCTTTTCAGATTGGAGAAACTTTTGTTTTTCTGCCTAATTTGATTTTTCTCATTCGTTCTGCCATACATTGAAACTTTTCCAATGTTCAGAATTATAATTAAACTTGTAAGCATAACAATATGACGAATAGTCTTATCGTTCTTTGTGGTGGACCTGACCAGCGCACACCCAGTGTACCCGATCCCCTAGTCCTTCATTGACTCACATATACATATGAACAAGGAATTAGTCTTAATTTCCCAAATATGAAGGTTCTCATTCATCATACAATACAAGTTGCATGATTCCAAGTTTCTATCCAACTGAAACTTGGGTGATGAGAATCTTTCCTTATTTGGTAAAATATGACACTGCCACAAACGAAAGAATCAAATCCATATTGCTAACAATAGAAACATACAAACATCAATTTTTTATAAATGCCATTGTAAGGAGATATAATAAAATAAAACAAAATTTTATTTATTTATAAAATTCGGAAAAGACTTTTCCTTACAATGCAATTACAAATGAAAACTATGTTATTACATATTTCCTAGTAATCTATCATAACTCCTAAGCAGCAGCTCAAAAATCCGATCTTCGAACCATGCGATTGAAATCCATCTTCGCGATCAGATTCAGCATACTCTTCCTTTAAGCTTCCTTCCCTTTGCATGATCCTACAAAACATCAAAATGCAACCTTGTCACATCATGTATTAAGAATCAACAATTAGGAACTTAATAGAGTTAGACAGTAGACTTACCTGAAGCAGAGTCAAACTTTTTGATTCTACCTTTTTCTCAAATCTTTTAGGTAGTCAGAGCAGCTTCGCAACCAATGCCCCTTCTCTTGGCAACAAAAACATATGGACTCTTTGGGAATGGTACACGGGACAATCTCAGACTTAGCCTTTCTCTTTCCCTTGGAAAGAAAAATCTTTTTTGGACTTCCAATGTTTCCATTATCAATGTCCATAGAAGTTTGAAGAGTAGATCTTCCCATCAAATTTGCTTTTCCAGTGCACCACATCATTGCTGATTCAGCAGCAACAAGCAAATAGGTAAGATCAATAAGGGTCATGTCGTGGTCTGTCACATAGTAGTCCATAATGAACTCACTCTATGACTCAGGAAATGAATGAAGAACCCAGTCAACAGCCAACTCCCTTGAGACTTCGACACCCAATACTCTCAGCCTGTCAATATGTGACTTCATCTCCAAGACGTGAGTACACACAGGCCTTCCATCTTCATGTTTCATTGCAAGTAGGGCTTGAGTGACCTTGAATTTTTCAAGTCTTTGAATTTGTGGGTTAGGGATAATTTATTGGAGGAGGTGGAGGAAGTGAAGTATGACTTCCACGATCCAACCGCGGGACATCATCTTCAAGAGGAAAGCTTGTTCCAAAAGATTTGGGAAGACCATAGTTGTCCGAACTAGACATCTACAATGGGAGAAATTCAAGTTAGTTGATTTAAGTTCTTAATGTAACACCCAAATGAAATATTAAGGCTAGGACCCAACACAATATTTTACAATTTGGAAGAGGGATGTCGTAATCCAAACTGAAAAATATTTGAAGGTAGGTAAATGACGATTTACCAATTTCCACCACGAAAAACGAAAAATAGTTTTAGGTTTTAAGTGAATTGAAATTCCTAGATCCTTTGAGATTCATTGAATAATTCAATGACATGTTTAAATCTCGATTGTGCCCTTCAATTTTGTGACTGGGATGCCGAGGATCATAAACAAGGTGTGAATAACCATGCAAATTAGCTTGGTACACCCAGTGCTACAACCACCTAATCAATGTGTCAGTTAACCACACACGCTCCATTGATCTATGATGAACATCAAGCTACCCTTTTCCACGCACTTTCAGTCCATATTAGTGTGCCGGTTAACCACACACGCTCCACTAACGGCTTAACAAGGTGCAAAATGTAATTTCATGGGTTAGCACCATATTCATATTTTCCTAAGTAACTAAGATTGTGAATTTATAAGTGTTTAGTTACTTTATATTTATCATTATACTTTTAATTAAGGGAGAATTAGAGTCTTATCCTACCCGTTCGGCTAACGACCCTCCACCAGTCAAGGAAGCGGTGAGTGAGAGTGAACACCCATTAAACTGCCATTTTATAGGCAGTAACCTTATACCCCCCTTATAGACCGGCTTCGTGAATGAGGCCTACTAACAGTAAGACTGACTTTACTCTTATACATATATATAAATATTAAACCTATAATATTATAATAGTATAAGGGTAGAATTTTAAACTTTAAAATTCTAGGGTTTGGAATTAAATGTTTCAAAAGTTAGACTTTTACATTTACAAATTCCAAAACTTGAGGGCAAGTTTTGTAACTTTCAAAACCTTTTGGAATCCATAACTTATGAGTTTAATAAAGATTTTATGAAAAGACTCTTGACATTCCATAACTTGAGGACAAGGTATGGAGTTCATAAAAAACCATTTATGAGAAAAAAAACTCTTCAAGTTCATAACCTATGACTTTAATGATTTCTTAAAAAGAAAACTTTTCATTTTCCATAACTTGATGACAAGTTATGAAATTCATCAAAATCATTTAGATCAAAATTATAACAAGAAAATCAAACAATTTGTCTATGATCTAAATTAAACTCATAAGAACAAGACAATTCACATCAAACAAATTTCATGTAATTAGCCTAACCATATAAACTAATACAAAACATGAAATGTAACGACCCAATTTTACAAAGAAAATTTTCATTTTTAATTAGTCAACCATTTTCATAAAACATAAAGATTCCAATAATCATTTTCAAAACCATCAACATTACAACATTATTATTTTCAAAACATCAGAGTGTCCCCCAAACCAGATCGGGAAAAGAGAGATAGAGTGCACGCCGCATCATCACGCCTTGCCTTTACCCTTGGACTCCGATGTACCTGAAACAAATCCACAAACGGTAAGCTGAAAGCTTAGTGAGTCTCCCAGAGCATACCCCACACAAACCACATATCATATTAGCTATAAAGCTACCTCTACCACATATCACATGTCAATTAGTCATGAAGCTATCTCTGCCATTAGCCACAAAGGCTATCTCTACCATCAGCCATAAAGGTTGTCTCTACCATTGGCCATAAGGCCGTCTCTACCATTAGCCATATGGCTATCTCTACCGTTAGCCACAAAGGCTATCTCTACCACATATCATGCACAAATACATATCACACCTCTTCATAACAAGTAAACTAACTATCGCAAAATGAGCCGACCTTGGTGCCTTAGACCTATTGGTATGGTGAGGAGACTCACCTCTCAAAGGCTGAACTGGCAAACTGGATTCAGGTATGCCTGTGCTGATCTTCCCAAACTGTTTATAATCAATGAGTAAATATCTCAGCATAGTCCCATAAATACCCCCAAGGTCAACCCTGATCAAAGTCAAAGTCTATAGTCATGGTCAACAATCCATATTAACCTTGACTCATCGAGTACAATCATTCACTTGTCGGGTTCCCTGCTTAACTCGTCGACTCGCCGAGTCACCCGAGGGACTCGTCGAGTTCCTTGGTGTTTACGGCCGTAAACCACCAACCGTACATCTTTGACCGTAAACCCTTGGCCGAACACCCTTGTCCGTACACTCTTGGCCGAACACCCTTGGCTGTAAACGAGAAAACCCTCTCGACTCGCCGAGTCACTTGCAAGACTCGTCGAGTCCCCCAAAGTTCATCATGATTACGTTCCTTTCTAGTGGGACTTAAGGTCCCAAACTTTAGATCCATCATCTCCTATTGTAGATTTCACGTAAAGTTACAAACTTTATGTGCATGCAGGGCCTTTCATAACCGTAAACACCAAAACTAATGCTCCAACAAGGTTTTCATTCATGGGGAACGAATAAGCTTATAAAGCATGCAACTTTATGATATTTGGGACCTAGTGAGGTTCAGATCTGGAACTATACCCTTGTGATAGGTCCAGATCTAGGCTTGCTTCCATTTCCTCAAAGTTTGGTCATGAACTCCCAATTAGAATACAGGCTTAAGGTAACAGATTCGTACCTCAAGTTGATGCCCAAGACGAACTAGATGCTAGATCCAGTGTTTTCCCCTTGATTCTTCTTCTCCAAGATTGGATTCCTTCCCAAATTCCCAAAGTCAAGCTCTCAAATGCACACACGTCACACACCAGGGAGTTTGCAGCCGTACACAGTCTCTTATGATGTTAAGGGTGGCTACAAGAGTGTTTAATGAGGGTTATATAGGGGCAAACCCCAAAATTAGGGTTTTTCATTAAACAGACCTGACTCGTCGATTCAGCCTTCTGACTCGCCGAGTCACTTCCGGTTCGTTCCCCTGAAATACGACCCTACTCGACGAGTTGAGCTCCCAACTCACCGAGTCCATGCTCAAATCCTTTCCAATTCAAACCAGGTGTTACATGAAACTTTGACAATTATCTTATAAATTGGATAAGCATGATCATAACCACATCAAAAATAGGTTTATAAGATCAAAAATAGTTTAGGGTAATGATCCTAGTCCAATTCCAGCAAAAAAAACTCGAAAAACTGCATTTTGGGGCACAAACTCGTCGAGTGTATGAACCAACTCGGCGAGTTGGATGAATTTGTGCTTGGACTCGGCGAGTCCCCCAGTGGAATCGGCGAGTCCACTGTCCAGAACAGCAAAAAATCGATTTTAAAGCATTTCCAAGCAAGTAGCATCAAGTATAATTGAAAACAAGCCTAGACTCTGATACCACTGTTGGGTTTTGAGCATTCTAACACTCCTAAGGTGTTCATGCAACCCAAAATACCTTAGATCTATGTTTTCTCTATTATACATGCAAACTTGATCTTTCCGAGGTATTACCCTAACTAGCATACAAAAGTTTGATACTTGGGTAATAAAACAAGTTAGATGACATACCTTTTCTTGTAGTTGGAAGCCGTGGACCTTTAAGAACTTAGTGCCCCAAGTGTTGCACCTCAAATGGAATCACACAACACCACCAACAAATGGAATAAATTGAGAGAAGAACACTTGCTTCACAAATCGGCTAGCCCTCACTTCTTGTCCCTTAAAAAGGATGTCATTTCATGAACTATGAGGCTTCTTATATAGTGTGCACATTAGGGTTACACCATGTAACTCATGACTTTCCACATTCCTCATGATCCATGAGTTTTAACCTCCATGGAGTATCCATGGGTCACCACATGGGTTTAGCCCAACATGAAGAACTATGGATCATAAGCCCACTTTATAAGAATGAATGATTTACCAAATCAATCCACATTTATTTAATTAGTCTCTTTTGATCACAAAATTAATTCCAAACTAATTCTTGATCAATACTAATTAAATAATATGATTTCATATTAATATATTAGAACTTATAATATATTAATAAATCATAAATATCCTCTTCTCACAAAAGTCTATCCAAATTGTTCTGATGGCATGCAACCCAAATGGACCATGCTACTCTCGGGTCAAGTACATACCAATTATAGTTATGGGCTTAGACACCTAATCCAACAGAAGGGCCCTCTCCCTGAACTTGGCGGTAATCTCCGCTACTGTCTTAGTCGTCTGTCGGAGATCCTGGAACTCCCTAGCAAGCTGTTGCACCTCAACAACAGGTGCGAACTCGGCCCTGAACCTGGTCGTGAAATCACTCCAGGTCATCGCATCCAACACTACATCATCACCAATAGCTCTCCCAACCTCCTCCCACCAGTCACTTGCCCTGTCCTTCATAAGACAGGACGCAAGCCTAACCTTGTCCCCCTCGGGACATCTGCTGGTGCGGAACGCATTGGCAACATCAGCCAACCATCTGTTGCTAGCAATAGGGTCTCGAGCCCTATGATAGTCAGGAGCTCCACATGCTCTGAACTCCCGGAAGGTAAGTGTGCGCGACCCCATCATGTCCGCTATCTCAGTGCGGAAAGCGCTCAGCTTCTCATCCAGAAGCTTTAAAATACCCTCCTTGACCGATCCAAAGATCACAAGAGTCTGCTCTAGAATGCTACGTGTAACCTCAGATGAGAGAAACTCCCTCGTCTGCGCATCCATCTGCTCGGGTCCAGAGCCCGAGCCTGATCCCTTGATATGTGCATAATTAGTCATATATTTTGTGTTAAATCTTAATACTTTTTGGCTATTTTATCGTAAATTATGAACAAAAGGTACTTAAATATGTTTAAAATGTATTTGTAGCCTAAAAGATGAGCTCGGAAGCAAAAGGAAGCAGAAAAAGCGATAGGAAGCTCGGGAATTAAAGAAAGAAAGAAAAGAAAGAAAAACCCTGAAGAACTCGGCGAGTTGGGTGCCTACTCACCGAGTAGGCTCAAAGATTTGCGAACAAATAAGATTCCTTATCGTATATAGATTTTAAGTGGTGGACTCGCCGAGTCGGTATATGGATTCGACGAGTAGCCCCTGTTTTCAGAAACTATATAAAGGGCTTTAATTCACAAATTTGGGGATCTCTGGCTGGAACCCTTGAAGGATAATTTACGATTCAAGTTGCTGTTTGAGCTCTGGAACTCGAAGATCAATACTAATCATTCGATTTTGGGAAGATCAAGGCAATTCAAGTGTACTCTTTACTTAATCTTTTGTTTAAACTATGTTTGTATCAATTGATTTCGTTTTTGAGTTGTTTTCTGCTTTAATTATGAGCTAAAAACTCATAACTTCTATTTAGGATAGATGACTTTATGAATATGGTTTGATTTTATGATTGGATTAATTTAATTTGGTGATATTGTTTTGTTAAGCTTGTTAAAGAACCTTATGTGTTAAATTACAACTATTTTTTGTTAATTAACCGGCATATTAAGTTGCATGAACATCTCTTAATTGCTAATCTCATATGATTTGTGTGAAAACATTGTTATATGTCTGGGAATAGCGAACGTGAAACTAGGGTTAACTAGAAAATAGGAAAATTAATGTGTGAGATTGTGTGACGAACCATCAACAAGTGGTTAATTGAATTAGCAATTTGATTAGCTACTACAAGTCTTACTTACCCCGAATCAATAAACTAGAAAATCTATTAGTTTAATCACCTGATCACTGCTTAAATTGATTTGTTTTCTAAGGATTAATAATAGCGAACGTGAACCTAATCACACTAATCGGTAGCCATTGCTAATTAATCCATTGCACTTGTCATAAAATCAACCATAGGAATAAACGATTCAAAACCTAAACAGAAGTCTTTCCCATTATTGAATTTAGTTGATTTTCATTTGCTTAGTTGTTAGTTGCTTAGTTGAGTATTAGTTAAGTACTTAAGTTTCTAGTCTTGCAAAACTAGAGAAAACCATTTCTTTTATTCCTTGTTTTTAGATAATATTAGTAATTAGCTTAATTTCCGTTCCCTGTGTTCGATACCCTGCTTGCTAAACTATACCACCAATCGACAGGTTCACTGCCTTTTGTGTGTCTAATTTATATTAAAAAGTAGGACTAAAACTAGTGCATTCCACACACATCATCCCTCACTTGAAGTGCCCGCCGGCCTAGGACGTAGAACCAACATACTGAAAATACACCATAACAACCATCAGTATACTCATCAAATCTCGAGGGATCTAACATGCTACAAGTTTCCTGGATTCATCTCATCCTTTCCTGATTCGAGTACGGATCCTCTGCTTTCAGTAGCACGGGCCCATACTACGTTCCATATCTATCCGTACTTTCCTCAAGAACTGTCTCGACTCCACCAAGTCCCTTCTACTACTACTGTTGATCTCATACTAAACTCTTCCTAGGCTTGCCCTAGGGTAATCACCAACCCACTCTTCGCTATCAGTTGCATAAGAAGTCCCTGCTACCTCCCCCTAACTAGCTCATGAATATTATTACATATTACTAAGACTAGATAATTCTTCGAATGGGATATCCTACCCTACAACGGTTGTGTGACATCCCCAATTTCACGGCCAAAAAAGACCGATTTTGTTTATGCTTTTTGAAATAAAATCAGAGTAATCTTTCAAAAGGTGTTGCAGAATTTGTTCCCAAAACAAAAAATGATAAGAATCTATCAAAAATTTTCTTGAAGAAATGTATTTTCATTAAATAACAAAATCTCGGGATGTCATGTTCCGATACAGACCAAAAGAATAAACAGAACATAATAGACCTTAAATCAGTTATTTATAACTACTGGCCTATAATCCATAATCTCTCGTCATGTCAACCAACTTATGCTCTTGAGCCACTATCTGTAATATAAAGAAAACTGAGTGAGTCAGGCTTGGGAGCCTGGTGAGCATATAGGGTTTTCAACCCACAATAATACAATTATTATATTCAATCATCAAACAATCAACACAATTACCCATCCCCATATTGTGACATCCCCATCTTCACGGCCAGAAAAGACCGATTTTGTTTATGCTTTGTTTAAAAATCAGAGTAACATTTTAAATAAAAGTGTTGCGGAATTTGTTCCCAAAATAAAATTATGATAAAGACTTATCAAAGCATTTCCGTAGAAATGTATTTCATTAAAAACATCGGGATGTCATGTTCGATACAGATCAAAAGCATAAACAATACAATATAGCCTTACTACATTTATTCATAATCTCTCATCCCAAACATCATATCTATGCTCGTGCGCCACTACCTGTAATACAAGAAACTAAGTGGGTCAGGCTTGGGAGCCTGGTGAGCACATAGGGTTTTCAACCCACAATAAATAAGTTTATTAATTTCATCAATCAACAATAACCCGATTACCCGTTCCCGTTATCCTCACATTACGTCCCTAAAACACCTATCATAAGGGACCTAGACTAAGGATCAATATCGGGATGGACACTACTGCCAAGGGATTTCCTCATCAATAAATGTCCTAAAGGCAACCATGAGGGGGATGGAGTACACCGGTGAACACATCGTTCACAAACACCTACAGGTTGCGAGCCTGCTAGCGTTCCACTGGACTGTCTAGAAGAGTCCGTGGTCGTCATCCATACTCCGCTAGATGACAGAATCAACAACAACAACATCGAGGCCTCTCATCATTTTATCACACATCATCTTATTACATCTACCCATGTTTTACCCCAACATTTTTGTAGATATAAAATACATATACAGTTTAAATTATTTAAAACATGTATAAAAATCTTTCATCAGTATAGGCATCAAGTATTCAGATAATATGCACACATAACACGTAATTAATATAAAATACTTCATATCTATGTGTAAGATGAAAGTGACTATGCACTCACCTGATTAGGTGGTGACTCGGTACTCGAACAGCACTCCGTTATCTCAAAACAATTTTTCCTTGATCAAAACCTAGTATTAATATCACTAGCGTTTAGTTTTAACGTTAACCGCGACTAATTAATAGTCTGGCTATTATTATTATTATACAAGCGTTAAATAACACCCAATATATAAATAATAATAGCCCAAATAATTATTTTAAGGACCTAATAACATTACTATAATTATTTAAAAGTTATATTAAAAATTTCGTAGGCGTACCTTACTTACAGCGGGTTTTTCTCAAAACCGGACTTCGCTGGAGCAGCGTTTCCGAGCCGAAAGGTTCTTTTCTCGGGACTCCGGGAGCCTCGGGACTTCCTTCGGGTGCTAGGGGGTTTACCTAGACTTTAGGGGCTCAAGGGAGCTTAGAGAGAGAGTTTAGAGAGAGAAAGTGGAAGAGGAAAGGTGTAAGAAATGAGAGAACCCGACACTTCTATTTATAGTGAGTTGGGGCATGTGGTGGCCTTCTGGTGGTGCCACTTGTCCAAATTCTGGTGGTGTCACATGTCCAATTTCTGGTGGTGCCACATGTCCAATTTCTGGTGGTGCCACGTCACCCAATATCGCGTATCGGCCTCCCGTCTTAGAAAAATCATAACTCTCGCATACGAGCTCCGTTTTTGACGTTATTTATATCCACGCGAGGGCGGGAACGTAATCTACAACTTTCATTTAGACTCCGTTGGCTAATTTTGAATTTATTTTAAAAGTTATATTTTTAACAGGCCGGGACAGGATTGGTCCGTTAAAAATTCATAACTTCTTCATCTGACGTCCGTTTTCGTCTGTCTTTTTATTGTTACGCCACAATTAAAGAGCTCTTCGATTCTCGTTTAGGTCATGTCGGCTAAAAACTCGTTGTATCATAAATTCACTATTCACGCTTCCTGGTATCGTGCCGGTTCCGTCGTGAAACTTCGTCGGATCATAACTTCTTCGTTATAACTCGGATTTCGGCGTTCTTTATATCTCCGGAATCCTTGTTTTGACCATTACAACTTTATGTAAAGATATCGGGCTTATCTCATATTTTAATTTTTGACGCTTATTTTTATTCTTTATTAATTATACATTTATAATTAAATAATAAGCACATAAATTCACAAAATACTCAAATATTTCATTTTTATTACATCAAAAGAGTTACAATAGTTGACCTAGACTATTACATCGTCTAAAAATGCTTAGCCCCGAAACCCGGGCGTTACAATTCTCTCCCCCTTAGGATGATTCCGTCCCGGAATCAAGCGTCAGCAAACAGATGCGGATAGCGACTCATCATGTCATCCTCTGTTTCCCAAGTGAGATTCGGGCCATTCGAATGTTTCCATCGGACTAGCACTAAGTCGACCATCTTGCGTCGTAACTTCTTAATCTTACGGTCAACAATTGCCTCGGGCTCTTTGATTAGCCTTTTATTCTCATCCATTCTTAACTCCGAGATCGGAATTATGTCGGGAACTTCTCCCCTGAATTTCCTCAGATAACATACATGGAAGGTGTTATGAATACCATCGAGTTCTTCAGGCAATTCCAGCTTGTAAGCTTGGTTCCCAATCTTCTGAAGAACTTTGAACGGTCCAATAAACCTTGGACTCAGCTTTCCTCGTTTCCCGAATCGTATAAGTCCTTTCCACGGTGAGACTTTAAGCAGAACGGAATCCCCAACTTCGAAGGTGTAAGAAATGAGAGAACCCGACACTTCTATTTATAGTGAGTTGGGGCATGTGGTGGCCTTCTGGTGGTGCCACTTGTCCAAATTCTGGTGGTGTCACATGTCCAATTTCTGGTGGTGCCACATGTCCAATTTCTGGTGGTGCCACGTCACCCAATATCGCGTATCGGCCTCCCGTCTTAGAAAAATCATAACTCTCGCATACGAGCTCCGTTTTTGACGTTATTTATATCCACGCGAGGGCGGGAACGTAATCTACAACTTTCATTTAGACTCCGTTGGCTAATTTTGAATTTATTTTAAAAGTTATATTTTTAACAGGCCGGGACAGGATTGGTCCGTTAAAAATTCATAACTTCTTCATCTGACGTCCGTTTTCGTCTGTCTTTTTATTGTTACGCCACAATTAAAGAGCTCTTCGATTCTCGTTTAGGTCATGTCGGCTAAAAACTCGCTTTATCATAAATTCACTATTCACGCTTCCTGGTATCGTGCCGGTTCCGTCGTGAAACTTCGTCGGATCATAACTTCTTCGTTATAACTCGGATTTCGGCGTTCTTTATATCTCCGGAATCCTTGTTTTGACCACTACAACTTTATGTAAAGATATCGGGCTTATCTCATATTTTAATTTTTGACGCTTATTTTTATTCTTTATTAATTATACATTTATAATTAAATAATAAGCACATAAATTCACAAAATACTCAAATATTTCATTTTTATTACATCAAAAGAGTTACAATAGTTGACCTAGACTATTACATCGTCTAAAAATGCTTAGCCCCGAAACCCGGGCGTTACAATTCTCTCCCCCTTAGGATGATTCCGTCCCGGAATCAAGCGTCAGCAAACAGATGCGGATAGCGACTCATCATGTCATCCTCTGTTTCCCAAGTGAGATTCGGGCCATTCGAATGTTTCCATCGGACTAGCACTAAGTCGACCATCTTGCGTCGTAACTTCTTAATCTTACGGTCAACAATTGCCTCGGGCTCTTTGATTAGCCTTTTATTCTCATCCATTCTTAACTCCGAGATCGGAATTATGTCGGGAACTTCTCCCCTGAATTTCCTCAGATAACATACATGGAAGGTGTTATGAATACCATCGAGTTCTTCAGGCAATTCCAGCTTGTAAGCTTGGTTCCCAATCTTCTGAAGAACTTTGAACGGTCCAATAAACCTTGGACTCAGCTTTCCTCGTTTCCCGAATCGTATAAGTCCTTTCCACGGTGAGACTTTAAGCAGAACGGAATCCCCAACTTCGAAGGTCATCGGTCGACTTTTCTTGTCAGCATAGCTCTTCTGACGATCCTGAGCTGCTAACATCCTTTCCTTTATCACCTTCAGTTTCTCAGCAGTCTCATGGATTATCTCGGGGCCCATAAACTGCTTTTCTCCATCCTCAAGCCAACAAGAAGGCGTACGACACTTTTGTCCGTACAAAGATTGATAAGGTGCCATCTTGATGCTCGAGTGGAAACTGTTGTTGTAGGAAAATTCTACCAAAGGTAAGTGCTCATCCCAGTTACCTTGGAACTCGAGGGTACATGCTCTCAACATATCTTCAAGCGTTTGAATCGTTCTTTCACTCTGACCATCAGTCTGCGGATGGTAAGCTGTACTCAGACATAACTTCGTACCCAATTCCTCTTGTAGACTTCTCCAAAAACTTGACGTGAAACGACTATCACGATCCGATACAATTGTTAGAGGAACACCGTAAAGTCTCACAATTTCCTTCACGTAAGCATTTGCAAGCTTATCCATAGACCACCTTTCATTGGCAGCTATGAAGTGTGCACTCTTTGTGAAACGATCCACGACCACCCAAATCATGTCGTGACCGTTCTTCGTCCTGGGTAGTTTAGTCACAAAATCCATGGTGATGTCTTCCCATTTACCCATGGGTACAGGTAAGGGTTCTAAACTCCCATATGGTTTCTGATGTTGTGCCTTAACTCTTGCACAATTTACACACTCGGCCACATATTTCGCAACGTCGAGCTTCATCGTCGGCCACCAGTAGTAGGGTTTTAGGTCCCTATACATTTTAGTGCTACCGGGATGAATCGAGTACATGGTCTTGTGAGCTTCTTCCATCAGAAGATCTCTTATTCCTCCAGTCTTAGGTACCCAAATCCGATCTTGGAATACCTTTAGTCCTTGACTGTTTGTACCGAACACTAATGTTTTTCCCAAACGTTCTTCTTTTCGGTCACTCTTCTCTGAAGCTTCTTCTTGAGCTTCCCAGATACTTTCCACAATGGTCGAGACAACTTCTATTCTCAACGCTCTTGGCCTTTTTCTTTCAAGGTTGACTTTTCGACTGAGAGCATCAGCGACAACGTTTGCTTTACCGGGGTGGTAAAGTATCTCACAGTCATAGTCCTTGAGTAATTCTAGCCAGCGTCGTTGCCTCATGTTCAATTCTTTCTGATTAAAGAGATATTGGAGACTCTTACGATCGGTGAAAAGTTTGCACTTCGTTCCATAGAGGTAATGCCTCCATATTTTTAGAGCGAAAACTACCGCCGTCAACTCCAAGTCATGAGTCGGGTAGTTCTTTTCATGTTCCTTCAACTGTCGAGACGCATATGCGATCACCTTTTCTCTTTGGGTCAAAACACAACCCAACCCAACACCAGACGCATCGCTATAAACAGCGAAGTCTTCAACTCCATTGGGTAGAGAAAGTATCGGTGCCTCGCATAGTTTCTTCTTTAGCTTCTCGAATGCTTCTTTATGCTTATCACTCCAAGCATAGGTAGCTCCTTTGTGGGTTAACGTTGTTAATGGACTAGCGATTGAAGAAAATCCTTGGATAAACCTTCGGTAATATCCAGCTAATCCCAAAAAGCTTCGGATCTCCGTGGGACTTTTTGGTTGTTCCCACTTCATTACCGCTTCAATCTTTGCTGGATCGACCATTATCCCTTCTTGGTTGACCACGTGACCCAAGAATTGGACTTCTCGAATCCAAAAATCACATTTGGAGAATTTAGCATACAGCTTCTCCTTCTTCAAGACTTCTAACACTTCCCGCAAGTGTCTACCATGCTCTTCTTGGCTTTTTGAGTAAATCAGAATGTCATCTATGAACACTATCACATATTTATCAAGAAACGGATTACAAACCCTGTTCATTAAATCCATGAATGCTGCTGGAGCATTGGTTAGTCCAAACGACATAACCAAAAACTCGTAGTGTCCATATCGTGTTCTGAATGCAGTCTTCTCTATATCTTGCTCTCTTACCTTCAGCTGATGATATCCTGACCTTAGGTCGATCTTTGAAAAATAATTTGAACCTTGCAGTTGATCGAACAGGTCATCAATCCTTGGCAACGGATATCTATTCTTTTTTGTTGCCTTGTTCAGCTCTCTGTAATCAATACACATTCTCATACTTCCATCTTTCTTTTTCACGAATAACACCGGAGCTCCCCAGGGTGATGAACTAGGTCTAATGAAACCTTTGTCCAATAACTCCTGAAGTTGCATCATCAGCTCCTTCATCTCCGTCGGTGCTAATCGGTAAGGTGCTTTTGTTATTGGTGTCGTTCCTGGTAACAAGTCAATACAGAATTCTACTTGTCGATCAGGCGGTAATCCGGGAAGATCTTTGGGAAATACTTCCGGATAATCACACACGACAGGAATGCTCTGTATCACCTTCTTTTCCTTCTTAGCATCGATCACGAATGCTAAATATGATGTACATCCCTTGGTCAAACATTTTCTGGCTTTCATTAGAGAAATGATTCCAGAATTTACCCTACGTTTGTCCCCATACACCATAAACGACTCTTTCCCTGGCGGGTTTACTTTTACGATCTTCTTTTTGCACAATATTTCCGCCTCATTTGCGCTAAGCCAATCCATTCCCAACACGATGTCGAAACCGTTAAGTTCGATAGGCAATAATTCCTCGTGAAACTTATTCCCGTTCAAATCAATTAAGATGTTTTTCATACGATGGCTAACAGGTACAAACTTGCCACTAGCAACTTCGACCAATAAGGCATTATCTAGTCTATCGACAGGCAAACCTAGCTTTCTACCAAATTCATGCGAATTAAAGGAGTAGTTGGCTCCAGAATCAAATAAAATTTGGGCAGGCAATTTGTTTACGAGAAAGGTACCTGAAGCGACATCAGCTTCTTCCTTAGCAGCTTCCAGTGTCATCTGGAAGGCTCTAGCCTTCGGCTTTGGTGGAATGTTGGGTCTTCCTGCTTCCTTCTTCTTCGGGCAGTCCCTCGAAATGTGCCCCTCCTCGTTGCACTCATAACAGACCTTCTTAGTGAATGTGCATTCATTGGCATAGTGCCCAGGCTTCCCACATTTGAAACAAGTGACCCTTCTGTCGCACTTCCCCATCTTCACGGCTAGAAAAGACCGATTTTGTTTATGCTTTGTTTAAAAATCAGAGTAACATTTTAAATAAAAGTGTTGCGAAATTTGTTCCCAAAATAAAATTATGATAAAGACTTATCAAAGCATTTCCGTAGAAATGTATTTCATTAAAAACATCGGGATGTCATGTTCGATACAGATCAAAAGAATAAACAGTACAATATAGCCTTACTACATTTATTCATAATCTCTCATCCCAAACATCATATCTATGCTCGTGCGCCACTACCTGTAATACAAGAAACTGAGTGGGTCAGGCTTGGGAGCCTGGTGAGCACATAGGGTTTTCAACCCACAATAAATAAGTTTATTAATTTCATCAATCAACAATAACCCGATTACCCGTTCCCGTTATCCTCACATTACGTCCCTAAAACACCTATCATAAGGGACCTAGACTAAGGATCAATATCGGGATGGACACTACTGCCAAGGGATTTCCTCATCAATAAATGTCCTAAAGGCAACCATGAGGGGGATGGAGTACACCGGTGAACACATCGTTCACAAACACCTACAGGTTGCGAGCCTGCTAGCGTTCCAATGGACTGTCTAGAAGAGTCTGTGGTCGTCATCCATACTCCGCTAGATGACAGAATCAACAACAACAACATCGAGGCCTCTCATCATTTTATCACACATCATCTTATTACATCTACCCATGTTTTACCCCAACATTTTTGTAGATATAAAATACATATACAGTTTAAATTATTTAAAACATATATAAAAATCTTTCATCAGTATAGGCATCAAGTATTCAGATAATATGCACACATAGCACGTAATTAATATAAAATACTTCATATCTATGTGTAAGATGAAAGTAACTATGCACTCACCTGATTAGGTGGTGACTCGGTACTCAAACAGCACTCTGTTATCTCAAAACAATTTTTCCTTGATCAAAACCTAGTATTAATATCACTAGCGTTTAGTTTTAACGTTAACCGCGACTAATTAATAGTCTGACTATTATTATTATTATACAAGCGTTAAATAACACCCAATATATAAATAATAATAGCCCAAATAATTATTTTAAGGACCTAATAACATTACTATAATTATTTAAAAGTTATATTAAAAATTTCGTAGGCGTACCTTACTTACAGCGGGTTTTTCTCAAAACCGGACTTCGCTGGAGCAGCGTTTCCGAGCCGAAAGGTTCTTTTCTCAGGACTCCGGGAGCCTCGGGACTTCCTTCGGGTGCTAGGGGGTTTACCTAGACTTTAGGGGCTCAAGGGAGCTTAGAGAGAGAGTTTAGAGAGAGAAAGTGGAAGAGGAAAGGTGTAAGAAATGAGAGAACCCGACACTTCTATTTATAGTGAGTTGGGGCATGTGGTGGCCTTCTGGTGGTGCCACTTGTCCAAATTCTGGTGGTGTCACATGTCCAATTTCTGGTGGTGCCACATGTCCAATTTCTGGTGGTGCCACGTCACCCAATATCGCGTATCGGCCTCCCGTCTTAGAAAAATCATAACTCTCGCATACGAGCTCCGTTTTTAACGTTATTTATATTCACGCGAAGGCGGGAACGTAATCTACAACTTTCGTTTAGACTCCGTTGGCTAATTTTGAATTTATTTTAAAAGTTATATTTTTAACAGGCCGGGACAGGATTGGTCCGTTAAAAATTCATAACTTCTTCATCTGACGTCCGTTTTCGTCTGTCTTTTTATTGTTACGCCACAATTAAAGAGCTCTTCGATTCTCGTTTAGGTCATGTCGGCTAAAAACTCGCTTTATCATAAATTCACTATTCACGCTTCCTGGTATCGTGCCGGTTCCGTCGTGAAACTTCGTCGGGTCATAACTTCTTCGTTATAACTCGGATTTCGGCGTTCTTTATATCTCCGGAATCCTTGTTTTGACCACTACAACTTTATGTAAAGATATCGGGCTTATCTCATATTTTAATTTTTGACGCTTATTTTTATTCTTTATTAATTATACATTTATAATTAAATAATAAGCACATAAATTCACAAAATACTCAAATATTTCATTTTTATTACATCAAAAGAGTTACAATAGTTGACCTAGACTATTACATCGTCTAAAAATGCTTAGCCCCGAAACCCGGGCGTTACACATATCTCCTTTATTTCTTAAGGATTTACCCTAAGAATCAACTATCCTTCATCCATTCATTCCTAAGAATTGACCTAAGGAATTTATCCAAAGTCTATTGCTACCAAGGTTCACACGACATGCACTACGTCTCATAGTCGCCAGGGTTTATACAATAGGCACTACGTCTCATAGTCACCAGGGTTTACTCAATAGGCACTATGTTGCATAGTCGCCAGGGTTTACTCAATAGGCACTACGTCGCATAGTCGCCAGGGTTTACTCAATAGGCACTACGTCGCATAGTCGCCAGGGTTTACTCAATAGGCACTACGTCGCATAGTCGCCAGGGTTTACTCAATAGGCACTACGTCGCACACCAACTATTTCATCTACTCCTGTTCTACCTGTCATTTTCGTAGATATAAAATACATATACAGTTTAAATCATTTAAAACCTGTATAAAACATCAAATCCAGACCCATCTCAAATAAACAAAAAAATATATAACACATAGCACATATTTCATGGCAAACACTTCATATTTATGTGTTAGAAGAAAGTAACTATACACTCACTTGTTAAGACGATTGATCGGACAACACTACGGCTCTAAATGTAGTATTCTTCGGTGAAACTGTGATCTCTTCACACACCGGGCTTCTCGCGGGCAGAGTTTCGGCTTGAAACTGTTTTCTTCTCGGGATCTTCGGAGCTTCGGGACTTGCTTCGGGTCTCGGGATGATACTGGGGCTTCGGGAGGGCTTCCAGAAGGCTTAGAGAGGGTATAGAGAGTGAGAGAGTAAGAAAATAGCAACCTAAACCGGCTGCCCTTCGATTCTATTTATAGGGCTGATTTTTCGATTTTCACGTCGTGAATCCTTATTTCACGTCGTGGGCTTGGTCAGGCATAGGTCATTGCGTTCATCATCAGTCCACTTGCTCTGTCAGGCTCAAGAAGGCTCCAGAAGTCAGTTCACGTCGTGAATACTGTTTTCACGTCGTGGTCTCTGACACAACTTTGGGGTTCGCACCCCGAACTTCAGAAATTCATAACTTTCGCATACGAGCTCCGTTTTCGACGTTCTTTATATCCACGCGTAGGCGAGATTATGCTCTACAACTCTCGTTTAGACTCTGTCGGCTAATTTTGATTTTAATTTTTATTATATTATTTTTAGTAGGCCGGGACAGGAAAACTCGGTTATAAACTCATAACTTCTTCATCCGACGTCCGTTTTCGTCTGTCTTTTTACCGTTGCACTACTATCGACGAGATCTTCGATTCTCGCTTAGATTGTTTCGGCTAGAAACCACTCGATCTCATATTCGAACTTTGGGCTGCATACCGGTAAGTCGAAACTTCGAAAAATCATAACTTCCTCATACGAAGTCAGATTTAGACGTTCTTTTTATGCACGCTCTCGGTTTAACGTATTCTACGACTTTCATTTAGATCACCAAGGCCAAATATTTCTCTATCGTAAATTCACTATTTACGTTGTGTTGTGTCGTGTCGGTTTTGTCGCAAAACTTCGACAGGTCATAACTTCTTCGTTATAACTCGGATTTGAGGGTTTATGGCTTGATTGGTAGGTTACAAATTCAATTGGCACTTCCTTTCACTCATTCCTTTGGTGCACTAGGCTCAGAATTGGTGCACTAGGCTCAGAATGCTCAAACAGACTCTAAACAGTGCTAAAAGTTAGCAGAAACAAGTCTGACTTTGATTGAAGTGAATGGTTGTACAAGATAGAAATTTTCGGGTTGTCGCATCATCCCCCCTTTAGAGAGAATTTCGTCCCGAAATTAGAGTTTAAGCAAGAATTAAAGACTATGCTAAAGGATGAGGATAATTTAGTTTCATCTGATCCTCGTGCTCCCAAGTGAATTCAGGTCCTCGCTTGGCATTCTAGCTAACCTTTCACTATCGGGATACGACTTTGCTTCTTTGGTTTGACTTTACTGGGATGATAACTCTTCCTGGTCAAAGGCCACTCCTTTCTGGGTCAGTGTAGTAAGCGGTTTCGCGATGCTGTATGTACCTGCGATAGTAGCTAGTGAGACCTAGAAATTGACGCATTTCTGTAGGTGTCTTCGGAGCTGACCAGTTCTCAATGGCCTTGATTTTGGAGGGGTCCACGTGAATTCCCTTTTTGCTAACAACGTGGCCCAAGAATTCGACTCTGCGAATCCAAAACTCGCACTTAGAGAACTTCGCATAGAGCTTCTTCGATCATAATATTTCTAAGACTCTTCGTAGATGTTGACTATGCTCCTCCTTACTACGAGAGTAGATAAGTATGTCATCAATGAAGACAATGACAAACTGATCCAAGTAAGGACGGCACACCCTATTCATTAGATCCATGAATACAGCTGGTGCGTTGGTTAATCCGAACGGCATCACTACAAACTCGTAGTGTCCATAACGAGTTCGGAAGGCTGTCTTGGGGACATCCTCCTCTAGCAGTCGTAACTGGTGATACCCGGATCTTAGATCTATCTTCGAGAAGTAATTCGCTCCTTGAAGTTGATCAAATAAGTCGTCAATGCGGGGTAGAGGATAACGATTCTTGATGGTAAGTTTGTTCAACTCTCTAGAGTCGATGCACATACGAAACGATCTGTCTTTCTTATTTACGAACAGACCGGTGCTCCCCATGGTGAGAAGCTTGGCCTAATGAATCCCTTTCTGAGAAGTTCATTAAGCTGACTGGAAAGTTCTTGCATCTCTGCTGGTGCTAGACGATAAGGCGATTTGGCTACTGGAGTAGTCCTTGGAACTAAGTCGATTCGAACTCGACTTGACACTGTGGTGGTAATCCTGGTAGTTCTTCTGGAAAGATGTCGGGAAAGTTGCGTACTTCTGGAATGTTCTGAATGTCTTTCACTTCTTGGCTCATATCGACGATGTGTGCAAGGAATGCGTGATATTCCTTTCATAAGCGCTTCTGGTCTTGAATGCACGAAATGATGCGAAGGTTTGTACTTGATTGGTCGCCGTAGATAACTAGAGTTTCGTTGTTAGGGAGGTTAAGACGAACTGCTTTCTCAAAGCACATGATGTCGGCTCGATGTAGACTCAACCAATTCATACCGATTATGACGTCAAAACCTGGTGGTGGATTAGATGTCGTGAAGATCTAAAAGAAAGTATGATTACTCATGAATTAAGGAAAAGGATAGGTACTTCTGTTCCATCTGCATCTCTTGTCCCGATCGGCGGGAAGGGCATTTATTTGGCTTCTAAGTTTATTTGTATGGCAGCACGATCACTCGTAGTCTTGAGCAGTCTCCGTCCTGAAGTTCATATTAGAACTCATATTTGGTTCATCAATCACAGGCTCGCGTATACGAGTCGTATATAATTAAGATTGAAAAGGCAGTTGAATAAATGATTCTTCTCTAAGCTCACATCCAAACAAGGAAAAGAAGTTAAAGCGGAATCATCAATTCTAAGCCTGTAGAACCTTGATTATGTACCACCCGTGCATATACATTCCTCAGCGATAGATTAACCGTATGGGTCTTCGGATTGAACTTGACGTACTGTACGAGTGGTATTCCGGGGAGGTTTGCTGAGGTTACTTCGGGAAGGATACGAAACATAAGGCACTTTACGCATGAGTACCTCAGAGTTCTGGAACGACGGCTTCGCTAGAAAGTCGATTACGGGGAAAAGCATTTTCGCACGAAACTGGAACTGTGAGAATCGAATTGACTTAATTCAAATGATAATGTCGGACTACTCGGAATAACTGGCGTTAGACTAGTTCAGAAAGATGTTACAAAGACACAACGATGCAACTTATGTAAGAGTTTTAGTACTTTAGTTTTACCTATGAAACTACTGCTGCGAACACGGTATACTGCAAAAAGCAAGTACAAGCAGCACGGGAGTCCCTTGAACTGATGGGATCTCGCAGAATGATATGACTCGAGTTGCACTAGTTTTTAACAGTTTATAAGTCTAACTTTATCGCTACGGAATGTACTAGTATTTCAACGTGGGTCAAGATTTGTCTCTCCTGCGGCGGTGATCCTTAGTATCTTCCCGTCTGCGCCAGAGTTCTTTGTTATTGGACAATCCTTCTTGAGATGTCCCATCTCACCGCATATATGACATATCTGGCTAGCACCAGCGTCGGTGGTGGAAGTGATGTGCAGGGTCGGAGTTATGTGGACACGAGCCCTTTCGTTGTTCGTCCTTTTTGGACAATTCCTTTTATAGTGTCCGGTTTCACCACAACCATAGCAAGCCGAGCTGACTCCGATGCTAGTGATTTGGAAGATGGTTCGTGCCGGCGTTCTACCGACACGAGCAGTGTGCCCCATTCTGTTGCAATTGTTGCATTGAAATTCACGGCAAACTCCGTTATGATGAAAGTTACACTTGTCACACTTCGGGAGTGTTCCCTCATATCGTTTGATCGGTGCTGAAGTGGCAGGGGTCGCCATTTGTTGCTGTTGCATTGCAAGTCTTTGAGATCGCTTGCGCTCAATTTTTGGCTTGACGCTTTCGTTTCCTATACTCAGATTTGTGACCTTGGGGGTTTGTGACTACTATCTTTTGTTGACTTCCCTGGTTGTTACAACAATTCGAACTGACAACACCTTTTCCATCTTTGTTTGCGTTACCAGCGGTGAATTGTGCTGGGACAGCTCTTACCGCGGCTTGGAAAGTAGCGACGTCTATATGCAGGATCGGGGTTTCGTCGTTTGGCTGACTATTTCTGGATGACGACATGATTTTGTTATGCGATAAGAAAATGAGTTCGTGAGCGATTATGGTTGGCCCTAGGTGTGTTCTAATCATTCATGTAAATGTAAAGTTTTCGTTTTGTTAAACTGTTCTTGATGGTTTGACCTACATCCCTATGATGCAGTACTGGTGAAGAGTAGAAGTAAGTTCATAGAATGGTCACAAGACGATTGTCATCCGAACTAGGATATCATTGGTTGGTGGATAACATGATCCAACTTTTGACAAGAATTGGAAGTGATCTTTGAGCTAAATTACCATAGTTCAATAATTTGACGAGAGCGAGATTTAGATAGAATTCTAACGATAGTAGAATGAAAGTATTTGGTTTAGGATTGTCTCAGGGATTAGTCGACTGTCAATATCATTGATATTTAAGATGTAAATAAGTTCGGGAAAATTTGACCTTGGAGTAGGTCTTACATCAGTATTCAGAAGTGGGAGAAAGTTTGACAGAACGAAGATCTAGTGAAATAGTACCTACCGTACAGGAGTAGTTACATGGACAAGTGCTACATAGAGCATAGATACGAAGGCTATTCCTTAAACCAAAAGAAGGAAATGTAGAGCATCTCCTACTGGTGACGGGTATCCCTCGGACGAACCCTTAGTTCAGCCAGCTGACGCTCCACATCAAGTAGGTGCCTTTCGTACACCTTCTGGCGTACTCGGAGCACTATGACTTCGGCTCGAGTTTCAGCAAGCTCTTGCTGCAGGGCCTCGTGGTCTCTCCTATACCTCTCACGAGCATCTTCAAGATGAATGGTGCGGATGGTATGCATTTTCGCATTGGCATTAACTTCCGTGATTCGATGGAGAGCTGTCCTACCCTGAATTTCGTTTCGGGCAACTCTGCGGACCAAGATTGGCAAGACCCTGTCTGCTGAGCCTCCTTCGCTCAGCTCATAAAAGCTTTGGTCTCCATTGAATGGTATTGGCTGATTCTGCTCTTGGCTCCATGTTTCCAAGCTTTCCACCCATGGAGGCGTCGGGCCTTGAAAAGCCGGACGAGGGTTAGGATTTAGGATTGGAGCCACTGGGGGTAGATTCTCCACTTCTGGCTCGGGATCAAGATCCTCTGGAAGGTCTTCTGCCAGATCATCATCTAAGTGGAGTTCAGGTTCTGCTTCTAGTTCTGCATTTAGCCCTTCTCCATTCTCTTGGCCGGGAAAGTAAGGGTCGTCGGGGAGGTGGAATCCAACCATTTATCTAGACGAGAAATAAGGGTAAGGAATTTATTTAACAATTCTAAAATAGAGCGATAAACAAATAAAAAGTTTCTATAAGAGAAACTTACTGCTAATCCTAATAAGTTTGTTCTTTGAATGAATAATGTCTAAAACACTCCTATAGTATTTTACTTTATGTTTTGTTCTCATGTTCTTCTGTATATGAAGATGTATATGTATAGTTTGGTAAGTTTTAGGTTTGTTGCAACACCTCAATCGCTCTCGACACACGTTCACCGTATCTTAAATAAATATAGTTGATCAGACTATATTCATCCCAGATACGATTACATAACTGCCAAGGTTTGACTGTTGTGTCCAACAATTAAATACTTTTGTTATGTTCTAGTATGACACTGATCTATAGTCAGTATGTAGGTATGTAATTATATATACTTTTGGTTAAGTGTTTTAGTACTTAAAATTATAAACTCTTGGTCAGAGTATTTTAATCCCTTTTGTGTTTATAGTTTGTATATCTTTTATGGGTTGATATACTCGATTCACTATAAACAATGCTCTGATACCAATCTGTCACACCCCAAAACCGGAACGGCGGAAACGTTCGGGGGCGGAGGACGTCATGTACAGTATCATAACAATGCAAAGTAGTAAACAAGCAACAACATCATCCATTGCATTAATAGTAAATTTGATACAAGTGTGTTCTTTCATAGTAATAAGACACCAAAACAAGTAATCAAAATAAAAGACGAGTCTTGAACATGCTCCGTCTTCTTAAAACCTGGTCGACTGCACCTGTCTACTGATGACCTGAGAATACAAGTTATTTTGAAAGCGTAGATCAGCATTTAAGTTGGTGAGTTCATAAGTATTTAGTGTCAATGTTTGTATAAGTTTACTGAAAATGTTTGTAAATGTTCAATGTAAATGTTTGTATATGTTAGAAAACTCCTAGAAAATCCTATATTTTCTACTAGTATAAAAAGTAGTCTTCTACCAAGACTCGACTGTTTTGTATGTTTGTTTCTCTGTAAAAGTGGATGCTTTTCCCAAATATGACTATTATTACCAAAATATAGTTTTATATTACCCTTTATGTGAGAAGATCACAATGTGAATATAATGGGAAATGTATGTGTACTGCAGTATTATTTGTATTAACTACTGAAGTAATAACTACCTTAAAACCAATGGTTTAATTTAGGTATAATGTGATGAGGTTGTTACCATACTAACTGACTAAAACACGACGATGAAAGACGTCGGAAGAAATGACATTTAGCACCCGTAGACTTGCAAGTCCCACTGTAGCGAGTAGCAAGGTGTAGGATAGTCAATCCATTATAGATCTATACGCAAATTCACGTTCTCCCTCCAGGAGATTCTGGTTACAAAACGAGCCATAGCAGTTATGCTATGCCCCGAAGTAGTATCTCACATTATGATATAGTATTCTTGTATATGTATTGTATGTACTAGTGTAGTGTATGTTCTCTCTGTCTAGTATGTAGTATGTTCTCTTTGTTTCTCATCATAGTATGTTATCTTGTATAGTGTATAGTATGTATTGTTTCTCGTTATAGTATTCTCTATCTGTTTCTCTTTATAGTAAGTATTTTTTCTCGTTATAGTATTCTCTATCTGTTTCTCTTTATATTAAGTATTGTTTCTCGTTATAGTATTCTCTATCTGTTTCTCTTTATAGTAAGTATTGTTTCTCGTTATAGTATTCTCTATATGTTTCTCTTTATAGTAAGTATTTTTTCTCGTTATAGTATTTGTATATGATAGTATTCTCCTAAACTATACCTATTATAGACATGCATTTGACAATATATAAGTTTAAAAAGAAGGTTTGTAAAACATTTGAAGAGTTTAATAATAAATATTGATGACTTGATGTCAATTTTTAAAACGATTTAAAAGCAGTTTGGTTGATAAGACAGTTTAAAGTATAAGAAATCCTTTGTTTGAAACACAGTTAAAGTATGGGAAATCCTTTGTTTGAAACACAGTTATAAATCATATGTGATTGATTATATAACTAATATGTTTTCTACTTGTATTCCCCCCCCCCCCCATAAAAGCATTTAAAATCATTTAAAAGATAAGTTAAAGGGGTATGAACTCACCTGTAGTGAGTGATGCGAATCTAAGATCGGTAAAGGATGCTAAGTGTCAAGTGAAGACTTGAGCACACACGGATCCTATTTAGCATATAATGACACATATATGCATATAATTAGTGTTTATAACAACTAATCATGACATGGAACAACCTTAGGGACTTGGAAACACTTGCAATGAAGTGTTAAACCACATAGGGTTGCATATAAGGGATGTAGGGCCTCACATAGGAGTTTACGGCCCATTGGCATTACTCACATGAGTTTACGGCCCATGGGTTCACGGCCCAATGAGTTTACGGCCGTAAACTCATGGTAATTTGTACCATTTTGTGTGTTAAGGTCTTACAATCATGAAGGAAGTGTTCTAGTCTCTTGTCTAAGCCTTAGGAAGAAGTTATGGTCCTTATGCCACACTAATTAGGGTTTACGGCCAAGGGAGATTGTCTTGGCCATAAACACCTTTTGCTCTTGGATTCTAGATGCTTTAAAGGTCTAATGGTCTTCCAAAAAGTATTCTAGTTCACAAGTTTAGCTCCTAGAAGAGTTTAGGCTCAATATGGCACCATTTTAAGGGTTTACGGCCAAGGGAGATTGTCTTGGCCGTAAACTCCTTTTGTTGTTGTCAAATGGATGTTTTCTAAGTGTTCTTCAAGTATTACAAGTATACAACAAGCTTAGGAGAGAGTACTTACGATATAGAAGCTTGAAAGGGTGATTAAGGTCCAAAAACACTAGTGTGTTCTTGGTGAAATGAAGAACACTTGATGATCTAACCAAAAGAAGAGATTTCATGGATGAAATCATGTATATTCACTAGATATGGAAGGATATCAAGTTGAAATTGGAAAGATTACTTACTAGATTGAAGATTTCGATGAAAGTTCTTAAGATACTTGAGAGAAAATCCGATTTCTAGGCTTGAAATGTGAAAAGTGATTGAAAATGACTAAGGACCATATATATAGTATGGAGTTTACGGCCACCATGAGTTTATGGCCGTAAACTCATGGTCCCTGGTCGTAAACTCCTCATTTGAGGGTTTATGGCTTGATTGGTAGGTTACAACTTCAATTGGCACTTCCTTTCACTCATTCCTTTGGTGCACTAGGCTCAGAATGCTCAAACAGACTCTAAACGGTGCTAAAAGTTAGCAGAAACAAGTCTGACTTTGATTGAAGTGAATGGTTGTACAAGATAGAAATTTTCGGGTTGTCACAGTTACAGGTTGGACTCAAACAAGAGATGCGCAATAGAGCTAGATCTAACCTTCTTAAATTATTTAATCCTCGCAATATGTAATGTAACATATTCATTTACTAGTTAGTAAAAGATAACTAAGACTCCTAGAAGCACAAAGCAAGAAACATTCAAGCATCGAGTAAACATAATCAAGCATATCTCTCTCATGTTGTCCTTGACTAATCTGTACTAGCATGCAGTTCATAAAGCTGAGATACATATAACAGGCACATAAGGCATCCTTCCTAGATCCTTAGTCCTAAACTAGCATGCAATTCTCATAAAGCAGATACACATATAATAGGCACATAAGGCATCATTCCTAGATCCTTAGTCCTAATCTAGCACGATGTTCTCATAAAGCTGATAATCATAACATAGCATAAACTTGTATGGGTAATTTGGGAGTACTTACTTGAGCTCGGCTGATTGCATGCACCACACCCTTTTCTCTTTTTCAAAGTTCTTTTCTTTTTTCAAAAAGTTCTTTTCTTTTTCTCAAGTTCTTTTTTATAAAAATGATTTTCCTTTCAAAATTTTCATACCAATCCCTTAGTTTGAGTTCAGACACACCCAAGAGCGTGCCTGAATCCCTCAAAGCAAGGCTCTGATACCAACTTGTAACATCCCGAAAATACGGTCCAAAAATTTCGTTTTAAAATCATTGTTTAAACCATAAACATCCATCATCATAATAAAACAAGAACCATGTATCTCAAATACATCATGTCAAATACTGTATCAAATCATATAAGTAATCATCAGAGTCTAAAACAATCCCAGGCTGAAACTGTGGTGTGTGCCATGCGATCATCCCGAGCCCTTCCCCTTGCTAGTGGAAGTACCTGAAACCAAAACTGAAAACTGTAAGCACGAAGCTTAGTGAGTTCCCCAAACTACCACATACCATACAAATATCAAGCAACTAGGAGATACGGGCCCCACCCACTCTCATGGAGATTCGGGCCCCACCCACACTTTGTTGTCTAAGAGATTCGGGCCCTGCCCACACTCCGCTGTCTAGGAGATTCGGGCCCCGCCCACACTCCGCTACTAACATACATACAAGTAGCACGTAGACAACAAGTACATCTACCAATCAATCACATATCTATACTCAAATAATACTATAAGCATTGGGCCCCGCCCACTCTAACTACTATGAACTTCGGGCCCTGCCTACACTTAGCCAATACATATAAGCATCGTGCCCCGCCCACTCTAAGCTACTACATATCACTTATACGGGCCGACCTTGGGCTCGCCTCGCAAAACTGATTGTTGAAAACTCGAATGAGGAATCCCTGTCTGCTGCTCCGGCGACTCTCTGACTATCAATTCCATAATAACACTTAATCAGAATCTGCTAATCCTCACTTAGGGTAAAATGACCATTTTACCCCCGGTCAAAGTCAAAGTAAAGGTTAAGGTCAACTCATAGTCAACCCAACTCGTCGAGTTATCTCCCAACTCGGCGAGTTCCTGAACGCTTAAACCCGTGGTCAACTAAGTCAACTCGTCGAATCCCCTAACAAACTCGTCGAGTCCTTGTTGTCATAAAAATCGGGACAACACGATTCGACTCGTCGAGTTCCCTTATGGACTCGACGAGTCCTTCTGTCTGTTTGGCCATCTTAACAGATTAAGCCCCTATTTTCTAGATCCAAGGTTCTTAGCTCGTTTGTCCACTGGAAAGGCCTTCCTAAGGGTAAAGTTGGATTCCAACTTTACCCATTCATAGCTCCTCTAAAAGGGTTTAGACAAAACCCTAATTCTTATGATACATGCATCTTGTCCAAAAGGGCATATAATCTTAAATCCACGCATACAAACCCAGATCTAAGGTCTTAGCATCTGTTGGACACATAAAGCTTCGAAATTTCCTTCCATGCATGGTCTTTTAGGGCTAAAAAGACCATAAACTTGCTCATATGCTTGCATGGGGCTTCCATGGTCATAAAGTTTGCACCTTTATGCCATGGAACCCTTTCTAGGTCCTAGATCTGAGATATAAGTCACTTGGGACGTCCTAACCCCAAGGACCAAGGTTCTTGACCCAAAACTTTCATAATATGGAGATAACTAGATCTAAGAGAAGATTGATCAAGTTGGAAGCTTGATTACCAGAAAATGCAGTAAATGAAGTGTAGCTCCTCGATCTACTTCTTCCTCTTTGAGCCTTCTATCTTCTTCTTCTTCTCCCACAAGCTTCACAATGCACAAAAACACTCAAAAATGGCAAGAACTAGCTCAAGATCACTTATGGCGGATTAGGGTTTCGATGGAGGCTGGGGTGGAGGCCAGATATGATGCTTAAATAGGGTGCAAACCCTGAAAATTAGGGTTTCCTCCTGACGGACCTACGCGCCGAGTCCAGGCTTGGACTCGTCGAGTAGACCATTTAAATCTCGCGTCCAAGCTGGCACCTACTCGACGAGTTAGGGCTACCAACTCGTCGAATAGCTCTTACAAAATGAACATTTTAATAAATTAAATACGTACCAGGAACGGGGCGTTACACGAACTTCCCGCCGAACAGTTCGCTGAACGTTCAGTTCGTTTACAACCCTATGTGTGTTGTTTAGATGTGCTTAATATATATGTGCAACATGATATATCTATCACTTGATTAAACTATATATTTATCATACTTAAAAGATGATTGGGTAGTGAAGGGTTGTGTGGAGTAATAAATGAGAGGCTATGATAGGTTAGTGAAGGGCTATGTGGAATAATAAATAAGAGGTTGAGATAAGTTAGTAAAGGGTTGTGCAAAATAATAAGTTGTGACATGTTGTGCTATGACCAAAGTATTATTGTACTGATGTGCTTACCCAAAGTACTATCATACTACTGTGTTTATCAAAAGTAATATCGTACTGCTGTGCTAGATGTTTAAGTAAGAATAGATGACGACCACTATTGATAAAGATCCTTCAGGAGAGATCCCTCGAGATCATTATGTAAGGATTAGGAAGTGAGGATAACGGGAATGGAAGACTGGTTTATTTGATTGTTGAAAAATATATGATAAAAGATTATAATATTGTGCGTTGAAAACCCTATGTACTTACCAGGTTTCCCAACCTGACCCACCCAGTTTCTTTGTATCACAGGAAGCAATACAACGATAATGATGTTTGGATCCGATGAGAGATTCGATGAAATATATGTCATAGTATGAAAGATGTTGTAAGGCATGTAGTGAATACGTTTATGTTTATGTTTCTTGTCTCAGTTATGCCATCCTAAGTTTTTAATATTCAATGAAAAACATTTCTTCGGAAATACTTTTTATGGGACAAATTCCGCAATATAAAGAATACTATGTTTTAAAATAAGAATAAATAAAAATGTCTTTTCTGACCGTGAAAATAGGGATGCCACATATGCTCCTTGTTCCCAACTATATTACAAACATTTTTAAAGGTTTTGAGACTTCTTTTGGGAGTTTGAAATTGAAATTGGATTATTCCCATTATCAAATTCCATTCAAGAACATTGACTTTAAGTTTACTCACTAGGCTCTCTAATCCTGACACTATATATTTTGACATGTACTAGTAGTAAAAGAACAAGAGGGTTATTGGTCGATGCAAGATTAGATACACAATGATGAAATTGTTTTTCCTTGTGATATGGTTTTTATATAACTATACACCCCCGTGTGTGTGTGTGTGTATATATATATATATATATATATATATATATATATATATATATATATATATATATATATAGGGTTGAGTTATTGTGAGAACTAAAAAAAGTGTGTGAACTTGCGAACTCATAATCAACTCATCATTTTTTAAAACCAAAAACACCAATCTTCTCCAAATGGTGCGTCTAAGCCATATTTAGGCTCAAAAAAAGATTTGACAATTTTTTTATTTTCGAAATTTTCATGTATGCACAATCAGCAGTCGTATGGACTGCTGATAAGCACAATCAACAGTCATATGGATTGCGGATGTGCACAATCAGCAGTCCATATGACTGCTGATTGTGTTCATCAACAGCCATACAAAAAAATTCGTCAATTTTTTTTGAGCCTAGATATGGGTTAACCGCACCATTTGGAGAATATTAGTATTTTTGGTGTTGAAAAATGTTGAGCTGATTATGAGTTTGCAAGTTCTCACAAATCTTTTGGTTCTCAAAAGAATCTGGCTCTCTCTCTCTCTACACACACACACATACACACACACACACACATATATATATATATATATATATATATATATATATATATATATTGAAACGACAAATCCTAATTTACTCATAAACTACTCCTTATTTTCATATATGTCTACAACGAGACTTGAACCCTCAACCTCAATAAGGAAATTTCAACACTTGATACTGCTGGTTTAGAAGACCTTTGGTACACCCTCGTATACTAAAATTGTAAACTTGGATTGATTTTGCTAAACTGTGGGACCTAACTTTTGCAATTAATATTTTAAATGATTAAATGCTATCAAAATATAACTTAATTAATTGTAGCACATACAAGGAGTGTTTCAAAATCTTCCCTAATAAATGAAAATAATTTTGCCACATTTCACTCTCTCATTAACTTGGACACATGTCATTTTTTGGTATTTTTGAATAAATGTTTTTTCCATTTGTGATTTTCTCATTTTTTTGTTATCTTTTCTTAATTAAATATTTGTCTTAATTGAAAATAACCAATAATTTACAATATTACAACTTATATAGTATTTAATATGTTTCCTTTTAAATTCAAATTTTAATTTTTAAATTTCAAATCTAAACTTTCAAATTTAAATAAAATTTTGTTTAAATCTTCTTATTTAATTTTTGTTTTATCTAACTCGTATAACATACGGGTCTTACAACTAGTATGTGAATATTTCACGAATACAAAACTTCATTCAAAGAAAATTAATACATAAAATTAACTACTCATCCTTATGAAACTTAACTTTCTTATGACCGATCTATTTTTGTTTGACAAATATATTCAGGAATATACCACTTTCCTTAATAGGTGATTGTACGACTATCTTCAAGTTTTTTAACCGAAATTCAGAAAAGTCATATACAATTTTTGATTTCTCAAAATCAACTCCTGCTTTCACCATTCATATCCCCATGATAAAAAATCTAACTCTTTAATCTCAACCTTCCATTCGATGTTTCTTATCCATCATTTAACATCATGGATTAATCGTGTCAATTTTTATATAGTGACGAGTTAGGTGGATCCATTAATAACATGTAAGAATTGATGTATTAATAACAATGTTAGGTGAGAGTTATGTTATTTTTCTTCAAACTAATGTAGTCTACAAAGTCATAAAAATGGAAATGGCGTTTTATTAATGGTGATTCTCAAATTTGGATAAAAGTCATAAAAGCTTTGTATGAGAATAATGGTGGCTTTGATTTGGAGTCAAACAAACTTCCTGGGAATGCTACTTGGGTTCAGATTCTCAAAGTTATAAATCAGTTGCATGAGAAAAACATTATCACTCATTCGGTTTGAAAAGAAGACTTGGTAATGGCTCTCGAACTATGTTTTGGAAGGATCTTTGGTTGGGAAATCAAACGTTAAGAGAGTGTTTCCCTCCTTTGTTTCAACTTGAAACACAACAATATTGTATTATTTTGGATAGAAGGCGTGAGTATCAATGGATTTGGCAATGGCGTCGTTTAATAAGGGATGGAGAGGAAGATTTGCAATATCAAAGGTTAATGGAGGCTCTTGAAAGTGTTACTTTTTCCAATTCTGATGATAAATGGTGGTGGGATATAGGTGATGCGGGGATTTTTACAGTTGCGAAAAATAGAAAATGGATAGATAACAATATACTTCCGTCTAGTGGTACACCTACTCGATGGAATCGATTTGTGCCTTGTAAGGTTAACATATTTGTTTGGCTTCTGTCTGGATAGACTTCCTACTAGATTAATCTAGGTAATCGGGGTATTGACATTCCTTTCACTATTTGTTCGGTGTGTGAGTTGGAGGTAGAACAACTGGATCACTTGTTCTTGAAGTGTGAGGTTGCTGCCAGAACTTGGGACGCAATCTTCTATTGGATAGATGTTTCCCTTATATGCCGAGAATCTCCTTTATCTTTATCCCATTCGATTGATGATATCCCTATTCCTGCGAAAAAGATAAGTATGATTGAGGTGGTCGTCCCTACTACGCTTTGGTTTCTTTGGAGATATAGAAATGATTAGGTGTTTCGAAGCAAGAAGATAAAAAAAGACATTATTGTTGATTCAATCAAGGAGTTTTCTTTTTTGTGGTTTACTAATAGAAATTCTAAATGCTCTTGTAATTGAGTTTGTTGGTTACAACCCGTTTAACATTTTGTAATTTGGTTTTTTTCTCTAGCTCCTCGCTAAAGTGTTTTTTATAATATTTGACTATTTCAAAAAAAAAATGTAGTCTACAAAGATAAAAAGTGATAGTTTTATAAGGAATTTGATATTCTCCTACCTTTTGTTCCTATATTTCGTCCTACTTATTTAAGATGATAACAAGTTTATAAATTTAACTTCCCAATCAAATTTAAATTAAACTGAATGACAATTGTCAACATCTTAACTAGTTAAAAAGATAGCAGGAATAAAAAGTAGAAGAATATTTAATTTTCTATTTTTATTTTCATAACCATATTTAAACATTTATAAAGGAAATAAAAAAATGGTTGTTCAAAATTTGACATGCACTGTTTCCAAAACCCAATATTCTTAATCCTTGTCAAAAATACATATTTCGAAATCTATGATTATATTGATAAATGCTGAAAAAAATGGTTACATAGACACATACTTTTACTTTCTAGAAGGGGTGGCAATCCAGTCATTGTGTCGTGTTTTTGTCTGAAACAACACGACACATATTTATGTAACACGACACGACACGATGTCATGTTTTTTTTAACTAACACGAAAACGAACCAATTAAAAAATGACAAACGCAATACGACACGACAAAGATAACATAAAATAAGAATTAGTTTATTTAATTAATTTTTAATTATACACGACAAACACGAAAACACGACAAATAAATGTTAAACCGTGTCAATTTCGTGTTGAATTTTGAACACGAACACGACACAACATCGTGTTTTTTACACTTGAAACGAACACAAATTCGAATTTCAGTTTGGTTTCAATTTTGTTTAATGTCGTGTCATAATTGTCATCCCTACTTTCTACTGATATTTTTTGAATATCTCAAAAAAAAAAAATTATACATTTTGCACAAATGATGACAAAAATGTAAGTTATGTTCTCTCGCATTCACTTTTTTTTTTTTTTTTAGAGAGACAAAGTTTGATTATTTTTAGACAAAAAGTTAAATTTTACGGGGGTTTAAAATTTGTTCTTTGAAACACAAAATATTATCAAAGCAAAAAACAGTTTATGGAAGTTAAAGGGTTAGTTTTGGAAGTCTAACAGCAGTGCAAGTGTTTATCTAAATTAAAAGCATAATATAGGGTTCTAGGATTTTCCCCAAACTCCACAACACAAGTACTTGTGTTTTCCATCTCCTCACGTGTTCAACACCCCTAACCTCAAAATTCTCCGTTACGACAAACATTCTCCGGTGATAGCTCCGATCAAGGTACACTCTGATCGCCCCAACATTCATTACCAACGAATTTTCATCGACCCAATTCTTAACGTATGCTGAATTTTAGTTCAATGTCGATTTAATAACTTTTTGAGTTGGCGTTCGTTCGATTTTTTTTTTTTTTTTTTAAATTAATTTCTTAGCCGATTTCTTGGCGTCTTGTAAACTCACTCATGACGAAGCATTGTTTCCATGGTTTCGAGTTTGTTAATTTCATGTAATGCTAAAGTTTTTATTTTTATTTCTTTATTAATGCATTTCGTTTGTACATTTTGTTTGTTTGCTGACTTCGTCTTTTCTTTTACTTTGCAAATGCTTATGTTAGAAATTAGGGTTTTATAGTCCCAATTTCTTACAGATCTTTTTAGACTAATGATTTGCATGTTGTTCTTTAAGCTTATAAGGTATACCAGTTGCTACTTTTGCAGAGATTGAAAGAAAGCTACATTTTAAGCTTGCCAGTTTCCAGTTTCAGCTTCTTTTCATGTGAAAATGGTATGCAAAATAATTAGTCAGAGACTTTTTATCATGCAGTATTTTGTTTTATAACGATTTTTTGTTGTTTTAATTGTGCAGTATGAAATAACTAATTTATCAGATAGTGAAGATGAGTTTAAGCCTGATCCTGAAACCATCACAAAAGCAGAGGCAATAAATTACAACGGTTTCCCATGCGAGAACATGTACTCAAGACATGTTGGGGTATATATGCCTGTAATTTTGTATGTTACAGTTATTATTTCTCTTATCAATTATTATCCTTTTTATGTTTTTATGCAGGACAATGGTGCCAGCTCATCTGGAAGCAATATAAGATCATCTCTTCTAGGAATGGGATTTCCACCAGATCTCATTGACAAAGCTATCAGACAAAATGGTACATACATTATGAACAAACTGGAATTCTGTAGTGAGATATAGTTGAAATTTTTGTCTGAGATCTGAATTTAAATCCTGTAATGTAGGAGAAGATAATATGGATTTATTATTGGAGACACTCATTGCATACACTGTAAGTAGTCTTTTAAATTGTTATGAGTTTAAGGACATGATTTTGATGATCATTTTCTTAATGAAACAGGCTCTTCAAAAATCAAATCCCAAATCATTGCATTCTGCTAATGGCTCAGTGCTGGATAAAAATGATGAGTCAGCTCCAGGTGGTGGGAAAAGGAAGGTAAACATCATCACCTGACCTTGTAAAAAGACTGATTCTTTACAGATCATGTTTCGTTTGCCATTTTTTATTATTATCTTGAAATGACGAAACTGACCTTGTATGTGAAATCCAACAGGCTATTCTTATATCACATTCAGAATCATCTGGTTCCCTGGACTGCTTATTTGGTGATGAACAGGATGTAAGTAGTCGGAGCACTAACCCTAGAAATATTTCTGTAAAAGAGGTAAGTTTCTGGTATACTGATTTTGATGTTTTATTTTTTTATCAATATGTGTAGAAAATGATTCCATTATAGTTGATAGTTTTATCTTCATCAGATTTTGTAATAAATCTGCTAAAAGTATTTACTATGCAGGATCTTGATGAAGGTTGCAATGGCATTGATGACAAAAAGGCTTCCTTACTAATGATGAACTTCACTATTGAGGAAGTCGAGTTTGCAATGAACAAACTTGGTATTGTAATTTGTACTTATTTTAAATCATATAAAAACATATTTACCAATTTATTATTCTTCTCATGATTCTTAATAGGAGAAGATGCCCCTGTTAACGAACTTGTAGATTTCATCTTTGCTGCTCAGTTAGCTAATGCAGATGATTCAAACAAGATCCATGAAACAAAGAATGAGGTTCTTCAACTTCCATTTCACAATAACTTTTCTCAAAATTTTACATTAATTCAGCTTAAAATTAGCAGGAAGCCACCACAGAGACGTTGTTTGGAACAATGGACAAGACATTAAGATTGCTTCAAATCGGCTTCTCTGAACAAGAAATCTCTGCAGCCATTGAGAAGTATGGTGAGTATGTATATCTTCAGAATATTTCACATAATAATATCAAATCTCTCTGTAAAAAATATCACCATTTGATTAATCTTTTTTTTTTTTTTTTTTTTTTTATTTTTTTTTATCAGGTGCTGAAGTTTCCATACAAGAGCTTGCTGAATCCATTGTTTGTGATCGAATGGATGGCCCTAACATCAAGAACGAAGAGGTTATCAGTTATTTTTTTTTACTACTTTCATCTCCATGGATGAGTTTTGAGTTTTGCGTTATGTTATTTAACCATGGTTTGACTTTGACCACAATCACAGGATCCCTTTTTATCATTTGGAGACAACTCATGGATGTATGGAAATAGATTCAAGTCTTCATCAATGGGAGCAAAAAATGTCCTAGATGCCAACTTTTATACTAATCTAGCATTAAGAACAGAAGAAAGTAGTAAGGCTGCAGCTTCTAAGATCAAAGAAACTGAAACTATCAACAGCTTCAACTCAAAACAACCGAAAGAGGAAAACATTGATGAACAAATTAGTTTATTACAAAAACCAAAACCCGAATTTGAAGACCTGAATAGTTATTCTACACCAGCACGCAGTGCATCAAAACCCATGAGTTCCAAGGTTTTACAGAGACAACTCAAGTATAAACAAAAACGCATGGCAGCAGTTGGAGTGCCTAAATTAATTCAACCCGCTTCATGCACCAGTGTTGACCAAATGGTAGCAAAAGCTCCATTGTTTTTCTATGGAAATGTCATGAACTTATCCCATGATTCATGGGTCAAAATCTCCCAGTTTTTATACGCAATCGAGCCTGAATTTGTCAACACTCAGTTTTTTTCAGCTTTGAGTAGGAAAGAAGGGTATCTACACAATCTCCCAACTGAAAACCGCTTTCACATCCTCCCAAAACCACCAATGACAATAGAAGACGCGATTCCAGAAACAAAAAAGTATTGGCCTTCATGGGATACAAGAAAACAGTTGACATGTATCAATTCTGAAACCATTGGAATCACACAGCTATGTGATAGGCTCAAAAACATATTGGTCAATTCAAAAGGTGTTCTTTCTGTTGAACAACAAAAGGACCTTCTTCACCAATGTAAAACCTTGAATCTTATGTGGGTGGGTCGTAACCGGGTCGCCCCGATCGAACCGGAATCCGTGGAGAAAATTCTCGGGTACCCGAGGTATCATACTCGGGCAGATGGGTTGTGTTTAGGAGAAAGGCTGCAGTCTTTGAAACATTCTTTCCAGATAGATGCTTTAGGGTATCATTTATCTGTTTTGAAGTCGATGTTTCCGGAAGGTTTGACTGTGCTTTCCATTTACAGTGGAGTTGGAGGGGCGGAGATTGCTTTGAATCGGCTTGGGATTCGGTTGAAGGCGGTTGTTTCAATCGAGCCATCGGAAATAAAACGGAAGATTTTGAAGCAGTGGTGGGAGAATTCGGATCAGATTGGGGAATTGGTGCAGATTGAAAATATTCAGAAGCTATCGAGTACAAAGCTTGAAAGTTTGATAAAGAAGTTTGGTGTTTTTGATTTTATAATATGTCAAAACCCGTATACTTATGCTCCAAAAAGTGTTACCATGGCTGCTGCTGAAAGTGAAAGCTTTGCAGGGTTGGATTTCTCGCTGTTTTATGAGTTTGTGCGTGTGCTACAACGGGTTCGGAGTTCTATAAAGACTAGGTGATTGTTTTTGTACCTTTTATTATTATGAAAATGTTAATTTGGTAACTTAATCTATAATCTATAATCACTTCAACTCGTTGATGCGATATTTGCTTTGATGACTATTGAAGCTCATGTTGGTATTTTAGAAAATTTATTTAATTAAAACTTAATCAAATAAAAAGGCCAAAAATTTCTCAACTATTCATGTCGACAAAATGCCAAAATTGGGCCAACTATGTCCAAAATCAAATAGGTTCGACAATAAATTCCATTCAATGTGAAAACAAGGTGAATATAACAACAATCTTTTCCATTCTTTATTTAAACAAAAAACATCAATTTTTGTTTTTTTGTGCCCTTGTACATCTCAACAAAGCAGTAATGTCACATGTAGTCTTCTTCTCAATTCCCACTTTCCTCCTATTTCTTTTGGATCGATGCTTTAGTCATGACAAACCACCTCCAAAACATATTTCCCTCATCTTTGATAAATAATGACGCACCATTCTTCCAATTTTTTCAAAAACACCCCACATATAAACACATCAAAATATTTTGATGCTTATGTTACTCTCACCTCAACCCATCACATAAATCAAAACCTTGCACCACTCCATGCAATTTCTTTGGATATCCATCCAACCACGTTAGATTCCAATGTCTTGACCTTAAAACCAATAAAATTTACTCTCTCAACACATCGTTTTTAACAAACTTCCTTTACCTATGTCTTGATGACCCCTCAACAAACTCATTCTTATTGTTTCCTTGGCAATTACCATGATACATATCCTTTCTCTCATCCATTTTCATTTGTCTTCCCCCTATCCATTCGTAACAACCGTACCTACCCACCACTTTGGTGGTAAAAATGTCTTTCTTCATGGGCATCTTTACAAGACTGTTTACATGCATCAACCCCTCGTTTTCATAAACCATGCTCTACCCGAATCATGTATGCCACCTACAATGCTCCCCCCCTTTTTCCCCAGCCTCCTAAGGCTAGGTTTTTGCATTTTGCTTGGTTAATCAGTTGAATGGGTTTTGTTCACACGCACAATGACACCTCTCTATCTATCTACCAATAGAGACAATCATGTGCGTATATCGTGTTGTATGCTGGAGAAATTATCTTCATATCCTCCTATATTGGATTACTTCAACATGTTATCTCCTACCTTAGTTAGGAATTTTCCATGACCGACTTAGGGGAAATAAATTACATTCTCTAGATATCAGCCACATGCACCGCTCACAACCTATTCCCCAATAAGCAAAAATATGATAAGGATATCCTTAAACAGTGCAACACGCCTTCCAACACCTCAGTCTAAGTTAGATGATATTGGTCTTTCTGCTCAACACCCAACACTTTGTAGGAACCATATTGGCGTCCTCTAGTACCTCACATTTATCCATCCCGTTTTACATACGGTGCTCAATGGATTTTTCTCTACATACACTGTCCTTTAAAACAACATCCCTCAGTTATAAAAGAGGTTTCTCCGCTATGTTAAGGACACTTTGGATCACAATTTACAACTTCATGTTTTCCCCTCTACGAATATCGAGTACTCTGGTGATGACTTGGGGAATGCGAGACCACTTGATGATCTACCTTTAAGTATTGCATCTTCTTTGGATCAACCTAATTTCATGGTATTTCAAACTCCAAGGAACCATTTCTTGGTCTAGTGCCGAACCCAAATACATAATTGTAGCCAATACAATGCCCGTAATCTGTTGACTGTAAAACCTTCTACGGGACCACACCCATCACCATTCAAAGCCATTATTTTCTACTCTGACAATGTACGAGTTTTCTACTACGACAATGTAAGCATTGTCTGCATGTCTTCCAATCTGGTGCAACATCAATGGACCAAACACATAGATATGGGCATCCACTTTGTCTGCATGCCTTCCTTCTATACTATTTCATGAGTTCAAATCCAGTAACATATTATGTATTTGAATGTAATGCTAATGGTATTATGACCCATTCTAGGATTATTATCTTGTAAAGCCTACTTTTTTTTTTGTTGAAATAAGAAACTAACTAACATACTCTTAAATACCACCTATGTCTCCTAATAGACTTGAACCCATGACCTCTTATTTGAGAGAGTCACGCCTTACCCCTAGGCCAAAAACCCTTTGGTTGTAAAGCCTACTTTTATACTTTTATATGTTATTAATGTGACAATATCCATTTTGGGAGAAAAATATACCAATTATTAGTTTCTAGCGCTTATAATTGTGAGTAAGTACGTGTAGAGCATTAAAGTTAACATGCTGATTTGGAGGATTTGCACAAATAGTGATCACACGTTAACTGTTGTTGAGATTCAGACTTGATATTTAAACAATCCGATAGCTAGTATTATGAACTAATCACGAATTATTTAGAATAAACAAATAAACGAATGGAAAGATAATATTTATGATTAAATATCCAAAGCATTTTTCTCAAACAACCAACGATTAATATTGAAGATTAAACGTTGATATGTCGCAAGACAATAAATCAAATTATTATTATTATTATTGTTATCGTGTTTCATCAAGAAATCAGAAAGATTCTTCATAATCAGATCTGATTATAAGAAAGGAGTACTGGACGAATGTAAAATCGAAACGATAATGTAAAATCGACCTGTTGACGACTGATCTTGATTGTAGAAAAGTGTACGATTTATCGGTTTTCCAACAAGCAATGGAAAACGATAAACACAAATCGAATACTCAGAAACCATGAAGAAATCACCGAGAGAGAGAGAGAGAGAGAGAGAGAGAGAGAGAGAGAGAGAGAGAGAGAGAGAGAGAGAGAGAGAGAGAGAGAGAGAGAGAGAGAGAGAGAGAGAGAGAGAGAGAGAGAGAGAACTGTGAATTTCCGTGCGTAGAATACGGCTCCTAAGGAGTTGTATTTATAGGTTTCGAAACCCTAGAAGACAGTAAAAACCCTTATAGGTCGGCCCTAGAAACCCTAGGGCAACACCTTGCTCTCCGAGGAAGCCATTTCTTGGCCTTCCGGAATATTCAGAAGCAAATCGCGGCATGAGCCCACCGTCAAGACATAATTTCCACGGACCGAAGTCGGTCCAACTCTACCGATCCCGAAATTGCTAAAAATAAAAGCTCATCAGCTCCCATCGAATGATGGGTCGTGCCAAGTGCGCCTAAATCACATCATTTCACGCACTCGCAACATCGACTAGGCTAGGCGCGCGTGTGTGGGTTTAACCCATCTCTTGATCCACTTAAAGCCTTTTAAAGGCCTATCAAGAGAAACCAATATAAACACACAAAATGTTTTTTCCCAGTCATTTCTTATTTTTCCGGGTTTCAGCTTCTTACTAACCCCAATAAAAGCTAATTGTTCCAATAAAAAAACACTTAATCAGTTTTTCTATGCTTTTGAGTATGGAGTATTTAATTAGGTTCTCCAAAACTTTAAATACAAAGGCTTATAAACATTTTTCCATGATATCATGCATGTGTTGACCTCTATACATTTTAAGAGCAAAAAATAGTTCTTAATTAGTTGTAGTAATATAGTTAATGCTTTTAAATTAAGTCAAAATTTGTTTTTGTTGCTATCTTTTATTTGTAAAGGAGAAAATTATTGCATATTTTTGTGATTTTTCTCGAAGGACCAAATTGTATTCAAAAAGCCAACAAACCGTGAGCTAGCTAGAGTGAAGAAACGACTACAAAAGTACAAAGTACATATTAACAGCGGGGTGATTAGGGGTGAAAAATGTGTCGTTTTAGGTTGAAACTCAAAAAGGCTGAGCTAGCTTTACCTTAACCTATTCGTTTAATTATAATGTTGTGTCGTGTTAACATGTTTATTCGGTTGATGGATTTATTATTTAGACCTTGTAAATATGTCGTGTCGTGTTAGATTGAACACTAAATAAGTTGAAAAAGTAGGAGTTAGAAGAAATGAAAAAAAAGGTGAACAACATAAATGAGTAGTAGTTTGAGAGGCAAATGAGTGACAATAAATTTAGAAGATGTCGGTTATATTGAATATTTAATGAGAGTGTATGTGATATAAATGAAAAAGTGAAAAACAAAAAATACCTATTGAGTGCGACGGTTAATTAATGACTTCCATATTACAAAACCACTAAATCCATAGTTTTCTTTTACATTTGGTTTTGGTTTTTGAGATTACCTAAAAGATTAAAAGAAATTGCCAACAAATAAAGGTTTCATTTTCATGTTGAAAGTTTGAACCCTAACCTTATCTGTTTAATTTTCATATCGAGCCGTGTCAACCCGTTTAATTAAACGGGTTGAAATATCTAACACATACCCGTTTATTCGCATGTCGAATTCATTGCATGTTGAAAATTGCCACCCGTAGGGATGATGCACCAGGAAAACGAAACATAAACTAGCATAAAACAACAACACTTAGAGCATTCACAATACATACAACTCTACTATAAGATTTGGATGGATTATCATATTATCATTTCACTTCTATACAACTTTCCTTATAAACATCTACAATACATACAATCTTACAAAGTTCAATGAATTTTTATATCAGCATTTTTATGTTTTAGTTAGATTTTTATATATTTTGTAATGTAATCTTCATTTTAGTGTAATATTCTATTATTTTTAGTTTATTTATTTATTTTGTAGTGTTTTATATTTTAATTATTATCGATATTGCCTTTTTTTTTAATATTAATTATATTGTTTTTCCATTATATAATATCTTGATAGAAATTTTTTTTTATAAATTTTAGTTTATACGTAAATAAATTTGGTTTTGTTTTTGTTTATATAATACTAATTTTAGCATCTCCCTTTCTAATAAATAAATAGTGTTAATATCTTTATGTCATGTGTCATTTTAATAGCATTTTTATTTGCAATGTGACACTCTTCTAAGGCAGTTTCTTTTTTTCTTTCCGCTCTTATTAATTGCATCCTATAATTTTGGTTACAATTTTAATTGACCTTCAAAATTTGAAAAAAAAAAATCTAATCCTATACCAAATTAGAATTCAAATTCATTCCTATCTAATTAAACATTCCAAATTTAAATAGCCAAAAATTATGCTTTATCCCATAAATTAAAGATAAATAATTATCATTTCTTTTTTCGTTAACGTCATTTTGTAAAATTATAGTTTTTTAATTTAAATCTTAAATATGTTTTTCTTATTTAACAAAAAATCATTCTAAATATCTCAATTTAAAAAAAAATATTATGATTCATCACTAACATGTTATAGGGTGAAAACAATCAAAAGTTTAAACAACTAATTACCCATAATTACAAATAAATTAATAGATAGTTGTCGGTTAAGTGGTGTTGTAGCTTATGTGGTTTGTTGATATATGTTTTTTTAAATGTAATATATATCAACACTCGAACCAAAGAAAACTGTATTCAAATCAATACATTAAACAAAAAATATAAAAATTTACGTGATATATACAACCGTTCATAGTGGGAGGGCTTTTCTAAACTCTTATAAGAACCAATTAACTAGACATTAAGTACAAAATCTATGCGGCATTACGGCATATATATGCATTAAATATTATTATGCACTTTTAGAGACTAAAAAAGAGGCCCTATTTTTTTGAACGTTAATGATTGTTTTATCCAAATATTTTATTTTTTAGTTGATGATAATTAGTTTATTTTATTAATTAAAACATTTCGGTGCTAACATATCTACCAATTAGTTAACTTATTACTTCTTTAACAAAATGTCACAAACATATAAACTTTGAAACTTACAAAATGTTTACCTTTAAATAATTAATTGTATATCATCTTTATTTTAAGCAAGTACTTTTTTTTTAGATTCAAAGAACATGGATTATACTCTCATTTAAAGAGATGAGAAAATTTAGAAAATTATATTTGTATAATAGAAAATCCAAAAGTATATATACTATATAAGTTGTTTAAAATTCATGCACTACACATTTTTTTTAACATGAAAGAGAATAGTGATATTCTGAGTTTCTTTTTTATATTGTTCTATCATGTATGATTGTTTTCTTTTTCTTTATTTTTTTTTTCATATTTAGTATATCAAATTTAGATGTTTCATATTACATCCTTATGTTTTTCTTATTAATAATGATTTATATAACATTATTTCATTTTTATAACCATTTTAGATAATAAATAGGAAAGACAGCCACAAACTTACCAATATAGATCAGTTATATTTTACATATAATTGTTTGCAAAAATATAAGCAAACAAATTATTTTTCTTATTATATAAGTATTTATTTATTTATTTATTTTCAGCCGTGTAACACACGGGTTATAACTTAGTTTCTAAAAAATAATTTTTTTTTTGCCATTTGTCACAATCTTATTCAATTTGTCAAATGTCATTTTATGGTTATTTTGAATTAATTTTTTTTCACATGTCATTTTTGAGTTTTTCTATTTTATTAAATTCCATTTTAGTATAATAATTGCAATAAATATAGTAATAATTTGATATCAATTTCATTAAAGAATTTACATTTTCTTTCAAAATTCCCAAAATTAAAACTCATTAGTTTCTTTTATTTATTTAAATTATTTGTTTAAATTTAAAAGATAAAATACATTCACATTATAATAATTCATTATTTTCCTTATTTTCTTTTAAATTCAAAGTTCTCAAATATTTTGACATTTATATTTAATTTTTTTTTAAAAATTAACTTATATAATAAATGGGTCTCACAACTAGTTTCCAATATACAGTTTAATCAAACTCTCTCTCTCTCTCTCTCTATATATATATATATATATATATATATATATATATATATATATATAGAGAGAGAGAGAGAGAGAGAGAGAGAGAGAGAGCTAGGTTCACGTATTTAAAGTAATTATTGTGTTATTGTATGAATAAATGTAGGCCAATCATTTCAAAAGGGTAAACATGTAATCTTACATTTAATTAATTATGGTAAATATATAAATCAATTAATATCCCTTTAATTTAGGAATATCAGTTTTAAAACCCAATTTCTAGTATATATCCTCACGTCCGCCTCTTCCCTATTCTCTTCTATTCATCGTCGATTTCGTAGACTCTTGCTCTGATCTCGTCGTCATCTTACCTCCTGTCATCATCGTATCTAGACGAAGCCTTTGCAAGAAAAAGTTCGTTGATTTCGTAGGTATGTATTAATTAATTTCTTTGCTAATCGATCCCATCTGAATCACGATAAATTCAGATTTTTTTCGTAGACTCTTGTTCATATGCTGTTGCACAGTTCGGACCTGTCCTCATCCTCACTCCGATCGTCGGTCTTCTCCTCTGATGGCGGACCAGGTTTTTTTTGGGAAAGATTCCTCTGAACTCGTCAAACAGGTTTCTTCCTTCTGCTTCTTATTTTGACTGATTTACTGTAAACCAATGAAGTTTAAATTGATTTGATTTCAATATATAGAATGGATGTTTGGGTTGATTGTTTGACAGAAATCAAAGAAATTTTGAATGTGTTTAGGTTTATTGTCTAATTCTTTCAAGGTGTAATATTTTTGGTGAATTGGGAATTTGTTCTGATTGTCTAATTTTTACAGGAAATTGAAAGTTGTTTTGATGCACACCAAGCGCTCGCTAAAATGCTTCAACTGAATGGTATTTCTTTGTTATAGTATTATATCAGAAAAGAATGTTTTTTATGATAATCATGAACATATTCTGTTAGAATGCCCCGAATTAATATAATCATTGGTAAATGAATTCCAATTCTATCAGAATGGAATCACGAATTCCAATTATGTTGGAATGGAATATGAATATTTTCTCACTAATTTATTCATTGGATTTGTTTCCACAGAAGCTGATACTTGAAGAACGGACCACAAAATTTGAACGACGCCTCTTAGCAACATTATTCTTTTAGAATGAATTAGTTTATTTGTTAGATTTTGATGTTCTTTTTCCCGATTTGAAAGTTTTTTAGTTTTATTCTTTAACAATAAATGTAATTCTTAGCAATTGTTACATGTATTCTATAAGAATTAATATAATTTTTGTTTTAATTCTTCAATTGCTGGTTCGAGAATTTGTTATTCTACAAGAATTTTTTTTAAAGTCATGATCAAGAAATATGTTCAAGAATATTTTATTATTTTATTGTTCTAGAATATTTTTATTTTTGAACATACTCAAACATATTCTGTCAGAATGTCCGAATTAAAAAACTTATAATTCGTAAAATCGGATTTTTAAAATTAATATAATCTATGATCCCTTAAAATATGCAAATTTCCTTTATTAAATCTATATTAATTGACTAAAATACCCTTCTAGTTAAATTAGATGGTATTTTTTGATTATTTTTAATTCAATAATATGTATTAATCACTTTCTTAAAATAAGTAAAATGATTGGTCCACATTTATGCATACAATAACACAATAATTACTTGAGTAAATTACGCGATTCGTCCCTTGTGTAAGTGCCAAAAAGCACGTTTAGTCCCTATTTTCAAAAATTAACTCGGATCGTCCCTCGTATCGTTAAAATTTGCACGCTTCGTCCCTAAAATCATTTACCAAACATAAAATGTCTATTTTGCCCTTTTCTATTTATTTTTTATTTATTTTTAGATTGTTATTATTATAAATTATATTTAAAAAAATCATTAAATAATTGGGCCCACCTCATATACCCACTTCTTCGTATCTCAGATACCCACTTCTTCGTATCTCCTGTAAATCACAATTTTCCCTCTTAATATATTTTCTTTTAAGAACCTAAATCACTACTCCTCTTCCTCACAAGTATTGATGCACTGTCACTCTCAGTTCTTCTCCATCTCCGGTGAGAGAATACCATTGTCGTCAACACCTACATGCCCCCGTCGCTGGAGCTACAAACACACACAGAAAAAACCATCGTTGTCGCCACCGCACACCACCATCGTCGTCGCCTGCTGCCCTGCTCACCATCACTGCAAGCTCCCTCTCTTTTTTGAGTGTTGCGCGTTTAAAACATCTCCTCTTTTTCTCTCTACCTCTCTCAGTTACATTACACCACCTCCGATAACTCTCTCTTACACTACTAGAATATAGGCCTTTAATGACGTGCGAACCATGACACGCAGTGATTTACGATACGCAAAAGCGTGTGCCCTAAAAATAATGTCATCTCTACTAAAATTTGAAGGATTTAGGACGTGCATTTTTGCGTGCCCTTAAAATTAGTGTCGGAACAAAAAAAATAAAAACACGGAGGGCACTCAGCATAAAAGGCGTGTCGTCTATGCATGTCGCTTTATAAAATTTTCATGAAATGCGCGTTCTCCATCTTTAATAGCTAAGGGGGGAAATCAAATCCCAAAAAATTAAAACCCCGCCTTATTCTCATCTTCTAACATCCGAAAACCCCTTCTCTTTTCCTTGACCTAATTAATGAAGCTCTGCAAATTCCATGGCCGCTTTGATATCTATAGATACTCTTTGAATCAGATCTAACCATAACTTTGCCCAAAATTCTTCAGATATGGTCCGTCTTCATCTTTTTATCTTCGCATATGGCCCATCTTCACATAATCGATAAAGATATTGGGGCTTTGAACCGGACCTCACATAATTCTTAGAGCTCACAACAACTTCTCATGCTTACAAGAGATCGTAAAAATGGTATGTTCAAACCCTTCCTGCATCTCGTTCTTCCCTTTCTTAATTATCGATCAACAACCACAGCCTCCAAAATCCATACCTTCATTCTCCCTTTGATCGATCAGATGTCTTCTTCCCTCTTAGAAAACGTGCCTCATGATCTCCTCTACCCTAAACTCGCTTTCCATCGTTCACCAGTCTTCACGAAATCGATAAGGGGTCTCCGCCCCCTCATCCACCTCCAACCTTCACCGCCTCTTCTGGCCCTTCTTCCCCTCCACCAGGTGGATTTGATTTTGTTTTCAGGCGATTTCTGCGGTTTTTCGTTTTTCCCAGGTTTGAGGTTCGTATCTTAGATCGAGACAGGAGACGAAATTAGAAGCGATGTATTTTATTCATCTTTCTCTCCCCCCTCCTTCGTATTGCCTATCCATCAACTGCAATCAAGCTCGATGCTCGGTTCGATTACACAACCAAAAGAGCTAGGTCACAAAGTATCCTGTATGTGATCCATCTAAGAATCCTCCAAGACTTCTGCTGAATTCAAGGTATTGCACATCTCTTTTTTGTCACTCGTTTTCAAATATCAATTTTGTCAAAGAATCGCCGTATTCGATTTCATTTTGATACTCATCTTATAAAGCCCTTTGAGAAGTTGTTGATATCACTTAAATCTGTCACCTGTTCTCCCTTAGGTGATCGTTTTAGGATGCTAAAGGTAATGTCAAACTTTGACTTTTATAATTCATGAGTCATGTTTCTACTTTCTAGTTATTTTTTTCTTTTTTTAGGCCAAAGAAGCCGATCTTATTGTACAAAACAAGGATTTATATGGAGATAAGGAACATTTATCACAGGTGAAATTGCTATGTTTGCAGAGTATCTAATCTTGTTTACAATTATTATTATTATTATTATTATTATTATTATTATTATTATTATTATTATTATTATTATTTTGTCTTATGTTAATTTTAATTTTGCAGGTTATAAAACATCCTTTCAGGGCTGAGATTGAAACATATAACACCCTTGATCCTGGTGTTCGTGTGCTTATATTGAAAGCCTTATGTGACATTCGAGTTGAGGTATTCGTTCTGCTGAATCTGAATACAACTGTTTTTTATCCATTGTTGCATCATGCATGGTTTTCTTGAATCTTTAATGATAAATCTTGTTTTTCTATGCCCTGTGAAGATCCGGAGTTCATTGTCATGTTTAAAGAATGTTATGAGTTTGATATCTTGATTAGTGATAGAAAGAATGAAAGAAAGAAAGGAAAAAAGAAACTGACATTTTGATGATTGATGGGTTGGAATGGAATTGATGATGCCAGGGTCCATAGCCGGTTGGAATTGTGAAACGGGGTTTGTGGATTCCGATTGTTGTCATTCCTTCAAGCCCCAGGTGTAGAAGAACATAAAAGTCTTCAGCTTTATTGTTCTTGAGTGTAATAATAATAATAATAGAGAGAAAAAAGATGAGACAAACCCACAAGCATAAAACCATTAAAGAATTATGGTTTGTTGGTTAAGAAGATTAAAATACAAGAAAAACATACAAAAAAGATACTAATTTGTTGCTTAACACAATCTCCTACCTGCAAGGTGGGCCCTCCTGGAGTTTAAAAAAGAAAACTTGCTGTTGACCAATTCATTTGTATATAAAAAGTTTTTTTTACTAGAGAGAAAATGAAATGTATATTCTGCAAGACAAGAATAAAAACAGACCCTGTAGCAGATTCTTGAAAGAGTGTTTATTTTAGATAATTACGAAATTGCCATCTGGGTTGATGGTTATGGATGTTGAAAAACAAGAAACATTGTTATTTTGTGGTGTTGGGGGTATTTTTGACTTTTTGGTTGGTTGGTTGGAAGAGGGGTGTCCAGGGAAACATGTTTATGACTTTTTTATTAAGTCGTTCTTTGTACATTAAGTCAAATAAGAGAGAAGCAGTGGTGTAATTGTTTGTTGTTGGTGCACAGAGGAAAGAGAAGTTGCTCAAGAGACAACATAGACAAGCTCTTCTTCTTGATAGCATGATTATTGATGCACTTGGTCCAGGGCGTTCCCTACGTGGCAGAAAACCCGTGTCCTACACTTTTGGTAACATTAATCACACTCATTTTCAATCTTATTATTCATGATTTATATTTTATTCCTGTCACTATAAAAATTGCAACTTTTGCAGATGATTATGACCGATCAATCAACGAGGCTATCAAGATAACCAAGTAATAACTTTTTTACTTTAACTATTTTAATTCATTGTATGGATTCTTATCTTTTGTTCTTTTTTCCAGAAGGAAGCAAGCATCCCCAAAACATAGTGTGAGGGAACATAGCGTGAGAAGAGAAGGTTTAAGAAATGGGGTTTCCATTGTAATGAGATTTTTTGAGAATTCCTGCAATTTTTTATTAAATTTATGCAGATAAACGAGTTTGAAAACTTGGGGGGTGATCAATTGGTTCCTTATTATGCTGATATATTAGGAGCTATCTTGCCTTGCATAGCTGATAAAGAAGAAAGAATACGTGTTGTAAGTTTGTGTATTCTGATGGAATTGGAATTTGGGATTCCATTCCATTGTGTGTTTATTTAACTTGTGAAAATTGTGTTTGTTGAGTATCAGGTAGCTTGTGAAACAAATGAAGAACTCCTTGCAATCAAAGCCCATCCTTCTGAAGGATTTGATGTTGGAGCAATTCTCTCCATTGTAAAAAGGTCCAATCTCACTTTTTTTATTACTATAAAATATACAAGTATTCAACTCTTTTTTTTCTTTATTAACAAATATATCTTTACTTTTATTTTCTCAATTTTCAGGCAGTTATCGAGTGAATACGAAGCCACTCGTATTGAATCATTGCACTGGATTTCAACCCTTTTAAATAGACACCGAACAGAGGTACACAAACCATTTTCATATAATTATTTAAATTATTGCCAATAAGAAAGAAAAAGTTTAATTTATACGTGTAATTCAGGTCTTGTCTTTTTTTAATGATATTTTTGACACACTTCTTAAAGCACTATCGGATCCCTATCAAATCCCTCTGATCAGGTAATCTTTTCTTTTCTTCTTCATTAAATATTTATATATATTTTTAATCATGTATCAGTTTTAAACAAATATATATTTAACAGGTAGTGCTCTTGGTGCTCGAGGTGCATGCTCTTTCGTCACCAAATAGTTCAAAACTTCCGAAAAACGGCCTATTCCTTGAAAAGTAAGCTTCGTTTTTTTTTCTTTTCTAAACAAATATATAAGTAATATCTTCTCTTCTCTTCTCAGTTACAGTGCCAGAGAACACCCCGGTTCCTAGGGCGGCTTGAGGTTTTTCTTTTTTACCAGGGGTATTATGGTAATTTGTTTTGGTGGACATTTTGTAGTGTGGTTTAAGTTGCAGTTTATGGTAATTGTTTGTATTCAAGATGGAGTTCTGATACTGCATCTGTGTTTGCCTCTAATAATTCTTGTTTTTCACATTGCAGATGCACGATGGTATCCATAAACATTGCAGTTTATCTCTTTGAAATTGCAAGTCCAATAAAGAACTCGGATCTTGAACTCTTTTCACTTCCAACACTCTATGGAGAAAAGATCAGTCACTTGATCTTATATGGAGAATGGTGGAGTCTGTTGACACCAATGTTTCTGGTACAAGATTGACTAATGGTTTCGTGCCATTTATTTATTTATTTATTTTTTTTTATAAAAATCTCTAACGATTCATATAAATGACAAAAAAATTATGTAAATGTAATCAAGAATAGTAACAAGCTTTCTTCAGGCTTTAAATTTGACAAGTCCCTTTAATACAACACATTTTGAGCTTATTTTATGCCTCTTTGCAGGTTGTGAGAGGAGAGTTCATTGTACACTTCAACAAGATATTCGATGCACTGTGTAAGCTTTCAGCAGACTCAGATCCCAATGTACAAAGTGCTGCTCATCTTTTAGATAGACTTGTGAAGGTAAACAACCTTTTCTTTTTGTAATGCCTGTTAATCAGTCTTCTGAACTTTTTTGCTACTTGTTGGAAACAGGACATTGTGACAGATAGCGATCAGTTCAGGTGATCATCTTTTCTTTAATACTTAAACCCTTGTAATATTTGGCTTTTTTTTTAATAATTTTATGTTTTTTTGGCTAGCATTGAAGAATTTATACCATTATTGAGAGAGCGTATGAATGTCTTGAATACATATGTTCGCCAATTTTTGGTGGGATGTATCACAGTGTTGGACAGTGTTCCAGACATTGATATGCTGGGATTTCTTCCTGATTTTCTTGATGGTAAAAATGATGTTTTAATTTTATAGCCAATTTTTTACATCTTTTTTGTGTTATGAAGTCAACTGACATGACTAGCTCTCATCAGGTAAGAGGCTTTTCTTTATTATTTATTATCATTGGCAATCTATTCCTTAAATTGTTTTTTGCTATTTTTCTTTTTACAGGATCGTATATATTATATCACATCTGTTAGTAGACATATGCATTCTGATGTACTTATAAATGACGTTGATTGTGTGATTAATAAAAGCTTTTTTGTTTCAGCTAATGTTCAAGTCATTATTTGCCATCTACACCCGGTGGACAACATCCAATTTTTTGACATGAAGGATTTTTTTGACATGATATCTGAAACAAGGTGTCCGTTAATAGCAATGTAGTATTAGGTTATATAGTTAGGGAAAACCTCTTATTAACAGTGTACAATCAGATCCCCTTAATACCAATGTATTACAATTTTTTGACATGATGTTATGGATGATATTCATTGTTTTGGTATATATTTGTTTCCATATTTTTGTATTATGCGTAAATGAGTATCGTAAAGACGCGTCGTAAATGTATATCGTTAATGGTTGCTGAAGTTAATGACACGCAAATGCGTGTCATCTTCATTTATGACAGGGGCTTTAATGATACGCAATGCGTGTCCTAAACGTGCGTCGTAAACTTACGACACGCAAATGCGTGTCGTCTTCCTTTATGACAGGGGCTTCCTTGATACACATTGTGCGTCGTAAATGCGTGTTGTAAATGCGCGTCGTAAATGCGCGTCGTCTATAGACGACGCGCAAAAGCGTGTCGTCTCTCGTTATGACAGGGCCTTTCTTGACACGCATTTGCGCGTCGTCTGAGCGTTTTACGACACGCATTGCGCGTCGTAAAAGGCTGTTTTTCTAGTAGTGTTACTCACCATTCTTCTTCAACACCTGTTCTCCTCTCTCACTGTGTCTCATCTCCGACCTGCAGGCTTTGACGAACCCTTCTGTGTTGCCACGAACATGATCTTCTTCCCTGTCGACATCCATTATACCACCACCGTCTTTCCAGTCAAGTTTCCCCCATAATGGATTTTCATTTTTGAAATCTCAAATGGGTTAGAAAAGAAAGAACCATACACCCCTTCTTCTTCGATTTCAAATGGTTTGGTCTCGATTTTTCAGAAAATCGCCCTTCTGTGAGATAATGAACCGACAGGATTGGTGGTGGTGAATGATAAAGAAGTGTAGCATAGGGTTTCAGATACGATTGAAGGGCGTGAATAGGTGATTAGAAAAAGGTAAATCAGGGATGTGAAAAGTCGTTGCTTTGATCAAATCTGTTACTTTGATCAACTGAAGTAGGTATGGAGTTGGACTTGAATCAAGTGCGAAATTGTGGTTTAAAAGATTTGGTTTTACATCAAATTGGAGCATCTGGGTTTCGTTTAATGGTGAGAAAATTTGGTTTTGATGATGGGGGTGGTTGTTGTGAGGGCGTCATCGTCACCTGTGCACTCCCATCTCATTCCTTGTGGTGGTCGGGGGAGGTGAAAGGGGATGTCGGTAGTGGTGTTTGGGATGAAGGTCGATTTCAATGGGTTTAGGGTTTGACCGGTGGTGTTAGTGTTGACCGGTGGTGGTGTTGTTTCGTGTTCGTCAGAAACGGAGAGTAAGAGAACACGGTGAGAATGAGAGATATGAAGTTGGGGGGGGGGATATTTGTTTTTTTTAAACCTGAAAATGATAAATAAATAAAATAAAATTGAAAAAGAAATCACTTAAGGGCAAAAAGGTCATTTTATGTTTGTAGGGACGACCCGACTGAAAAAATAATTATACAGGGATGGTCCGAGTTAATTTTTGAAAATAGGGACTAAACGTGTATTTTGACACCTACACGAGGGACGATTCTTGTAATTTACTCTAATTACTTTGAATAGAATAAACTAAGCCTATATATATATATATATATATATATATATATATATATATATATATATATATATATATATATATATATATATATACCATACAACCGATTGAATTCCCATATCACTCCAAAATCCATTACACTCCACCACCTCTCACCACTCTACAATACATCATACATACAACACCCATAAACCTCCGTCTCATCCTCATACCACCTCTATACTACTCCCACAGAATAAAATGAGTGAAAATTAAACATTGAATTTGCCAATCAATGACGTCCAAGACAGCCCCAAAACGCTTTTTTTAATCAGTGACCATTAGAACTTTTTCCAACGTGTATGCGTGCTTAACAAAACATTTGCCAAGTCTTCGCATTAAAACTTTCCATATCATTAGCCTAATATTAAATATCATAGCTTTAATCAACCTCAACAGTCTGCATGCATGACGTGTGGTTCGAACTTTGTGAAAAACAAACACAGGAAGCACATATCTTCCGTTTACTTTTGACTCAGACGGTATTATTGAAATTTTCAAACCTGTAATTACAAAACAATTGCTCGTCCTTAACAAGAAGCACATATCTTACAAATTCCTGAAAATTCATTAAAACATTAAACAACATTATCTGAAAACGAACTCATACTGTCTATATGCCTCAAATTTCTTGTTGAATTGGAATCTATTCTAACTAAATCAAATGCATCTTAGAGTCTATTTGACTATTTCATTAGCAATCAGAATTCCAGGTTGCATTTTACTATTTCAACTCAATATGTTTAAATCAGCAATTAAGGATTTTGACTAAAGAATGTTGTTTTCTGAATGCTTATGTCAATTCAGATTTTAAAAACACATACATACACACATACATAGGTACATACGTACTTATATACATACATATATACATTCGTACATAATTAAAAAAACACATACATACATACATACATACATACATACATACATACATAAGGTAAACTTAAAAAATCAATTTAGCTTTTAGTATAAAGACATCACTTATGATGGGAATCAATTTTCATTTAAAACCTTTTGATAAATTCGAATCAGCAAGCTCCTTCTAGGTTTTTTCTAACCCCATTTGAATTCACCATTTTTATAGCCCCATTTTGAAGTCAACTCTATGCCCTATAGTCTTTATAAATAAGACACTGACATCGATATTCAAACCCATCAAATTAACATGAAGAAGTCTCAAATAAGCTCCTCTGTCGTCTTCCTCCTGGTTCTTTGTCTTTCCTTTTGTAACTCATGGGCAAACTTATCTTCCCTTGTTGATGTTACACCAGGTACGGAAAATTTCATGAGTTGCATACAGCCCAAATCCAACAATGTCACCTCCTTCTCTCAACTCATTTTCACACCTGTGAATGCTTCTTTCATTCCCATTTGGCAAGTCGCAGTGCAAAACACTAGGTTCCTTAAACCCTCCACTCCTAAACCATCAATCATCGTGACACCTGTGGATGAAACACTTGTCCAAAAGGCTCTATTCTGCGCAAAGAAACATGGGTACGAGATCAGGATCAGGAGTGGGGGCCATGACTATGAAGGCCTATCATACACTGCTGATGTTCCGTTTGTTATGCTTGATTTCACCAACATGAGGTCTATAGACGTGGACGTAGCTAACAGGACCGCATGGGTCCAGCCAGGTGCTGTGCTTGGTGAACTCTATTACAGTATTTCTCAGAAGACCGACACCTTGTATTTCCCGGCAGGTGTTTGCCCCACGGTGGGTGTTGGCGGGTACATGGGCGGTGGTGGCTACGGAAACCTACTGAGGAAATATGGTACTGCTGCTGATAATGTTTTGGATGTTCGCTTTATGGATGTCAATGGAAATATTCTCGACAGGAAGTCGATGGGTAAAGATTTGTTTTGGGCAATACGAGGAGGCGGTGCTTCCAGTTTTGGAATCGTTCTTGCATGGAAGCTCAGGTTGGTTCCAGTTCCAGAAAAAGTAACTGTATTCATACTGAATAAAACTTTGGAAGAAGGGGCAACCAAAATTTTCCATAAATATCAATACGTTGCGCCAACTATTGATAGAAATCTACACATAAGGACTCAGGTGTTTGCCGAATATATTGGCAACACCACCAAGAAAACCATACGAATTATGTTCGAAGGAATTTATCAGGGCACAAGGGACACATTGCTTCCGTTGCTGGACGAAAAATTTCCTGAGCTCGGTGTTAGACGAGAGATTTGTGAAGAAATTAGAAGCATCCAATCGACCGTTGTGTTTTGGGGCTTGCCAAGCTCCACCCCAATCGAGATCCTCACGAACCGGTCTGCTATAGCCAAGCTGAACAATAAAAGTAAATCAGACTATGTCCGGACACCAATTCCCATACACGGCCTAAGACAGATATGGAGAAAGCTCATGCAAAACGACGGATCGGCACTTCTCATGATCAATCCTTTTGGCGGAAGGATGGCTGATTACTCGGAGTCAGCAATTCCATATCCTCATAGAGCTGGGGTGTTGTTACAGATTCTCAAGACTGTTAATTTTAACGGTCAAACTTCAGACACAACCCCTACATCGCTCAAGAGGATAATGTGGCTGCGAAGCTTGGACGAGTTATTGACGCCTTATGTGTCAAAGAACCCAAGAGAGGCATATTCCAACTACAATGATTTGGATTTGGGTGTTGGAAGTTCTAATTATGAAGAAGCCAGTCTTTGGGGTGAGAGGTACTGGAAAAGGGACAATTTTCAGAAGTTGATTCGAATCAAGGCCAAAGTTGATCCGAATAATTTCTTCCGGCGTCCACAAAGTATCCCTGTTTTCTAACACCTCTCTCTACATGCGACACCATTTTCTTGAAAAAGGATCAAATTTAGGGTTTTACTTCTTTTGTTTTTTTAATAAACTATCAATACGTCTAACGTACTCATATCGCTCTGTTTTAAATGAATATCTAAAATTAATTGTTAAATGATTGTAATTTACATATGAATTGGTTATGATTTATTCTAATAGATACATTGTTTGGTTATTATATTTCTTGGTTATACTTTGTGTTGACGAATAAATATGATGTATTTAATTCATAAGACGTCTTCGATAATTTCTAATTTAGGCTTGGGTTTAAGTTGGATGATGAAAACTATCCTATGTTGGAACTCGTATGGTTGATAAAAACTTATTGTATAAGTACTTGTTGGTGGACTTGTATATTGTATGGAGCATATCATAAGCAAACTACATATATGTAATGTTATATGAGGGGTCAAGAAAGGAAGGATATTAGTGGACTTCTTTGTCCGGTCGCAAAACCTTGTTTCTAGCAGCTCCAAGTACAATAACATACTCAAACCTTGTTTCTAGCAGCTCCAAGTACAATTACATACTCATGAACTTGGGGTCAAGAATGGGATGACTAGTTATAAGGTATAAGACCATTCGTTGGCGGCTTTGTGAATGTCACACGTTGGTCAGTATGTAGATGCCTACTGTGTATTTTTGTCAGGACCCTTGATCATTGGATACAACGAATGGTCTTTGTTGTGTCTTTCAATATTGTATTTCATAATATTTATTTTGTATTATAAAATGTAAGTAGATTGCTATTGTTTGAACTTTTCCCAAGAAAATAGTCTGTATATTAAATATGGACGTGAAAGTAGGTTGCTATTGTTTTCCCTTTCCTTGACCACTAGTTTAAACTGATTGTTAATAATAATGCTCTTAATTATAAATTGTTTGATGCTTGGTATTATCATTGTTACTAAGTAGTAATTAACCACTAAACCAAATCATGTCACATGTATTTTGGATAAATGAGTTTAAGAAAATGTTGTTGCTGGAATGTACAAAATACGTGTAACATCCCGATGATAAGGTACTTCTAATTTCAACCCTATAATTTAATTATGTTGCATTTTGGTCCCTAAGTTCAAGAAAGTGTGCAAAAGGAGCCCTAGTGGCATTTTTGTAATTTGGCCTTCGGAGTACGCTGAGCGTACTAGGGCGTGCCCTAGTACGTAGGGCGTACATCAGTGTACGCGGGGCGTACTTGCCAATTAAGGAAACCCTAATTTTTAGGGTGTGACTCATATTTAAGCACTCTTATGGCCTCATTTCATTCACCTTAGCTGCCTCCATCCCTCTCATACGTTTGTGCAACCCTAGTTTCACCTTGAGGAGCCTTTTCAAGCTTAAAAGTGTGTTTTTGGTGCCTTAGAAGAAGGAGGAAGGAATCCAAGTTTATCTTTAAGGAGTGGAACACTTGGATCTGAGATTTCTACATCTCTTGCAACCTTTCTAAGGTATAAAGCTTGTAACTTTATCCCTCTAGCATATAGATCTAGATTTGGGTGTCTTTATGGACCTTTTAGTCCCAAAATGTTAGATCTTGAATATGGCATGCTCTTGACCTTTGAGTTGTCCTTTCAGACCCTAGGAGGGTTCTTAAGTCATAAAAATGGGTTCCAAATGGTTAGTTTAGCTTCATGCATCATTTAGAAGTCCTTCATGGAATAAGATCTTATGTTAAGAACTTTTTGGACATGCTAGGTCATAAAATTTGAGACTTTATGACTCCTACGAGGATTTTAGCCATGGATCTGAATTATGGATGTAAGAGCTTAAGCCATTAAGCTCTTAATAAAGTTTGGGACTTGCGATGGTACGCCCCGCTTACTCAGAGTACGCCCTGCGTACGAGGTTAACCACCCTGATGGTGGTCAACTGCGAGGCTGCGTGTACACCCAACGGACCTCCGGAGTACGCCCCACGCACGCACTCTAAGTTGACTCGGTTGGGTTGACTCAGTTGATCTAGTTGGTTTGGCCATTTGACTTTGACCAAGTTTGACATTGAGGGTATTTTGGGAGTTTGATGGAATTTAGTCAGTGGTGGGAATAGGTCTCGGTTAGAGAGATGAGATTCAGAGTTGGGACCTCATCAACTTTTGTTCAGTTTGTGAGGTGAGTTTTCCTCACTGTACTTGCATGTCGAAGCCACCAAGGCCGAACCATTGGATTCGATATCCTGTTATGCATGCTATTGTACTGTAGTGATCTATTAGATCAATATCCTTGTATATAGGATGATGCTATGCTTAGTAATCTGTAGATCTGTCTTGCTGTCTGTAGACTGTTATATGATTATCTGCTATATGTGCACATGTTTGGTTGGTGGTTGAGGCTTTACTGCTTTTTACGCGAGCCAACAGACCGAGGGCATTCCAACCCGATGGTTGAGTGGGCCTGAGGGTATTCCATCCCGAGGATGACAGGACCCGTTGTGTATTGGCATTCCAACCTGATAGTTGAGGGGCCTAGGGTATTCCAACCCGATGGTTAACTGGACCCATAGTGTATTGCATTCCAACCCGATGGTTGATTGGACCCGACATGCTGTTATCGTATATGTTATTTGTTTGTGTGGTTGTATTTTGGAGGATCTCACTAAGCATTGGCTTACAATTTTGGGTTATATTTCAGGTACATCAGATGACCGCGGGAAGGCGAAGGCGTGACCGTACACATCCTCATATTTTGACTTATGATTTTGGGAGACTCTGATGTTGAAAATGTTTTGAAAACTATGTTTGTAAACGAATTGTGAATTTGGGTTGGTTTTAAAAATTTTGAATTTCTTGTGATTTTTATGGATGTTACAAGTTGGTATCAGAGCCTTGGTTTGAGTAAATTGGAGGAACACTCGTGCGAATCCAGTCTCAAACTAAGGAAAAAGATTTTAAAAAAATTAAAATAAAAAAATGATTTTCAAATTGTTTTCAAATAATAAAAAAGGATGCGATGTGTACGATCAGCCGGAGCCAGTAAGTAGACCCCAAATTACCACACTGTTATTTGATCTTGTGATATATTAGAACATTATGCTAATGATAGGCCAGGGATCTTCAGGAATTGCATGATAGAATTTTCTGATTATATGATGCCTGATAGGCTAGGGTTCTTCCTTATATGAAACTGACATCATTACTGTAGTTGCTTAGTGTATGCATCATAGTTATAGATAACTAAGATTCTATAGCCTGAGAATGTTTGGTTTGATCTTATTTCCTGTTCTTGTCTGATGAAGGACTTAGGGTAGGATCAGATATTCGACTGTCTATAGGGTCAAGTGTTATGTATGATTAGCATATGTGAGTGCTGCCGGGTTGGTGGAAGTTTCATAGATGAGTTGTGTGGGGTCAGCCGACCAGTTTCATGATGTTAGCCTTCCTCTAGGGAGTGAGGATTGAGTGTATGCGTTTTCAAGTGTGTATTTTTAGGGTTGTTGTGATGGTCCTTGAGACAAATACGGGTAGCTGTGGAAGGTAGTATGGGCCCATACTATTGGAAGCACAGGACCCGTACGTGTAACAAGGAAGTCACAACCCCTAGCGATTTGTTGGGAGTTGTTTCCCCTGGTATGATATGTATGTTATTTGATATCTCCTTGGTTTATTTTCAATATGATGACGACGAGACGATTTGAGACAGGATCGGGAGCTGGCGGCCAGGATGGGCCAGCTGTGTCTGAGGACAGGGAGATCCTCCAGGAGGAGGTTGTTGCTCACTTCCGAGCACAATTGCCAGAGATGTTTGGGTCTATTAAGACCGCCATGGTGGAGTACTTTGACGAGTGTTATGCTGCTTTGTTTGCGGCTGTTGCAGCCACCGCAACCGTTTCAACTGCTGGGATTGGTGCTGGGAGAACCTTTCAGTATTGGGACTTCGAAAATACGAAGCCCCCAACTTTTGATGGAGTTCATGATCCGATCATAGCCATGAGGTGGCTATCTGACATCGATGGATGCTTTTTCACTTGCTCTTGCCCAGCTGATCCGAGGGTTAGGAGGTGCGCTCTGAACCTTTTACGAGACTTCACTCCTTATCATCCAAAGCCACTATTGCCTACTACGATAATGTAAATATTGCCTACATGTCTTCTAGTCCGGTCAAACATCAAAAGTCAAAGCACGTTGAGATCGACATCTGCTTCATTTGCAATGTGGTCCTGTGGGCCATGTTCAAGTTTTACATGTCACTTATAATTAGTCCACGTAATATACAAATATCTTTACCCAAGGGCTTCCTTCTACAATATTTCATGAGTTCAAATCTAGTAGGAACATTTAGACTCTTCATCCTAATAAAAGAACGGGGACATGTTAGCGTGTTAGTGTATTTGTACTAGTAATTGTATTACGACCTATTCTAGGCTCATTATCATGTAATGCCCGCTTTTACATTGTATTTATATCTTGTAATTCTCGCCTTTATATTGTGTTTATGTGTGATTAATGTGATAATCCATTATGCAAAAACATACGAATTATTAGTTACTAGCACTTATGATCGGGTGTCAAGTAGGTGCAGAGGCCTTAACATTCACCGACTTATTTGGAGGATTGCCCAAATATGACCATCTTACGATTAATAATAATATCTTGTTTTTCTAGGTTCAACTTCCCGCCCGCCCCAATAAAATTTGGTTGTTTAAATGTTCGTCTATGCTTTTGATCAGTTTGGAGTGTTTAAATAGGTTTTCGAAAACTTTAAATGCAAAGGCTTATAAACAATTTGCCACCCTATCATACTTGTCTAGTCATAAATAGCGGGTTGATGCACCGGCAAAACGAAACATAAACTAGCCTTAAACGACACTTAGACAAAATAAAATGATTGAAAATTAAATATGGAATTTGCCAGTGAGTATTATAAGAATAAGACACCATCTCAAGACACCGTGAAAACAATTTTCTAATCAATGACGTCCATTCTAACTTTTTCATTGCTTCTAACAAAACTTTTGCCAAGTCTTCGAATTAAAGCCCTCCATATCATTAGCCTAATATTTAATATCATAGCTTTAATCAACCTCAACAGTCTGCATGCATGTCGTGGTTCAAACTATATGAGAAAAAAAAAACAGGAAGCACATATCTTTCATTGACTTTTATTCCTTCGTTGACTTTTGACTCAGATGGTATTATTGACATCTTCAGAACTTGTAATTATAAAAGTAATAGCTCACCCTTAACAAGAAGCACACATCTTACATTCAATAAAAAGCTAAACAACGTACATTATCTGAAAGCAATTTCATATCATCTATGCCGCAGTTTTCTTGTTGAATTTGAATCTATTATAACTAAATCAATTGCATCTTAGATTCTATTTGACTATTCCATTAGAAATCAGAATGCCAGGTCATATTTTACTATTTCAACTCAATATGTTTAGATCAGCAATTATGGATGTTGACTAAAGAATGCTGTTTTATGGATGCATATTTCAATTTAGCTTTACAAACACATACATACATACATACATAAATACATGCATGCATACGTGTACATACATATATAACTTAAGTTTAGGATGATCTAATTTGCTTTTAACACGTACGCCACTTATGATCTTAATCAATTTTCATTTAATTAAGACCTTTTAAGAATTCAAATCACCAAGGTCCTTCTAGGGTCGATCGGTTTTTCTAACTCCATTTGAGTTCACCGTTAAATACTAATTATAACCCCATATGAAGTCATCATCCTCTCCATTCTTTATAAATTAGACAATGCCATATATAGATCAGAGTCACCAAGTTATTGTATATTTTGTAAGAGAAATTAAATATCCTTCTACTTTTGTTCCTATTATCTTTTTACCTATTTTAGATGGTGACAAGTGTCATTAAATTTAATTTAAATTTGATTGAGATGTTAAGTTTAGAGACACTTGTTATCATCTTAAATAGGTACGAAGAAAATTAGGAACAAAAGGTAAAATGATTTTAATTAGTGTTTTCATTATTTTCTCCACTGACTTTTGATTCAAAGGGTATAATTGAAATTTTCAAACTTGTAATTACTTGTGAATGGTGGTCGTTAACAGGAAGCACATATCTTAAACACTTTTGAGAATTAAATAAGTATATTTGACGAGATTAATACCTTAAAAACTATACTATCCAGACCGCAATTTTCTAGTTGAAAACTTGAAACGGAATCTACGTTAACTAAATCAAGTGTATCACAGATAGAGAGCGGAATTGACTATTCCATTAGGAATCAGAATGTGAGGTCGCAATTTACCATTTCAACTCAATGTGTTTAGGTCAGCATTGACTAAAGAATTTTGTTTTTGTTTTGTGAATCCTTATGTGAATTTAGTTTAAACACACAGACACACAGACAAACACAACATATATAATCTAAAATTAAGGATAATCAATTTAGCTTTTAGTATGAAGACATCACTTATGATGGGAATCAATTTTCATTTAAAACCTTTTGATAAATTCGAATCAGCAAGCTCCTTCTAGGTTTTTTCTAACCCCATTTGAATTCACCATTTTTATAGCCCCATTTTGAAGTCAACTCTATGCCCTATAGTCTTTATAAATAAGACACTGACATCGATATTCAAACCCATCAAATTAACATGAAGAAGTCTCAAATAAGCTCCTCTGTCGTCTTCCTCCTGGTTCTTTGTCTTTCCTTTTGTAACTCATGGGCAAACTTATCTTCCCTTGTTGATGTTACACCAGGTACGGAAAATTTCATGAGTTGCATACAGCCCAAATCCAACAATGTCACCTCCTTCTCTCAACTCATTTTCACACCTGTGAATGCTTCTTTCATTCCCATTTGGCAAGTCGCAGTGCAAAACACTAGGTTCCTTAAACCCTCCACTCCTAAACCATCAATCATCGTGACACCTGTGGATGAAACACTTGTCCAAAAGGCTCTATTCTGCGCAAAGAAACATGGATACGAGATCAGGATCAGGAGTGGGGGCCATGACTATGAAGGCCTATCATACACTGCTGATGTTCCGTTTGTTATGCTTGATTTCACCAACATGAGGTCTATAGACGTGGACGTAGCTAACAGGACCGCATGGGTCCAGCCAGGTGCTGTGCTTGGTGAACTCTATTACAGTATTTCTCAGAAGACTGACACCTTGTATTTCCCGGCAGGTGTTTGCCCCACGGTGGGTGTTGGCGGGTACATGGGCGGTGGTGGCTACGGAAACCTACTGAGGAAATATGGTACTGCTGCTGATAATGTTTTGGATGTTCGCTTTATGGATGTCAATGGAAATATTCTCGACAGGAAGTCGATGGGTAAAGATTTGTTTTGGGCAATACGAGGAGGCGGTGCTTCCAGTTTTGGAATCGTTCTTGCATGGAAGCTCAGGTTGGTTCCAGTTCCAGAAAAAGTAACTGTATTCATACTGAATAAAACTTTGGAAGAAGGGGCAACCAAAAATTTCCATAAATATCAATACGTTGCGCCAACTATTGATAGAAATCTACACATAAGGACTCAGGTGTTTGCCGAATATATTGGCAACACCACCAAGAAAACCATACGAATTATGTTCGAAGGAATTTATCAGGGCACAAGGGACACATTGCTTCCGTTGCTGGACGAAAAATTTCCTGAGCTCGGTGTTAGACGAGAGATTTGTGAAGAAATTAGAAGCATCCAATCGACCGTTGTGTTTTGGGGCTTGCCAAGCTCCACCCCAATCGAGATCCTCACGAACCGGTCTGCTATAGCCAAGCTGAACAATAAAAGTAAATCAGACTATGTCCGGACACCAATTCCCATACGCGGCCTAAGAAAGATATGGAGAAAGCTCATGCAAAACGACGGATCGGCACTTCTCATGATCAATCCTTTTGGCGGAAGGATGGCTGATTACTCGGAGTCAGCAATTCCATATCCTCATAGAGCTGGGGTGTTGTTACAGATTCTCAAGACTGTTAATTTTAACGGTCAAACTTCAGACACAACCCCTACATCGCTCAAGAGGATAATGTGGCTGCGAAGCTTGGACGAGTTATTGACGCCTTATGTGTCAAAGAACCCAAGAGAGGCATATTCCAACTACAATGATTTGGATTTGGGTGTTGGAAGTTCTAATTATGAAGAAGCCAGTCCTTGGGGTGAGAGGTACTGGAAAAGGGACAATTTTCAGAAGTTGATTCGAATCAAGGCCAAAGTTGATCCGAATAATTTCTTCCGGCGTCCACAAAGTATCCCTGTTTTCTAACACCTCTCTCTACATGCGACACCATTTTCTTGAAAAAGGATCAAATTTAGGGTTTTACTTCTTTTGTTTTTTTTAATAAACTATCAATACGTCTAACGTACTCATATCGCTCTGTTTTAAATGAATATCTAAAATTAATTGTTAAATGATTGTAATTTACATATGAATTGGTTATGATTTATTCTAATAGATACATTGTTTGGTTATTATATTTCTTGGTTATACTTTGTGTTGACGAATAAATATGATGTATTTAATTCATAAGACGTCTTCGATAATTTCTAATTTAGGCTTGGGTTTAAGTTGGATGATGAAAACTATCCTATGTTGGAACTCGTATGGTTGATAAAAACTTATTGTATAAGTACTTGTTGGTGGACTTGTATATTGTATGGAGCATATCATAAGCAAACTACATATATGTAATGTTATATGAGGGGTCAAGAAAGGAAGGATATTAGTGGAGTTCTTTGTCCGGTCGCAAAACCTTGTTTCTAGCAGCTCCAAGTACAATAACATACTCAAACCTTGTTTCTAGCAGCTCCAAGTACAATTACATACTCATGAACTTGGGGTCAAGAATGGGATGACTAGTTATAAGGTATAAGACCATTCGTTGGCGGCTTTGTGAATGTCACACGTTGGTCAGTATGTAGATGCCTACTGTGTATTTTTGTCAGGACCCTTGATCATTGGATACAACGAATGGTCTTTGTTGTGTCTTTCAATATTGTATTTCATAATATTTATTTTGTATTATAAAATGTAAGTAGATTGCTATTGTTTGAACTTTTCCCAAGAAAATAGTCTGTATATTAAATATGGACGTGAAAGTAGGTTGCTATTGTTTTCCCTTTCCTTGACCACTAGTTTAAACTGATTGTTAATAATAATGCTCTTAATTATAAATTGTTTGATGCTTGGTATTATCATTGTTACTAAGTAGTAATTAACCACTAAACCAAATCATGTCACATGTATTTTGGATAAATGAGTTTAAGAAAATGTTGTTGCTGGAATGTACAAAATACGTGTAACATCCCGATGATAAGGTACTTCTAATTTCAACCCTATAATTTAATTATGTTGCATTTTGGTCCCTAAGTTCAAGAAAGTGTGCAAAAGGAGCCCTAGTGGCATTTTTGTAATTTGGCCTTCGGAGTACGCTGAGCGTACTAGGGCGTGCCCTAGTACGTAGGGCGTACATCAGTGTACGCGAGGCGTACTTGCCAATTAAGGAAACCCTAATTTTTAGGGTGTGACTCATATTTAAGCACTCTTATGGCCTCATTTCATTCACCTTAGCTGCCTCCATCCCTCTCATACGTTTGTGCAACCCTAGTTTCACCTTGAGGAGCCTTTTCAAGCTTAAAAGTGTGTTTTTGGTGCCTTAGAAGAAGGAGGAAGGAATCCAAGTTTATCTTTAAGGAGTGGAACACTTGGATCTGAGATTTCTACATCTCTTGCAACCTTTCTAAGGTATAAAGCTTGTAACTTTATCCCTCTAGCATATAGATCTAGATTTGGGTGTCTTTATGGACCTTTTAGTCCCAAAATGTTAGATCTTGAATATGGCATGCTCTTGACCTTTGAGTTGTCCTTTCAGACCCTAGGAGGGTTCTTAAGTCATAAAAATGGGTTCCAAATGGTTAGTTTAGCTTCATGCATCATTTAGAAGTCCTTCATGGAATAAGATCTTATGTTAAGAACTTTTTGGACATGCTAGGTCATAAAATTTGAGACTTTATGACTCCTACGAGGATTTTAGCCATGGATCTGAATTATGGATGTAAGAGCTTAAGCCATTAAGCTCTTAATAAAGTTTGGGACTTGCGATGGTACGCCCCGCTTACTCAGAGTACGCCCTGCGTACGAGGTTAACCACCCTGATGGTGGTCAACTGCGAGGCTGCGTGTACACCCAACGGACCTCCGGAGTACGCCCCACGCACGCACTCTAAGTTGACTCGGTTGGGTTGACTCAGTTGATCTAGTTGGTTTGGCCATTTGACTTTGACCAAGTTTGACATTGAGGGTATTTTGGGAGTTTGATGGAATTTAGTCAGTGGTGGGAATAGGTCTCGGTTAGAGAGATGAGATTCAGAGTTGGGACCTCATCAACTTTTGTTCAGTTTGTGAGGTGAGTTTTCCTCACTGTACTTGCATGTCGAAGCCACCAAGGCCGAACCATTGGATTCGATATCCTGTTATGCATGCTATTGTACTGTAGTGATCTATTAGATCAATATCCTTGTATATAGGATGATGCTATGCTTAGTAATCTGTAGATCTGTCTTGCTGTCTGTAGACTGTTATATGATTATCTGCTATATGTGCACATGTTTGGTTGGTGGTTGAGGCTTTACTGCTTTTTACGCGAGCCAACAGACCGAGGGCATTCCAACCCGATGGTTGAGTGGGCCTGAGGGTATTCCATCCCGAGGATGACAGGACCCGTTGTGTATTGGCATTCCAACCTGATAGTTGAGGGGCCTAGGGTATTCCAACCCGATGGTTAACTGGACCCATAGTGTATTGCATTCCAACCCGATGGTTGATTGGACCCGACATGCTGTTATCGTATATGTTATTTGTTTGTGTGGTTGTATTTTGGAGGATCTCACTAAGCATTGGCTTACAATTTTGGGTTATATTTCAGGTACATCAGATGACCGCGGGAAGGCGAAGGCGTGACCGTACACATCCTCATATTTTGACTTATGATTTTGGGAGACTCTGATGTTGAAAATGTTTTGAAAACTATGTTTGTAAACGAATTGTGAATTTGGGTTGGTTTTAAAAATTTTGAATTTCTTGTGATTTTTATGGATGTTACAAGTTGGTATCAGAGCCTTGGTTTGAGTAAATTGGAGGAACACTCGTGCGAATCCAATCTCAAACTAAGGAAAAAGATTTTAAAAAAATTAAAATAAAAAAATGATTTTCAAATTGTTTTCAAATAATAAAAAAGGATGCGATGTGTACGATCAGCCGGAGCCAGTAAGTAGACCCCAAATTACCACACTGTTATTTGATCTTGTGATATATTAGAACATTATGCTAATGATAGGCCAGGGATCTTCAGGAATTGCATGATAGAATTTTCTGATTATATGATGCCTGATAGGCTAGGGTTCTTCCTTATATGAAACTGACATCATTACTGTAGTTGCTTAGTGTATGCATCATAGTTATAGATAACTAAGATTCTATAGCCTGAGAATGTTTGGTTTGATCTTATTTCCTGTTCTTGTCTGATGAAGGACTTAGGGTAGGATCAGATATTCGACTGTCTATAGGGTCAAGTGTTATGTATGATTAGCATATGTGAGTGCTGCCGGGTTGGTGGAAGTTTCATAGATGAGTTGTGTGGGGTCAGCCGACCAGTTTCATGATGTTAGCCTTCCTCTAGGGAGTGAGGATTGAGTGTATGCGTTTTCAAGTGTGTATTTTTAGGGTTGTTGTGATGGTCCTTGAGACAAATACGGGTAGCTGTGGAAGGTAGTATGGGCCCATACTATTGGAAGCACAGGACCCGTACGTGTAACAAGGAAGTCACAACCCCTAGCGATTTGTTGGGAGTTGTTTCCCCTGGTATGATATGTATGTTATTTGATATCTCCTTGGTTTATTTTCAATATGATGACGACGAGACGATTTGAGACAGGATCGGGAGCTGGCGGCCAGGATGGGCCAGCTGTGTCTGAGGACAGGGAGATCCTCCAGGAGGAGGTTGTTGCTCACTTCCGAGCACAATTGCCAGAGATGTTTGGGTCTATTAAGACCGCCATGGTGGAGTACTTTGACGAGTGTTATGCTGCTTTGTTTGCGGCTGTTGCAGCCACCGCAACCGTTTCAACTGCTGGGATTGGTGCTGGGAGAACCTTTCAGTATTGGGACTTCGAAAATACGAAGCCCCCAACTTTTGATGGAGTTCAGGATCCGATCATAGCCATGAGGTGGCTATCTGACATCGATGGATGCTTTTTCACTTGCTCTTGCCCAGCTGATCCGAGGGTTAGGAGGTGCGCTCTGAACCTTTTACGAGACTTCACTCCTTATCATCCAAAGCCACTATTGCCTACTACGATAATGTAAATATTGCCTACATGTCTTCTAGTCCGGTCAAACATCAAAAGTCAAAGCACGTTGAGATCGACATCTGCTTCATTTGCAATGTGGTCCTGTGGGCCATGTTCAAGTTTTACATGTCACTTATAATTAGTCCACGTAATATACAAATATCTTTACCCAAGGGCTTCCTTCTACAATATTTCATGAGTTCAAATCTAGTAGGAACATTTAGACTCTTCATCCTAATAAAAGAACGGGGACATGTTAGCGTGTTAGTGTATTTGTACTAGTAATTGTATTACGACCTATTCTAGGCTCATTATCATGTAATGCCCGCTTTTACATTGTATTTATATCTTGTAATTCTCGCCTTTATATTGTGTTTATGTGTGATTAATGTGATAATCCATTATGCAAAAACATACGAATTATTAGTTACTAGCACTTATGATCGGGTGTCAAGTAGGTGCAGAGGCCTTAACATTCACCGACTTATTTGGAGGATTGCCCAAATATGACCATCTTACGATTAATAATAATATCTTGTTTTTCTAGGTTCAACTTCCCGCCCGCCCCAATAAAATTTGGTTGTTTAAATGTTCGTCTATGCTTTTGATCAGTTTGGAGTGTTTAAATAGGTTTTCGAAAACTTTAAATGCAAAGGCTTATAAACAATTTGCCACCCTATCATACTTGTCTAGTCATAAATAGCGGGTTGATGCACCGGCAAAACGAAACATAAACTAGCCTTAAACGACACTTAGACAAAATAAAATGATTGAAAATTAAATATGGAATTTGCCAGTGAGTATTATAAGAATAAGACACCATCTCAAGACACCGTGAAAACAATTTTCTAATCAATGACGTCCATTCTAACTTTTTCATTGCTTCTAACAAAACTTTTGCCAAGTCTTCGAATTAAAGCCCTCCATATCATTAGCCTAATATTTAATATCATAGCTTTAATCAACCTCAACAGTCTGCATGCATGTCGTGGTTCAAACTATATGAGAAAAAAAAAACAGGAAGCACATATCTTTCATTGACTTTTATTCCTTCGTTGACTTTTGACTCAGATGGTATTATTGACATCTTCAGAACTTGTAATTATAAAAGTAATAGCTCACCCTTAACAAGAAGCACACATCTTACATTCAATAAAAAGCTAAACAACGTACATTATCTGAAAGCAATTTCATATCATCTATGCCGCAGTTTTCTTGTTGAATTTGAATCTATTATAACTAAATCAATTGCATCTTAGATTCTATTTGACTATTCCATTAGAAATCAGAATGCCAGGTCATATTTTACTATTTCAACTCAATATGTTTAGATCAGCAATTATGGATGTTGACTAAAGAATGCTGTTTTATGGATGCATATTTCAATTTAGCTTTACAAACACATACATACATACATACATAAATACATGCATGCATACGTGTACATACATATATAACTTAAGTTTAGGATGATCTAATTTGCTTTTAACACGTACGCCACTTATGATCTTAATCAATTTTCATTTAATTAAGACCTTTTAAGAATTCAAATCACCAAGGTCCTTCTAGGGTCGATCGGTTTTTCTAACTCCATTTGAGTTCACCGTTAAATACTAATTATAACCCCATATGAAGTCATCATCCTCTCCATTCTTTATAAATTAGACAATGCCATATATAGATCAGAGTCACCAAGTTATTGTATATTTTGTAAGAGAAATTAAATATCCTTCTACTTTTGTTCCTATTATCTTTTTACCTATTTTAGATGGTGACAAGTGTCATTAAATTTAATTTAAATTTGATTGAGATGTTAAGTTTAGAGACACTTGTTATCATCTTAAATAGGTACGAAGAAAATTAGGAACAAAAGGTAAAATGATTTTAATTAGTGTTTTCATTATTTTCTCCACTGACTTTTGATTCAAAGGGTATAATTGAAATTTTCAAACTTGTAATTACTTGTGAATGGTGGTCGTTAACAGGAAGCACATATCTTAAACACTTTTGAGAATTAAATAAGTATATTTGACGAGATTAATACCTTAAAAACTATACTATCCAGACCGCAATTTTCTAGTTGAAAACTTGAAACGGAATCTACGTTAACTAAATCAAGTGTATCACAGATAGAGAGCGGAATTGACTATTCCATTAGGAATCAGAATGTGAGGTCGCAATTTACCATTTCAACTCAATGTGTTTAGGTCAGCATTGACTAAAGAATTTTGTTTTTGTTTTGTGAATCCTTATGTGAATTTAGTTTAAACACACAGACACACAGACAAACACAACATATATAATCTAAAATTAAGGATAATCAATTTAGCTTTTAGTATGAAGACATCACTTATGATGGGAATCAATTTTCATTTAAAACCTTTTGATAAATTCGAATCAGCAAGCTCCTTCTAGGTTTTTTCTAACCCCATTTGAATTCACCATTTTTATAGCCCCATTTTGAAGTCAACTCTATGCCCTATAGTCTTTATAAATAAGACACTGACATCGATATTCAAACCCATCAAATTAACATGAAGAAGTCTCAAATAAGCTCCTCTGTCGTCTTCCTCCTGGTTCTTTGTCTTTCCTTTTGTAACTCATGGGCAAACTTATCTTCCCTTGTTGATGTTACACCAGGTACGGAAAATTTCATGAGTTGCATACAGCCCAAATCCAACAATGTCACCTCCTTCTCTCAACTCATTTTCACACCTGTGAATGCTTCTTTCATTCCCATTTGGCAAGTCGCAGTGCAAAACACTAGGTTCCTTAAACCCTCCACTCCTAAACCATCAATCATCGTGACACCTGTGGATGAAACACTTGTCCAAAAGGCTCTATTCTGCGCAAAGAAACATGGATACGAGATCAGGATCAGGAGTGGGGGCCATGACTATGAAGGCCTATCATACACTGCTGATGTTCCGTTTGTTATGCTTGATTTCACCAACATGAGGTCTATAGACGTGGACGTAGCTAACAGGACCGCATGGGTCCAGCCAGGTGCTGTGCTTGGTGAACTCTATTACAGTATTTCTCAGAAGACTGACACCTTGTATTTCCCGGCAGGTGTTTGCCCCACGGTGGGTGTTGGCGGGTACATGGGCGGTGGTGGCTACGGAAACCTACTGAGGAAATATGGTACTGCTGCTGATAATGTTTTGGATGTTCGCTTTATGGATGTCAATGGAAATATTCTCGACAGGAAGTCGATGGGTAAAGATTTGTTTTGGGCAATACGAGGAGGCGGTGCTTCCAGTTTTGGAATCGTTCTTGCATGGAAGCTCAGGTTGGTTCCAGTTCCAGAAAAAGTAACTGTATTCATACTGAATAAAACTTTGGAAGAAGGGGCAACCAAAAATTTCCATAAATATCAATACGTTGCGCCAACTATTGATAGAAATCTACACATAAGGACTCAGGTGTTTGCCGAATATATTGGCAACACCACCAAGAAAACCATACGAATTATGTTCGAAGGAATTTATCAGGGCACAAGGGACACATTGCTTCCGTTGCTGGACGAAAAATTTCCTGAGCTCGGTGTTAGACGAGAGATTTGTGAAGAAATTAGAAGCATCCAATCGACCGTTGTGTTTTGGGGCTTGCCAAGCTCCACCCCAATCGAGATCCTCACGAACCGGTCTGCTATAGCCAAGCTGAACAATAAAAGTAAATCAGACTATGTCCGGACACCAATTCCCATACGCGGCCTAAGAAAGATATGGAGAAAGCTCATGCAAAACGACGGATCGGCACTTCTCATGATCAATCCTTTTGGCGGAAGGATGGCTGATTACTCGGAGTCAGCAATTCCATATCCTCATAGAGCTGGGGTGTTGTTACAGATTCTCAAGACTGTTAATTTTAACGGTCAAACTTCAGACACAACCCCTACATCGCTCAAGAGGATAATGTGGCTGCGAAGCTTGGACGAGTTATTGACGCCTTATGTGTCAAAGAACCCAAGAGAGGCATATTCCAACTACAATGATTTGGATTTGGGTGTTGGAAGTTCTAATTATGAAGAAGCCAGTCCTTGGGGTGAGAGGTACTGGAAAAGGGACAATTTTCAGAAGTTGATTCGAATCAAGGCCAAAGTTGATCCGAATAATTTCTTCCGGCGTCCACAAAGTATCCCTGTTTTCTAACACCTCTCTCTACATGCGACACCATTTTCTTGAAAAAGGATCAAATTTAGGGTTTTACTTCTTTTGTTTTTTTTAATAAACTATCAATACGTCTAACGTACTCATATCGCTCTGTTTTAAATGAATATCTAAAATTAATTGTTAAATGATTGTAATTTACATATGAATTGGTTATGATTTATTCTAATAGATACATTGTTTGGTTATTATATTTCTTGGTTATACTTTGTGTTGACGAATAAATATGATGTATTTAATTCATAAGACGTCTTCGATAATTTCTAATTTAGGCTTGGGTTTAAGTTGGATGATGAAAACTATCCTATGTTGGAACTCGTATGGTTGATAAAAACTTATTGTATAAGTACTTGTTGGTGGACTTGTATATTGTATGGAGCATATCATAAGCAAACTACATATATGTAATGTTATATGAGGGGTCAAGAAAGGAAGGATATTAGTGGAGTTCTTTGTCCGGTCGCAAAACCTTGTTTCTAGCAGCTCCAAGTACAATAACATACTCAAACCTTGTTTCTAGCAGCTCCAAGTACAATTACATACTCATGAACTTGGGGTCAAGAATGGGATGACTAGTTATAAGGTATAAGACCATTCGTTGGCGGCTTTGTGAATGTCACACGTTGGTCAGTATGTAGATGCCTACTGTGTATTTTTGTCAGGACCCTTGATCATTGGATACAACGAATGGTCTTTGTTGTGTCTTTCAATATTGTATTTCATAATATTTATTTTGTATTATAAAATGTAAGTAGATTGCTATTGTTTGAACTTTTCCCAAGAAAATAGTCTGTATATTAAATATGGACGTGAAAGTAGGTTGCTATTGTTTTCCCTTTCCTTGACCACTAGTTTAAACTGATTGTTAATAATAATGCTCTTAATTATAAATTGTTTGATGCTTGGTATTATCATTGTTACTAAGTAGTAATTAACCACTAAACCAAATCATGTCACATGTATTTTGGATAAATGAGTTTAAGAAAATGTTGTTGCTGGAATGTACAAAATACGTGTAACATCCCGATGATAAGGTACTTCTAATTTCAACCCTATAATTTAATTATGTTGCATTTTGGTCCCTAAGTTCAAGAAAGTGTGCAAAAGGAGCCCTAGTGGCATTTTTGTAATTTGGCCTTCGGAGTACGCTGAGCGTACTAGGGCGTGCCCTAGTACGTAGGGCGTACATCAGTGTACGCGAGGCGTACTTGCCAATTAAGGAAACCCTAATTTTTAGGGTGTGACTCATATTTAAGCACTCTTATGGCCTCATTTCATTCACCTTAGCTGCCTCCATCCCTCTCATACGTTTGTGCAACCCTAGTTTCACCTTGAGGAGCCTTTTCAAGCTTAAAAGTGTGTTTTTGGTGCCTTAGAAGAAGGAGGAAGGAATCCAAGTTTATCTTTAAGGAGTGGAACACTTGGATCTGAGATTTCTACATCTCTTGCAACCTTTCTAAGGTATAAAGCTTGTAACTTTATCCCTCTAGCATATAGATCTAGATTTGGGTGTCTTTATGGACCTTTTAGTCCCAAAATGTTAGATCTTGAATATGGCATGCTCTTGACCTTTGAGTTGTCCTTTCAGACCCTAGGAGGGTTCTTAAGTCATAAAAATGGGTTCCAAATGGTTAGTTTAGCTTCATGCATCATTTAGAAGTCCTTCATGGAATAAGATCTTATGTTAAGAACTTTTTGGACATGCTAGGTCATAAAATTTGAGACTTTATGACTCCTACGAGGATTTTAGCCATGGATCTGAATTATGGATGTAAGAGCTTAAGCCATTAAGCTCTTAATAAAGTTTGGGACTTGCGATGGTACGCCCCGCTTACTCAGAGTACGCCCTGCGTACGAGGTTAACCACCCTGATGGTGGTCAACTGCGAGGCTGCGTGTACACCCAACGGACCTCCGGAGTACGCCCCACGCACGCACTCTAAGTTGACTCGGTTGGGTTGACTCAGTTGATCTAGTTGGTTTGGCCATTTGACTTTGACCAAGTTTGACATTGAGGGTATTTTGGGAGTTTGATGGAATTTAGTCAGTGGTGGGAATAGGTCTCGGTTAGAGAGATGAGATTCAGAGTTGGGACCTCATCAACTTTTGTTCAGTTTGTGAGGTGAGTTTTCCTCACTGTACTTGCATGTCGAAGCCACCAAGGCCGAACCATTGGATTCGATATCCTGTTATGCATGCTATTGTACTGTAGTGATCTATTAGATCAATATCCTTGTATATAGGATGATGCTATGCTTAGTAATCTGTAGATCTGTCTTGCTGTCTGTAGACTGTTATATGATTATCTGCTATATGTGCACATGTTTGGTTGGTGGTTGAGGCTTTACTGCTTTTTACGCGAGCCAACAGACCGAGGGTATTCCAACCCGATGGTTGAGTGGGCCTGAGGGTATTCCATCCCGAGGATGACAAGACCCGTTGTGTATTGGCATTCCAACCTGATAGTTGAGGGGCCTAGGGTATTCCAACCCGATGGTTAACTGGACCCATAGTGTATTGCATTCCAACCCGATGGTTGATTGGACCCGACATGCTGTTATCGTATATGTTATTTGTTTGTGTGGTTGTATTTTGGAGGATCTCACTAAGCATTGGCTTACAATTTTGGGTTATATTTCAGGTACATCAGATGACCGCGGGAAGGCGAAGGCGTGACCGTACACATCCTCATATTTTGACTTATGATTTTGGGAGACTCTGATGTTGAAAATGTTTTGAAAACTATGTTTGTAAACGAATTGTGAATTTGGGTTGGTTTTAAAAATTTTGAATTTCTTGTGATTTTTATGGATGTTACAAGTTGGTATCAGAGCCTTGGTTTGAGTAAATTGGAGGAACACTCGTGCGAATCCAGTCTCAAACTAAGGAAAAAGATTTTAAAAAAATTAAAATAAAAAAATGATTTTCAAATTGTTTTCAAATAATAAAAAAGGATGCGATGTGTACGATCAGCCGGAGCCAGTAAGTAGACCCCAAATTACCACACTGTTATTTGATCTTGTGATATATTAGAACATTATGCTAATGATAGGCCAGGGATCTTCAGGAATTGCATGATAGAATTTTCTGATTATATGATGCCTGATAGGCTAGGGTTCTTCCTTATATGAAACTGACATCATTACTGTAGTTGCTTAGTGTATGCATCATAGTTATAGATAACTAAGATTCTATAGCCTGAGAATGTTTGGTTTGATCTTATTTCCTGTTCTTGTCTGATGAAGGACTTAGGGTAGGATCAGATATTCGACTGTCTATAGGGTCAAGTGTTATGTATGATTAGCATATGTGAGTGCTGCCGGGTTGGTGGAAGTTTCATAGATGAGTTGTGTGGGGTCAGCCGACCAGTTTCATGATGTTAGCCTTCCTCTAGGGAGTGAGGATTGAGTGTATGCGTTTTCAAGTGTGTATTTTTAGGGTTGTTGTGATGGTCCTTGAGACAAATACGGGTAGCTGTGGAAGGTAGTATGGGCCCATACTATTGGAAGCACAGGACCCGTACGTGTAACAAGGAAGTCACAACCCCTAGCGATTTGTTGGGAGTTGTTTCCCCTGGTATGATATGTATGTTATTTGATATCTCCTTGGTTTATTTTCAATATGATGACGACGAGACGATTTGAGACAGGATCGGGAGCTGGCGGCCAGGATGGGCCAGCTGTGTCTGAGGACAGGGAGATCCTCCAGGAGGAGGTTGTTGCTCACTTCCGAGCACAATTGCCAGAGATGTTTGGGTCTATTAAGACCGCCATGGTGGAGTACTTTGACGAGTGTTATGCTGCTTTGTTTGCGGCTGTTGCAGCCACCGCAACCGTTTCAACTGCTGGGATTGGTGCTGGGAGAACCTTTCAGTATTGGGACTTCGAAAATACGAAGCCCCCAACTTTTGATGGAGTTCAGGATCCGATCATAGCCATGAGGTGGCTATCTGACATCGATGGATGCTTTTTCACTTGCTCTTGCCCAGCTGATCCGAGGGTTAGGAGGTGCGCTCTGAACCTTTTACGAGACTTCACTCCTTATCATCCAAAGCCACTATTGCCTACTACGATAATGTAAATATTGCCTACATGTCTTCGAGTCCGGTCAAACATCAAAAGTCAAAGCACGTTGAGATCGACATCTGCTTCATTTGCAATGTGGTCCTGTGGGCCATGTTCAAGTTTTACATGTCACTTATAATTAGTCCACGTAATATACAAATATCTTTACCCAAGGGCTTCCTTCTACAATATTTCATGAGTTCAAATCTAGTAGGAACATTTAGACTCTTCATCCTAATAAAAGAACGGGGACATGTTAGCGTGTTAGTGTATTTGTACTAGTAATTGTATTACGACCTATTCTAGGCTCATTATCATGTAATGCCCGCTTTTACATTGTATTTATATCTTGTAATTCTCGCCTTTATATTGTGTTTATGTGTGATTAATGTGATAATCCATTATGCAAAAACATACGAATTATTAGTTACTAGCACTTATGATCGGGTGTCAAGTAGGTGCAGAGGCCTTAACATTCACCGACTTATTTGGAGGATTGCCCAAATATGACCATCTTACGATTAATAATAATATCTTGTTTTTCTAGGTTCAACTTCCCGCCCGCCCCAATAAAATTTGGTTGTTTAAATGTTCGTCTATGCTTTTGATCAGTTTGGAGTGTTTAAATAGGTTTTCGAAAACTTTAAATGCAAAGGCTTATAAACAATTTGCCACCCTATCATACTTGTCTAGTCATAAATAGCGGGTTGATGCACCGGCAAAACGAAACATAAACTAGCCTTAAACGACACTTAGACAAAATAAAATGATTGAAAATTAAATATGGAATTTGCCAGTGAGTATTATAAGAATAAGACACCATCTCAAGACACCGTGAAAACAATTTTCTAATCAATGACGTCCATTCTAACTTTTTCATTGCTTCTAACAAAACTTTTGCCAAGTCTTCGAATTAAAGCCCTCCATATCATTAGCCTAATATTTAATATCATAGCTTTAATCAACCTCAACAGTCTGCATGCATGTCGTGGTTCAAACTATATGAGAAAAAAAAAACAGGAAGCACATATCTTTCATTGACTTTTATTCCTTCGTTGACTTTTGACTCAGATGGTATTATTGACATCTTCAGAACTTGTAATTATAAAAGTAATAGCTCACCCTTAACAAGAAGCACACATCTTACATTCAATAAAAAGCTAAACAACGTACATTATCTGAAAGCAATTTCATATCATCTATGCCGCAGTTTTCTTGTTGAATTTGAATCTATTATAACTAAATCAATTGCATCTTAGATTCTATTTGACTATTCCATTAGAAATCAGAATGCCAGGTCATATTTTACTATTTCAACTCAATATGTTTAGATCAGCAATTATGGATGTTGACTAAAGAATGCTGTTTTATGGATGCATATTTCAATTTAGCTTTACAAACACATACATACATACATACATAAATACATGCATGCATACGTGTACATACATATATAACTTAAGTTTAGGATGATCTAATTTGCTTTTAACACGTACGCCACTTATGATCTTAATCAATTTTCATTTAATTAAGACCTTTTAAGAATTCAAATCACCAAGGTCCTTCTAGGGTCGATCGGTTTTTCTAACTCCATTTGAGTTCACCGTTAAATACTAATTATAACCCCATATGAAGTCATCATCCTCTCCATTCTTTATAAATTAGACAATGCCATATATAGATCAGAGTCACCAAGTTATTGTATATTTTGTAAGAGAAATTAAATATCCTTCTACTTTTGTTCCTATTATCTTTTTACCTATTTTAGATTGTGACAAGTGTCATTAAATTTAATTTAAATTTGATTGAGATGTTAAGTTTAGAGACACTTGTTATCATCTTAAATAGGTACGAAGAAAATTAGGAACAAAAGGTAAAATGATTTTAATTAGTGTTTTCATTATTTTCTCCACTGACTTTTGATTCAAAGGGTATAATTGAAATTTTCAAACTTGTAATTACTTGTGAATGGTGGTCGTTAACAGGAAGCACATATCTTAAACACTTTTGAGAATTAAATAAGTATATTTGACGAGATTAATACCTTAAAAACTATACTATCCAGACCGCAATTTTCTAGTTGAAAACTTGAAACGGAATCTACGTTAACTAAATCAAGTGTATCACAGATAGAGAGCGGAATTGACTATTCCATTAGGAATCAGAATGTGAGGTCGCAATTTACCATTTCAACTCAATGTGTTTAGGTCAGCATTGACTAAAGAATTTTGTTTTTGTTTTGTGAATCCTTATGTGAATTTAGTTTAAACACACAGACACACAGACAAACACAACATATATAATCTAAAATTAAGGATAATCAATTTAGCTTTTAGTATGAAGACATCACTTATGATGGGAATCAATTTTCATTTAAAACCTTTTGATAAATTCGAATCAGCAAGCTCCTTCTAGGTTTTTTCTAACCCCATTTGAATTCACCATTTTTATAGCCCCATTTTGAAGTCAACTCTATGCCCTATAGTCTTTATAAATAAGACACTGACATCGATATTCAAACCCATCAAATTAACATGAAGAAGTCTCAAATAAGCTCCTCTGTCGTCTTCCTCCTGGTTCTTTGTCTTTCCTTTTGTAACTCATGGGCAAACTTATCTTCCCTTGTTGATGTTACACCAGGTACGGAAAATTTCATGAGTTGCATACAGCCCAAATCCAACAATGTCACCTCCTTCTCTCAACTCATTTTCACACCTGTGAATGCTTCTTTCATTCCCATTTGGCAAGTCGCAGTGCAAAACACTAGGTTCCTTAAACCCTCCACTCCTAAACCATCAATCATCGTGACACCTGTGGATGAAACACTTGTCCAAAAGGCTCTATTCTGCGCAAAGAAACATGGATACGAGATCAGGATCAGGAGTGGGGGCCATGACTATGAAGGCCTATCATACACTGCTGATGTTCCGTTTGTTATGCTTGATTTCACCAACATGAGGTCTATAGACGTGGACGTAGCTAACAGGACCGCATGGGTCCAGCCAGGTGCTGTGCTTGGTGAACTCTATTACAGTATTTCTCAGAAGACTGACACCTTGTATTTCCCGGCAGGTGTTTGCCCCACGGTGGGTGTTGGCGGGTACATGGGCGGTGGTGGCTACGGAAACCTACTGAGGAAATATGGTACTGCTGCTGATAATGTTTTGGATGTTCGCTTTATGGATGTCAATGGAAATATTCTCGACAGGAAGTCGATGGGTAAAGATTTGTTTTGGGCAATACGAGGAGGCGGTGCTTCCAGTTTTGGAATCGTTCTTGCATGGAAGCTCAGGTTGGTTCCAGTTCCAGAAAAAGTAACTGTATTCATACTGAATAAAACTTTGGAAGAAGGGGCAACCAAAAATTTCCATAAATATCAATACGTTGCGCCAACTATTGATAGAAATCTACACATAAGGACTCAGGTGTTTGCCGAATATATTGGCAACACCACCAAGAAAACCATACGAATTATTTCCTGACCTCGGTGTTAGACGAGAGATTTGTGAAGAAATTAGAAGCATCCAATCGACCGTTGTGTTTTGGGGCTTGCCAAGCTCCACCCCAATCGAGATCCTCACGAACCGGTCTGCTATAGCCAAGCTGAACAATAAAAGTAAATCAGACTATGTCCGGACACCAATTCCCATACGCGGCCTAAGAAAGATATGGAGAAAGCTCATGCAAAACGACGGATCGGCACTTCTCATGATCAATCCTTTTGGCGGAAGGATGGCTGATTACTCGGAGTCAGCAATTCCATATCCTCATAGAGCTGGGGTGTTGTTACAGATTCTCAAGACTGTTAATTTTAACGGTCAAACTTCAGACACAACCCCTACATCGCTCAAGAGGATAATGTGGCTGCGAAGCTTGGACGAGTTATTGACGCCTTATGTGTCAAAGAACCCAAGAGAGGCATATTCCAACTACAATGATTTGGATTTGGGTGTTGGAAGTTCTAATTATGAAGAAGCCAGTCCTTGGGGTGAGAGGTACTGGAAAAGGGACAATTTTCAGAAGTTGATTCGAATCAAGGCCAAAGTTGATCCGAATAATTTCTTCCGGCGTCCACAAAGTATCCCTGTTTTCTAACACCTCTCTCTACATGCGACACCATTTTCTTGAAAAAGGATCAAATTTAGGGTTTTACTTCTTTTGTTTTTTTTAATAAACTATCAATACGTCTAACGTACTCATATCGCTCTGTTTTAAATGAATATCTAAAATTAATTGTTAAATGATTGTAATTTACATATGAATTGGTTATGATTTATTCTAATAGATACATTGTTTGGTTATTATATTTCTTGGTTATACTTTGTGTTGACGAATAAATATGATGTATTTAATTCATAAGACGTCTTCGATAATTTCTAATTTAGGCTTGGGTTTAAGTTGGATGATGAAAACTATCCTATGTTGGAACTCGTATGGTTGATAAAAACTTATTGTATAAGTACTTGTTGGTGGACTTGTATATTGTATGGAGCATATCATAAGCAAACTACATATATGTAATGTTATATGAGGGGTCAAGAAAGGAAGGATATTAGTGGAGTTCTTTGTCCGGTCGCAAAACCTTGTTTCTAGCAGCTCCAAGTACAATAACATACTCAAACCTTGTTTCTAGCAGCTCCAAGTACAATTACATACTCATGAACTTGGGGTCAAGAATGGGATGACTAGTTATAAGGTATAAGACCATTCGTTGGCGGCTTTGTGAATGTCACACGTTGGTCAGTATGTAGATGCCTACTGTGTATTTTTGTCAGGACCCTTGATCATTGGATACAACGAATGGTCTTTGTTGTGTCTTTCAATATTGTATTTCATAATATTTATTTTGTATTATAAAATGTAAGTAGATTGCTATTGTTTGAACTTTTCCCAAGAAAATAGTCTGTATATTAAATATGGACGTGAAAGTAGGTTGCTATTGTTTTCCCTTTCCTTGACCACTAGTTTAAACTGATTGTTAATAATAATGCTCTTAATTATAAATTGTTTGATGCTTGGTATTATCATTGTTACTAAGTAGTAATTAACCACTAAACCAAATCATGTCACATGTATTTTGGATAAATGAGTTTAAGAAAATGTTGTTGCTGGAATGTACAAAATACGTGTAACATCCCGATGATAAGGTACTTCTAATTTCAACCCTATAATTTAATTATGTTGCATTTTGGTCCCTAAGTTCAAGAAAGTGTGCAAAAGGAGCCCTAGTGGCATTTTTGTAATTTGGCCTTCGGAGTACGCTGAGCGTACTAGGGCGTGCCCTAGTACGTAGGGCGTACATCAGTGTACGCGAGGCGTACTTGCCAATTAAGGAAACCCTAATTTTTAGGGTGTGACTCATATTTAAGCACTCTTATGGCCTCATTTCATTCACCTTAGCTGCCTCCATCCCTCTCATACGTTTGTGCAACCCTAGTTTCACCTTGAGGAGCCTTTTCAAGCTTAAAAGTGTGTTTTTGGTGCCTTAGAAGAAGGAGGAAGGAATCCAAGTTTATCTTTAAGGAGTGGAACACTTGGATCTGAGATTTCTACATCTCTTGCAACCTTTCTAAGGTATAAAGCTTGTAACTTTATCCCTCTAGCATATAGATCTAGATTTGGGTGTCTTTATGGACCTTTTAGTCCCAAAATGTTAGATCTTGAATATGGCATGCTCTTGACCTTTGAGTTGTCCTTTCAGACCCTAGGAGGGTTCTTAAGTCATAAAAATGGGTTCCAAATGGTTAGTTTAGCTTCATGCATCATTTAGAAGTCCTTCATGGAATAAGATCTTATGTTAAGAACTTTTTGGACATGCTAGGTCATAAAATTTGAGACTTTATGACTCCTACGAGGATTTTAGCCATGGATCTGAATTATGGATGTAAGAGCTTAAGCCATTAAGCTCTTAATAAAGTTTGGGACTTGCGATGGTACGCCCCGCTTACTCAGAGTACGCCCTGCGTACGAGGTTAACCACCCTGATGGTGGTCAACTGCGAGGCTGCGTGTACACCCAACGGACCTCCGGAGTACGCCCCACGCACGCACTCTAAGTTGACTCGGTTGGGTTGACTCAGTTGATCTAGTTGGTTTGGCCATTTGACTTTGACCAAGTTTGACATTGAGGGTATTTTGGGAGTTTGATGGAATTTAGTCAGTGGTGGGAATAGGTCTCGGTTAGAGAGATGAGATTCAGAGTTGGGACCTCATCAACTTTTGTTCAGTTTGTGAGGTGAGTTTTCCTCACTGTACTTGCATGTCGAAGCCACCAAGGCCGAATCATTGGATTCGATATCCTGTTATGCATGCTATTGTACTGTAGTGATCTATTAGATCAATATCCTTGTATATAGGATGATGCTATGCTTAGTAATCTGTAGATCTGTCTTGCTGTCTGTAGACTGTTATATGATTATCTGCTATATGTGCACATGTTTGGTTGGTGGTTGAGGCTTTACTGCTTTTTACGCGATCCAACAGACCGAGGGCATTCCAACCCGATGGTTGAGTGGGCCTGAGGGTATTCCATCCCGAGGATGACAGGACCCGTTGTGTATTGGCATTCCAACCTGATGGTTGAGGGGCCTGGGGTATTCCAACCCGATGGTTAACTGGACCCATAGTGTATTGCATTCCAACCCGATGGTTGATTGGACCCGACATGCTGTTATCGTATATGTTATTTGTTTGTGTGTTGGTATTTTGGAGGATCTCACTAAGCATTGGCTTACAATTTTGGGTTATATTTCAGGTACATCAGATGACCGCGGGAAGGCGAAGGCGTGACCGTACACATCCTCATATTTTGACTTATGATTTTGGGAGACTCTGATGTTGAAAATGTTTTGAAAACTATGTTTGTAAACGAATTGTGAATTTGGGTTGGTTTTAAAAATTTTGAATTTCTTGTGATTTTTATGGATGTTACAAGTTGGTATCAGAGCCTTGGTTTGAGTAAATTGGAGGAACACTCGTGCGAATCCAGTCTCAAACTAAGGAAAAAGATTTTAAAAAAATTAAAATAAAAAAATGATTTTCAAATTGTTTTCAAATAATAAAAAAGGATGCGATGTGTACGATCAGCCGGAGCCAGTAAGTCGACCCCAAATTACCACACTGTTATTTGATCTTGTGATATATTAGAACATTATGCTAATGATAGGCCAGAGATCTTCAGGAATTGCATGATAGAATTTTCTGATTATATGATGCCTGATAGGCAAGGGTTCTTCCTTATATGAAACTGACATCATTACTGTAGTTGCTTAGTGTATGCATCATAGTTATACATAACTAAGATTCTATAGCCTGAGAATGTTTGGTTTGATCTTATTTCCTGTTCTTGTCTGATGAAGGACTTAGGGTAGGATCAGATATTCGACTGTCTATAGGGTCAAGTGTTATGTATGATTAGCATATGCGAGTGCTGCCGGGTTGGTGGAAGTTTCATAGATGAGTTGTGTGGGGTCAGCCGACCAGTTTCATGATGTTAGCCTTCCTCTAGGGAGTGAGGATTGAGTGTATGCGTTTTCAAGTGTGTATTTTTAGGGTTGTTGTGATGGTCCTTGAGACAAATACGGGTAGCTGTGGAAGGTAGTATGGGCCCATACTATTGGAAGCACAGGACCCGTACGTGTAACAAGGAAGTCACAACCCCTAGCGATTTGTTGGGAGTTGTTTCCCCTGGTATGATATGTATGTTATTTGATATCTCCTTGGTTTATTTTCAATATGATGACGACGAGACGATTTGAGACAGGATCGGGAGCTGGCGGCCAGGATGGGCCAGCTGTGTCTGAGGACAGAGAGATCCTCCAGGAGGAGGTTGTTGCTCACTTCCGAGCACAATTGCCAGAGATGTTTGGGTCTATTAAGACCGCCATGGTGGAGTACTTTGACGAGTGTTATGCTGCTTTGTTTGCGGCTGTTGCAGCCACCGCAACCGTTTCAACTGCTGGGATTGGTGCTGGGAGAACCTTTCAGTATCGGGACTTCGAAAATACGAAGCCCCCAACTTTTGATGGAGTTCAGGATCCGATCATAGCCATGAGGTGGCTGTCTGACATCGATGGATGCTTTTTCACTTGCTCTTGCCCAGCTGATCCGAGGGTCAGGAGGTGCGCTCTGAACCTTTTACGAGACCTCACTCCTTACCATCCAAAGCCACTATTGCCTACTACGATAATGTAAATATTGCCTACATGTCTTCTAGTCCGGTCAAACATCAAAAGTCAAAGCACGTTGAGATCGACATCTGCTTCATTTGCAATGTGGTCCTGTGGGCCATGTTCAAGTTTTACATGTCACTTATAATTAGTCCACGTAATATACAAATATCTTTACCCAAGGGCTTCCTTCTACAATATTTCATGAGTTCAAATCTAGTAGGAACATTTAGACTCTTCATCCTAATAAAAGAACGGGGACATGTTAGCGTGTTAGTGTATTTGTACTAGTAATTGTATTACGACCTATTCTAGGCTCATTATCATGTAATGCCCGCTTTTACATTGTATTTATATCTTGTAATTCCCGCCTTTATATTGTGTTTATGTGTGATTAATGTGATAATCCATTATGCAAAAACATACGAATTATTAGTTACTAGCACTTATGATCGGGTGTCAAGTAGGTGCAGAGGCCTTAACATTCACCGACTTATTTGGAGGATTGCCCAAATATGACCATCTTACGATTAATAATAATATCTTGTTTTTCTAGGTTCAACTTCCCGCCCGCCCCAATAAAATTTGGTTGTTTAAATGTTCGTCTATGCTTTTGATCAGTTTGGAGTGTTTAAATAGGTTTTCGAAAACTTTAAATGCAAAGGCTTATAAACAATTTGCCACCCTATCATACTTGTCTAGTCATAAATAGCGGGTTGATGCACCGGCAAAACGAAACATAAACTAGCCTTAAACGACACTTAGACAAAATAAAATGATTGAAAATTAAATATGGAATTTGCCAGTGAGTATTATAAGAATAAGACACCATCTCAAGACACCGTGAAAACAATTTTCTAATCAATGACGTCCATTCTAACTTTTTCATTGCTTCTAACAAAACTTTTGCCAAGTCTTCGAATTAAAGCCCTCCATATCATTAGCCTAATATTTAATATCATAGCTTTAATCAACCTCAACAGTCTGCATGCATGTCGTGGTTCAAACTATATGAGAAAAAAAAAAACAGGAAGCACATATCTTTCATTGACTTTTATTCCTTCGTTGACTTTTGACTCAGATGGTATTATTGACATCTTCAGAACTTGTAATTATAAAAGTAATAGCTCACCCTTAACAAGAAGCACACATCTTACATTCAATAAAAAGCTAAACAACGTACATTATCTGAAAGCAATTTCATATCATCTATGCCGCAGTTTTCTTGTTGAATTTGAATCTATTATAACTAAATCAATTGCATCTTAGATTCTATTTGACTATTCCATTAGAAATCAGAATGCCAGGTCATATTTTACTATTTCAACTCAATATGTTTAGATCAGCAATTATGGATGTTGACTAAAGAATGCTGTTTTATGGATGCATATTTCAATTTAGCTTTACAAACACATACATACATACATACATAAATACATGCATGCATACGTGTACATACATATATAACTTAAGTTTAGGATGATCTAATTTGCTTTTAACACGTACGCCACTTATGATCTTAATCAATTTTCATTTAATTAAGACCTTTTAAGAATTCAAATCACCAAGGTCCTTCTAGGGTCGATCGGTTTTTCTAACTCCATTTGAGTTCACCGTTAAATACTAATTATAACCCCATATGAAGTCATCATCCTCTCCATTCTTTATAAATTAGACAATGCCATATATAGATCAGAGTCACCAAGTTATTGTATATTTTGTAAGAGAAATTAAATATCCTTCTACTTTTGTTCCTATTATCTTTTTACCTATTTTAGATGGTGACAAGTGTCATTAAATTTAATTTAAATTTGATTGAGATGTTAAGTTTAGAGACACTTGTTATCATCTTAAATAGGTACGAAGAAAATTAGGAACAAAAGGTAAAATGATTTTAATTAGTGTTTTCATTATTTTCTCCACTGACTTTTGATTCAAAGGGTATAATTGAAATTTTCAAACTTGTAATTACTTGTGAATGGTGGTCGTTAACAGGAAGCACATATCTTAAACACTTTTGAGAATTAAATAAGTATATTTGACGAGATTAATACCTTAAAAACTATACTATCCAGACCGCAATTTTCTAGTTGAAAACTTGAAACGGAATCTACGTTAACTAAATCAAGTGTATCACAGATAGAGAGCGGAATTGACTATTCCATTAGGAATCAGAATGTGAGGTCGCAATTTACCATTTCAACTCAATGTGTTTAGGTCAGCATTGACTAAAGAATTTTGTTTTTGTTTTGTGAATCCTTATGTGAATTTAGTTTAAACACACAGACACACAGACAAACACAACATATATAATCTAAAATTAAGGATAATCAATTTAGCTTTTAGTATGAAGACATCACTTATGATGGGAATCAATTTTCATTTAAAACCTTTTGATAAATTCGAATCAGCAAGCTCCTTCTAGGTTTTTTCTAACCCCATTTGAATTCACCATTTTTATAGCCCCATTTTGAAGTCAACTCTATGCCCTATAGTCTTTATAAATAAGACACTGACATCGATATTCAAACCCATCAAATTAACATGAAGAAGTCTCAAATAAGCTCCTCTGTCGTCTTCCTCCTGGTTCTTTGTCTTTCCTTTTGTAACTCATGGGCAAACTTATCTTCCCTTGTTGATGTTACACCAGGTACGGAAAATTTCATGAGTTGCATACAGCCCAAATCCAACAATGTCACCTCCTTCTCTCAACTCATTTTCACACCTGTGAATGCTTCTTTCATTCCCATTTGGCAAGTCGCAGTGCAAAACACTAGGTTCCTTAAACCCTCCACTCCTAAACCATCAATCATCGTGACACCTGTGGATGAAACACTTGTCCAAAAGGCTCTATTCTGCGCAAAAAAACATGGATACGAGATCAGGATCAGGAGTGGGGGCCATGACTATGAAGGCCTATCATACACTGCTGATGTTCCGTTTGTTATGCTTGATTTCACCAACATGAGGTCTATAGACGTGGACGTAGCTAACAGGACCGCATGGGTCCAGCCAGGTGCTGTGCTTGGTGAACTCTATTACAGTATTTCTCAGAAGACCGACACCTTGTATTTCCCGGCAGGTGTTTGCCCCACGGTGGGTGTTGGCGGGTACATGGGCGGTGGTGGCTACGGAAACCTACTGAGGAAATATGGTACTGCTGCTGATAATGTTTTGGATGTTCGCTTTATGGATGTCAATGGAAATATTCTCGACAGGAAGTCGATGGGTAAAGATTTGTTTTGGGCAATACGAGGAGGCGGTGCTTCCAGTTTTGGAATCGTTCTTGCATGGAAGCTCAGGTTGGTTCCAGTTCCAGAAAAAGTAACTGTATTCATACTGAATAAAACTTTGGAAGAAGGGGCAACCAAAAATTTCCATAAATATCAATACGTTGCGCCAACTATTGATAGAAATCTACACATAAGGACTCAGGTGTTTGCCGAATATATTGGCAACACCACCAAGAAAACCATACGAATTATGTTCGAAGGAATTTATCAGGGCACAAGGGACACATTGCTTCCGTTGCTGGACGAAAAATTTCCTGAGCTCGGTGTTAGACGAGAGATTTGTGAAGAAATTAGAAGCATCCAATCGACCGTTGTGTTTTGGGGCTTGCCAAGCTCCACCCCAATCGAGATCCTCACGAACCGGTCTGCTATAGCCAAGCTGAACAATAAAAGTAAATCAGACTATGTCCGGACACCAATTCCCATACGCGGCCTAAGAAAGATATGGAGAAAGCTCATGCAAAACGACGGATCGGCACTTCTCATGATCAATCCTTTTGGCGGAAGGATGGCTGATTACTCGGAGTCAGCAATTCCATATCCTCATAGAGCTGGGGTGTTGTTACAGATTCTCAAGACTGTTAATTTTAACGGTCAAACTTCAGACACAACCCCTACATCGCTCAAGAGGATAATGTGGCTGCGAAGCTTGGACGAGTTATTGACGCCTTATGTGTCAAAGAACCCAAGAGAGGCATATTCCAACTACAATGATTTGGATTTGGGTGTTGGAAGTTCTAATTATGAAGAAGCCAGTCCTTGGGGTGAGAGGTACTGGAAAAGGGACAATTTTCAGAAGTTGATTCGAATCAAGGCCAAAGTTGATCCGAATAATTTCTTCCGGCGTCCACAAAGTATCCCTGTTTTCTAACACCTCTCTCTACATGCGACACCATTTTCTTGAAAAAGGATCAAATTTAGGGTTTTACTTCTTTTGTTTTTTTTAATAAACTATCAATACGTCTAACGTACTCATATCGCTCTGTTTTAAATGAATATCTAAAATTAATTGTTAAATGATTGTAATTTACATATGAATTGGTTATGATTTATTCTAATAGATACATTGTTTGGTTATTATATTTCTTGGTTATACTTTGTGTTGACGAATAAATATGATGTATTTAATTCATAAGACGTCTTCGATAATTTCTAATTTAGGCTTGGGTTTAAGTTGGATGATGAAAACTATCCTATGTTGGAACTCGTATGGTTGATAAAAACTTATTGTATAAGTACTTGTTGGTGGACTTGTATATTGTATGGAGCATATCATAAGCAAACTACATATATGTAATGTTATATGAGGGGTCAAGAAAGGAAGGATATTAGTGGAGTTCTTTGTCCGGTCGCAAAACCTTGTTTCTAGCAGCTCCAAGTACAATAACATACTCAAACCTTGTTTCTAGCAGCTCCAAGTACAATTACATACTCATGAACTTGGGGTCAAGAATGGGATGACTAGTTATAAGGTATAAGACCATTCGTTGGCGGCTTTGTGAATGTCACACGTTGGTCAGTATGTAGATGCCTACTGTGTATTTTTGTCAGGACCCTTGATCATTGGATACAACGAATGGTCTTTGTTGTGTCTTTCAATATTGTATTTCATAATATTTATTTTGTATTATAAAATGTAAGTAGATTGCTATTGTTTGAACTTTTCCCAAGAAAATAGTCTGTATATTAAATATGGACGTGAAAGTAGGTTGCTATTGTTTTCCCTTTCCTTGACCACTAGTTTAAACTGATTGTTAATAATAATGCTCTTAATTATAAATTGTTTGATGCTTGGTATTATCATTGTTACTAAGTAGTAATTAACCACTAAACCAAATCATGTCACATGTATTTTGGATAAATGAGTTTAAGAAAATGTTGTTGCTGGAATGTACAAAATACGTGTAACATCCCGATGATAAGGTACTTCTAATTTCAACCCTATAATTTAATTATGTTGCATTTTGGTCCCTAAGTTCAAGAAAGTGTGCAAAAGGAGCCCTAGTGGCATTTTTGTAATTTGGCCTTCGGAGTACGCTGAGCGTACTAGGGCGTGCCCTAGTACGTAGGGCGTACATCAGTGTACGCGGGGCGTACTTGCCAATTAAGGAAACCCTAATTTTTAGGGTGTGACTCATATTTAAGCACTCTTATGGCCTCATTTCATTCACCTTAGCTGCCTCCATCCCTCTCATACGTTTGTGCAACCCTAGTTTCACCTTGAGGAGCCTTTTCAAGCTTAAAAGTGTGTTTTTGGTGCCTTAGAAGAAGGAGGAAGGAATCCAAGTTTATCTTTAAGGAGTGGAACACTTGGATCTGAGATTTCTACATCTCTTGCAACCTTTCTAAGGTATAAAGCTTGTAACTTTATCCCTCTAGCATATAGATCTAGATTTGGGTGTCTTTATGGACCTTTTAGTCCCAAAATGTTAGATCTTGAATATGGCATGCTCTTGACCTTTGAGTTGTCCTTTCAGACCCTAGGAGGGTTCTTAAGTCATAAAAATGGGTTCCAAATGGTTAGTTTAGCTTCATGCATCATTTAGAAGTCCTTCATGGAATAAGATCTTATGTTAAGAACTTTTTGGACATGCTAGGTCATAAAATTTGAGACTTTATGACTCCTACGAGGATTTTAGCCATGGATCTGAATTATGGATGTAAGAGCTTAAGCCATTAAGCTCTTAATAAAGTTTGGGACTTGCGATGGTACGCCCCGCTTACTCAGAGTACGCCCTGCGTACGAGGTTAACCACCCTGATGGTGGTCAACTGCGAGGCTGCGTGTACACCCAACGGACCTCCGGAGTACGCCCCACGCACGCACTCTAAGTTGACTCGGTTGGGTTGACTCAGTTGATCTAGTTGGTTTGGCCATTTGACTTTGACCAAGTTTGACATTGAGGGTATTTTGGGAGTTTGATGGAATTTAGTCAGTGGTGGGAATAGGTCTCGGTTAGAGAGATGAGATTCAGAGTTGGGACCTCATCAACTTTTGTTCAGTTTGTGAGGTGAGTTTTCCTCACTGTACTTGCATGTCGAAGCCACCAAGGCCGAACCATTGGATTCGATATCCTGTTATGCATGCTATTGTACTGTAGTGATCTATTAGATCAATATCCTTGTATATAGGATGATGCTATGCTTAGTAATCTGTAGATCTGTCTTGCTGTCTGTAGACTGTTATATGATTATCTGCTATATGTGCACATGTTTGGTTGGTGGTTGAGGCTTTACTGCTTTTTACGCGATCCAACAGACCGAGGGCATTCCAACCCGATGGTTGAGTGGGCCTGAGGGTATTCCATCCCGAGGATGACAGGACCCGTTGTGTATTGGCATTCCAACCTGATGGTTGAGGGGCCTGGGGTATTCCAACCCGATGGTTAACTGGACCCATAGTGTATTGCATTCCAACCCGATGGTTGATTGGACCCGACATGCTGTTATCGTATATGTTATTTGTTTGTGTGTTGGTATTTTGGAGGATCTCACTAAGCATTGGCTTACAATTTTGGGTTATATTTCAGGTACATCAGATGACCGCGGGAAGGCGAAGGCGTGACCGTACACATCCTCATATTTTGACTTATGATTTTGGGAGACTCTGATGTTGAAAATGTTTTGAAAACTATGTTTGTAAACGAATTGTGAATTTGGGTTGGTTTTAAAAATTTTGAATTTCTTGTGATTTTTATGGATGTTACAAGTTGGTATCAGAGCCTTGGTTTGAGTAAATTGGAGGAACACTCGTGCGAATCCAGTCTCAAACTAAGGAAAAAGATTTTAAAAAAATTAAAATAAAAAAATGATTTTCAAATTGTTTTCAAATAATAAAAAAGGATGCGATGTGTACGATCAGCCGGAGCCAGTAAGTCGACCCCAAATTACCACACTGTTATTTGATCTTGTGATATATTAGAACATTATGCTAATGATAGGCCAGGGATCTTCAGGAATTGCATGATAGAATTTTCTGATTATATGATGCCTGATAGGCAAGGGTTCTTCCTTATATGAAACTGACATCATTACTGTAGTTGCTTAGTGTATGCATCATAGTTATACATAACTAAGATTCTATAGCCTGAGAATGTTTGGTTTGATCTTATTTCCTGTTCTTGTCTGATGAAGGACTTAGGGTAGGATCAGATATTCGACTGTCTATAGGGTCAAGTGTTATGTATGATTAGCATATGCGAGTGCTGCCGGGTTGGTGGAAGTTTCATAGATGAGTTGTGTGGGGTCAGCCGACCAGTTTCATGATGTTAGCCTTCCTCTAGGGAGTGAGGATTGAGTGTATGCGTTTTCAAGTGTGTATTTTTAGGGTTGTTGTGATGGTCCTTGAGACAAATACGGGTAGCTGTGGAAGGTAGTATGGACCCATACTATTGGAAGCACAGGACCCGTACGTGTAACAAGGAAGTCACAACCCCTAGCGATTTGTTGGGAGTTGTTTCCCCTGGTATGATATGTATGTTATTTGATATCTCCTTGGTTTATTTTCAATATGATGACGACGAGACGATTTGAGACAGGATCGGGAGCTGGCGGCCAGGATGGGCCAGCTGTGTCTGAGGACAGAGAGATCCTCCAGGAGGAGGTTGTTGCTCACTTCCGAGCACAATTGCCAGAGATGTTTGGGTCTATTAAGACCGCCATGGTGGAGTACTTTGACGAGTGTTATGCTGCTTTGTTTGCGGCTGTTGCAGCCACCGCAACCGTTTCAACTGCTGGGATTGGTGCTGGGAGAACCTTTCAGTATCGGGACTTCGAAAATACGAAGCCCCCAACTTTTGATGGAGTTCAGGATCCGATCATAGCCATGAGGTGGCTGTCTGACATCGATGGATGCTTTTTCACTTGCTCTTGCCCAGCTGATCCGAGGGTCAGGAGGTGCGCTCTGAACCTTTTACGAGACCTCACTCCTTACCATCCAAAGCCACTATTGCCTACTACGATAATGTAAATATTGCCTACATGTCTTCTAGTCCGGTCAAACATCAAAAGTCAAAGCACGTTGAGATCGACATCTGCTTCATTTGCAATGTGGTCCTGTGGGCCATGTTCAAGTTTTACATGTCACTTATAATTAGTCCACGTAATATACAAATATCTTTACCCAAGGGCTTCCTTCTACAATATTTCATGAGTTCAAATCTAGTAGGAACATTTAGACTCTTCATCCTAATAAAAGAACGGGGACATGTTAGCGTGTTAGTGTATTTGTACTAGTAATTGTATTACGACCTATTCTAGGCTCATTATCATGTAATGCCCGCTTTTACATTGTATTTATATCTTGTAATTCCCGCCTTTATATTGTGTTTATGTGTGATTAATGTGATAATCCATTATGCAAAAACATACGAATTATTAGTTACTAGCACTTATGATCGGGTGTCAAGTAGGTGCAGAGGCCTTAACATTCACCGACTTATTTGGAGGATTGCCCAAATATGACCATCTTACGATTAATAATAATATCTTGTTTTTCTAGGTTCAACTTCCCGCCCGCCCCAATAAAATTTGGTTGTTTAAATGTTCGTCTATGCTTTTGATCAGTTTGGAGTGTTTAAATAGGTTTTCGAAAACTTTAAATGCAAAGGCTTATAAACAATTTGCCACCCTATCATACTTGTCTAGTCATAAATAGCGGGTTGATGCACCGGCAAAACGAAACATAAACTAGCCTTAAACGACACTTAGACAAAATAAAATGATTGAAAATTAAATATGGAATTTGCCAGTGAGTATTATAAGAATAAGACACCATCTCAAGACACCGTGAAAACAATTTTCTAATCAATGACGTCCATTCTAACTTTTTCATTGCTTCTAACAAAACTTTTGCCAAGTCTTCGAATTAAAGCCCTCCATATCATTAGCCTAATATTTAATATCATAGCTTTAATCAACCTCAACAGTCTGCATGCATGTCGTGGTTCAAACTATATGAGAAAAAAAAAACAGGAAGCACATATCTTTCATTGACTTTTATTCCTTCGTTGACTTTTGACTCAGATGGTATTATTGACATCTTCAGAACTTGTAATTATAAAAGTAATAGCTCACCCTTAACAAGAAGCACACATCTTACATTCAATAAAAAGCTAAACAACGTACATTATCTGAAAGCAATTTCATATCATCTATGCCGCAGTTTTCTTGTTGAATTTGAATCTATTATAACTAAATCAATTGCATCTTAGATTCTATTTGACTATTCCATTAGAAATCAGAATGCCAGGTCATATTTTACTATTTCAACTCAATATGTTTAGATCAGCAATTATGGATGTTGACTAAAGAATGCTGTTTTATGGATGCATATTTCAATTTAGCTTTACAAACACATACATACATACATACATAAATACATGCATGCATACGTGTACATACATATATAACTTAAGTTTAGGATGATCTAATTTGCTTTTAACACGTACGCCACTTATGATCTTAATCAATTTTCATTTAATTAAGACCTTTTAAGAATTCAAATCACCAAGGTCCTTCTAGGGTCGATCGGTTTTTCTAACTCCATTTGAGTTCACCGTTAAATACTAATTATAACCCCATATGAAGTCATCATCCTCTCCATTCTTTATAAATTAGACAATGCCATATATAGATCAGAGTCACCAAGTTATTGTATATTTTGTAAGAGAAATTAAATATCCTTCTACTTTTGTTCCTATTATCTTTTTACCTATTTTAGATGGTGACAAGTGTCATTAAATTTAATTTAAATTTGATTGAGATGTTAAGTTTAGAGACACTTGTTATCATCTTAAATAGGTACGAAGAAAATTAGGAACAAAAGGTAAAATGATTTTAATTAGTGTTTTCATTATTTTCTCCACTGACTTTTGATTCAAAGGGTATAATTGAAATTTTCAAACTTGTAATTACTTGTGAATGGTGGTCGTTAACAGGAAGCACATATCTTAAACACTTTTGAGAATTAAATAAGTATATTTGACGAGATTAATACCTTAAAAACTATACTATCCAGACCGCAATTTTCTAGTTGAAAACTTGAAACGGAATCTACGTTAACTAAATCAAGTGTATCACAGATAGAGAGCGGAATTGACTATTCCATTAGGAATCAGAATGTGAGGTCGCAATTTACCATTTCAACTCAATGTGTTTAGGTCAGCATTGACTAAAGAATTTTGTTTTTGTTTTGTGAATCCTTATGTGAATTTAGTTTAAACACACAGACACACAGACAAACACAACATATATAATCTAAAATTAAGGATAATCAATTTAGCTTTTAGTATGAAGACATCACTTATGATGGGAATCAATTTTCATTTAAAACCTTTTGATAAATTCGAATCAGCAAGCTCCTTCTAGGTTTTTTCTAACCCCATTTGAATTCACCATTTTTATAGCCCCATTTTGAAGTCAACTCTATGCCCTATAGTCTTTATAAATAAGACACTGACATCGATATTCAAACCCATCAAATTAACATGAAGAAGTCTCAAATAAGCTCCTCTGTCGTCTTCCTCCTGGTTCTTTGTCTTTCCTTTTGTAACTCATGGGCAAACTTATCTTCCCTTGTTGATGTTACACCAGGTACGGAAAATTTCATGAGTTGCATACAGCCCAAATCCAACAATGTCACCTCCTTCTCTCAACTCATTTTCACACCTGTGAATGCTTCTTTCATTCCCATTTGGCAAGTCGCAGTGCAAAACACTAGGTTCCTTAAACCCTCCACTCCTAAACCATCAATCATCGTGACACCTGTGGATGAAACACTTGTCCAAAAGGCTCTATTCTGCGCAAAGAAACATGGATACGAGATCAGGATCAGGAGTGGGGGCCATGACTATGAAGGCCTATCATACACTGCTGATGTTCCGTTTGTTATGCTTGATTTCACCAACATGAGGTCTATAGACGTGGACGTAGCTAACAGGACCGCATGGGTCCAGCCAGGTGCTGTGCTTGGTGAACTCTATTACAGTATTTCTCAGAAGACCGACACCTTGTATTTCCCGGCAGGTGTTTGCCCCACGGTGGGTGTTGGCGGGTACATGGGCGGTGGTGGCTACGGAAACCTACTGAGGAAATATGGTACTGCTGCTGATAATGTTTTGGATGTTCGCTTTATGGATGTCAATGGAAATATTCTCGACAGGAAGTCGATGGGTAAAGATTTGTTTTGGGCAATACGAGGAGGCGGTGCTTCCAGTTTTGGAATCGTTCTTGCATGGAAGCTCAGGTTGGTTCCAGTTCCAGAAAAAGTAACTGTATTCATACTGAATAAAACTTTGGAAGAAGGGGCAACCAAAATTTTCCATAAATATCAATACGTTGCGCCAACTATTGATAGAAATCTACACATAAGGACTCAGGTGTTTGCCGAATATATTGGCAACACCACCAAGAAAACCATACGAATTATGTTCGAAGGAATTTATCAGGGCACAAGGGACACATTGCTTCCGTTGCTGGACGAAAAATTTCCTGAGCTCGGTGTTAGACGAGAGATTTGTGAAGAAATTAGAAGCATCCAATCGACCGTTGTGTTTTGGGGCTTGCCAAGCTCCACCCCAATCGAGATCCTCACGAACCGGTCTGCTATAGCCAAGCTGAACAATAAAAGTAAATCAGACTATGTCCGGACACCAATTCCCATACGCGGCCTAAGAAAGATATGGAGAAAGCTCATGCAAAACGACGGATCAGCACTTCTCATGATCAATCCTTTTGGCGGAAGGATGGCTGATTACTCGGAGTCAGCAATTCCATATCCTCATAGAGCTGGGGTGTTGTTACAGATTCTCAAGACTGTTAATTTTAACGGTCAAACTTCAGACACAACCCCTACATCGCTCAAGAGGATAATGTGGCTGCGAAGCTTGGACGAGTTATTGACGCCTTATGTGTCAAAGAACCCAAGAGAGGCATATTCCAACTACAATGATTTGGATTTGGGTGTTGGAAGTTCTAATTATGAAGAAGCCAGTCCTTGGGGTGAGAGGTACTGGAAAAGGGACAATTTTCAGAAGTTGATTCGAATCAAGGCCAAAGTTGATCCGAATAATTTCTTCCGGCGTCCACAAAGTATCCCTGTTTTCTAACACCTCTCTCTACATGCGACACCATTTTCTTGAAAAAGGATCAAATTTAGGGTTTTACTTCTTTTGTTTTTTTTAATAAACTATCAATACGTCTAACGTACTCATATCGCTCTGTTTTAAATGAATATCTAAAATTAATTGTTAAATGATTGTAATTTACATATGAATTGGTTATGATTTATTCTAATAGATACATTGTTTGGTTATTATATTTCTTGGTTATACTTTGTGTTGACGAATAAATATGATGTATTTAATTCATAAGACGTCTTCGATAATTTCTAATTTAGGCTTGGGTTTAAGTTGGATGATGAAAACTATCCTATGTTGGAACTCGTATGGTTGATAAAAACTTATTGTATAAGTACTTGTTGGTGGACTTGTATATTGTATGGAGCATATCATAAGCAAACTACATATATGTAATGTTATATGAGGGGTCAAGAAAGGAAGGATATTAGTGGAGTTCTTTGTCCGGTCGCAAAACCTTGTTTCTAGCAGCTCCAAGTACAATAACATACTCAAACCTTGTTTCTAGCAGCTCCAAGTACAATTACATACTCATGAACTTGGGGTCAAGAATGGGATGACTAGTTATAAGGTATAAGACCATTCGTTGGCGGCTTTGTGAATGTCACACGTTGGTCAGTATGTAGATGCCTACTGTGTATTTTTGTCAGGACCCTTGATCATTGGATACAACGAATGGTCTTTGTTGTGTCTTTCAATATTGTATTTCATAATATTTATTTTGTATTATAAAATGTAAGTAGATTGCTATTGTTTGAACTTTTCCCAAGAAAATAGTCTGTATATTAAATATGGACGTGAAAGTAGGTTGCTATTGTTTTCCCTTTCCTTGACCACTAGTTTAAACTGATTGTTAATAATAATGCTCTTAATTATAAATTGTTTGATGCTTGGTATTATCATTGTTACTAAGTAGTAATTAACCACTAAACCAAATCATGTCACATGTATTTTGGATAAATGAGTTTAAGAAAATGTTGTTGCTGGAATGTACAAAATACGTGTAACATCCCGATGATAAGGTACTTCTAATTTCAACCCTATAATTTAATTATGTTGCATTTTGGTCCCTAAGTTCAAGAAAGTGTGCAAAAGGAGCCCTAGTGGCATTTTTGTAATTTGGCCTTCGGAGTACGCTGAGCGTACTAGGGCGTGCCCTAGTACGTAGGGCGTACATCAGTGTACGCGGGGCGTACTTGCCAATTAAGGAAACCCTAATTTTTAGGGTGTGACTCATATTTAAGCACTCTTATGGCCTCATTTCATTCACCTTAGCTGCCTCCATCCCTCTCATACGTTTGTGCAACCCTAGTTTCACCTTGAGGAGCCTTTTCAAGCTTAAAAGTGTGTTTTTGGTGCCTTAGAAGAAGGAGGAAGGAATCCAAGTTTATCTTTAAGGAGTGGAACACTTGGATCTGAGATTTCTACATCTCTTGCAACCTTTCTAAGGTATAAAGCTTGTAACTTTATCCCTCTAGCATATAGATCTAGATTTGGGTGTCTTTATGGACCTTTTAGTCCCAAAATGTTAGATCTTGAATATGGCATGCTCTTGACCTTTGAGTTGTCCTTTCAGACCCTAGGAGGGTTCTTAAGTCATAAAAATGGGTTCCAAATGGTTAGTTTAGCTTCATGCATCATTTAGAAGTCCTTCATGGAATAAGATCTTATGTTAAGAACTTTTTGGACATGCTAGGTCATAAAATTTGAGACTTTATGACTCCTACGAGGATTTTAGCCATGGATCTGAATTATGGATGTAAGAGCTTAAGCCATTAAGCTCTTAATAAAGTTTGGGACTTGCGATGGTACGCCCCGCTTACTCAGAGTACGCCCTGCGTACGAGGTTAACCACCCTGATGGTGGTCAACTGCGAGGCTGCGTGTACACCCAACGGACCTCCGGAGTACGCCCCACGCACACACTCTAAGTTGACTCGGTTGGGTTGACTCAGTTGATCTAGTTGGTTTGGCCATTTGACTTTGACCAAGTTTGACATTGAGGGTATTTTGGGAGTTTGATGGAATTTAGTCAGTGGTGGGAATAGGTCTCGGTTAGAGAGATGAGATTCAGAGTTGGGACCTCATCAACTTTTGTTCAGTTTGTGAGGTGAGTTTTCCTCACTGTACTTGCATGTCGAAGCCACCAAGGCCGAACCATTGGATTCGATATCCTGTTATGCATGCTATTGTACTGTAGTGATCTATTAGATCAATATCCTTGTATATAGGATGATGCTATGCTTAGTAATCTGTAGATCTGTCTTGCTGTCTGTAGACTGTTATATGATTATCTGCTATATGTGCACATGTTTGGTTGGTGGTTGAGGCTTTACTGCTTTTTACGCGATCCAACAGACCGAGGGCATTCCAACCCGATGGTTGAGTGGGCCTGAGGGTATTCCATCCCGAGGATGACAGGACCCGTTGTGTATTGGCATTCCAACCTGATGGTTGAGGGGCCTGGGGTATTCCAACCCGATGGTTAACTGGACCCATAGTGTATTGCATTCCAACCCGATGGTTGATTGGACCCGACATGCTGTTATCGTATATGTTATTTGTTTGTGTGTTGGTATTTTGGAGGATCTCACTAAGCATTGGCTTACAATTTTGGGTTATATTTCAGGTACATCAGATGACCGCGGGAAGGCGAAGGCGTGACCGTACACATCCTCATATTTTGACTTATGATTTTGGGAGACTCTGATGTTGAAAATGTTTTGAAAACTATGTTTGTAAACGAATTGTGAATTTGGGTTGGTTTTAAAAATTTTGAATTTCTTGTGATTTTTATGGATGTTACAAGTTGGTATCAGAGCCTTGGTTTGAGTAAATTGGAGGAACACTCGTGCGAATCCAGTCTCAAACTAAGGAAAAAGATTTTAAAAAAATTAAAATAAAAAAATGATTTTCAAATTGTTTTCAAATAATAAAAAAGGATGCGATGTGTACGATCAGCCGGAGCCAGTAAGTCGACCCCAAATTACCACACTGTTATTTGATCTTGTGATATATTAGAACATTATGCTAATGATAGGCCAGGGATCTTCAGGAATTGCATGATAGAATTTTCTGATTATATGATGCCTGATAGGCAAGGGTTCTTCCTTATATGAAACTGACATCATTACTGTAGTTGCTTAGTGTATGCATCATAGTTATACATAACTAAGATTCTATAGCCTGAGAATGTTTGGTTTGATCTTATTTCCTGTTCTTGTCTGATGAAGGACTTAGGGTAGGATCAGATATTCGACTGTCTATAGGGTCAAGTGTTATGTATGATTAGCATATGCGAGTGCTGCCGGGTTGGTGGAAGTTTCATAGATGAGTTGTGTGGGGTCAGCCGACCAGTTTCATGATGTTAGCCTTCCTCTAGGGAGTGAGGATTGAGTGTATGCGTTTTCAAGTGTGTATTTTTAGGGTTGTTGTGATGGTCCTTGAGACAAATACGGGTAGCTGTGGAAGGTAGTATGGACCCATACTATTGGAAGCACAGGACCCGTACGTGTAACAAGGAAGTCACAACCCCTAGCGATTTGTTGGGAGTTGTTTCCCCTGGTATGATATGTATGTTATTTGATATCTCCTTGGTTTATTTTCAATATGATGACGACGAGACGATTTGAGACAGGATCGGGAGCTGGCGGCCAGGATGGGCCAGCTGTGTCTGAGGACAGAGAGATCCTCCAGGAGGAGGTTGTTGCTCACTTCCGAGCACAATTGCCAGAGATGTTTGGGTCTATTAAGACCGCCATGGTGGAGTACTTTGACGAGTGTTATGCTGCTTTGTTTGCGGCTGTTGCAGCCACCGCAACCGTTTCAACTGCTGGGATTGGTGCTGGGAGAACCTTTCAGTATCGGGACTTCGAAAATACGAAGCCCCCAACTTTTGATGGAGTTCAGGATCCGATCATAGCCATGAGGTGGCTGTCTGACATCGATGGATGCTTTTTCACTTGCTCTTGCCCAGCTGATCCGAGGGTCAGGAGGTGCGCTCTGAACCTTTTACGAGACCTCACTCCTTACCATCCAAAGCCACTATTGCCTACTACGATAATGTAAATATTGCCTACATGTCTTCTAGTCCGGTCAAACATCAAAAGTCAAAGCACGTTGAGATCGACATCTGCTTCATTTGCAATGTGGTCCTGTGGGCCATGTTCAAGTTTTACATGTCACTTATAATTAGTCCACGTAATATACAAATATCTTTACCCAAGGGCTTCCTTCTACAATATTTCATGAGTTCAAATCTAGTAGGAACATTTAGACTCTTCATCCTAATAAAAGAACGGGGACATGTTAGCGTGTTAGTGTATTTGTACTAGTAATTGTATTACGACCTATTCTAGGCTCATTATCATGTAATGCCCGCTTTTACATTGTATTTATATCTTGTAATTCCCGCCTTTATATTGTGTTTATGTGTGATTAATGTGATAATCCATTATGCAAAAACATACGAATTATTAGTTACTAGCACTTATGATCGGGTGTCAAGTAGGTGCAGAGGCCTTAACATTCACCGACTTATTTGGAGGATTGCCCAAATATGACCATCTTACGATTAATAATAATATCTTGTTTTTCTAGGTTCAACTTCCCGCCCGCCCCAATAAAATTTGGTTGTTTAAATGTTCGTCTATGCTTTTGATCAGTTTGGAGTGTTTAAATAGGTTTTCGAAAACTTTAAATGCAAAGGCTTATAAACAATTTGCCACCCTATCATACTTGTCTAGTCATAAATAGCGGGTTGATGCACCGGCAAAACGAAACATAAACTAGCCTTAAACGACACTTAGACAAAATAAAATGATTGAAAATTAAATATGGAATTTGCCAGTGAGTATTATAAGAATAAGACACCATCTCAAGACACCGTGAAAACAATTTTCTAATCAATGACGTCCATTCTAACTTTTTCATTGCTTCTAACAAAACTTTTGCCAAGTCTTCGAATTAAAGCCCTCCATATCATTAGCCTAATATTTAATATCATAGCTTTAATCAACCTCAACAGTCTGCATGCATGTCGTGGTTCAAACTATATGAGAAAAAAAAAACAGGAAGCACATATCTTTCATTGACTTTTATTCCTTCGTTGACTTTTGACTCAGATGGTATTATTGACATCTTCAGAACTTGTAATTATAAAAGTAATAGCTCACCCTTAACAAGAAGCACACATCTTACATTCAATAAAAAGCTAAACAACGTACATTATCTGAAAGCAATTTCATATCATCTATGCCGCAGTTTTCTTGTTGAATTTGAATCTATTATAACTAAATCAATTGCATCTTAGATTCTATTTGACTATTCCATTAGAAATCAGAATGCCAGGTCATATTTTACTATTTCAACTCAATATGTTTAGATCAGCAATTATGGATGTTGACTAAAGAATGCTGTTTTATGGATGCATATTTCAATTTAGCTTTACAAACACATACATACATACATACATAAATACATGCATGCATACGTGTACATACATATATAACTTAAGTTTAGGATGATCTAATTTGCTTTTAACACGTACGCCACTTATGATCTTAATCAATTTTCATTTAATTAAGACCTTTTAAGAATTCAAATCACCAAGGTCCTTCTAGGGTCGATCGGTTTTTCTAACTCCATTTGAGTTCACCGTTAAATACTAATTATAACCCCATATGAAGTCATCATCCTCTCCATTCTTTATAAATTAGACAATGCCATATATAGATCAGAGTCACCAAGTTATTGTATATTTTGTAAGAGAAATTAAATATCCTTCTACTTTTGTTCCTATTATCTTTTTACCTATTTTAGATGGTGACAAGTGTCATTAAATTTAATTTAAATTTGATTGAGATGTTAAGTTTAGAGACACTTGTTATCATCTTAAATAGGTACGAAGAAAATTAGGAACAAAAGGTAAAATGATTTTAATTAGTGTTTTCATTATTTTCTCCACTGACTTTTGATTCAAAGGGTATAATTGAAATTTTCAAACTTGTAATTACTTGTGAATGGTGGTCGTTAACAGGAAGCACATATCTTAAACACTTTTGAGAATTAAATAAGTATATTTGACGAGATTAATACCTTAAAAACTATACTATCCAGACCGCAATTTTCTAGTTGAAAACTTGAAACGGAATCTACGTTAACTAAATCAAGTGTATCACAGATAGAGAGCGGAATTGACTATTCCATTAGGAATCAGAATGTGAGGTCGCAATTTACCATTTCAACTCAATGTGTTTAGGTCAGCATTGACTAAAGAATTTTGTTTTTGTTTTGTGAATCCTTATGTGAATTTAGTTTAAACACACAGACACACAGACAAACACAACATATATAATCTAAAATTAAGGATAATCAATTTAGCTTTTAGTATGAAGACATCACTTATGATGGGAATCAATTTTCATTTAAAACCTTTTGATAAATTCGAATCAGCAAGCTCCTTCTAGGTTTTTTCTAACCCCATTTGAATTCACCATTTTTATAGCCCCATTTTGAAGTCAACTCTATGCCCTATAGTCTTTATAAATAAGACACTGACATCGATATTCAAACCCATCAAATTAACATGAAGAAGTCTCAAATAAGCTCCTCTGTCGTCTTCCTCCTGGTTCTTTGTCTTTCCTTTTGTAACTCATGGGCAAACTTATCTTCCCTTGTTGATGTTACACCAGGTACGGAAAATTTCATGAGTTGCATACAGCCCAAATCCAACAATGTCACCTCCTTCTCTCAACTCATTTTCACACCTGTGAATGCTTCTTTCATTCCCATTTGGCAAGTCGCAGTGCAAAACACTAGGTTCCTTAAACCCTCCACTCCTAAACCATCAATCATCGTGACACCTGTGGATGAAACACTTGTCCAAAAGGCTCTATTCTGCGCAAAGAAACATGGATACGAGATCAGGATCAGGAGTGGGGGCCATGACTATGAAGGCCTATCATACACTGCTGATGTTCCGTTTGTTATGCTTGATTTCACCAACATGAGGTCTATAGACGTGGACGTAGCTAACAGGACCGCATGGGTCCAGCCAGGTGCTGTGCTTGGTGAACTCTATTACAGTATTTCTCAGAAGACTGACACCTTGTATTTCCCGGCAGGTGTTTGCCCCACGGTGGGTGTTGGCGGGTACATGGGCGGTGGTGGCTACGGAAACCTACTGAGGAAATATGGTACTGCTGCTGATAATGTTTTGGATGTTCGCTTTATGGATGTCAATGGAAATATTCTCGACAGGAAGTCGATGGGTAAAGATTTGTTTTGGGCAATACGAGGAGGCGGTGCTTCCAGTTTTGGAATCGTTCTTGCATGGAAGCTCAGGTTGGTTCCAGTTCCAGAAAAAGTAACTGTATTCATACTGAATAAAACTTTGGAAGAAGGGGCAACCAAAATTTTCCATAAATATCAATACGTTGCGCCAACTATTGATAGAAATCTACACATAAGGACTCAGGTGTTTGCCGAATATATTGGCAACACCACCAAGAAAACCATACGAATTATGTTCGAAGGAATTTATCAGGGCACAAGGGACACATTGCTTCCGTTGCTGGACGAAAAATTTCCTGAGCTCGGTGTTAGACGAGAGATTTGTGAAGAAATTAGAAGCATCCAATCGACCGTTGTGTTTTGGGGCTTGCCAAGCTCCACCCCAATCGAGATCCTCACGAACCGGTCTGCTATAGCCAAGCTGAACAATAAAAGTAAATCAGACTATGTCCGGACACCAATTCCCATACGCGGCCTAAGAAAGATATGGAGAAAGCTCATGCAAAACGACGGATCGGCACTTCTCATGATCAATCCTTTTGGCGGAAGGATGGCTGATTACTCGGAGTCAGCAATTCCATATCCTCATAGAGCTGGGGTGTTGTTACAGATTCTCAAGACTGTTAATTTTAACGGTCAAACTTCAGACACAACCCCTACATCGCTCAAGAGGATAATGTGGCTGCGAAGCTTGGACGAGTTATTGACGCCTTATGTGTCAAAGAACCCAAGAGAGGCATATTCCAACTACAATGATTTGGATTTGGGTGTTGGAAGTTCTAATTATGAAGAAGCCAGTCCTTGGGGTGAGAGGTACTGGAAAAGGGACAATTTTCAGAAGTTGATTCGAATCAAGGCCAAAGTTGATCCGAATAATTTCTTCCGGCGTCCACAAAGTATCCCTGTTTTCTAACACCTCTCTCTACATGCGACACCATTTTCTTGAAAAAGGATCAAATTTAGGGTTTTACTTCTTTTGTTTTTTTTAATAAACTATCAATACGTCTAACGTACTCATATCGCTCTGTTTTAAATGAATATCTAAAATTAATTGTTAAATGATTGTAATTTACATATGAATTGGTTATGATTTATTCTAATAGATACATTGTTTGGTTATTATATTTCTTGGTTATACTTTGTGTTGACGAATAAATATGATGTATTTAATTCATAAGACGTCTTCGATAATTTCTAATTTAGGCTTGGGTTTAAGTTGGATGATGAAAACTATCCTATGTTGGAACTCGTATGGTTGATAAAAACTTATTGTATAAGTACTTGTTGGTGGACTTGTATATTGTATGGAGCATATCATAAGCAAACTACATATATGTAATGTTATATGAGGGGTCAAGAAAGGAAGGATATTAGTGGAGTTCTTTGTCCGGTCGCAAAACCTTGTTTCTAGCAGCTCCAAGTACAATAACATACTCAAACCTTGTTTCTAGCAGCTCCAAGTACAATTACATACTCATGAACTTGGGGTCAAGAATGGGATGACTAGTTATAAGGTATAAGACCATTCGTTGGCGGCTTTGTGAATGTCACACGTTGGTCAGTATGTAGATGCCTACTGTGTATTTTTGTCAGGACCCTTGATCATTGGATACAACGAATGGTCTTTGTTGTGTCTTTCAATATTGTATTTCATAATATTTATTTTGTATTATAAAATGTAAGTAGATTGCTATTGTTTGAACTTTTCCCAAGAAAATAGTCTGTATATTAAATATGGACGTGAAAGTAGGTTGCTATTGTTTTCCCTTTCCTTGACCACTAGTTTAAACTGATTGTTAATAATAATGCTCTTAATTATAAATTGTTTGATGCTTGGTATTATCATTGTTACTAAGTAGTAATTAACCACTAAACCAAATCATGTCACATGTATTTTGGATAAATGAGTTTAAGAAAATGTTGTTGCTGGAATGTACAAAATACGTGTAACATCCCGATGATAAGGTACTTCTAATTTCAACCCTATAATTTAATTATGTTGCATTTTGGTCCCTAAGTTCAAGAAAGTGTGCAAAAGGAGCCCTAGTGGCATTTTTGTAATTTGGCCTTCGGAGTACGCTGAGCGTACTAGGGCGTGCCCTAGTACGTAGGGCGTACATCAGTGTACGCGGGGCGTACTTGCCAATTAAGGAAACCCTAATTTTTAGGGTGTGACTCATATTTAAGCACTCTTATGGCCTCATTTCATTCACCTTAGCTGCCTCCATCCCTCTCATACGTTTGTGCAACCCTAGTTTCACCTTGAGGAGCCTTTTCAAGCTTAAAAGTGTGTTTTTGGTGCCTTAGAAGAAGGAGGAAGGAATCCAAGTTTATCTTTAAGGAGTGGAACACTTGGATCTGAGATTTCTACATCTCTTGCAACCTTTCTAAGGTATAAAGCTTGTAACTTTATCCCTCTAGCATATAGATCTAGATTTGGGTGTCTTTATGGACCTTTTAGTCCCAAAATGTTAGATCTTGAATATGGCATGCTCTTGACCTTTGAGTTGTCCTTTCAGACCCTAGGAGGGTTCTTAAGTCATAAAAATGGGTTCCAAATGGTTAGTTTAGCTTCATGCATCATTTAGAAGTCCTTCATGGAATAAGATCTTATGTTAAGAACTTTTTGGACATGCTAGGTCATAAAATTTGAGACTTTATGACTCCTACGAGGATTTTAGCCATGGATCTGAATTATGGATGTAAGAGCTTAAGCCATTAAGCTCTTAATAAAGTTTGGGACTTGCGATGGTACGCCCCGCTTACTCAGAGTACGCCCTGCGTACGAGGTTAACCACCCTGATGGTGGTCAACTGCGAGGCTGCGTGTACACCCAACGGACCTCCGGAGTACGCCCCACGCACGCACTCTAAGTTGACTCGGTTGGGTTGACTCAGTTGATCTAGTTGGTTTGGCCATTTGACTTTGACCAAGTTTGACATTGAGGGTATTTTGGGAGTTTGATGGAATTTAGTCAGTGGTGGGAATAGGTCTCGGTTAGAGAGATGAGATTCAGAGTTGGGACCTCATCAACTTTTGTTCAGTTTGTGAGGTGAGTTTTCCTCACTGTACTTGCATGTCGAAGCCACCAAGGCCGAACCATTGGATTCGATATCCTGTTATGCATGCTATTGTACTGTAGTGATCTATTAGATCAATATCCTTGTATATAGGATGATGCTATGCTTAGTAATCTGTAGATCTGTCTTGCTGTCTGTAGACTGTTATATGATTATCTGCTATATGTGCACATGTTTGGTTGGTGGTTGAGGCTTTACTGCTTTTTACGCGATCCAACAGACCGAGGGCATTCCAACCCGATGGTTGAGTGGGCCTGAGGGTATTCCATCCCGAGGATGACAGGACCCGTTGTGTATTGGCATTCCAACCTGATGGTTGAGGGGCCTGGGGTATTCCAACCCGATGGTTAACTGGACCCATAGTGTATTGCATTCCAACCCGATGGTTGATTGGACCCGACATGCTGTTATCGTATATGTTATTTGTTTGTGTGTTGGTATTTTGGAGGATCTCACTAAGCATTGGCTTACAATTTTGGGTTATATTTCAGGTACATCAGATGACCGCGGGAAGGCGAAGGCGTGACCGTACACATCCTCATATTTTGACTTATGATTTTGGGAGACTCTGATGTTGAAAATGTTTTGAAAACTATGTTTGTAAACGAATTGTGAATTTGGGTTGGTTTTAAAAATTTTGAATTTCTTGTGATTTTTATGGATGTTACAAGTTGGTATCAGAGCCTTGGTTTGAGTAAATTGGAGGAACACTCGTGCGAATCCAGTCTCAAACTAAGGAAAAAGATTTTAAAAAAATTAAAATAAAAAAATGATTTTCAAATTGTTTTCAAATAATAAAAAAGGATGCGATGTGTACGATCAGCCGGAGCCAGTAAGTCGACCCCAAATTACCACACTGTTATTTGATCTTGTGATATATTAGAACATTATGCTAATGATAGGCCAGGGATCTTCAGGAATTGCATGATAGAATTTTCTGATTATATGATGCCTGATAGGCAAGGGTTCTTCCTTATATGAAACTGACATCATTACTGTAGTTGCTTAGTGTATGCATCATAGTTATACATAACTAAGATTCTATAGCCTGAGAATGTTTGGTTTGATCTTATTTCCTGTTCTTGTCTGATGAAGGACTTAGGGTAGGATCAGATATTCGACTGTCTATAGGGTCAAGTGTTATGTATGATTAGCATATGCGAGTGCTGCCGGGTTGGTGGAAGTTTCATAGATGAGTTGTGTGGGGTCAGCCGACCAGTTTCATGATGTTAGCCTTCCTCTAGGGAGTGAGGATTGAGTGTATGCGTTTTCAAGTGTGTATTTTTAGGGTTGTTGTGATGGTCCTTGAGACAAATACGGGTAGCTGTGGAAGGTAGTATGGGCCCATACTATTGGAAGCACAGGACCCGTACGTGTAACAAGGAAGTCACAACCCCTAGCGATTTGTTGGGAGTTGTTTCCCCTGGTATGATATGTATGTTATTTGATATCTCCTTGGTTTATTTTCAATATGATGACGACGAGACGATTTGAGACAGGATCGGGAGCTGGCGGCCAGGATGGGCCAGCTGTGTCTGAGGACAGAGAGATCCTCCAGGAGGAGGTTGTTGCTCACTTCCGAGCACAATTGCCAGAGATGTTTGGGTCTATTAAGACCGCCATGGTGGAGTACTTTGACGAGTGTTATGCTGCTTTGTTTGCGGTTGTTGCAGCCACCGCAACCGTTTCAACTGCTGGGATTGGTGCTGGGAGAACCTTTCAGTATCGGGACTTCGAAAATACGAAGCCCCCAACTTTTGATGGAGTTCAGGATCCGATCATAGCCATGAGGTGGCTGTCTGACATCGATGGATGCTTTTTCACTTGCTCTTGCCCAGCTGATCCGAGGGTCAGGAGGTGCGCTCTGAACCTTTTACGAGACCTCACTCCTTACCATCCAAAGCCACTATTGCCTACTACGATAATGTAAATATTGCCTACATGTCTTCTAGTCTGGTCAAACATCAAAAGTCAAAGCACGTTGAGATCGACATCTGCTTCATTTGCAATGTGGTCCTGTGGGCCATGTTCAAGTTTTACATGTCACTTATAATTAGTCCACGTAATATACAAATATCTTTACCCAAGGGCTTCCTTCTACAATATTTCATGAGTTCAAATCTAGTAGGAACATTTAGACTCTTCATCCTAATAAAAGAACGGGGACATGTTAGCGTGTTAGTGTATTTGTACTAGTAATTGTATTACGACCTATTCTAGGCTCATTATCATGTAATGCCCGCTTTTACATTGTATTTATATCTTGTAATTCCCGCCTTTATATTGTGTTTATGTGTGATTAATGTGATAATCCATTATGCAAAAACATACGAATTATTAGTTACTAGCACTTATGATCGGGTGTCAAGTAGGTGCAGAGGCCTTAACATTCACCGACTTATTTGGAGGATTGCCCAAATATGACCATCTTACGATTAATAATAATATCTTGTTTTTCTAGGTTCAACTTCCCGCCCGCCCCAATAAAATTTGGTTGTTTAAATGTTCGTCTATGCTTTTGATCAGTTTGGAGTGTTTAAATAGGTTTTCGAAAACTTTAAATGCAAAGGCTTATAAACAATTTGCCACCCTATCATACTTGTCTAGTCATAAATAGCGGGTTGATGCACCGGCAAAACGAAACATAAACTAGCCTTAAACGACACTTAGACAAAATAAAATGATTGAAAATTAAATATGGAATTTGCCAGTGAGTATTATAAGAATAAGACACCATCTCAAGACACCGTGAAAACAATTTTCTAATCAATGACGTCCATTCTAACTTTTTCATTGCTTCTAACAAAACTTTTGCCAAGTCTTCGAATTAAAGCCCTCCATATCATTAGCCTAATATTTAATATCATAGCTTTAATCAACCTCAACAGTCTGCATGCATGTCGTGGTTCAAACTATATGAGAAAAAAAAAACAGGAAGCACATATCTTTCATTGACTTTTATTCCTTCGTTGACTTTTGACTCAGATGGTATTATTGACATCTTCAGAACTTGTAATTATAAAAGTAATAGCTCACCCTTAACAAGAAGCACACATCTTACATTCAATAAAAAGCTAAACAACGTACATTATCTGAAAGCAATTTCATATCATCTATGCCGCAGTTTTCTTGTTGAATTTGAATCTATTATAACTAAATCAATTGCATCTTAGATTCTATTTGACTATTCCATTAGAAATCAGAATGCCAGGTCATATTTTACTATTTCAACTCAATATGTTTAGATCAGCAATTATGGATGTTGACTAAAGAATGCTGTTTTATGGATGCATATTTCAATTTAGCTTTACAAACACATACATACATACATACATAAATACATGCATGCATACGTGTACATACATATATAACTTAAGTTTAGGATGATCTAATTTGCTTTTAACACGTACGCCACTTATGATCTTAATCAATTTTCATTTAATTAAGACCTTTTAAGAATTCAAATCACCAAGGTCCTTCTAGGGTCGATCGGTTTTTCTAACTCCATTTGAGTTCACCGTTAAATACTAATTATAACCCCATATGAAGTCATCATCCTCTCCATTCTTTATAAATTAGACAATGCCATATATAGATCAGAGTCACCAAGTTATTGTATATTTTGTAAGAGAAATTAAATATCCTTCTACTTTTGTTCCTATTATCTTTTTACCTATTTTAGATGGCGACAAGTGTCATTAAATTTAATTTAAATTTGATTGAGATGTTAAGTTTAGAGACACTTGTTATCATCTTAAATAGGTACGAAGAAAATTAGGAACAAAAGGTAAAATGATTTTAATTAGTGTTTTCATTATTTTCTCCACTGACTTTTGATTCAAAGGGTATAATTGAAATTTTCAAACTTGTAATTACTTGTGAATGGTGGTCGTTAACAGGAAGCACATATCTTAAACACTTTTGAGAATTAAATAAGTATATTTGACGAGATTAATACCTTAAAAACTATACTATCCAGACCGCAATTTTCTAGTTGAAAACTTGAAACGGAATCTACGTTAACTAAATCAAGTGTATCACAGATAGAGAGCGGAATTGACTATTCCATTAGGAATCAGAATGTGAGGTCGCAATTTACCATTTCAACTCAATGTGTTTAGGTCAGCATTGACTAAAGAATTTTGTTTTTGTTTTGTGAATCCTTATGTGAATTTAGTTTAAACACACAGACACACAGACAAACACAACATATATAATCTAAAATTAAGGATAATCAATTTAGCTTTTAGTATGAAGACATCACTTATGATGGGAATCAATTTTCATTTAAAACCTTTTGATAAATTCGAATCAGCAAGCTCCTTCTAGGTTTTTTCTAACCCCATTTGAATTCACCATTTTTATAGCCCCATTTTGAAGTCAACTCTATGCCCTATAGTCTTTATAAATAAGACACTGACATCGATATTCAAACCCATCAAATTAACATGAAGAAGTCTCAAATAAGCTCCTCTGTCGTCTTCCTCCTGGTTCTTTGTCTTTCCTTTTGTAACTCATGGGCAAACTTATCTTCCCTTGTTGATGTTACACCAGGTACGGAAAATTTCATGAGTTGCATACAGCCCAAATCCAACAATGTCACCTCCTTCTCTCAACTCATTTTCACACCTGTGAATGCTTCTTTCATTCCCATTTGGCAAGTCGCAGTGCAAAACACTAGGTTCCTTAAACCCTCCACTCCTAAACCATCAATCATCGTGACACCTGTGGATGAAACACTTGTCCAAAAGGCTCTATTCTGCGCAAAGAAACATGGATACGAGATCAGGATCAGGAGTGGGGGCCATGACTATGAAGGCCTATCATACACTGCTGATGTTCCGTTTGTTATGCTTGATTTCACCAACATGAGGTCTATAGACGTGGACGTAGCTAACAGGACCGCATGGGTCCAGCCAGGTGCTGTGCTTGGTGAACTCTATTACAGTATTTCTCAGAAGACCGACACCTTGTATTTCCCGGCAGGTGTTTGCCCCACGGTGGGTGTTGGCGGGTACATGGGCGGTGGTGGCTACGGAAACCTACTGAGGAAATATGGTACTGCTGCTGATAATGTTTTGGATGTTCGCTTTATGGATGTCAATGGAAATATTCTCGACAGGAAGTCGATGGGTAAAGATTTGTTTTGGGCAATACGAGGAGGCGGTGCTTCCAGTTTTGGAATCGTTCTTGCATGGAAGCTCAGGTTGGTTCCAGTTCCAGAAAAAGTAACTGTATTCATACTGAATAAAACTTTGGAAGAAGGGGCAACCAAAATTTTCCATAAATATCAATACGTTGCGCCAACTATTGATAGAAATCTACACATAAGGACTCAGGTGTTTGCCGAATATATTGGCAACACCACCAAGAAAACCATACGAATTATGTTCGAAGGAATTTATCAGGGCACAAGGGACACATTGCTTCCGTTGCTGGACGAAAAATTTCCTGAGCTCGGTGTTAGACGAGAGATTTGTGAAGAAATTAGAAGCATCCAATCGACCGTTGTGTTTTGGGGCTTGCCAAGCTCCACCCCAATCGAGATCCTCACGAACCGGTCTGCTATAGCCAAGCTGAACAATAAAAGTAAATCAGACTATGTCCGGACACCAATTCCCATACGCGGCCTAAGAAAGATATGGAGAAAGCTCATGCAAAACGACGGATCGGCACTTCTCATGATCAATCCTTTTGGCGGAAGGATGGCTGATTACTCGGAGTCAGCAATTCCATATCCTCATAGAGCTGGGGTGTTGTTACAGATTCTCAAGACTGTTAATTTTAACGGTCAAACTTCAGACACAACCCCTACATCGCTCAAGAGGATAATGTGGCTGCGAAGCTTGGACGAGTTATTGACGCCTTATGTGTCAAAGAACCCAAGAGAGGCATATTCCAACTACAATGATTTGGATTTGGGTGTTGGAAGTTCTAATTATGAAGAAGCCAGTCCTTGGGGTGAGAGGTACTGGAAAAGGGACAATTTTCAGAAGTTGATTCGAATCAAGGCCAAAGTTGATCCGAATAATTTCTTCCGGCGTCCACAAAGTATCCCTGTTTTCTAACACCTCTCTCTACATGCGACACCATTTTCTTGAAAAAGGATCAAATTTAGGGTTTTACTTCTTTTGTTTTTTTTAATAAACTATCAATACGTCTAACGTACTCATATCGCTCTGTTTTAAATGAATATCTAAAATTAATTGTTAAATGATTGTAATTTACATATGAATTGGTTATGATTTATTCTAATAGATACATTGTTTGGTTATTATATTTCTTGGTTATACTTTGTGTTGACGAATAAATATGATGTATTTAATTCATAAGACGTCTTCGATAATTTCTAATTTAGGCTTGGGTTTAAGTTGGATGATGAAAACTATCCTATGTTGGAACTCGTATGGTTGATAAAAACTTATTGTATAAGTACTTGTTGGTGGACTTGTATATTGTATGGAGCATATCATAAGCAAACTACATATATGTAATGTTATATGAGGGGTCAAGAAAGGAAGGATATTAGTGGAGTTCTTTGTCCGGTCGCAAAACCTTGTTTCTAGCAGCTCCAAGTACAATAACATACTCAAACCTTGTTTCTAGCAGCTCCAAGTACAATTACATACTCATGAACTTGGGGTCAAGAATGGGATGACTAGTTATAAGGTATAAGACCATTCGTTGGCGGCTTTGTGAATGTCACACGTTGGTCAGTATGTAGATGCCTACTGTGTATTTTTGTCAGGACCCTTGATCATTGGATACAACGAATGGTCTTTGTTGTGTCTTTCAATATTGTATTTCATAATATTTATTTTGTATTATAAAATGTAAGTAGATTGCTATTGTTTGAACTTTTCCCAAGAAAATAGTCTGTATATTAAATATGGACGTGAAAGTAGGTTGCTATTGTTTTCCCTTTCCTTGACCACTAGTTTAAACTGATTGTTAATAATAATGCTCTTAATTATAAATTGTTTGATGCTTGGTATTATCATTGTTACTAAGTAGTAATTAACCACTAAACCAAATCATGTCACATGTATTTTGGATAAATGAGTTTAAGAAAATGTTGTTGCTGGAATGTACAAAATACGTGTAACATCCCGATGATAAGGTACTTCTAATTTCAACCCTATAATTTAATTATGTTGCATTTTGGTCCCTAAGTTCAAGAAAGTGTGCAAAAGGAGCCCTAGTGGCATTTTTGTAATTTGACCTTCGGAGTACGCTGAGCGTACTAGGGCGTGCCCTAGTACGTAGGGCGTACATCAGTGTACGCGGGGCGTACTTGCCAATTAAGGAAACCCTAATTTTTAGGGTGTGACTCATATTTAAGCACTCTTATGGCCTCATTTCATTCACCTTAGCTGCCTCCATCCCTCTCATACGTTTGTGCAACCCTAGTTTCACCTTGAGGAGCCTTTTCAAGCTTAAAAGTGTGTTTTTGGTGCCTTAGAAGAAGGAGGAAGGAATCCAAGTTTATCTTTAAGGAGTGGAACACTTGGATCTGAGATTTCTACATCTCTTGCAACCTTTCTAAGGTATAAAGCTTGTAACTTTATCCCTCTAGCATATAGATCTAGATTTGGGTGTCTTTATGGACCTTTTAGTCCCAAAATGTTAGATCTTGAATATGGCATGCTCTTGACCTTTGAGTTGTCCTTTCAGACCCTAGGAGGGTTCTTAAGTCATAAAAATGGGTTCCAAATGGTTAGTTTAGCTTCATGCATCATTTAGAAGTCCTTCATGGAATAAGATCTTATGTTAAGAACTTTTTGGACATGCTAGGTCATAAAATTTGAGACTTTATGACTCCTACGAGGATTTTAGCCATGGATCTGAATTATGGATGTAAGAGCTTAAGCCATTAAGCTCTTAATAAAGTTTGGGACTTGCGATGGTACGCCCCGCTTACTCAGAGTACGCCCTGCGTACGAGGTTAACCACCCTGATGGTGGTCAACTGCGAGGCTGCGTGTACACCCAACGGACCTCCGGAGTACGCCCCACGCACGCACTCTAAGTTGACTCGGTTGGGTTGACTCAGTTGATCTAGTTGGTTTGGCCATTTGACTTTGACCAAGTTTGACATTGAGGGTATTTTGGGAGTTTGATGGAATTTAGTCAGTGGTGGGAATAGGTCTCGGTTAGAGAGATGAGATTCAGAGTTGGGACCTCATCAACTTTTGTTCAGTTTGTGAGGTGAGTTTTCCTCACTGTACTTGCATGTCGAAGCCACCAAGGCCGAACCATTGGATTCGATATCCTGTTATGCATGCTATTGTACTGTAGTGATCTATTAGATCAATATCCTTGTATATAGGATGATGCTATGCTTAGTAATCTGTAGATCTGTCTTGCTGTCTGTAGACTGTTATATGATTATCTGCTATATGTGCACATGTTTGGTTGGTGGTTGAGGCTTTACTGCTTTTTACGCGAGCCAACAGACCGAGGGCATTCCAACCCGATGGTTGAGTGGGCCTGAGGGTATTCCATCCCGAGGATGACAGGACCCGTTGTGTATTGGCATTCCAACCTGATGGTTGAGGGGCCTGGGGTATTCCAACCCGATGGTTAACTGGACCCATAGTGTATTGCATTCCAACCCGATGGTTGATTGGACCCGACATGCTGTTATCGTATATGTTATTTGTTTGTGTGTTGGTATTTTGGAGGATCTCACTAAGCATTGGCTTACAATTTTGGGTTATATTTCAGGTACATCAGATGACCGCGGGAAGGCGAAGGCGTGACCGTACACATCCTCATATTTTGACTTATGATTTTGGGAGACTCTGATGTTGAAAATGTTTTGAAAACTATGTTTGTAAACGAATTGTGAATTTGGGTTGGTTTTAAAAGTTTTGAATTTCTTGTGATTTTTATGGATTACAAGTTGGTATCAGAGCCTTGGTTTGAGTAAATTGGAGGAACACTCGTGCGAATCCAGTCTCAAACTAAGGAAAAAGATTTTAAAAAAATTAAAATAAAAAAATGATTTTCAAATTGTTTTCAAATAATAAAAAAGGATGCGATGTGTACGATCAGCCGGAGCCAGTAAGTCGACCCCAAATTACCACACTGTTATTTGATCTTGTGATATATTAGAACATTATGCTAATGATAGGCCAGGGATCTTCAGGAATTGCATGATAGAATTTTCTGATTATATGATGCCTGATAGGCAAGGGTTCTTCCTTATATGAAACTGACATCATTACTGTAGTTGCTTAGTGTATGCATCATAGTTATACATAACTAAGATTCTATAGCCTGAGAATGTTTGGTTTGATCTTATTTCCTGTTCTTGTCTGATGAAGGACTTAGGGTAGGATCAGATATTCGACTGTCTATAGGGTCAAGTGTTATGTATGATTAGCATATGCGAGTGCTGCCGGGTTGGTGGAAGTTTCATAGATGAGTTGTGTGGGGTCAGCCGACCAGTTTCATGATGTTAGCCTTCCTCTAGGGAGTGAGGATTGAGTGTATGCGTTTTCAAGTGTGTATTTTTAGGGTTGTTGTGATGGTCCTTGAGACAAATACGGGTAGCTGTGGAAGGTAGTATGGACCCATACTATTGGAAGCACAGGACCCGTACGTGTAACAAGGAAGTCACAACCCCTAGCGATTTGTTGGGAGTTGTTTCCCCTGGTATGATATGTATGTTATTTGATATCTCCTTGGTTTATTTTCAATATGATGACGACGAGACGATTTGAGACAGGATCGGGAGCTGGCGGCCAGGATGGGCCAGCTGTGTCTGAGGACAGAGAGATCCTCCAGGAGGAGGTTGTTGCTCACTTCCGAGCACAATTGCCAGAGATGTTTGGGTCTATTAAGACCGCCATGGTGGAGTACTTTGACGAGTGTTATGCTGCTTTGTTTGCGGCTGTTGCAGCCACCGCAACCGTTTCAACTGCTGGGATTGGTGCTGGGAGAACCTTTCAGTATCGGGACTTCGAAAATACGAAGCCCCCAACTTTTGATGGAGTTCAGGATCCGATCATAGCCATGAGGTGGCTGTCTGACATCGATGGATGCTTTTTCACTTGCTCTTGCCCAGCTGATCCGAGGGTCAGGAGGTGCGCTCTGAACCTTTTACGAGACCTCACTCCTTACCATCCAAAGCCACTATTGCCTACTACGATAATGTAAATATTGCCTACATGTCTTCTAGTCTGGTCAAACATCAAAAGTCAAAGCACGTTGAGATCGACATCTGCTTCATTTGCAATGTGGTCCTGTGGGCCATGTTCAAGTTTTACATGTCACTTATAATTAGTCCACGTAATATACAAATATCTTTACCCAAGGGCTTCCTTCTACAATATTTCATGAGTTCAAATCTAGTAGGAACATTTAGACTCTTCATCCTAATAAAAGAACGGGGACATGTTAGCGTGTTAGTGTATTTGTACTAGTAATTGTATTACGACCTATTCTAGGCTCATTATCATGTAATGCCCGCTTTTACATTGTATTTATATCTTGTAATTCCCGCCTTTATATTGTGTTTATGTGTGATTAATGTGATAATCCATTATGCAAAAACATACGAATTATTAGTTACTAGCACTTATGATCGGGTGTCAAGTAGGTGCAGAGGCCTTAACATTCACCGACTTATTTGGAGGATTGCCCAAATATGACCATCTTACGATTAATAATAATATCTTGTTTTTCTAGGTTCAACTTCCCGCCCGCCCCAATAAAATTTGGTTGTTTAAATGTTCGTCTATGCTTTTGATCAGTTTGGAGTGTTTAAATAGGTTTTCGAAAACTTTAAATGCAAAGGCTTATAAACAATTTGCCACCCTATCATACTTGTCTAGTCATAAATAGCGGGTTGATGCACCGGCAAAACGAAACATAAACTAGCCTTAAACGACACTTAGACAAAATAAAATGATTGAAAATTAAATATGGAATTTGCCAGTGAGTATTATAAGAATAAGACACCATCTCAAGACACCGTGAAAACAATTTTCTAATCAATGACGTCCATTCTAACTTTTTCATTGCTTCTAACAAAACTTTTGCCAAGTCTTCGAATTAAAGCCCTCCATATCATTAGCCTAATATTTAATATCATAGCTTTAATCAACCTCAACAGTCTGCATGCATGTCGTGGTTCAAACTATATGAGAAAAAAAAAACAGGAAGCACATATCTTTCATTGACTTTTATTCCTTCGTTGACTTTTGACTCAGATGGTATTATTGACATCTTCAGAACTTGTAATTATAAAAGTAATAGCTCACCCTTAACAAGAAGCACACATCTTACATTCAATAAAAAGCTAAACAACGTACATTATCTGAAAGCAATTTCATATCATCTATGCCGCAGTTTTCTTGTTGAATTTGAATCTATTATAACTAAATCAATTGCATCTTAGATTCTATTTGACTATTCCATTAGAAATCAGAATGCCAGGTCATATTTTACTATTTCAACTCAATATGTTTAGATCAGCAATTATGGATGTTGACTAAAGAATGCTGTTTTATGGATGCATATTTCAATTTAGCTTTACAAACACATACATACATACATACATAAATACATGCATGCATACGTGTACATACATATATAACTTAAGTTTAGGATGATCTAATTTGCTTTTAACACGTACGCCACTTATGATCTTAATCAATTTTCATTTAATTAAGACCTTTTAAGAATTCAAATCACCAAGGTCCTTCTAGGGTCGATCGGTTTTTCTAACTCCATTTGAGTTCACCGTTAAATACTAATTATAACCCCATATGAAGTCATCATCCTCTCCATTCTTTATAAATTAGACAATGCCATATATAGATCAGAGTCACCAAGTTATTGTATATTTTGTAAGAGAAATTAAATATCCTTCTACTTTTGTTCCTATTATCTTTTTACCTATTTTAGATGGTGACAAGTGTCATTAAATTTAATTTAAATTTGATTGAGATGTTAAGTTTAGAGACACTTGTTATCATCTTAAATAGGTACGAAGAAAATTAGGAACAAAAGGTAAAATGATTTTAATTAGTGTTTTCATTATTTTCTCCACTGACTTTTGATTCAAAGGGTATAATTGAAATTTTCAAACTTGTAATTACTTGTGAATGGTGGTCGTTAACAGGAAGCACATATCTTAAACACTTTTGAGAATTAAATAAGTATATTTGACGAGATTAATACCTTAAAAACTATACTATCCAGACCGCAATTTTCTAGTTGAAAACTTGAAACGGAATCTACGTTAACTAAATCAAGTGTATCACAGATAGAGAGCGGAATTGACTATTCCATTAGGAATCAGAATGTGAGGTCGCAATTTACCATTTCAACTCAATGTGTTTAGGTCAGCATTGACTAAAGAATTTTGTTTTTGTTTTGTGAATCCTTATGTGAATTTAGTTTAAACACACAGACACACAGACAAACACAACATATATAATCTAAAATTAAGGATAATCAATTTAGCTTTTAGTATGAAGACATCACTTATGATGGGAATCAATTTTCATTTAAAACCTTTTGATAAATTCGAATCAGCAAGCTCCTTCTAGGTTTTTTCTAACCCCATTTGAATTCACCATTTTTATAGCCCCATTTTGAAGTCAACTCTATGCCCTATAGTCTTTATAAATAAGACACTGACATCGATATTCAAACCCATCAAATTAACATGAAGAAGTCTCAAATAAGCTCCTCTGTCGTCTTCCTCCTGGTTCTTTGTCTTTCCTTTTGTAACTCATGGGCAAACTTATCTTCCCTTGTTGATGTTACACCAGGTACGGAAAATTTCATGAGTTGCATACAGCCCAAATCCAACAATGTCACCTCCTTCTCTCAACTCATTTTCACACCTGTGAATGCTTCTTTCATTCCCATTTGGCAAGTCGCAGTGCAAAACACTAGGTTCCTTAAACCCTCCACTCCTAAACCATCAATCATCGTGACACCTGTGGATGAAACACTTGTCCAAAAGGCTCTATTCTGCGCAAAGAAACATGGATACGAGATCAGGATCAGGAGTGGGGGCCATGACTATGAAGGCCTATCATACACTGCTGATGTTCCGTTTGTTATGCTTGATTTCACCAACATGAGGTCTATAGACGTGGACGTAGCTAACAGGACCGCATGGGTCCAGCCAGGTGCTGTGCTTGGTGAACTCTATTACAGTATTTCTCAGAAGACTGACACCTTGTATTTCCCGGCAGGTGTTTGCCCCACGGTGGGTGTTGGCGGGTACATGGGCGGTGGTGGCTACGGAAACCTACTGAGGAAATATGGTACTGCTGCTGATAATGTTTTGGATGTTCGCTTTATGGATGTCAATGGAAATATTCTCGACAGGAAGTCGATGGGTAAAGATTTGTTTTGGGCAATACGAGGAGGCGGTGCTTCCAGTTTTGGAATCGTTCTTGCATGGAAGCTCAGGTTGGTTCCAGTTCCAGAAAAAGTAACTGTATTCATACTGAATAAAACTTTGGAAGAAGGGGCAACCAAAATTTTCCATAAATATCAATACGTTGCGCCAACTATTGATAGAAATCTACACATAAGGACTCAGGTGTTTGCCGAATATATTGGCAACACCACCAAGAAAACCATACGAATTATGTTCGAAGGAATTTATCAGGGCACAAGGGACACATTGCTTCCGTTGCTGGACGAAAAATTTCCTGAGCTCGGTGTTAGACGAGAGATTTGTGAAGAAATTAGAAGCATCCAATCGACCGTTGTGTTTTGGGGCTTGCCAAGCTCCACCCCAATCGAGATCCTCACGAACCGGTCTGCTATAGCCAAGCTGAACAATAAAAGTAAATCAGACTATGTCCGGACACCAATTCCCATACGCGGCCTAAGAAAGATATGGAGAAAGCTCATGCAAAACGACGGATCGGCACTTCTCATGATCAATCCTTTTGGCGGAAGGATGGCTGATTACTCGGAGTCAGCAATTCCATATCCTCATAGAGCTGGGGTGTTGTTACAGATTCTCAAGACTGTTAATTTTAACGGTCAAACTTCAGACACAACCCCTACATCGCTCAAGAGGATAATGTGGCTGCGAAGCTTGGACGAGTTATTGACGCCTTATGTGTCAAAGAACCCAAGAGAGGCATATTCCAACTACAATGATTTGGATTTGGGTGTTGGAAGTTCTAATTATGAAGAAGCCAGTCCTTGGGGTGAGAGGTACTGGAAAAGGGACAATTTTCAGAAGTTGATTCGAATCAAGGCCAAAGTTGATCCGAATAATTTCTTCCGGCGTCCACAAAGTATCCCTGTTTTCTAACACCTCTCTCTACATGCGACACCATTTTCTTGAAAAAGGATCAAATTTAGGGTTTTACTTCTTTTGTTTTTTTTAATAAACTATCAATACGTCTAACGTACTCATATCGCTCTGTTTTAAATGAATATCTAAAATTAATTGTTAAATGATTGTAATTTACATATGAATTGGTTATGATTTATTCTAATAGATACATTGTTTGGTTATTATATTTCTTGGTTATACTTTGTGTTGACGAATAAATATGATGTATTTAATTCATAAGACGTCTTCGATAATTTCTAATTTAGGCTTGGGTTTAAGTTGGATGATGAAAACTATCCTATGTTGGAACTCGTATGGTTGATAAAAACTTATTGTATAAGTACTTGTTGGTGGACTTGTATATTGTATGGAGCATATCATAAGCAAACTACATATATGTAATGTTATATGAGGGGTCAAGAAAGGAAGGATATTAGTGGAGTTCTTTGTCCGGTCGCAAAACCTTGTTTCTAGCAGCTCCAAGTACAATAACATACTCAAACCTTGTTTCTAGTAGCTCCAAGTACAATTACATACTCATGAACTTGGGGTCAAGAATGGGATGACTAGTTATAAGGTATAAGACCATTCGTTGGCGGCTTTGTGAATGTCACACGTTGGTCAGTATGTAGATGCCTACTGTGTATTTTTGTCAGGACCCTTGATCATTGGATACAACGAATGGTCTTTGTTGTGTCTTTCAATATTGTATTTCATAATATTTATTTTGTATTATAAAATGTAAGTAGATTGCTATTGTTTGAACTTTTCCCAAGAAAATAGTCTGTATATTAAATATGGACGTGAAAGTAGGTTGCTATTGTTTTCCCTTTCCTTGACCACTAGTTTAAACTGATTGTTAATAATAATGCTCTTAATTATAAATTGTTTGATGCTTGGTATTATCATTGTTACTAAGTAGTAATTAACCACTAAACCAAATCATGTCACATGTATTTTGGATAAATGAGTTTAAGAAAATGTTGTTGCTGGAATGTACAAAATACGTGTAATATCCCGATGATAAGGTACTTCTAATTTCAACCCTATAATTTAATTATGTTGCATTTTGGTCCCTAAGTTCAAGAAAGTGTGCAAAAGGAGCCCTAGTGGCATTTTTGTAATTTGGCCTTCGGAGTACGCTGAGCGTACTAGGGCGTGCCCTAGTACGTAGGGCGTACATCAGTGTACGCGGGGCGTACTTGCCAATTAAGGAAACCCTAATTTTTAGGGTGTGACTCATATTTAAGCACTCTTATGGCCTTATTTCATTCACCTTAGCTGCCTCCATCCCTCTCATACGTTTGTGCAACCCTAGTTTCACCTTGAGGAGCCTTTTCAAGCTTAAAAGTGTGTTTTTGGTGCCTTAGAAGAAGGAGGAAGGAATCCAAGTTTATCTTTAAGGAGTGGAACACTTGGATCTGAGATTTCTACATCTCTTGCAACCTTTCTAAGGTATAAAGCTTGTAACTTTATCCCTCTAGCATATAGATCTAGATTTGGGTGTCTTTATGGACCTTTTAGTCCCAAAATGTTAGATCTTGAATATGGCATGCTCTTGACCTTTGAGTTGTCCTTTCAGACCCTAGGAGGGTTCTTAAGTCATAAAAATGGGTTCCAAATGGTTAGTTTAGCTTCATGCATCATTTAGAAGTCCTTCATGGAATAAGATCTTATGTTAAGAACTTTTTGGACATGCTAGGTCATAAAATTTGAGACTTTATGACTCCTACGAGGATTTTAGCCATGGATCTGAATTATGGATGTAAGAGCTTAAGCCATTAAGCTCTTAATAAAGTTTGGGACTTGCGATGGTACGCCCCGCTTACTCAGAGTACGCCCTGCGTACGAGGTTAACCACCCTGATGGTGGTCAACTGCGAGGCTGCGTGTACACCCAACGGACCTCCGGAGTACGCCCCACGCACGCACTCTAAGTTGACTCGGTTGGGTTGACTCAGTTGATCTAGTTGGTTTGGCCATTTGACTTTGACCAAGTTTGACATTGAGGGTATTTTGGGAGTTTGATGGAATTTAGTCAGTGGTGGGAATAGGTCTCGGTTAGAGAGATGAGATTCAGAGTTGGGACCTCATCAACTTTTGTTCAGTTTGTGAGGTGAGTTTTCCTCACTGTACTTGCATGTCGAAGCCACCAAGGCCGAACATTGGATTCGATATCCTGTTATGCATGCTATTGTACTGTAGTGATCTATTAGATCAATATCCTTGTATATAGGATGATGCTATGCTTAGTAATCTGTAGATCTGTCTTGCTGTCTGTAGACTGTTATATGATTATCTGCTATATGTGCACATGTTTGGTTGGTGGTTGAGGCTTTACTGCTTTTTACGCGAGCCAACAGACCGAGGGCATTCCAACCCGATGGTTGAGTGGGCCTGAGGGTATTCCATCCCGAGGATGACAGGACCCGTTGTGTATTGGCATTCCAACCTGATGGTTGAGGGGCCTGGGGTATTCCAACCCGATGGTTAACTGGACCCATAGTGTATTGCATTCCAACCCGATGGTTGATTGGACCCGACATGCTGTTATCGTATATGTTATTTGTTTGTGTGTTGGTATTTTGGAGGATCTCACTAAGCATTGGCTTACAATTTTGGGTTATATTTCAGGTACATCAGATGACCGCGGGAAGGCGAAGGCGTGACCGTACACATCCTCATATTTTGACTTATGATTTTGGGAGACTCTGATGTTGAAAATGTTTTGAAAACTATGTTTGTAAACGAATTGTGAATTTGGGTTGGTTTTAAAAGTTTTGAATTTCTTGTGATTTTTATGGATGTTACAAGTTGGTATCAGAGCCTTGGTTTGAGTAAATTGGAGGAACACTCGTGCGAATCCAGTCTCAAACTAAGGAAAAAGATTTTAAAAAAATTAAAATAAAAAAATGATTTTCAAATTGTTTTCAAATAATAAAAAAGGATGCGATGTGTACGATCAGCCGGAGCCAGTAAGTCGACCCCAAATTACCACACTGTTATTTGATCTTGTGATATATTAGAACATTATGCTAATGATAGGCCAGGGATCTTCAGGAATTGCATGATAGAATTTTCTGATTATATGATGCCTGATAGGCAAGGGTTCTTCCTTATATGAAACTGACATCATTACTGTAGTTGCTTAGTGTATGCATCATAGTTATACATAACTAAGATTCTATAGCCTGAGAATGTTTGGTTTGATCTTATTTCCTGTTCTTGTCTGATGAAGGACTTAGGGTAGGATCAGATATTCGACTGTCTATAGGGTCAAGTGTTATGTATGATTAGCATATGCGAGTGCTGCCGGGTTGGTGGAAGTTTCATAGATGAGTTGTGTGGGGTCAGCCGACCAGTTTCATGATGTTAGCCTTCCTCTAGGGAGTGAGGATTGAGTGTATGCGTTTTCAAGTGTGTATTTTTAGGGTTGTTGTGATGGTCCTTGAGACAAATACGGGTAGCTGTGGAAGGTAGTATGGGCCCATACTATTGGAAGCACAGGACCCGTACGTGTAACAAGGAAGTCACAACCCCTAGCGATTTGTTGGGAGTTGTTTCCCCTGGTATGATATGTATGTTATTTGATATCTCCTTGGTTTATTTTCAATATGATGACGACGAGACGATTTGAGACAGGATCGGGAGCTGGCGGCCAGGATGGGCCAGCTGTGTCTGAGGACAGAGAGATCCTCCAGGAGGAGGTTGTTGCTCACTTCCGAGCATAATTGCCAGAGATGTTTGGGTCTATTAAGACCGCCATGGTGGAGTACTTTGACGAGTGTTATGCTGCTTTGTTTGCGGCTGTTGCAGCCACCGCAACCGTTTCAACTGCTGGGATTGGTGCTGGGAGAACCTTTCAGTATCGGGACTTCGAAAATACGAAGCCCCCAACTTTTGATGGAGTTCAGGATCCGATCATAGCCATGAGGTGGCTGTCTGACATCGATGGATGCTTTTTCACTTGCTCTTGCCCAGCTGATCCGAGGGTCAGGAGGTGCGCTCTGAACCTTTTACGAGACCTCACTCCTTACCATCCAAAGCCACTATTGCCTACTACGATAATGTAAATATTGCCTACATGTCTTCTAGTCTGGTCAAACATCAAAAGTCAAAGCACGTTGAGATCGACATCTGCTTCATTTGCAATGTGGTCCTGTGGGCCATGTTCAAGTTTTACATGTCACTTATAATTAGTCCACGTAATATACAAATATCTTTACCCAAGGGCTTCCTTCTACAATATTTCATGAGTTCAAATCTAGTAGGAACATTTAGACTCTTCATCCTAATAAAAGAACGGGGACATGTTAGCGTGTTAGTGTATTTGTACTAGTAATTGTATTACGACCTATTCTAGGCTCATTATCATGTAATGCCCGCTTTTACATTGTATTTATATCTTGTAATTCCCGCCTTTATATTGTGTTTATGTGTGATTAATGTGATAATCCATTATGCAAAAACATACGAATTATTAGTTACTAGCACTTATGATCGGGTGTCAAGTAGGTGCAGAGGCCTTAACATTCACCGACTTATTTGGAGGATTGCCCAAATATGACCATCTTACGATTAATAATAATATCTTGTTTTTCTAGGTTCAACTTCCCGCCCGCCCCAATAAAATTTGGTTGTTTAAATGTTCGTCTATGCTTTTGATCAGTTTGGAGTGTTTAAATAGGTTTTCGAAAACTTTAAATGCAAAGGCTTATAAACAATTTGCCACCCTATCATACTTGTCTAGTCATAAATAGCGGGTTGATGCACCGGCAAAACGAAACATAAACTAGCCTTAAACGACACTTAGACAAAATAAAATGATTGAAAATTAAATATGGAATTTGCCAGTGAGGATTATAAGAATAAGACACCATCTCAAGACACCGTGAAAACAATTTTCTAATCAATGACGTCCATTCTAACTTTTTCATTGCTTCTAACAAAACTTTTGCCAAGTCTTCGAATTAAAGCCCTCCATATCATTAGCCTAATATTTAATATCATAGCTTTAATCAACCTCAACAGTCTGCATGCATGTCGTGGTTCAAACTATATGAGAAAAAAAAAACAGGAAGCACATATCTTTCATTGACTTTTATTCCTTCGTTGACTTTTGACTCAGATGGTATTATTGACATCTTCAGAACTTGTAATTATAAAAGTAATAGCTCACCCTTAACAAGAAGCACACATCTTACATTCAATAAAAAGCTAAACAACGTACATTATCTGAAAGCAATTTCATATCATCTATGCCGCAGTTTTCTTGTTGAATTTGAATCTATTATAACTAAATCAATTGCATCTTAGATTCTATTTGACTATTCCATTAGAAATCAGAATGCCAGGTCATATTTTACTATTTCAACTCAATATGTTTAGATCAGCAATTATGGATGTTGACTAAAGAATGCTGTTTTATGGATGCATATTTCAATTTAGCTTTACAAACACATACATACATACATACATAAATACATGCATGCATACGTGTACATACATATATAACTTAAGTTTAGGATGATCTAATTTGCTTTTAACACGTACGCCACTTATGATCTTAATCAATTTTCATTTAATTAAGACCTTTTAAGAATTCAAATCACCAAGGTCCTTCTAGGGTCGATCGGTTTTTCTAACTCCATTTGAGTTCACCGTTAAATACTAATTATAACCCCATATGAAGTCATCATCCTCTCCATTCTTTATAAATTAGACAATGCCATATATAGATCAGAGTCACCAAGTTATTGTATATTTTGTAAGAGAAATTAAATATCCTTCTACTTTTGTTCCTATTATCTTTTTACCTATTTTAGATGGTGACAAGTGTCATTAAATTTAATTTAAATTTGATTGAGATGTTAAGTTTAGAGACACTTGTTATCATCTTAAATAGGTACGAAGAAAATTAGGAACAAAAGGTAAAATGATTTTAATTAGTGTTTTCATTATTTTCTCCACTGACTTTTGATTCAAAGGGTATAATTGAAATTTTCAAACTTGTAATTACTTGTGAATGGTGGTCGTTAACAGGAAGCACATATCTTAAACACTTTTGAGAATTAAATAAGTATATTTGACGAGATTAATACCTTAAAAACTATACTATCCAGACCGCAATTTTCTAGTTGAAAACTTGAAACGGAATCTACGTTAACTAAATCAAGTGTATCACAGATAGAGAGCGGAATTGACTATTCCATTAGGAATCAGAATGTGAGGTCGCAATTTACCATTTCAACTCAATGTGTTTAGGTCAGCATTGACTAAAGAATTTTGTTTTTGTTTTGTGAATCCTTATGTGAATTTAGTTTAAACACACAGACACACAGACAAACACAACATATATAATCTAAAATTAAGGATAATCAATTTAGCTTTTAGTATGAAGACATCACTTATGATGGGAATCAATTTTCATTTAAAACCTTTTGATAAATTCGAATCAGCAAGCTCCTTCTAGGTTTTTTCTAACCCCATTTGAATTCACCATTTTTATAGCCCCATTTTGAAGTCAACTCTATGCCCTATAGTCTTTATAAATAAGACACTGACATCGATATTCAAACCCATCAAATTAACATGAAGAAGTCTCAAATAAGCTCCTCTGTCGTCTTCCTCCTGGTTCTTTGTCTTTCCTTTTGTAACTCATGGGCAAACTTATCTTCCCTTGTTGATGTTACACCAGGTACGGAAAATTTCATGAGTTGCATACAGCCCAAATCCAACAATGTCACCTCCTTCTCTCAACTCATTTTCACACCTGTGAATGCTTCTTTCATTCCCATTTGGCAAGTCGCAGTGCAAAACACTAGGTTCCTTAAACCCTCCACTCCTAAACCATCAATCATCGTGACACCTGTGGATGAAACACTTGTCCAAAAGGCTCTATTCTGCGCAAAGAAACATGGATACGAGATCAGGATCAGGAGTGGGGGCCATGACTATGAAGGCCTATCATACACTGCTGATGTTCCGTTTGTTATGCTTGATTTCACCAACATGAGGTCTATAGACGTGGACGTAGCTAACAGGACCGCATGGGTCCAGCCAGGTGCTGTGCTTGGTGAACTCTATTACAGTATTTCTCAGAAGACCGACACCTTGTATTTCCCGGCAGGTGTTTGCCCCACGGTGGGTGTTGGCGGGTACATGGGCGGTGGTGGCTACGGAAACCTACTGAGGAAATATGGTACTGCTGCTGATAATGTTTTGGATGTTCGCTTTATGGATGTCAATGGAAATATTCTCGACAGGAAGTCGATGGGTAAAGATTTGTTTTGGGCAATACGAGGAGGCGGTGCTTCCAGTTTTGGAATCGTTCTTGCATGGAAGCTCAGGTTGGTTCCAGTTCCAGAAAAAGTAACTGTATTCATACTGAATAAAACTTTGGAAGAAGGGGCAACCAAAATTTTCCATAAATATCAATACGTTGCGCCAACTATTGATAGAAATCTACACATAAGGACTCAGGTGTTTGCCGAATATATTGGCAACACCACCAAGAAAACCATACGAATTATGTTCGAAGGAATTTATCAGGGCACAAGGGACACATTGCTTCCGTTGCTGGACGAAAAATTTCCTGAGCTCGGTGTTAGACGAGAGATTTGTGAAGAAATTAGAAGCATCCAATCGACCGTTGTGTTTTGGGGCTTGCCAAGCTCCACCCCAATCGAGATCCTCACGAACCGGTCTGCTATAGCCAAGCTGAACAATAAAAGTAAATCAGACTATGTCCGGACACCAATTCCCATACGCGGCCTAAGAAAGATATGGAGAAAGCTCATGCAAAACGACGGATCGGCACTTCTCATGATCAATCCTTTTGGCGGAAGGATGGCTGATTACTCGGAGTCAGCAATTCCATATCCTCATAGAGCTGGGGTGTTGTTACAGATTCTCAAGACTGTTAATTTTAACGGTCAAACTTCAGACACAACCCCTACATCGCTCAAGAGGATAATGTGGCTGCGAAGCTTGGACGAGTTATTGACGCCTTATGTGTCAAAGAACCCAAGAGAGGCATATTCCAACTACAATGATTTGGATTTGGGTGTTGGAAGTTCTAATTATGAAGAAGCCAGTCCTTGGGGTGAGAGGTACTGGAAAAGGGACAATTTTCAGAAGTTGATTCGAATCAAGGCCAAAGTTGATCCGAATAATTTCTTCCGGCGTCCACAAAGTATCCCTGTTTTCTAACACCTCTCTCTACATGCGACACCATTTTCTTGAAAAAGGATCAAATTTAGGGTTTTACTTCTTTTGTTTTTTTTAATAAACTATCAATACGTCTAACGTACTCATATCGCTCTGTTTTAAATGAATATCTAAAATTAATTGTTAAATGATTGTAATTTACATATGAATTGGTTATGATTTATTCTAATAGATACATTGTTTGGTTATTATATTTCTTGGTTATACTTTGTGTTGACGAATAAATATGATGTATTTAATTCATAAGACGTCTTCGATAATTTCTAATTTAGGCTTGGGTTTAAGTTGGATGATGAAAACTATCCTATGTTGGAACTCGTATGGTTGATAAAAACTTATTGTATAAGTACTTGTTGGTGGACTTGTATATTGTATGGAGCATATCATAAGCAAACTACATATATGTAATGTTATATGAGGGGTCAAGAAAGGAAGGATATTAGTGGAGTTCTTTGTCCGGTCGCAAAACCTTGTTTCTAGCAGCTCCAAGTACAATAACATACTCAAACCTTGTTTCTAGCAGCTCCAAGTACAATTACATACTCATGAACTTGGGGTCAAGAATGGGATGACTAGTTATAAGGTATAAGACCATTCGTTGGCGGCTTTGTGAATGTCACACGTTGGTCAGTATGTAGATGCCTACTGTGTATTTTTGTCAGGACCCTTGATCATTGGATACAACGAATGGTCTTTGTTGTGTCTTTCAATATTGTATTTCATAATATTTATTTTGTATTATAAAATGTAAGTAGATTGCTATTGTTTGAACTTTTCCCAAGAAAATAGTCTGTATATTAAATATGGACGTGAAAGTAGGTTGCTATTGTTTTCCCTTTCCTTGACCACTAGTTTAAACTGATTGTTAATAATAATGCTCTTAATTATAAATTGTTTGATGCTTGGTATTATCATTGTTACTAAGTAGTAATTAACCACTAAACCAAATCATGTCACATGTATTTTGGATAAATGAGTTTAAGAAAATGTTGTTGCTGGAATGTACAAAATACGTGTAACATCCCGATGATAAGGTACTTCTAATTTCAACCCTATAATTTAATTATGTTGCATTTTGGTCCCTAAGTTCAAGAAAGTGTGCAAAAGGAGCCCTAGTGGCATTTTTGTAATTTGGCCTTCGGAGTACGCTGAGCGTACTAGGGCGTGCCCTAGTACGTAGGGCGTACATCAGTGTACGCGGGGCGTACTTGCCAATTAAGGAAACCCTAATTTTTAGGGTGTGACTCATATTTAAGCACTCTTATGGCCTCATTTCATTCACCTTAGCTGCCTCCATCCCTCTCATACGTTTGTGCAACCCTAGTTTCACCTTGAGGAGCCTTTTCAAGCTTAAAAGTGTGTTTTTGGTGCCTTAGAAGAAGGAGGAAGGAATCCAAGTTTATCTTTAAGGAGTGGAACACTTGGATCTGAGATTTCTACATCTCTTGCAACCTTTCTAAGGTATAAAGCTTGTAACTTTATCCCTCTAGCATATAGATCTAGATTTGGGTGTCTTTATGGACCTTTTAGTCCCAAAATGTTAGATCTTGAATATGGCATGCTCTTGACCTTTGAGTTGTCCTTTCAGACCCTAGGAGGGTTCTTAAGTCATAAAAATGGGTTCCAAATGGTTAGTTTAGCTTCATGCATCATTTAGAAGTCCTTCATGGAATAAGATCTTATGTTAAGAACTTTTTGGACATGCTAGGTCATAAAATTTGAGACTTTATGACTCCTACGAGGATTTTAGCCATGGATCTGAATTATGGATGTAAGAGCTTAAGCCATTAAGCTCTTAATAAAGTTTGGGACTTGCGATGGTACGCCCCGCTTACTCAGAGTACGCCCTGCGTACGAGGTTAACCACCCTGATGGTGGTCAACTGCGAGGCTGCGTGTACACCCAACGGACCTCCGGAGTACGCCCCACGCACGCACTCTAAGTTGACTCGGTTGGGTTGACTCAGTTGATCTAGTTGGTTTGGCCATTTGACTTTGACCAAGTTTGACATTGAGGGTATTTTGGGAGTTTGATGGAATTTAGTCAGTGGTGGGAATAGGTCTCGGTTAGAGAGATGAGATTCAGAGTTGGGACCTCATCAACTTTTGTTCAGTTTGTGAGGTGAGTTTTCCTCACTGTACTTGCATGTCGAAGCCACCAAGGCCGAACCATTGGATTCGATATCCTGTTATGCATGCTATTGTACTGTAGTGATCTATTAGATCAATATCCTTGTATATAGGATGATGCTATGCTTAGTAATCTGTAGATCTGTCTTGCTGTCTGTAGACTGTTATATGATTATCTGCTATATGTGCACATGTTTGGTTGGTGGTTGAGGCTTTACTGCTTTTTACGCGAGCCAACAGACCGAGGGCATTCCAACCCGATGGTTGAGTGGGCCTGAGGGTATTCCATCCCGAGGATGACAGGACCCGTTGTGTATTGGCATTCCAACCTGATGGTTGAGGGGCCTGGGGTATTCCAACCCGATGGTTAACTGGACCCATAGTGTATTGCATTCCAACCCGATGGTTGATTGGACCCGACATGCTGTTATCGTATATGTTATTTGTTTGTGTGTTGGTATTTTGGAGGATCTCACTAAGCATTGGCTTACAATTTTGGGTTATATTTCAGGTACATCAGATGACCGCGGGAAGGCGAAGGCGTGACCGTACACATCCTCATATTTTGACTTATGATTTTGGGAGACTCTGATGTTGAAAATGTTTTGAAAACTATGTTTGTAAACGAATTGTGAATTTGGGTTGGTTTTAAAAATTTTGAATTTCTTGTGATTTTTATGGATGTTACAAGTTGGTATCAGAGCCTTGGTTTGAGTAAATTGGAGGAACACTCGTGCGAATCCAGTCTCAAACTAAGGAAAAAGATTTTAAAAAAATTAAAATAAAAAAATGATTTTCAAATTGTTTTCAAATAATAAAAAAGGATGCGATGTGTACGATCAGCCGGAGCCAGTAAGTCGACCCCAAATTACCACACTGTTATTTGATCTTGTGATATATTATAACATTATGCTAATGATAGGCCAGGGATCTTCAGGAATTGCATGATAGAATTTTCTGATTATATGATGCCTGATAGGCAAGGGTTCTTCCTTATATGAAACTGACATCATTACTGTAGTTGCTTAGTGTATGCATCATAGTTATACATAACTAAGATTCTATAGCCTGAGAATGTTTGGTTTGATCTTATTTCCTATTCTTGTCTGATGAAGGACTTAGGGTAGGATCAGATATTCGACTGTCTATAGGGTCAAGTGTTATGTATGATTAGCATATGCGAGTGCTGCCGGGTTGGTGGAAGTTTCATAGATGAGTTGTGTGGGGTCAGCCGACCAGTTTCATGATGTTAGCCTTCCTCTAGGGAGTGAGGATTGAGTGTATGCGTTTTCAAGTGTGTATTTTTAGGGTTGTTGTGATGGTCCTTGAGACAAATACGGGTAGCTGTGGAAGGTAGTATGGGCCCATACTATTGGAAGCACAGGACCCGTACGTGTAACAAGGAAGTCACAACCCCTAGCGATTTGTTGGGAGTTGTTTCCCCTGGTATGATATGTATGTTATTTGATATCTCCTTGGTTTATTTTCAATATGATGACGACGAGACGATTTGAGACAGGATCGGGAGCTGGCGGCCAGGATGGGCCAGCTGTGTCTGAGGACAGAGAGATCCTCCAGGAGGAGGTTGTTGCTCACTTCCGAGCACAATTGCCAGAGATGTTTGGGTCTATTAAGACCGCCATGGTGGAGTACTTTGACGAGTGTTATGCTGCTTTGTTTGCGGCTGTTGCAGCCACCGCAACCGTTTCAACTGCTGGGATTGGTGCTGGGAGAACCTTTCAGTATCGGGACTTCGAAAATACGAAGCCCCCAACTTTTGATGGAGTTCAGGATCCGATCATAGCCATGAGGTGGCTGTCTGACATCGATGGATGCTTTTTCACTTGCTCTTGCCCAGCTGATCCGAGGGTCAGGAGGTGCGCTCTGAACCTTTTACGAGACCTCACTCCTTACCATCCAAAGCCACTATTGCCTACTACGATAATGTAAATATTGCCTACATGTCTTCTAGTCTGGTCAAACATCAAAAGTCAAAGCACGTTGAGATCGACATCTGCTTCATTTGCAATGTGGTCCTGTGGGCCATGTTCAAGTTTTACATGTCACTTATAATTAGTCCACGTAATATACAAATATCTTTACCCAAGGGCTTCCTTCTACAATATTTCATGAGTTCAAATCTAGTAGGAACATTTAGACTCTTCATCCTAATAAAAGAACGGGGACATGTTAGCGTGTTAGTGTATTTGTACTAGTAATTGTATTACGACCTATTCTAGGCTCATTATCATGTAATGCCCGCTTTTACATTGTATTTATATCTTGTAATTCCCGCCTTTATATTGTGTTTATGTGTGATTAATGTGATAATCCATTATGCAAAAACATACGAATTATTAGTTACTAGCACTTATGATCGGGTGTCAAGTAGGTGCAGAGGCCTTAACATTCACCGACTTATTTGGAGGATTGCCCAAATATGACCATCTTACGATTAATAATAATATCTTGTTTTTCTAGGTTCAACTTCCCGCCCGCCCCAATAAAATTTGGTTGTTTAAATGTTCGTCTATGCTTTTGATCAGTTTGGAGTGTTTAAATAGGTTTTCGAAAACTTTAAATGCAAAGGCTTATAAACAATTTGCCACCCTATCATACTTGTCTAGTCATAAATAGCGGGTTGATGCACCGGCAAAACGAAACATAAACTAGCCTTAAACGACACTTAGACAAAATAAAATGATTGAAAATTAAATATGGAATTTGCCAGTGAGTATTATAAGAATAAGACACCATCTCAAGACACCGTGAAAACAATTTTCTAATCAATGACGTCCATTCTAACTTTTTCATTGCTTCTAACAAAACTTTTGCCAAGTCTTCGAATTAAAGCCCTCCATATCATTAGCCTAATATTTAATATCATAGCTTTAATCAACCTCAACAGTCTGCATGCATGTCGTGGTTCAAACTATATGAGAAAAAAAAAACAGGAAGCACATATCTTTCATTGACTTTTATTCCTTCGTTGACTTTTGACTCAGATGGTATTATTGACATCTTCAGAACTTGTAATTATAAAAGTAATAGCTCACCCTTAACAAGAAGCACACATCTTACATTCAATAAAAAGCTAAACAACGTACATTATCTGAAAGCAATTTCATATCATCTATGCCGCAGTTTTCTTGTTGAATTTGAATCTATTATAACTAAATCAATTGCATCTTAGATTCTATTTGACTATTCCATTAGAAATCAGAATGCCAGGTCATATTTTACTATTTCAACTCAATATGTTTAGATCAGCAATTATGGATGTTGACTAAAGAATGCTGTTTTATGGATGCATATTTCAATTTAGCTTTACAAACACATACATACATAAATACATGCATGCATACGTGTACATACATATATAACTTAAGTTTAGGATGATCTAATTTGCTTTTAACACGTACGCCACTTATGATCTTAATCAATTTTCATTTAATTAAGACCTTTTAAGAATTCAAATCACCAAGGTCCTTCTAGGGTCGATCGGTTTTTCTAACTCCATTTGAGTTCACCGTTAAATACTAATTATAACCCCATATGAAGTCATCATCCTCTCCATTCTTTATAAATTAGACAATGCCATATATAGATCAGAGTCACCAAGTTATTGTATATTTTGTAAGAGAAATTAAATATCCTTCTACTTTTGTTCCTATTATCTTTTTACCTATTTTAGATGGTGACAAGTGTCATTAAATTTAATTTAAATTTGATTGAGATGTTAAGTTTAGAGACACTTGTTATCATCTTAAATAGGTACGAAGAAAATTAGGAACAAAAGGTAAAATGATTTTAATTAGTGTTTTCATTATTTTCTCCACTGACTTTTGATTCAAAGGGTATAATTGAAATTTTCAAACTTGTAATTACTTGTGAATGGTGGTCGTTAACAGGAAGCACATATCTTAAACACTTTTGAGAATTAAATAAGTATATTTGACGAGATTAATACCTTAAAAACTATACTATCCAGACCGCAATTTTCTAGTTGAAAACTTGAAACGGAATCTACGTTAACTAAATCAAGTGTATCACAGATAGAGAGCGGAATTGACTATTCCATTAGGAATCAGAATGTGAGGTCGCAATTTACCATTTCAACTCAATGTGTTTAGGTCAGCATTGACTAAAGAATTTTGTTTTTGTTTTGTGAATCCTTATGTGAATTTAGTTTAAACACACAGACACACAGACAAACACAACATATATAATCTAAAATTAAGGATAATCAATTTAGCTTTTAGTATGAAGACATCACTTATGATGGGAATCAATTTTCATTTAAAACCTTTTGATAAATTCGAATCAGCAAGCTCCTTCTAGGTTTTTTCTAACCCCATTTGAATTCACCATTTTTATAGCCCCATTTTGAAGTCAACTCTATGCCCTATAGTCTTTATAAATAAGACACTGACATCGATATTCAAACCCATCAAATTAACATGAAGAAGTCTCAAATAAGCTCCTCTGTCGTCTTCCTCCTGGTTCTTTGTCTTTCCTTTTGTAACTCATGGGCAAACTTATCTTCCCTTGTTGATGTTACACCAGGTACGGAAAATTTCATGAGTTGCATACAGCCCAAATCCAACAATGTCACCTCCTTCTCTCAACTCATTTTCACACCTGTGAATGCTTCTTTCATTCCCATTTGGCAAGTCGCAGTGCAAAACACTAGGTTCCTTAAACCCTCCACTCCTAAACCATCAATCATCGTGACACCTGTGGATGAAACACTTGTCCAAAAGGCTCTATTCTGCGCAAAGAAACATGGATACGAGATCAGGATCAGGAGTGGGGGCCATGACTATGAAGGCCTATCATACACTGCTGATGTTCCGTTTGTTATGCTTGATTTCACCAACATGAGGTCTATAGACGTGGACGTAGCTAACAGGACCGCATGGGTCCAGCCAGGTGCTGTGCTTGGTGAACTCTATTACAGTATTTCTCAGAAGACCGACACCTTGTATTTCCCGGCAGGTGTTTGCCCCACGGTGGGTGTTGGCGGGTACATGGGCGGTGGTGGCTACGGAAACCTACTGAGGAAATATGGTACTGCTGCTGATAATGTTTTGGATGTTCGCTTTATGGATGTCAATGGAAATATTCTCGACAGGAAGTCGATGGGTAAAGATTTGTTTTGGGCAATACGAGGAGGCGGTGCTTCCAGTTTTGGAATCGTTCTTGCATGGAAGCTCAGGTTGGTTCCAGTTCCAGAAAAAGTAACTGTATTCATACTGAATAAAACTTTGGAAGAAGGGGCAACCAAAATTTTCCATAAATATCAATACGTTGCGCCAACTATTGATAGAAATCTACACATAAGGACTCAGGTGTTTGCCGAATATATTGGCAACACCACCAAGAAAACCATACGAATTATGTTCGAAGGAATTTATCAGGGCACAAGGGACACATTGCTTCCGTTGCTGGACGAAAAATTTCCTGAGCTCGGTGTTAGACGAGAGATTTGTGAAGAAATTAGAAGCATCCAATCGACCATTGTGTTTTGGGGCTTGCCAAGCTCCACCCCAATCGAGATCCTCACGAACCGGTCTGCTATAGCCAAGCTGAACAATAAAAGTAAATCAGACTATGTCCGGACACCAATTCCCATACGCGGCCTAAGAAAGATATGGAGAAAGCTCATGCAAAACGACGGATCGGCACTTCTCATGATCAATCCTTTTGGCGGAAGGATGGCTGATTACTCGGAGTCAGCAATTCCATATCCTCATAGAGCTGGGGTGTTGTTACAGATTCTCAAGACTGTTAATTTTAACGGTCAAACTTCAGACACAACCCCTACATCGCTCAAGAGGATAATGTGGCTGCGAAGCTTGGACGAGTTATTGACGCCTTATGTGTCAAAGAACCCAAGAGAGGCATATTCCAACTACAATGATTTGGATTTGGGTGTTGGAAGTTCTAATTATGAAGAAGCCAGTCCTTGGGGTGAGAGGTACTGGAAAAGGGACAATTTTCAGAAGTTGATTCGAATCAAGGCCAAAGTTGATCCGAATAATTTCTTCCGGCGTCCACAAAGTATCCCTGTTTTCTAACACCTCTCTCTACATGCGACACCATTTTCTTGAAAAAGGATCAAATTTAGGGTTTTACTTCTTTTGTTTTTTTTAATAAACTATCAATACGTCTAACGTACTCATATCGCTCTGTTTTAAATGAATATCTAAAATTAATTGTTAAATGATTGTAATTTACATATGAATTGGTTATGATTTATTCTAATAGATACATTGTTTGGTTATTATATTTCTTGGTTATACTTTGTGTTGACGAATAAATATGATGTATTTAATTCATAAGACGTCTTCGATAATTTCTAATTTAGGCTTGGGTTTAAGTTGGATGATGAAAACTATCCTATGTTGGAACTCGTATGGTTGATAAAAACTTATTGTATAAGTACTTGTTGGTGGACTTGTATATTGTATGGAGCATATCATAAGCAAACTACATATATGTAATGTTATATGAGGGGTCAAGAAAGGAAGGATATTAGTGGAGTTCTTTGTCCGGTCGCAAAACCTTGTTTCTAGCAGCTCCAAGTACAATAACATACTCAAACCTTGTTTCTAGCAGCTCCAAGTACAATTACATACTCATGAACTTGGGGTCAAGAATGGGATGACTAGTTATAAGGTATAAGACCATTCGTTGGCGGCTTTGTGAATGTCACACGTTGGTCAGTATGTAGATGCCTACTGTGTATTTTTGTCAGGACCCTTGATCATTGGATACAACGAATGGTCTTTGTTGTGTCTTTCAATATTGTATTTCATAATATTTATTTTGTATTATAAAATGTAAGTAGATTGCTATTGTTTGAACTTTTCCCAAGAAAATAGTCTGTATATTAAATATGGACGTGAAAGTAGGTTGCTATTGTTTTCCCTTTCCTTGACCACTAGTTTAAACTGATTGTTAATAATAATGCTCTTAATTATAAATTGTTTGATGCTTGGTATTATCATTGTTACTAAGTAGTAATTAACCACTAAACCAAATCATGTCACATGTATTTTGGATAAATGAGTTTAAGAAAATGTTGTTGCTGGAATGTACAAAATACGTGTAACATCCCGATGATAAGGTACTTCTAATTTCAACCCTATAATTTAATTATGTTGCATTTTGGTCCCTAAGTTCAAGAAAGTGTGCAAAAGGAGCCCTAGTGGCATTTTTGTAATTTGGCCTTCGGAGTACGCTGAGCGTACTAGGGCGTGCCCTAGTACGTAGGGCGTACATCAGTGTACGCGGGGCGTACTTGCCAATTAAGGAAACCCTAATTTTTAGGGTGTGACTCATATTTAAGCACTCTTATGGCCTCATTTCATTCACCTTAGCTGCCTCCATCCCTCTCATACGTTTGTGCAACCCTAGTTTCACCTTGAGGAGCCTTTTCAAGCTTAAAAGTGTGTTTTTGGTGCCTTAGAAGAAGGAGGAAGGAATCCAAGTTTATCTTTAAGGAGTGGAACACTTGGATCTGAGATTTCTACATCTCTTGCAACCTTTCTAAGGTATAAAGCTTATAACTTTATCCCTCTAGCATATAGATCTAGATTTGGGTGTCTTTATGGACCTTTTAGTCCCAAAATGTTAGATCTTGAATATGGCATGCTCTTGACCTTTGAGTTGTCCTTTCAGACCCTAGGAGGGTTCTTAAGTCATAAAAATGGGTTCCAAATGGTTAGTTTAGCTTCATGCATCATTTAGAAGTCCTTCATGGAATAAGATCTTATGTTAAGAACTTTTTGGACATGCTAGGTCATAAAATTTGAGACTTTATGACTCCTACGAGGATTTTAGCCATGGATCTGAATTATGGATGTAAGAGCTTAAGCCATTAAGCTCTTAATAAAGTTTGGGACTTGCGATGGTACGCCCCGCTTACTCAGAGTACGCCCTGCGTACGAGGTTAACCACCCTGATGGTGGTCAACTGCGAGGCTGCGTGTACACCCAACGGACCTCCGGAGTACGCCCCACGCACGCACTCTAAGTTGACTCGGTTGGGTTGACTCAGTTGATCTAGTTGGTTTGGCCATTTGACTTTGACCAAGTTTGACATTGAGGGTATTTTGGGAGTTTGATGGAATTTAGTCAGTGGTGGGAATAGGTCTCGGTTAGAGAGATGAGATTCAGAGTTGGGACCTCATCAACTTTTGTTCAGTTTGTGAGGTGAGTTTTCCTCACTGTACTTGCATGTCGAAGCCACCAAGGCCGAACCATTGGATTCGATATCCTGTTATGCATGCTATTGTACTGTAGTGATCTATTAGATCAATATCCTTGTATATAGGATGATGCTATGCTTAGTAATCTGTAGATCTGTCTTGCTGTCTGTAGACTGTTATATGATTATCTGCTATATGTGCACATGTTTGGTTGGTGGTTGAGGCTTTACTGCTTTTTACGCGATCCAACAGACCGAGGGCATTCCAACCCGATGGTTGAGTGGGCCTGAGGGTATTCCATCCCGAGGATGACAGGACCCGTTGTGTATTGGCATTCCAACCTGATGGTTGAGGGGCCTGGGGTATTCCAACCCGATGGTTAACTGGACCCATAGTGTATTGCATTCCAACCCGATGGTTGATTGGACCCGACATGCTGTTATCGTATATGTTATTTGTTTGTGTGTTGGTATTTTGGAGGATCTCACTAAGCATTGGCTTACAATTTTGGGTTATATTTCAGGTACATCAGATGACCGCGGGAAGGCGAAGGCGTGACCGTACACATCCTCATATTTTGACTTATGATTTTGGGAGACTCTGATGTTGAAAATGTTTTGAAAACTATGTTTGTAAACGAATTGTGAATTTGGGTTGGTTTTAAAAATTTTGAATTTCTTGTGATTTTTATGGATGTTACAAGTTGGTATCAGAGCCTTGGTTTGAGTAAATTGGAGGAACACTCGTGCGAATCCAGTCTCAAACTAAGGAAAAAGATTTTAAAAAAATTAAAATAAAAAAATGATTTTCAAATTGTTTTCAAATAATAAAAAAGGATGCGATGTGTACGATCAGCCGGAGCCAGTAAGTCGACCCCAAATTACCACACTGTTATTTGATCTTGTGATATATTAGAACATTATGCTAATGATAGGCCAGGGATCTTCAGGAATTGCATGATAGAATTTTCTGATTATATGATGCCTGATAGGCAAGGGTTCTTCCTTATATGAAACTGACATCATTACTGTAGTTGCTTAGTGTATGCATCATAGTTATACATAACTAAGATTCTATAGCCTGAGAATGTTTGGTTTGATCTTATTTCCTGTTCTTGTCTGATGAAGGACTTAGGGTAGGATCAGATATTCGACTGTCTATAGGGTCAAGTGTTATGTATGATTAGCATATGCGAGTGCTGCCGGGTTGGTGGAAGTTTCATAGATGAGTTGTGTGGGGTCAGCCGACCAGTTTCATGATGTTAGCCTTCCTCTAGGGAGTGAGGATTGAGTGTATGCGTTTTCAAGTGTGTATTTTTAGGGTTGTTGTGATGGTCCTTGAGACAAATACGGGTAGCTGTGGAAGGTAGTATGGGCCCATACTATTGGAAGCACAGGACCCGTACGTGTAACAAGGAAGTCACAACCCCTAGCGATTTGTTGGGAGTTGTTTCCCCTGGTATGATATGTATGTTATTTGATATCTCCTTGGTTTATTTTCAATATGATGACGACGAGACGATTTGAGACAGGATCGGGAGCTGGCGGCCAGGATGGGCCAGCTGTGTCTGAGGACAGAGAGATCCTCCAGGAGGAGGTTGTTGCTCACTTCCGAGCACAATTGCCAGAGATGTTTGGGTCTATTAAGACCGCCATGGTGGAGTACTTTGACGAGTGTTATGCTGCTTTGTTTGCGGCTGTTGCAGCCACCGCAACCGTTTCAACTGCTGGGATTGGTGCTGGGAGAACCTTTCAGTATCGGGACTTCGAAAATACGAAGCCCCCAACTTTTGATGGAGTTCAGGATCCGATCATAGCCATGAGGTGGCTGTCTGACATCGATGGATGCTTTTTCACTTGCTCTTGCCCAGCTGATCCGAGGGTCAGGAGGTGCGCTCTGAACCTTTTACGAGACCTCACTCCTTACCATCCAAAGCCACTATTGCCTACTACGATAATGTAAATATTGCCTACATGTCTTCTAGTCCGGTCAAACATCAAAAGTCAAAGCACGTTGAGATCGACATCTGCTTCATTTGCAATGTGGTCCTGTGGGCCATGTTCAAGTTTTACATGTCACTTATAATTAGTCCACGTAATATACAAATATCTTTACCCAAGGGCTTCCTTCTACAATATTTCATGAGTTCAAATCTAGTAGGAACATTTAGACTCTTCATCCTAATAAAAGAACGGGGACATGTTAGCGTGTTAGTGTATTTGTACTAGTAATTGTATTACGACCTATTCTAGGCTCATTATCATGTAATGCCCGCTTTTACATTGTATTTATATCTTGTAATTCCCGCCTTTATATTGTGTTTATGTGTGATTAATGTGATAATCCATTATGCAAAAACATACGAATTATTAGTTACTAGCACTTATGATCGGGTGTCAAGTAGGTGCAGAGGCCTTAACATTCACCGACTTATTTGGAGGATTGCCCAAATATGACCATCTTACGATTAATAATAATATCTTGTTTTTCTAGGTTCAACTTCCCGCCCGCCCCAATAAAATTTGGTTGTTTAAATGTTCGTCTATGCTTTTGATCAGTTTGGAGTGTTTAAATAGGTTTTCGAAAACTTTAAATGCAAAGGCTTATAAACAATTTGCCACCCTATCATACTTGTCTAGTCATAAATAGCGGGTTGATGCACCGGCAAAACGAAACATAAACTAGCCTTAAACGACACTTAGACAAAATAAAATGATTGAAAATTAAATATGGAATTTGCCAGTGAGTATTATAAGAATAAGACACCATCTCAAGACACCGTGAAAACAATTTTCTAATCAATGACGTCCATTCTAACTTTTTCATTGCTTCTAACAAAACTTTTGCCAAGTCTTCGAATTAAAGCCCTCCATATCATTAGCCTAATATTTAATATCATAGCTTTAATCAACCTCAACAGTCTGCATGCATGTCGTGGTTCAAACTATATGAGAAAAAAAAAACAGGAAGCACATATCTTTCATTGACTTTTATTCCTTCGTTGACTTTTGACTCAGATGGTATTATTGACATCTTCAGAACTTGTAATTATAAAAGTAATAGCTCACCCTTAACAAGAAGCACACATCTTACATTCAATAAAAAGCTAAACAACGTACATTATCTGAAAGCAATTTCATATCATCTATGCCGCAGTTTTCTTGTTGAATTTGAATCTATTATAACTAAATCAATTGCATCTTAGATTCTATTTGACTATTCCATTAGAAATCAGAATGCCAGGTCATATTTTACTATTTCAACTCAATATGTTTAGATCAGCAATTATGGATGTTGACTAAAGAATGCTGTTTTATGGATGCATATTTCAATTTAGCTTTACAAACACATACATACATACATACATAAATACATGCATGCATACGTGTACATACATATATAACTTAAGTTTAGGATGATCTAATTTGCTTTTAACACGTACGCCACTTATGATCTTAATCAATTTTCATTTAATTAAGACCTTTTAAGAATTCAAATCACCAAGGTCCTTCTAGGGTCGATCGGTTTTTCTAACTCCATTTGAGTTCACCGTTAAATACTAATTATAACCCCATATGAAGTCATCATCCTCTCCATTCTTTATAAATTAGACAATGCCATATATAGATCAGAGTCACCAAGTTATTGTATATTTTGTAAGAGAAATTAAATATCCTTCTACTTTTGTTCCTATTATCTTTTTACCTATTTTAGATGGTGACAAGTGTCATTAAATTTAATTTAAATTTGATTGAGATGTTAAGTTTAGAGACACTTGTTATCATCTTAAATAGGTACGAAGAAAATTAGGAACAAAAGGTAAAATGATTTTAATTAGTGTTTTCATTATTTTCTCCACTGACTTTTGATTCAAAGGGTATAATTGAAATTTTCAAACTTGTAATTACTTGTGAATGGTGGTCGTTAACAGGAAGCACATATCTTAAACACTTTTGAGAATTAAATAAGTATATTTGACGAGATTAATACCTTAAAAACTATACTATCCAGACCGCAATTTTCTAGTTGAAAACTTGAAACGGAATCTACGTTAACTAAATCAAGTGTATCACAGATAGAGAGCGGAATTGACTATTCCATTAGGAATCAGAATGTGAGGTCGCAATTTACCATTTCAACTCAATGTGTTTAGGTCAGCATTGACTAAAGAATTTTGTTTTTGTTTTGTGAATCCTTATGTGAATTTAGTTTAAACACACAGACACACAGACAAACACAACATATATAATCTAAAATTAAGGATAATCAATTTAGCTTTTAGTATGAAGACATCACTTATGATGGGAATCAATTTTCATTTAAAACCTTTTGATAAATTCGAATCAGCAAGCTCCTTCTAGGTTTTTTCTAACCCCATTTGAATTCACCATTTTTATAGCCCCATTTTGAAGTCAACTCTATGCCCTATAGTCTTTATAAATAAGACACTGACATCGATATTCAAACCCATCAAATTAACATGAAGAAGTCTCAAATAAGCTCCTCTGTCGTCTTCCTCCTGGTTCTTTGTCTTTCCTTTTGTAACTCATGGGCAAACTTATCTTCCCTTGTTGATGTTACACCAGGTACGGAAAATTTCATGAGTTGCATACAGCCCAAATCCAACAATGTCACCTCCTTCTCTCAACTCATTTTCACACCTGTGAATGCTTCTTTCATTCCCATTTGGCAAGTCGCAGTGCAAAACACTAGGTTCCTTAAACCCTCCACTCCTAAACCATCAATCATCGTGACACCTGTGGATGAAACACTTGTCCAAAAGGCTCTATTCTGCGCAAAGAAACATGGATACGAGATCAGGATCAGGAGTGGGGGCCATGACTATGAAGGCCTATCATACACTGCTGATGTTCCGTTTGTTATGCTTGATTTCACCAACATGAGGTCTATAGACGTGGACGTAGCTAACAGGACCGCATGGGTCCAGCCAGGTGCTGTGCTTGGTGAACTCTATTACAGTATTTCTCAGAAGACTGACACCTTGTATTTCCCGGCAGGTGTTTGCCCCACGGTGGGTGTTGGCGGGTACATGGGCGGTGGTGGCTACGGAAACCTACTGAGGAAATATGGTACTGCTGCTGATAATGTTTTGGATGTTCGCTTTATGGATGTCAATGGAAATATTCTCGACAGGAAGTCGATGGGTAAAGATTTGTTTTGGGCAATACGAGGAGGCGGTGCTTCCAGTTTTGGAATCGTTCTTGCATGGAAGCTCAGGTTGGTTCCAGTTCCAGAAAAAGTAACTGTATTCATACTGAATAAAACTTTGGAAGAAGGGGCAACCAAAAATTTCCATAAATATCAATACGTTGCGCCAACTATTGATAGAAATCTACACATAAGGACTCAGGTGTTTGCCGAATATATTGGCAACACCACCAAGAAAACCATACGAATTATGTTCGAAGGAATTTATCAGGGCACAAGGGACACATTGCTTCCGTTGCTGGACGAAAAATTTCCTGAGCTCGGTGTTAGACGAGAGATTTGTGAAGAAATTAGAAGCATCCAATCGACCGTTGTGTTTTGGGGCTTGCCAAGCTCCACCCCAATCGAGATCCTCACGAACCGGTCTGCTATAGCCAAGCTGAACAATAAAAGTAAATCAGACTATGTCCGGACACCAATTCCCATACGCGGCCTAAGAAAGATATGGAGAAAGCTCATGCAAAACGACGGATCGGCACTTCTCATGATCAATCCTTTTGGCGGAAGGATGGCTGATTACTCGGAGTCAGCAATTCCATATCCTCATAGAGCTGGGGTGTTGTTACAGATTCTCAAGACTGTTAATTTTAACGGTCAAACTTCAGACACAACCCCTACATCGCTCAAGAGGATAATGTGGCTGCGAAGCTTGGACGAGTTATTGACGCCTTATGTGTCAAAGAACCCAAGAGAGGCATATTCCAACTACAATGATTTGGATTTGGGTGTTGGAAGTTCTAATTATGAAGAAGCCAGTCTTTGGGGTGAGAGGTACTGGAAAAGGGACAATTTTCAGAAGTTGATTCGAATCAAGGCCAAAGTTGATCCGAATAATTTCTTCCGGCGTCCACAAAGTATTCCTGTTTTCTAACACCTCTCTCTACATGCGACACCATTTTCTTGAAAAAGGATCAAAATTAGGGTTTTACTTCTTTTGTTTTTTTTAATAAACTATCAATACGTCTAACGTACTCATATCGCTCTGTTTTAAATGAATATCTAAAATTAATTGTTAAATGATTGTAATTTATATATGAATTGGTTATGATTTATTCTAATAGATACATTGTTTGGTTATTATATTTCTTGGTTATACTTTGTGTTGACGAATAAATATGATGTATTTAATTCATAAGACGTCTTTGATAATTTCTAATTTAGGCTTGGGTTTAAGTTGGATGATGAAAACTATCCTATGTTGGAACTCGTATGGTTGATAAAAACTTATTGTATAAGTACTTGTTGGTGGACTTGTATATTGTATGGAGCATATCATAAGCAAACTACATATATGTAATGTTATATGAGGGGTCAAGAAAGGAAGGATATTAGTGGAGTTCTTTGTCCGGTCGCAAAACCTTGTTTCTAGCAGCTCCAAGTACAATAACATACTCAAACCTTGTTTCTAGCAGCTCCAAGTACAATTACATACTCATGAACTTGGGGTCAAGAATGGGATGACTAGTTATAAGGTATAAGACCATTCGTTGGCGGCTTTGTGAATGTCACACGTTGGTCAGTATGTAGATGCCTACTGTGTATTGTTGTCAGGACCCTTGAACATTGGATACAACGAATGGTCTTTGTTGTGTCTTTCAATATTGCATTTCATAATATTTATTTTGTATTATAAAATGTAAGTAGATTGCTATTGTTTGAACTTTTCCCAAGAAAATAGTCTGTATATTAAATATGGACGTGAAAGTAGGTTGCTATTGATTTCACTTTCCTTGACCACTAGTTTAAACTGATTGTTAATAATAATGCTCTTAATTATAAATTGTTTGATGCTTGGTATTATCATTGTTACTAAGTAGTAATTAACCACTAAACCAAATCATGTCACATGTATTTTGGATAAATGAGTTTAAGAAAATGTTGTTGCTGGAATGTACAAAATACGTGTAACATCCCGATGATAAGGTACTTCTAATTTCAACTCTACAATTTAATTATGTTGCATTTTGGTCCCTAAGTTCAAGAAAGTGTGCAAAAGGAGCCCTACTGTACATTGCTCAAGAGAGTTCTTCCGGGTGATTTTGGCGACTTTCTAGCAATTTTCGAGCACGATTAGAGACTCGTTTAATCAGTTTTGCAAGTTAAGATCTTTACTCTATTTTTCAGATTAACAGTTTTTGATTCGTTTGTTGCCATATTTGGGTAAAACTTTAGATTTCAGTTTCGCATCGACTTCGACCTTTTATGCAAGTAATCATTGTTTTTTTTTTAATTTCATGTTTCTTTATAGTAATATCAGTGTTGTTTTAATCCAATGTTTGATTTTGATTCGATTCGTGTTGGTCTCTTGAATTAGGATTAATCAATCTAGTTAATCAAGTTAGTAAAATTTGTAATTGTTATATTGACCGATAAAAAAATAACAATAATCAAATTGGTTTTGCGATGAGATTTAATGTTGATGTAAATTGAGTATTGTATATTTTTATGCTTCCAAGCTTGCAAGAAGTATCAAATATTTTTAGGAATTTTTACATAGATCTTAATGCGATTATTATGATTTAATCTTAGAGCTTGTTAGGTTAGAAAATCCAGGTTTTGTAACGTCCCAAAAATTCATAGTAAAATTTTCATTTTTAAATCCATAAACAATACAAACGATTTGTTCCAAAACCAACCAAAGTAATTACATCATTTAACCATTAGAGTAAAAGTCGTAAAAAGCTAATACGAAAAACATCGGGGGATGCTGTGCAGTCACGCTGGGCCCTTCCCTTTCGTACCAGAAGTATTTGAAACCAAGAACATAAAACCATAAGCACAAAGCTTGGTGAGTTCCCCAAAATACCACATACCATACATACAATAGAGATTGCTATGTGTCAACCATAGTCTTGCCATTATGTCATGAGTCGTATCCTCATCTTTCCTTGTCAGACCGGGGGACAAAACCCTGGGTCTTACAGACAAGTGCCAAGAGCCACATCCTGGTCTCCCATGGAAGTATCATAAAAACAACTAGCATACTACATATAACTGCCAGGGAACGGTCCCTGGTCTTGCATACAAATTGTCGGGAGTCACCTCCAGGTCTTTCATACAATTGTCAGGGGCCACCCCCTGATCTTCATGCAACTTATCTGTTCTCGTTTCTTAAATGCACAAAAAGACACCTTATTGGCTGTAACACATTCCTTGATCCAAGCCCTTTTGAAATCTTTCCCCAAACCATTTATGTTGATGGATAGGGAGTTTAACATTGAGATTTATGTTACCAATCACATATGAACACTTAAGTTATTTCAGTAAAAATATTGGAACACTAATCTAACTCATAATATTAATGTACATGTATTACTCATTACCATAATAGTAATATGCTTGAATATGGATAAAAATAATATAAAACAAACACCATGTTGAATTCTTTTACTAAAACTAAGAGCATGTTGGATTCTTAAACTTTAACGTCTCCTTTATTTCTTTTATATAAATTTAATATACTTCCATTGATTTGTTATTAAAGCATCATATTTTCATTTCTAACTATCATTAAATCATTTTCCATTGTTTATTAAAGGATCATGTTTATATATATCACTATAACAACATACTTTCATTTTTCATATCACAACAAGATGCTTTGAAAAACTGTCTGCTACTACTTTTATTTTTCCTTATTACAACATTATACTTTATAAAATCTTCCTATTAAGGCATTGTACTTACAAAAATATGACTTTTATTCATGTTGTACATGACTATAGGTTGTATACAGACATGCGTGTGTATGAAGAAATCGATGCAAAAATGTGGAAATAAACGCCAAACCTCAAGAAATGTGAGAGGAAATGGATGCAAAAGTTGCATATATCGATGCCAAACGTCAAAAAGTGGAGAAGATGTGTACCGCAATCACAATGGATGCCAAACAACAACACAATGAAGTAAGATATGAAGCAATGGTGTATGTTGTAATTATAATTTCCGTATCTTCAATAATTATAAATCAAACATAATTAGTAAAGAACATACTAGACAAAAGTAGCAACGTAAATTACTCGATTTACCAAAAAAATGAAATAGTCAGTAATATACATATTAGCAACGCACTTGATTTTTTTTCCATAATACCAACGTACTTACATCTTTAATCCATAAAGAAAATACATTGGTCACATTAGTGTAAAAGTCATGACTAAAGGCAATATGAGAAAAGACGTATTTTAAATTGGATGCATAGTAAAGATGCGTGTTGATTTAGGTTCATTCTTATATTTATTAGGATAATATTTGATTATCAGTTATGTCGTAATACCTAAATAAGGATTTTTTATGCACTCCCTCTAATTCCCATTTTATCCCCATCTTTTTTTTTTTTTTTTAATTTTACTTTTTTTACCTTTTTTCTTTTTTCTTTTTTTCTTTTTTTTTGTTTTTAATATTTTTAATAAATACATACTATTATTATTATTTTCGCTTGGATTATCCTAGTGTTATTTTTTTTTCTTTCCAACTATCCATGTGTTATTTTTTAAATTCGAACCATATAATGTTATTATTTTGTTACGATTTTCGTAGCCATTAAATAATAATCACACATTGTTCGTAATTTTACTTTTAACACAATGATAGGTTGGGACAAAAAAAAATAACACAAAGATAGGTAAAAAAAAAAGAGATAAAGTTAGAGTTAAAGTTAAAGAGACATCAAATCAAATGTTTTAAACATAATAATAATAATAATAATTATTAAAATAATAATAATAGTTAGACAAAACCACATAAATGGTCCCTATTGTTTTTCAAAAGCCACAACTTCAATCCTTGCTAATTTTTTTTTGACAAATATGGTCCCTATGGTTTCTAAAACTTACATGGCTGGTCCCTCAATCACATAAAAAGACCTTTATACCCTTTTAGTTTCTTTTTTCTTTTTTCTTAATTAAATAAAATAACTTTAATTAAAAAATAAAAAAAATATAATAACCCTCCCCTTACGGCCTTACCCAACCCACCCACCGTATCTCACCCCCAATAAATCCTTACTCTCAATTACTTTCAGGAAGGAAAAGTCCAAATCATTGACTACCGAAAATTCAAGCCCTCTTTCTCCTCTTGTATTCCTTGATTCCTGAAAGAGCTACCACTGTTCTCGTTGATTCTCCCTCACTCGTCTACAACAATCTCACATACACATGGTCTGATACCTTTCGCCGCTATCGACAATTAGCTTCATCCATCCCCGGTCTCGACATGGGGAAGTCGATGTTGTGTCGGTTCTCACACCCAACATTACCACCCTTTATGAGCTTTGTTTCGTCGCCACCATGATGGGCATCGTCATCAAACTCGATTGGTACCTGTTTAGATGCCCATACTATCTCAACACCCATTTCTGATCAATCCCGATTGTCACCACCAACCTTCAAACCAATTGGGGAAATTGATTAAAGCTTGTCGATCAGTTATAGTCAAACCTGCTCCGGAAAGCAATTTCAAAAATCTTCATCTCATTCATCACCAGATTAACCCATCGGGTTGATTAGCTTCAGTAATTTCTTGCAATCAAAACAAGATTTAGTGACCTTGCTTCCATATAAACTACAGATTCTTAATGAGGGCTTTCTTTGCTGATAAAAGTTGTAGAAAGGTAAATCTGATTGAGGTCAAATGGATATGGGTGTTGATTGAGGTCAAATTGGGGGTGTGTAATCGTAACAATGCCAATGGAAGAGGAGTCGATGAAAACATGAATAAAGGTCGATGATATCTTTTTGTGGAAACGATAAACGATGAATGCAACACTCAGTTTTGGTTTGAAGCTCGATTTCTTCTTCCCCCGTTTTCTTCAAGAGTATACAGCTACTAGCACACATTAGGTTAGCAGGCCCGGTCCTAGACAATTTGGGGCCCGGGCAAAATAAAAATTTGGAGCCCTTAGAATTTTTTGTTGTGTAAGGGAGGGAGTCACCTTCGTAGTTTTTTATTGATTAAAAAAATTCAATCGAAGGCAGATACTCCCCACCTATGAAAAAAAGGCTCCAGAAAAAGCCCCAAACCAAACAACCTAGCAACTATTAATTTAAAACAATAGAATAAAAATGTTAGAAAATACTCTCAACCCTAATAAAAACGTTAGAAAATACATAGAAAAGAAAAACTAAAGATAACATTATGTTGTACAATAGAAAAAATTAAGTTTTTTACAAACTTATTCATAGTTCCTTTTTGATCTTCATTAAATTGTATTTTCTAGGAGACATTTTTAACCTATAAAAATCAAGATATATCAACAATCAATCACAACAAAAAAAAAAAAAAAAAAAAAAAAACAAACAAATAAACAAAATAAAATTAGATGAGACTACATGCACAACAGGCTTCAACTCTCTCTTGGTTGTTTATATCCTCATTCAACTGAGCTCAAAACAGAAGTGAGAAATCTGAAGATTAGAAAATAGAGATATCAAGTTAAAACAAAATCGTCTTTAAAATTAAGAAATTTCGAATTATTCAAAATCACAAAACACAGATTAACAAAAAAAATGAAAAAGAGAGTACCTGTAACCTGCTGCTTAGTTTCTCTCTTAGAATCTTAGTCTTGCCTCTTGGCTATTAATAAACTAATAATCCTTCAGCAACCCAAAACAAATGAGAACTCTGAAGTTTAAAAAACAGTTAAACAGAGAAATCAAATTAAGAAATGATTCATACAAAATCGAAATCAGAAAATTCTATTTCAGAGATGAACAATGATTTATAACAAAATCGATTATGCAGATTCTAAATGAAAATACGAAATCAGAAAACTCTATTTATATTTCAATGAATCAATGTCCATAGATAGATTGGGCAGTTGTAGAATTAGAAATGAATAAACAAAATCACTGCCCACTGCAGTCTACATCCAACATATTTTTAATGAAAAAAGGAAATCAAGTCCACAGATTCAGAAAGTACAGACTTACCCAGATAAAAACTTCCGATTCTGAAAGATTGAAAGAAATCCAATTGGTGTTGCAGTTAATCTCGAGTCTCAACTCTCAACTATCAAAATAAATTCAATTTCCATTAATCTCGATTGCTGCTACTGTTGTTTCAGAAAAATGAAATCAGAAATTAGAAGAGAAAGAAAGAGTATTGAGTATTGAGCTGCGAATTCGGAGAATCAGAAATATGAGAAGAATTGATTAACTTAAACTAGAAATAGAAGAATGTGAACTAAACATTAGGGTGTTGCATCGGGAGAGGTGGATGATGGTGTCGTTTGGATTTTCCATGGAAGCAATTCAAGCAAAGCCGGAGATTGAAGAGATTAAACTGGTCTGGGAATTCGGAACCACAGTAGGTTAGTAGGCATGCCGCACGCTTACTCTTGCCTTTTCAATTTGGATCAGCGCTTCGTAACGGATAGTATCGGTCCAAGTACATAAGGCTTAAAAAATTTGGGTTGTCACCGGTATAACCTAATAACATGTAGAAATATGGGGCCCTTTACTATTTGGAGGCCCGGGGCGGTCGCCTAGTTTGCCCAGGCCCATAGGCCGACGCTGTAGGTTAGGTAGATAAGAAAGAAGGGAGAGAGTCGAGAGGACTGGGGTATGGGTAGTGAGTTTAAAGATAACAAAAAAACCAAAAAGAAGATAGCTGAAGAAATTTTATGAAATAGAGATACATACATCAATATCATCGGTTTTATTTATGTGCCCCTAATTCATATTTCTACTTTTTTTTTTTTTTTTTTTTTTTTTTTTTTTTTTTTTTTTTGTCTTTTGTTAACCTTTTTTTTTTCTTTTGTTGTCTTTTTGTTTTTTTTATTGTTTTTTTTACCTTTTTTTTGTTTTTGTTTTTTTGTTTTATTTTTGTTTTAATAAATACATATTATTATTATTATTATTATTAACATTAAAAATATTTTTTTTGTTCGACCGGATAACTTTTGTGTTATTTTCTTGTCATTCACACTATCACTTTGTTACTTTTTCCGTTCAGACTATCTATGTATTATTTTTTCGTTCAGATTACCCGAATTTTATTTTTTTCGTTCCGACTATCTATGTATTGTTTTTCCGTTCTGACTATCTTTGTGTTATTTTTCCGTTCGGAATATTCATATATTATTTTTTTTTCATTTAAACTATATTTGTATTATTTTTTCGTTCTTACTATCTTTCTGTTTTTTTTGTCCTGACTACCCTTACGTTGTGTTATTTTTTTTTCGTTCAAACTACCGTTTTATTATATTTTTCCGTTCGGACTATTAAAGATACATCTAATCAATTCAATTATTTAAAATAATAATAATAATAATAATAATAATAATAATAATAATAATTAGACTAATAATAATAGTAATAATAATAATAATAATAATTTTCGTTCCGACTATCCCTGTATTGTTTTTCCGTTCCGACTATCTTTGTGTTATTTTTTCGTTCGGAATATTCATATATTATTTTTTTTCATTTAAACTATCTTTGTATTATTTTTTCGTTCTGACTATCTTTCTGTTCTTTTTGTCCTGACTACCGTTACGTTGTGTTATTTTTTTTGTTCGAACTACCTTTGTATTATATTTTTCCGTTCAGACTATTAAAGAGACATCTAATCAAATCAATTATTTAAAATAATAATAATAATAATTATTATTATTAGACTAATAATAATAATAATAATAATAATAATAATAATAATAAAAGACAAGAAAAGACAAAAGAAAAAAAAAAGAAAAGAAAGATAAAATATGTCAAATCAAAATAGGTTTTAAAAACTGGTGGGATGTCAAGTTCACCAAGCAAATTTCAACTTTTGTTTGCAAATAAAACGTAATACAATGGTAAAAAGGGGTATCGATCCTCGAGGAAATGGTTGTATTCAATCACCAATGCAATCCAATATAACTAGTGTAAATAAACTAACTAACTACAATTAAACTAAAAGGGGGGGGGGGGGTGTTGTGATTGTTTGAAAACTAAAAGACTTGAATAACTAAAAAGCTTGCAATTAAGCAAGATGGTAAGATTCTCAAATATTGGAGAGAATTGGTTAACCAAGACAATTCAACACAATGAACATTTGTGTGTTTATCATTAAGATTCAATATGAAGCTTATCATTCATTCCAAATTGGTTATAGCAATCATGAAGTATGATATGCCAAGATTCCTCATAGGTAGTATGGAGGTTGGGGAAGCCCACAACACACCTTCTTAATCAAAATCAAGGATTCAATTGAAGCAATTGAACCCAAGAAGTTGATTAGTCTTAAGAATGAAGGAATCCCCAATTCCTAGAGGATGTCAATGCTTACACATCCATAAAGGAGTTATGATTCATAAGCTAGAGATGATTTCTACCATCATAAAGCCCTTGTTCTAAGTAAATTCAATGATTCAATGCTAAACCAAAGAAATAAACCAACAATTGCTCATTCAAGTACCAAGCTCATGATCAAAGTATTAAACAAGCATAAGAAATATGAACTAGAATCATAGACATAAGATAATTGATAATCAAGCATAAATCCTTCAAAACCCACAAATATCCAAAGGTTTTAGCCAAAGTTAACCAAAATAGAGAAATTAGCCACTCATGGCAACAAAACAACAATCACAAAAGTGTTATTGCATCAAGAATCTACCAATTAATTAGAAAGATGAGAAGAATGAGTATCCAAGCTCCAAAATCGCCTCTAATGCTCTTCAATGGTGGAAAATAGAAGTTGTTGCTGAAAGATCCAACCCCCCAAGGTAAATGGTAACCAAAATGACCAAAATGCCCAAAAGTGTGCCGTTGTGCGAGTACCCGCGCGCCTGAGATTCCACCCTCGCAAGTGTTGCTGGAATGCTATTGGTCCATTCTTCTCCACTAACCATTCCACTACCCAAAATTCCTTTGGTCCCTTCCATGACTCACATGATTTGAAATTGGCCAATCACCTTCAAGCTCTAAATATGGATAGTCCATGCCCAAAATAAAAATCCATGACCCATCTTCAAAAGCCCAGTTCATCCAAATCTTCAACTTTTTAAGCTCAAATCTCCTTTGATGGATCCGTAAAGCCTAATAATGCATCGAGAAGCCCATTAAGCACAATTCCAGTCAAACCGCAACCGCAATGAGCTCCAAGACCCTGCAAAATATCTCATGCAAAATAGAAAGTACCCGACACGATCCATGATCAAGAAAATAAAGAATATACAATGCAATACTAATAAAAAGAGCTAAAAATACTAAAATAAACTAATAAAAATAAGCTATCAAATCACCCCAAGCTTAACCCTAACTTGTCCTCAAGTTAGAACACGACTAAAATGATCTCGGGATGAGCTAAACTAAAAATGGAAAAAGAAAGATACCATAGAACTTGGTCAACATCAGTCAACATGGTCAGAATCAGTCCTTCATGGACCCTACGCATCTTCAAAATGTTCCCCGCTTTAGAGCCATAAACCACATTCTCGAACCACTTGATGGGCGAATAGATCACGGCTGGATGTAGTCGCGGTGTGAAAGACAAAGGAAACAGAGGATGCGCCCAGTAGAGGCACTTTAAATTACCAATGCAGATCATAATGCATGAAGGAAAGGCGCCTCTTCACACACGATGATTCCTACATTTGTCAGGCTAAAGTGTATAATAACGAAATAGGGTTTTGCAGCGCGGCCTCCGGGCAAACATCCGGTTTCAGAGGCTTCTCCCTTGTACTGTACTTTACAATCTACCATCTCATCGTCATAGCCTTTTATCACCAAAAATCAAAAATAAAAATAAAATAAAAAAAATTCTATTTAACCTAAGTCTAAACCTAACAACTTAAATCTTCAATCTTGAACTTATGTTATTTGGTCTTCAGCCTCTTTGTAGCGTGATCTTCCTTTTTTTTTTAAGAGAAGTCTTGAACTTGGATTCTTGTTCTTCTTTTTGTGTTGCTCTTTTTCTTCATTTTTCTTCTTTGTTTTTGTTGCTTTTCTTTAATCTTATTCATTGTTTCTTTTTGTCTTCACTTTTCCAATTTCTTCATTTTTCTTCTTGGAAGGTCTAAGGAATTTCACCATGTAACATAGGACTCCAATAGTGAGAATGGAGTAATAGATGGAGGCTAACATGAACACCTAATGATCATTGACAATGTGACAAGATCTACTAAAAAAGGTGGGGAATGACTCAAATATTGGTGTCACCGAAAACACTTGGTCCCAAAAGATGTGAATTGGGGGACCCACTTCAAAGTTTATCGAGCACCTCAATGCAAGGTGTGATAAACAAAATCTATCTAACTATCTACTTTAGACCCCTAGAAAAATGATAACCTATCTTAAAAAGGTGGTGAGAATCTAACTAAGCAAGGCTCGGACGAGACTCGGGAGTACTAAGGGGTACTCCCCCCAAAACCAAGATGCGAGTATTCAATGTCTTTAAAATACCTTACCAGGCTAATCTTTGCTCGCACACATCGGTTTGACCAACCACATACCTCCACACCTAGACCCAATCAAGCTACCTGCATCTGACCCCCACACAAGCGGTCTCAAAGTGGTCTGTGAGGCTCAAAACGTGTCCCATTTATCTAATACAAGGAATTCCATATCAAGACCCGAGACCAATCTATGATTCAATACTTATGACTCGACGTTATGGTACCTGTAGGGAAAAGAAGACAAGATAGAACTAAAATGCATGAACTTAAACTAGAATGCATCTAAAAAGTATGAAAATTTGAAAAGAATGAAACAAAATATGCAATATTTTTGAACTTTTTATGGAACTTTTATGAATGACCTAAATGACTTACTCTAAATGCAACTATATACAACCTAAATGCAATCAAAAATAAAATATAAGAATACCTCACCCCAAGCTTAAAATTAAGCATTGTCCTCAATGCTTAGGATGAGAGTAAGGAAGGATCGTACCAGGATCAAGGTGGAGGAGGCCCGCGAGGACGGTACGGAAGCAACACATGGGTTATACAATGATGTATGGGTGGAGTTCTTGGCCGCCTAAATACACATGGATGAAAGCTTGGTCGCGCAAAGGAAGCATATGAAATGGCTGGAAATTTTCTTATGAAGTGGCATATTTGCGCGGGTACCCTCGCAAACTTTGCGCGGGTAAGGAGCACCTGCGCGCATATATCAGAATGTATCCCGTGTTGGGGGAATTTTGAGCTCGGATTTGCGCGGGTAGGGCTGGGTCACGCAACGTTTGCGCGGACACCCGCGCAAATTGCAGATTTTTGACACTTTTTTGCAAACTTTACCAAGATCATTGCTAAACCTCAAGATGCTTATTTTTGACCGACTTCAAGCCTAGAAACATCAAAACTTCAAGCGCAGATTATTTATTCACAATGCATTTATTTAACGCCTTTGCCAAGACATAGCCCCGCTTCCGTTAACTTTCGTAAATCGGATTTTCCAATGTTACGTTGTCGAATTCTCCCGTGTCAAAGCTTTTATAAAATGGTTTCAAACGGTGCCCATTCACTTTGAAGATTTGATTCGTTTCCAAACTCTTGATTTCAACCGCACCATGATCAAACACTTTTAAAACAATGAAAGATCTATGCCATCGAGATCGCAATTTTCCCGGGAATAACTTCAAGCGTGAATGATAAAGAATAACTTCTTGACCCGGAATAAAGTGTTTTTGGGTTATGTGCTTGTCATGAAACGCTTTTGTCTTGTTTTTATAGATGCTTGCAATTTCATAAGACTCGTTCCTCAACTCTTCGATTTCTTGAAGTTTCCTCTTTCAGTGCTTCCCGATTTCTTCAATATTGAAATTAGACTTTTTAACCGCCCAATATGCCTTGTGTTCCAATTCCATTGGTAAATGACAAGACTTTACCTAGACGAGGCAGAATGGAGACATGCCAATTGGAGTTTTGTAGGCGGTCTGATATGCCCACAATGCATCTTCTAACTTCAAACACCAATCTATTAGTGTGGTGCTGACCGTCTTTTCAAGAATTTGTTTATATTGTTGGAACTAAGTTCTCTTAGGATCGTATGATTCTATGCAAGCTAATGATTAAGAATGTAATAAAGAACACAAGAATAGCACTGAATATGTCATATGATTAACACTTCAACACCTCAGAAGAGCTCGATGAAGAACTTCGACTGTAGAGGTGTTTAGGTGTTAATCATATGACATATTCAGTGCTATTCTTGTGTTCTTTATTACATTCTTAATCATTAGCTTGCATAGAATCATACGATCCTAAGAGAACTTAGTTCCAACAATTGGTATCAGAGCAGGAGACTGTGTGATCAATACACATTCCTTCTGTATTCAGAATACTTTAGGGTTTCCGCTTTTATCGTACAAATAGAAGTCGTCTTCTTCATATCGACGGCTACTCTGTTTTAGATAAAACCCTAATCTCTAGTTTACAGGTTTGATTCTAGCAGCCCACCATGTCTCACGAAGATTCACAAACGAACCCAATCAACATCTCAAACAACATTGGATCCACGACCAGAATACCCATTCTTTACACTCAAGACTACGAAGTATGGGCTCATCACTTCGAAGACTACGTGGTTGGATTTGAAGATATTGGCTATCTTATCTGGGAAGCAATCACACTTGGGCCATTTGTTCATTCAGCAACAAACATAACTGTCAAGTCCCAAAAGACTATAACAAGCTGGTGACGGATGTAGAGAAGATGCCACAGGATGAGAAAGATAAGCTGCTATGTAACGTGAAGGCTATGAGGATGATCAGATTCGCCTTGCAATCTGACACCTTTCGGTTGGTTGGTTCATGCACAACGGCCAAAGAAATCTGGGATAGGTTGAAAGAACTCTATTCGACTGATGAAGATTTGGAACACTCCATTCAAACTCTGCTGCTGTCAGAATTTGGAGTCTTTGAACAGAAATCTGAAGAGAAGCTCATAAAGACTTTTGATCGGTTCAATCATCTTCTGAGTAAGATGATCAAGCATGGTATAGAGAGGAAGTTAATTGAGCAGAAAGTAACTTTTATGAACGGGCTGAGACCAGAATGGATGGCTGTTGTATCAACCGTGAAAGCACATGAACAGTTCAAATCCTACTCTCTGGCGAAACTGGTGGGAATACTCAAGTCCCATGAAAGTGTGGTAACCAAAGAAGCAAAAGTTGTTTCTGGCATAGGATCTCTGGCTCTTGTCTCAAAAGGCAAAAGTATCCTAGAAGATGAAGAAGAGACTGATATGTCTGAGTGTGATCTGACTAGCGAGGAATATGCTTTGATGATATCCAATCCGAAGAAGTTTGCAAGAAGAAAATTCCCCGTCAACAAGAACCGAAACTGGCAGGGAAGTTACAGCTCAGAGAAGGTGAAAGATGAAGCAAAGAACTCCTCTCAAAAGGATGATGAAAAGAAGGAGAGTAAGCTTGCAGGAAACTCTGGATACGACTGCAATTACTGTCACGGCAAGAACCATTTTGCCAAAGATTGCATGTTAAGAAAAATGGCTGAGAAGAGAGAGGGTGAAGATGATGAGGCGTACTATATGCGCAAGTTAGAAGAAGTCAAGAAGAAGAAGGCGACTAACAGCTCAATGAATGCCTTGATTGTACAGGAGAATGCTGGGGAAGATGAGTTCGGTGGCGTAGAAGTGTGGTCAACCGACTCTGAAGATGAAGAGGTTAGAAGGCCTACTCATGGAAAGGCTTTTGTGGCAAAAGAAGAAGGTTCGGCTGGAAGGTGTTTAATTGTCACTGCTGGGCCATCAACCGAAAGTGCAGATAAGGAACCGAACCTGACCGAGAACAAGTTTTTTTGCAGCCAAACCAGTGAGTGAGAAGATCAACGACTGTGATCGACTGATCAAAAAGGTACAATCTATTCTTGAATCTCTTAAAATTCCAAAAACAGATTATGTAGAAGAATTAAATGAATTAAACTTTAAATTTTCTAACCTAAGTAGCAGCCTCATGCAAACTCGCTTAGCGAATTCTAACCTAACTGACCAACTCAGCAGGGTGTCTTCAAAAAGTGAGGAAAGAAGAATGTGGATTGAGCTGAAGGAAGCAGAGTTAGTTAGAGCTAGGGACGAAAGTATTTATTTGCAAAGAGACAATTTAAAGTTTTTAAAACAAAGAAATATTTTTTGTTTAATAGCTAAGCGTTTATATACTAATATTGCTCAATTACATTTAAGTTGTGAAATTGGAAAGAAAATTCATAAAATGATATTTCCCTTTCTTGAATTTAAGGAAGATGAGATCATAGCAGAATGTGAATCAGAAGTGTCCTCCGAAGAGACATCCATGTCTTATAGGCTTGGTCTGGACAAGATAGAATCCTTCATTGATTCTAAGGAACACAAAAGTATGCTAAAAGATATCTTAGATGAAAATGATAGGCTAAAAATTAAATCTGAAACTATTCAAACATTTGATCGTTCAAACGCCAAACTTGACGATGAAAATAAAATAGACTTAGGTAATACGTCTGAATTTGATGAGGAAAGCGAGATGAGTGTAATCTCAGTAGAGGACGAAGTTGACTGCTCTGAGTTTATGAGGAATGAAACCAAGAATGAAAAACCATTAATATCAGAAAACTCGGTTGAATTCGCTCGTCTGTCAAAAGATCAGAAACAGAAACTTAAGGAAAAGGCCATGGTCTATCAAAAGGTTCAGACTGTGCCAAATCAGGTATACGCAGTTACAGGTGTCACTCCAAAGCAAACTGCAGAGTTAAGGATCTTGGTCGATAAAGATAATGCTGAAGGGTGCGAAGACTACTTCTGGTCTGCCCCCATTGACAACGCAGATGAAACCGTGGGGTTATCCGAGAAGACTACATGGAGGGTTAGAGGAAGATACATTGCTGAACCCATCAACACACCCTCCAATTTCGACAAACCAAGCACAAGTGGAACCAAAGAAATCCCTGAGGAACCAATGGAAGAACCGAAAGTTCTAACCAAGAAAGGTGAAGAATCAAAAATGTCTGACAAGACAACCGAAACTCAAAAGGAGAAGCCAAAGGCCAGCTTCAATATTCACAAATCTCAGAGGGAGCATGTTGAGCAGAAACGCTTGAGAAATCAAAGATATGCTAAGAATCTAAATGAACGAAAAAGGCACTGGAATTCTCAAAACTCCAACTATGAGCCTCCCAAGAAAGGATCAATGGAAAAAGGAAAGGAGAAATTAAAGGAAAATTTCAGTCCAAACTCCTACTATTCCAAGTCATGTTTCGGTCCTAAACCCAGTTTCGGTCCTAAACTCAGTTTCGGTCCTAAACCAAGTTTCGGTCATAAACCTAGTTTCGGTCCTAAACCCAGTTTCGGTTCTAAACCAAGTTTCGGTCATAAACCTAGTTTCGGTCCCTCCAAGTCCCAAAGTAAAACAAATTCATTGAAGGACATGAAAGGAAAGGGAAAGCTAGTACCAAACTCTGGGTTGGGTAATAAGAAATCATCAGCTAACCCTAGAAGTCAAAAGAAAAATCATAAACCATCTAACAACACACCAACCAATGCACCGAACATTAAAGAAGATAAAACTAAAATCAAGGTGTATACAATTAAAAGAAAAGATCAAACCACTTTAGTAAAAAGAACATATTTGGTTGATATTTCTGCTGCAATTCCTTTTTCTATGAAAGATTCACCAGGACCCAAGAAACTTTGGGCTCCTAAATCCGTTTGAATCTGCAGGTAATCAGTGACGAGCAGTTCGATGATGAATGGTACATAGATAGTGGCTGCTCGCGTCACATGACAGGGAGGAAGGAAGAGCTGAGGGAGTTTCGGTCCCTGAAAGATGGTGGGTGTGTAAAGTATGGAAACAATTCCTATGGAACAATCAAAGGGTATGGCATGATAACCAATGGCGAATTCTCAATTAGGAAAGTAGCGTATGTAGAAGGATTGCAGCACAACCTCATCAGCGTGTCACAATTAGTTGTGGGCACAGGTTTGAAGGTATCATTTGATGATGAGGGGTCTGAGATAATTGAAAAACAATCCAAGAAGGTTCTGCTGAAATCTGAACGCAAGGGAGAAATGTACCCTCTGAATCTAAAACCAATTCGAGGTACACCAGCTATTTGTCTGCTGTCAAAGGCAAATACCGATGAAAGCTGGTTATGGCATCGACGCCTCTCGCATCTAAACTTCAAAGACATCAACAAATTGGTGCTTGGTGATCACGTTCGAGGCCTTCCCCTTCTCAAATTCGATAAAGAGCATTTATGTGCTGCATGTGAAATGGGCAAACAGAGTAGAAAGAGCCACCCCACACGCATAAATACGAAGATAGTTGAAGCTCTTGAACTATTGCACATTGACTTGTGTGGACCTTTGGCTATTGAGAGCATTGGTGGTAGTAAGTACATTCTAGATATTGTAGATGATTTTTCACGCTTCACTTGGGTTTTCTTTCTTAAGCAGAAATCAGATGCAACTCCCAAATTGAAGACATTCATCAAGCAAGTGGAAGTACAGCTGAGGAAGACGGTGAGGAACATCAGAAGTGACAATGGTCTGGAATTCAAGAACAAGGATTTTGAGGACTTTCTGGCTGATAAGGGGATAACTCACAATTTTTCGGCCGCTTATACACCACAACAGAATGGGATTGTTGAAAGACGAAACCGTTCGTTATGCGAGGCAGCCAGAACCTTGCTCAGTTTCGCTTCCCTACCATTATACTTCTGGGCTGATGCAATTGCCACTGCCTGTTACACTCAGGATCGGTCCTTGCTCAATAAAAGATTCTCATTAACTCCATATGAGATCTTAAACAATAGGAAACCGAATGTTAAATTTTTCCACATTTTCGGTTCAAGATGCTTTATTTTCAATTCAAAGGAGAACCGCAACAAGTTCGATGTCAAAGTCGATGAAGGCATATTTCTGGGTTATTCTCTGTCATCAAAAGCATACAGAGTGCTGAATAAACGCTCCAAAAGGATTGAAGAGACTTATTATGTCACCTTTGATGATAATTATATGAAGAAGGTTCAGCGGACTAAAAGTGACCTAGGTGAAATATTCCCAGAATCTGGCTAAGTCTCGGTTCCAATATCCAACTTATTCGAGGAATACATTCGGCTATTTGATGAACCGGAGAAAGCAATTCACTCCGAGGCGAAAGCAGCAAATAACAAAATCGATAATCTCAAAAAAGTCATAGACGAAGCTGCTAAAGAGATGGAAAGTGCCCCTAAGGGTGCTACGTCATCAACTGACTCTCCAAACAATAATTCAATGTTCAAGGGGGAGAGCTCGACAGCACCAAAGACAACCCAAGTCTCGGTTGAGGGGGAGAATCCAATTCCCTCCCCAACACATAAAGGTCCGGGTGAAGGGGAAAGTACAGATCCAAAATCAACAAGTAGTAGTTCAATTGAGGGGGAGAAACCAACTTCCACAGGAAATACTAACTCTGACACTGCCTCAGGTTACACTTCGCCTGTCGAGGGAGAGAAAGAAGATACACCTGTCGAAGGTGATGTCGATCAATCAGAATTCGAAGTAGAAGTGGAGGCTGAACCGAATCCAGCATATGATCCAAACTATCCACCGTTAGCAAAATGGACCAAAGACCATCCCAAAGCACAGATCATTGGTGAAACTTCCGAGAAAGTTCTTACTCGTTCTCAACTCAAAGCGAAACAAACTGCATTATTCTCAAAAGTTGAATTTTGCATGTTTAATTCGTTCATTTCAAAGGTTGAACCGAAAACCGTAAGTGCTGCACTTAACCATTCCGATTGGGTCCAGGCAATGCAGGATGAGCTTCATGAGTTCGAACGCAACCGAGTTTGGAGACTGATTCCCACCCCAAAGGATGCTTCTGTGGTTGGCTTGAAATGGGTCTTCAGAAACAAGTTAGATAAAGAGGGGAATGTCATTCGCAACAAGGCTCAGTTGGTGGTGAAAGGCTATTGTCAAGAGGAAGGGATAGATTATGAGGAAACCTTCGCTCCAGTAGCTAGGTTGGAATCAGTCAGAATCTTTTTGGCATATGCTGCTCATAAAAACTTCGAAGTTTTCCAAATGGACGTCAAATGCGCTTTCTTGAATGGAGAATTAGAAGAAACAGTCTATGTTGAGCAACCGCCGGGTTTTGTGAACGAAAAATACCCTGATCATTGCTATGTGCTGGATAAAGCTGTCTATGGATTAAAGCAAGCACCGAGGACCTGGTATGAAACACTAACTCGCTTCTTGAAAATGTCAAAATTTAAACAAGGTTCGGTTGACCCAACCTTCTTTCGTAAAAAGGAAGGCGAACATCTAATGATTGTTCAGATTAATGTTGATGATATCATCTTCGTCTCCACGAATCCTAGCTTAACAGCTGAATTCAGGAAGTTGATGGAGACTAAATTTGAAATGAGCGCAATGGGTCCAATTAATTTTTTCCTTGGTTTGAATATTAGACAGGGACCAGAAGACATATTTATCAACCAGGAGGCCTATACAAAGAACTTACTGACGAAATTCAGAATGCAGGGTGATTCAAAAGTGAAGGTTCCTATGGCATTTGGCACTAAGTTAACTCCATCTCTGGAAAAACCTGTTGTGGACATAACACTATATCGTCAAATGATAGGGTCCCTTATGTATCTAACAGCTAGTAGACCAGATATTATGTTTTCTGTTTGTTATTGTGCCAGGTTTCAAGCCAATCCAAGAGAATCTCACATGGTGGCAGTTAAGAACATTTTTCGTTATCTAAGGCGAACCTCATCTCTCGGTCTCTGGTATCCTGCTAGATCTGGATTCTTCATTCAATCCTTTTCTGATGCTGATCTAGGAGGATGTGGACTGGACAGAAAGAGCACTACTGGTGGATGCCAATTTCTTGACGAGAAACTTGTTTGCTGGCAATCCAAAAAGCAAACTTGTGTTTCTCTATCCACATCCGAAGCTGAGTATATTGCTGCATCATCTTGCACTTCTCAAGTGGTATGGATTCAAAGTCAACTGAGAGACTATGGGCTTAGTATGAAGAAGATACCTCTCTATTGTGACTCAGAAAGTGCAATAAGGATTTGTCACAATCCAGTGCAACACTCAAAAACTAAGCACATTGCACTTAGATATCATTTCATCAAGGATCATGTAGAAGATGGGAACGTGGAAGTACACTTTGTTCGATCTACTGATCAACTGGCTGACATCTTCACTAAAGCCTTACCTGAAGCTACCTTTAACAAAATTTTACAAGGCTTGGGCATGATGGAAGGAGAGTCAGTACCGAATCCTCAAATCTCTCACTAAAAATTAGACAAGCGAAATGGAGCGAACGCTCGGTCTATTTCGGCTCCATAAAATTCAGGAACCGAAATGAACCGACCGCTCGGTCTATTTCGGCTCTAGAATTTTAAGGAACCGAAATGAACCGACCGCTCGGTCTATCTCGGCTCCGTAATTTTCGGGAAACGAAATGAACCGATCGCTCGGTCTATTTCGGCTCTAGAATTTTAAGGAACCGAAATGAACCGATTGTTCGGTCTATTTCGCTTCACTCATTTAAGATAAGGTTTCGGTTGTATATCTTGTACACTCTTTTCTCTCGTATTTTATCTTTCTATTTTTATTCTTTTTCAGAAAATTTCAAAAATCCAAAAATATTTTATCTTTCTGTTTTTATTCTTTTTCAAAAAATTTCAAAAATCCAAAAATATTTTATCTTTCTGTTTTTATTCTTTTTCAGAAAATTTCAAAAATCCAAAAATATTTTATCTTTCTGTTTTTATTCTTTTTCAGAAAATTTCAAAAATCCAAAAATATTTTATCTTTCTGTTTTTATTCCTTTTCAGAAAATTCTAAAAATTCAAAAATATTTTCTTTGTTTGTTTCGTTTGTCTGTTTGGTTGGTATGTGTGGTGTGTTTCTTATTTTTATTAGGTGACAAGAGTACCAGTACAACAGAATGTGAATCTAAGGCAGGTATATTTAATTTCAGTACAAACTAGTTAAGGGTCCCTAGAAGCATGCTGCTGCATGTTGACCAAAGCCTCTACGACTATGAGCAGGCCTTAATGATTCGATCTATACCTATCGTTTCTTACCAATCAGGACATTAACTGCAACTCAGTCTAGAGCTACCTTACTCTTCTTATATGAGTTAAGAGTTTCTCTGCTTTGTCACGTCTATATAGCAGCAGGTACTTTCGGTTCTATAGCCACCTCCCTTATATTCTCCATCTCCTTTCAATTCACCATTGTAACCCTTGAGACTCTCGGTCCTTACCACTGAGGTTTATGGTTACACAACATCTGTGTTTGTGATCTTAGATACGTATCCCACGTACTGAGTGAAACCCAATATCCGACACTAATAATGAATTGACGGTGAATTAATTATTCAAGAACTTACTGGTTACCTAATGAAATCTCTTTTTATTTTTGCGTGGTCTTTTATGATATTGTCTACTACCAAGGCGCTTCTTCCCAAAGAGATCCAGTTTATTTTTTTTGAGATTTCTGCTACCTCTTTAGTCACTATATAATATATCCAACCTACATGTTCAACAGACCACATCGGTCTCACAGGTACTTCTTCCAACGTTCGGTTTTATGTTAAGACTCGAAGTTCGGTTGAAGATAAGCTACCCTAAGCCTAATCTATAAAAGAAGCCTTTCAATGTTTATTAACAAACAGTTGATCGTATCATTCGGGAAACCACACAAGCACTTCAAGTCTCTCTTGACTTTGAAGGAAGCGATTCTTGCCCGGAATCCTCTGCTTTCTGTCTAGTAATGAGACATCACTCACATCCCATACACATTTGCTTTATTTCTTTATCTTTGTCACACTAATGCACGAAAATTTTCAGTTTTCCCACATTCTGGTTTCTGATTGGTTTGAATTTTGTTCTATCTATTGGAGCTAAACAGGGGGTTATCATGGAATTTCAAACGACGATTGAAGATAGGATTTAGGCGCGTGAATTTGAACGGTCTCTTTACCCATACGTGCTGACGTATACCTGGGAGTAACCACACTGTCACTTCGCGCTTTTTCAGGCGACGTTTTAGTGATCACGTCATTATCATCATGATTTTTCTCTCTCCTGGCAATGGTATATAAAGGGTTTCCACTTTTATTTGTCTTTTACTGGCAACATTTTTTCTCTGAAAAACCAACGAAGCGCAAACTGTTCATCTTCTTCCTTCTTCGATTAACAATGGCGATTTCTTCATCAATTCATGATCAGACGGCATCATCATCTTTACTCACCATTAAGCCAAACCAAAATATGATCATTGAACTTAACCCGTTCTTGTATGATGCATATATGCTGCATGTGGTGGAATGTTTGAAGTATTCACCCCTGGTTTTAGCCCTAACCCAGGTTGAAGCTGTTCCAATGTCGTTATTATCGCAGGTCTATTCTACAGCGTCTTATGACAAAAACAAAGAACGTATTTACTTTGACATCCACGATAAGAAGGCATCTATTTCGAAGGTGAAGTTTTGTTCGATTTTTCATCTTGCTGTCGATTCTTCTGTCATCTCGCCGGACTTTATAACGACGACACAGTTATTTTCAATGCTCTATGAGATGGGGTATACTGATGTGCTCACCACGATTACCAAAGTGAAGAAGTCATGTTTACCGTCTCAATGGAATGGTCTGCTCACTCTACTGATTAAGGGATTAGCAGAACGATGTGGTGGTTCAGACGGTACCAGCAAGGGTTTCCTTACCCTTCTTTATGGCCTTTACAAAGGGATCAATCTTGATTATGGGTCAATAATCTGGTCTCAGGTGGTGCAGAGCCTCAACACATCAACGAGGCATTCTGAAATCTCTTGTGGAAGATTTTGGACTCTGATTACGAGGAAAGCGATTAATTCTTTGGAGATTCCGGTGATGAAGGATGCTCTACTTGCATCTATCGCTACCTTCCACACAAAGAAGATCATCATCTCGGATCCAATCAAGTTTCCTCATAATGGATCTATTCCTGAATCTATGTATCGAAGTGTTGCAGAAAAGAGCAATGTTATGGCTGACTATCGGAAACTCCCTCCCTCTGGACCGAGGGTCCTTTCTCCAGACCAGCAGGCTGTCCTGGATGCCTTGGACAAACCTACCAACCGAGGGAAGAGGATCTCAAAGAAAGAACCCACTGAGGAAAGAAAGTCTAAGTCCTCCAAGTCTTCAAAACGAAAGTCTACTGAAGGGGATTCTTCTCAACAAAAGAAGAAGAAGATAAAGAAGATGGCTCGAAGGTCTAAGAGTCCCACTCCTCCAAGCACAGATCATGTCGATGAGGACATTGAGGAAGAAGAGATTCACCATGACTCACCGAGGGGGAGCACTCCTCCCCGTTCCCCTACTCCAACAGAATCTCCCAATCACAACAGAATTCCCGCACTACCTCAATCACCAAAACAGACCGTTTCTCTCTCTGTTCCTATTGTTACTCCACCAGTTCCATCTCACAAAACGACTTTACCACCACCACCTCCCATTACATCTGTTCCTATTTCCACCATTCCTTTATCATCTCCAATCATTACAGAATCCACAACCACTACCATTCCTAACCCCACAGTAGGCGTCACTGTATCTGATACGGGGGCTACTACTGCAACAAAAACTCCTATCATCCCTAAACCTATTTCACCAACACACTCAACTGATTCTGGTGCTACTCTTGGAGGAGAGAATGAGGAATTTGACTCTACCTACTTCAGTCCTTACAGGCTTCCGACTGATGATGATAATGATGCTCCAGTCACAAGTCAAGATTTACAGAGCATTCATGACAAGCTGGACCGATTGCTTGAAGATAGCAAAGCTTATGGTGGTGTGGTTCTTAAAGCCTTTTTAGAAACTGCCATCGACCAATACACAAATGCCATTGAGAAATCTACTAAGGCAGTTGATGCGTCCACCTCTTCCTGTAAAAAGGCAACAACAGAGGTTACTGAGGTTGTTCACACAACTCAGATCTTTCTTGACTCTTTGAAAGCTCATGCTGACACCAATGCAGCAAAGGTACAATCCTCTGTGGACTTCTATGCTAAGTCCCTTCAAGAAGAAAGAACTAAGTTTGAAGCTGTACGCTCCTCGCTCCAAACCGAGACCACTTCTTTTTTACAATCAGTGGATTCTCGTTTTGATGCTCTTCATGCTAATCTGGCAACCGAAAGTGCCTTGAAGGAGGATCTGGCCAAACACAAAGCCACCATTGAAGTCCAGAAGGTGCAGCTAGCCCATGCTGAGAAAGAAATCTCTTTATTGAAGACACAACGGGCTGTGTATAAGAGTTGTGCAGGTGAGGTGCAGGACATGTTGACAAATTTGCTTGGTGCTCATGATCCTATTCTTACTCTTACAATTCGCAATCATCTCACATTCAAACTCCTTCCTGCCCTTGGAATACTGCATGAAATGAAGGGTGTTTCGGAGGGATTCGTACCTCCAAAATAAGGGGGAGAAAGTAGTGCTCGTGTTGTTCAACCAAGAGTCATTGTGAAAACAGAAGGTGCTCAACCGAAAGTAACAACCGAACTGAAGGATAATGTAGCTTCAGGTTCTGGTTCACGAGCAAAGCCAAAGGAGACCATTGATAAAAGTGATAGTGATGTAGAAGAAACCATTGCTGAAGCTCTCCAACGAAAGAAAAGAGACAGAGAGCTGGATGAAACTCTGAAAATTGCTAAAGAAGCAGGGGAGAGGGAAAGGAGAAACAAAGAAGAAGAAGATGCCTTGAACTGCAAGAAGGCTTTGTTTCCCTTGTGGACAAAATAGACACTTATCAATCAGGCGATTGAGTTTCCTTCTGTCTATTGGTTGGAACCGGTTGCTTCGTTTGATTGTGATAACTCCAAGGACTCGCAGTTCGACATGCCGATTACCAGAAAAGCTTTCACGTTTCATTGCTTTGATGCGATTGCTGAGGTTCCTTTTCCCCATCCTAAGGTTGACCGAGAGTTGATAGACTTCTACTTGAAGTATGGGCAACCGCAGTACCTGACTTGGAGCGCACAGAAGATCATTACAGTCAAAGTACTCAAACCCTCACCTGCTGGGAGATTTGTTAACGGTAATTTCAAAATCACTCGTGGTTCGGCGAACACGGTGTCAACTATCTCTCTAGCAGATCTTCCTAATCTCAATCCCCATGACTGGATTTTGTTGTTCAACATTCTGCTCACTAATCCTAAGGAATATGAGCCTATTTTAGAACATCTGAAGAGAATGTTGGCCTCCTACATCCATGAAGTTGCTACTATGGATCAGGAGATAACAAGAGTTATGAACAAGAAGCCGACTGTCAAGCCTACACCGAAACCAGGGGATGTGAACAAGATGAAAATGGGACAGATAGATTCAACAAATCTTACTGTCATGTTCACGAAAGGTGAAGTTCACAGGTTTTTGTTTGCTCTGGTTGATAAGCATCTATTTTCAACAGACTGCTTGGAGCATATCATCAACATCATTCATAGATGCAAGCAGAATTCAGAGGTTGATAAGAAGAATTTTACAGACATGCTTCGGTGGTATATTACGTTTCGTTACCATATTTTAGCCGTTATACCGAAGGTGTTTAGAACTGTGAAGAAGGCTTCTGTTATTAAACAGGATTGAGGTCTCGGTTCCAAAGACGCAAAGGGGGAGATTGTTGAGTCCATTTGTGTTGCGTCTTGGACCTTAAGTTTTGTATCCGGATTGGGCCTGTCCATCCGTGCCTAGATTAGTTAATAGGGTTTTACTATAAATATGCATGCATGTATGCGTATTAAAGTGTCGATAATTAAGTTTATTATTGTAACCCTAAGCACCTCTACAGTCGAAGTTCTTCATCGAGCTCTTCTGAGGTGTTGAAGTGTTAATCATATGACATATTCAGTGCTATTCTTGTGTTCTTTATTACATTCTTAATCATTAGCTTGCATAGAATCATACGATCCTAAGAGAACTTAGTTCCAACAGTTTGACTTCTCTATTTGACACTTCAGCTTGGCCATTTGTTTGTGGATGGTAGGAGGTCGAAATCCAGTGTGTGACACCATATCTCTTCATCATGGCTTCCATCATTTTGTTGCAAAATGAGTGCCCCTATCACTCACCAAGGCTCTCGGTACACCATATCTTGCAAAAATATTTGACTTCAAGAAGTCAATTACAGTTTTAGAATCATCATGCCTTGTATCCTTTGCTTCCACCCACTTTGAGACGTAGTCAACCGCCAAGAGTATATAAGTATAACCGAAAGAGATGGGGAATGGGCCCATGAAATCGATTCCTCATACATCAAAGATCTCACAAATGAGGATAGGGTTTTGAATCATTTCGTTCTTCATGGATACGGTTCCCATTCTTTGACATCTATCACAACTTTTGCAAAATAGATAGGTATCCCTTGACATTGTTGGCCAATAGAGTCCACATTCTAGCACCTTTCGCATGGTTTTGTTTTGACCAAAATGTCCTCCGCATGCATACTCATGGAAAAACTTCAAGATTGATTCGACTTCATTTTGATGAACACACCGCCGTATTAGTTGATCCGGACAATGTTTCCAAAGGTAAGGGTCGTCCCACACGTATTATTTGGAATCACTTTTCAACTTGGCCTTTTGGTACTTGGTAATGCGTGTGGAATTTCTTTAGTAACCAAGTAATTGACAATATCCGCATACCAAGGAATGGTTTTGAAATGTAGAAGAGGTGTTCATCCGGAAATTCATCAAGAATGGAAGAAGAAGAACCACCAATATTCAACCAACTTAAATGATCCGCAACTAGGTTTTCGGCACCACTTTTGTCCTTTATCTCAAGATCGAACTCCTGTAAAAGAAGAATCCACCGAATTAATCGTGGCTTGGCATCTTTCTTGGTCATTAGATACTTCAAGGCCGCATGGTCGGAGTATACAATCACTTTTGTCCCGATAAGGTATTACCGGAATTTCTCCAAGGCGAAGACAATAGCTAGAAGTTCCTTCTCGATGGTGGAATAATTAGCTTGAGCATTATCCAAGGTTTTGGAGGCATAGTAGATAACATGTGATGCTTTGCCCTCCTATTGACCTAAAACCGCTCCAATGGCAAAATTTCTTGCATCACACATAATTTCAAAAGGAAGCTCCCAATTTGGAGGTTGGATTATTGGAGCGGAGGTGAGCAAGTCTTTAATTTTGTCAAAGGCCTCTTGACATGCTACATTGAAGTCAAAGTCAACATCTTTTTGGAGAAGGAGGCACATCGTTCTCGTGATCTTCGAGAAATCTTTGATAAATCTTCAATAGAATCCTGCATGGCCCAAGAAAGATCTCACTTCTCTAACACATGTTGGGTAAGGAAGGGTTTGTATGACATCAATTTTGGCTTTATCAACTTCAATTCCCTTTTTGGAGACGATGTGTCCCAATATGATGCCTTGATTGACCATGAAGTGGCACTTCTCAAAGTTTAACACCAACTTCTTCTCAATACACCTTTTCAAAATCTTCTTAAGTTTATCCAAGCATTCATCAAACGAATGGCCATACATTGTGAAGTCATCCATGAACACTTCAATTATATTCTCAACATACTCGGAGAAGATGCTCACCATACATCGTTGGAATGTGGTGGGGGCATTGCATAATCCAAATGGCATCTGTTTGTAGGAAAAGGTGCCGAAAGGGCATGTAAAAGTCGTCTTGTCTTGATCTTCGGGGGCAACGGGTGTTTGATGAAAACCCGAGTATCCATCGAGGCAACAATAATGTGATTTGCCCGCCAATCTTTCGAGCATTTGGTCGATGAAAGGAAGAGGAAAATGATCTTTTCGTGTGCTTGAATTCAACTTTCTATAATCAATGCACACCCTTCATCCATTTTGAACTCGAGTGGGTACCATGACTCCTTTTTTATTCTCAATAACCTTGATTATCGTTTTCTTGGGAACCACTTGAACCGGACTAACCCATTTGGAGTCGGAAATGGGATAAATCATGTCTGCATCAAGGAGCTTGATTATCTCTTTCTTGACAACTTCCATCATAGGAGGATTTAATCGTCTTTGAGCTTCCCTCCTAGGCTTACAATCGTCTTCCATGAGGATTTTGTTGGATTAGGTGTCTAAGCCCATAACTATAATTGGTATGTACTTGACCCGATACAGCATGGTCCATTTGGGTTGTAACACTCTGGAACAATTTGATAGGATGGATATTTGAGAAAGAGGTTATTTGTGATTTATTAATATATTATAAGTATAATATATTAATTGAGAAAGCATATAATTTAATTAGTATTGATCAAAAATTAATTTGGAATTAATTTAGTCATCAAAAGAGACTAATTAAATTAACGGGGACTGATTATGTAAATCAGTGATATATATATTGTTTGGGCTATTGATCCATGTGACATCCCCAAAATCACAGCCAGAAAAGACCGGTTTCATTTATGCTTTTAAAATAATTTCATAGTAAATCCATTGATTTAAAAGAGTTGCGGAAAATTTGTCCCCAAAACAAAACATGATAAAATAAAGTTTATCAAAGCATTTCTTAAAGAAATGTATTTTCATTATATATCAAAACTCGGGATGTCATGTTCCGATACAGACCAAAAGCATAAACAATACAAAATAGACCTTACAACAGTTACATATAACTACTGGTCTATAGTCCAAAAATATATTGACAATGTCATCCAACTTATGCTCTCGTGCCACTACCAGTAATACAAAGAAAAACTGAGTGGGTCAGGATTGGGAGCCTGGTGAGCATATAGGGTTTTCAACCCACAATAAATAATTATATTTAGTTCATCAACCAACAATAACCCGATTACCCATTCCCGTTATCCTCACTTTATGTCCCTAAAACAACAACTATTACAAGGGACCTAATCTAGGATTTTCATCGGGACAGACATTACTGCAAAGGGGTTTCCTTAACGATAGATGTCCTAAAGGCAACCATGAGGGGGATAGAGTACACCAGTGAACACATCGTTCACAACACCTACAGGTTATGAGCCTGCTAACGTTCCACTGGACTGTCTAGAAAGAGTCAGTGATCGTCATCCATACTCCGCTAGATGACTAGATCAACAACAACATCGAGGCCTCTCATCATTTTATTTTATCACACACCAACTGTCTACCCATGTTCTACCCAACATATTAGTAGATAAAATATATACATTTATATACAGCTTAAAACCTGTACAAAACATCCATTCAACAACTAGTTCAAATAAACAAATAATATATAAACACATAGCACATATTTTTTAAAGAATACTTCATATCTATGTGTTAGAAGAAAACGAATATACACTCACTTGATAAGAAAATGATCGGACAGCACCTCGTCTCTTAAAATAATAATCTTCGATAAAACCGGGATGTTTTCTCCAAAACCGGGCTTTACGCGGGCAGAGTTTCGGCTCGACAACTCTATTTCTCGGGATCTTCGGGTCTTCGGGACTCGCTTCGGGTCTCGGGATGATACCGAGGCTTTGGGGTATAAATTGCACGCAAAACGAGGCAATAAGGAGTGAGAGAGAATAAATGAGCAACAAATTCCGGAGACCTTGCATTCTATTTATAGGGGGAGGCTGACCCTTCGAACGCAGCGCGTTCCCTGAACGAACGCAGCGCGTTCCGTCGTGCATCATTGCTTACGAACTTCGGACTTGACAGGCGACGGGACAGGCTCTGGGCTCCGAACGCGGGGCGTTCCCCAATTGAACGCGGGGCGTTACCCCTTTGGGATGCGTGCCTCGAACTTCAGAAATTCATAACTTTCGCATACGATCTCCGTTTTCGACGTTCTTTATATCCACGCGTAGGTGAGATTATGCTCTACAACTTTCGTTTCGACTTCGTCGGCTAATTTTGACTTTTATTTTTATTATATTATTTTTAGTAGGCCGGGGCAGGAAAACTTCGTTAGAAATTGATATCTTCTTCATCGAACATCCGTTTTCGTCTGTCTTTTTACCGTTGGACTACTATCAATGAGATATTCGATTCTCGTTTAGATTGTTTCGGCCAAATATCACTCGATCTCTATTTCGAGATTTGGGCTGCATACTGCTAAGTCGAAACTTCGAAAAATCATAACTTCCTCATACGGAGTCAGATTTAGACGTTCTTCTTATGCACGCTCTCGGTTTAACTTATTCTACGACTTTCGTTTAGATCACTAAGGCTAAATATCGCTCTATCGTAAATTCACTATTTACGTCACGCAGTGTCGTACCGGTTCTGTCGCGAAACTTCGACAGGTCATAACTTCTTCGTTATAACTCGGATTTCGGCATTCTTTATATATTCGGAAACCTCGTCACGACTACTACGCCTTCATGTATCAATATCAGGTTTATCTAACATTTCATTTTTACGCTTATTCTTATTCTTAATTCAATTAAGCCACACAATTAAGCATAAAACACATAATACTCAAATAATACCTTCTTATTATTTCAAAACGAGTTACAAAGATTCACCTAGACTATTACATCAATATTAATACCTAGCCTAGAAACGCGGGCATTACAATCCATGATGGGCTAAGTTTATGTAAGTATCCATGAAGAGTTAGCCCACATGATATATGGATCATAACCTATGTGTATGGATTAGGGTTTACCCATGACCCTTGGAATCCTACATTATATATATATATATATATATATATATATATATATATATATATATATATATATATATATATATATATATATGTTATCTCATAGCCTAAAATCGTGCGCTAAGTGATCTTAGAAGCTCTAGCCGATTTTGAGTCTCCAACCTCTCTCTCAAAGTCCTCCTCTTGTTCTTGGTTTGTTATAATTCCAATTGAGGCATCACACTTGAGGTGCTAGGCTTTTGAAAGACCAATTCCTACAAACTACAACAAAGAGGTAATCTTCTAACTTACTTTTATGATTCATATGTCAAATTGTATGCTAGTTGTAGGTTTCAAGCTTTGGAAATTTTTGTTGCATGTATAACTAGAGAAAACTTAGATCCAAAGCTATTAGGGTTGTATGTGCACCATAGGAGTGTTATAGTACATAAAACCCAACAGTGGTATCAGAGTCATGGGTAGTTTTCTGTTATATAGATGCATAGCTAATTGTTCAAAGTTGGAAAAGTCGAAAAACTGCACTCTGACAGGAGGACTCGACGAGTCCATACATGAACTCATCGAGTCCATGCTTATAAGTGATGAACTCGTCGAGTCCATTATCCGACTCGACGACTTGAATCATCTGTTGGCAGTTTTTCGGGTTTTTTGGCCTCAATTGGATTAGAATCATTACCACAAACTGTTTTGTATCATAAAATCTGTTTTTTCTGATATGGTAGTGATTATTCTCATCCAATTAGAAGATAAATTATCAAATTTTAAGATAATTACTAGTTTACATGATAAAGCTAATTATTTGTAATTTTTTATTTGAAATTATCTTACTACAAGAATTGTATTATGATCAAATTGGTAAAAGATAAAAATGGTTATTTTATAAGTTTATAATTTGATCTAAATGTTTTTTGGAGTTACAAAACTTGTCATCAAGTTTGGAACTCAAAGGTTTTTCAAGAGTTACAAATTGTGTCATCAAATTTGGAACTCAAAAGTTTTTTTTAAAGGAGTTACAAATAAATTGATCTTAATGTTTTTGAAGAGTTCCATACGTTATGGAACTTGAAAAGTCTCATTTTCATAAAACAAATTAACTCCTTAAGTTATGGAGTTCAAAAGTTTTACAAGAATTACAAAACTTTCCTTCAAGTTTTAAAGTTGAAAAGTCTCAATTAAGAAACATTGAATTCATGGAAACCCTAGTAATTTGAAAAGTTTTCAAAAATGTAACTCATGGGTTCATAACTTAAGATTAATTAAATAGTTTTAATTTGATTTAGCATCTTGATGTTTTTGAATAGTTCAATTAACTCTTATGGACTTTATTAATAGTTAATTAAAATGTTTAATTAAAAGAGTATTATTAAACCCATAATCATATGGTTTAAGTTTAATTAAATTAAGAGTATAATTTATTAATAGATTAAACCATCAAGTATTTTAAAAGTTTAAAATACACCCATATGATATATAAAATTAAAAGTCTAATATATTATATATGTATAATTAAAAGGTCAGTATTACCGTTAGTAGGCCTCATTCACGAAGCCGATCTATAAGGGGGTATAAGGTTACTACCTATAAAATGGTGGTTTAATGGGTGTCTACTCTCACCCACCGCTTCCTTGACTGGTGGAGGGTCGTTAGCCGAACGGGTAGGATAGGACACAAACTTCCATTAAAAGTATAATGAAAATACCAAGTAACTAAACATTTATAAATTCCCAATCTTAGTTACTTAGGAAAAATGTGAATTTGGTGTTAACCCATGAAATTGCACTTTTCACCTTGTTTAGTCGTTAATGGAGTGTGTGTGGTTAACCGGCACACTAATTTGGGACTAGCAAGGGTGGCAAAGGGTAGCTTGATGTTAATCATGATCAATGGAGCATGTGTGGTTGACTGGCACATTGATTAGGTGATATGTAACATCGAGAGTACCAGGCTAATTTGCATGGTTATTCACACCTTGTTTGTGATCCTCGGCATCCTAGTCACAAAATTGAAGGGCATAATCGAGATTTAAACATGCCATTGAAAATTTTAATGAATCTCAAAGAATCTAGGAATTTCAATTCATTTAAAACCTAAAATTCATTTTCGTTTTTCATGGTGGAAATTGGTAAATCGTCATTTACCTACCTTCAAATATTTTGCAATTGGATTACAGAATCCCTCTTCCGAATTGTAAAATATTGTGTTGGGTCCTAGCCTTAATATTTCATTTTGGGTGTTATATTAAGGACTTAAATCAACTAACTTGAATTTCTCCCTTGAAGATGTCTAGTTAAGACAACTATGGTCTTCCCGAATCTTTTAGAAAAATCTTTCCTCATGAAGATGATGCTCCCAGAAATCATACTTCACTTCCTCCACCTCCTCCAATAATTCTCCCTAACCCACATGTTCGTCGACTTGAAAAGTTCAAGGTCACTCAAACCCTATGGGCAAGCAAACACAAATATGAAAGGTCTGTGTGTGCACATGTCTTGGAGATGAAGTCACACATTGACAGACTGGGAATGTTAGGAGTTGTTGTCTCGAGGAAGTTGGTTGTTGACTGTGTTCTTCAGTCACTTCCTAAGTCATATAGTGAGTTTGTTAAAGACTACTATGTGACAGACCACGATGTAACCCTTATCGATCTTACCTATTTGCTAACTGTTGTTGAATCAGCAATGATTTGGTGCACTGGTAATGCAAATTTGATTGGAAGATCTACTTCCAAAACTTCCATGGACAATGACAATGAAAACATTGGAAGTACAGAAAATATTTTTCTTTCCAAGGGAAAGGGAATGTCTGAGATTGTCCCATGTACCATTATGAAAGAGTCTGTTTGCTTCTATTGCCAAGAGAAGGGGCATTGGTTGCGAAGTTGCCGTATCTACCTCAAGGAACACAAGGATGGTAAAGTCAAAATGTTTGACTCTGCTTCAGGTAAATCCATTATCTAACTCTATTAAGTTCCTGTTTGGAGATTCTTAATACATGATGTGATAAGATTACATTTTGATGTTTTGTAGGATTGAAGAAGAGAAAGGAAACTTAAAGAAAGAGTAAGCAGAGTCTGATCGCAAAGAGATGGATTTCGATCACATGGTTGGATGATCATATTTTTGAGCTGCTGCTTAGGAGTTATGATAGACTGCTTAGAAATATGTAGTAACACAGTTTTCATTTGTAATTGCATTGTAAGGAAAAGTTTTTCCGCATTTATAAATAAATAAAAATTTGATTTTATCTTGTTTTATATTTCCTTGCAATGGCATTTGTGACAATTGATGTTTGTATATTTCTATTGTTAGCAATATTGGAAAATGGTTTGATTCTTTCGTTTGTGGTAGCGTCTAAATTTACCAAATAAGGAAAGATTCCCATCACCAAGTTTCACTTGGACAGAAAATTGGAATCATGCAACTTGTATTGTGTGATGAATGAGAACCTTCGTCTTTAGGAAATTAAGACTAATTCCTTGTTCACATGTATATGTGAATCAAGTGAAGGACTAGGGGATCGGGTATACTTTGTTGTGCACCGGTCAAGTCCACCACAAAGAACGATAAGATTATTCGTCATGATTAACTAAAAGTTTAGTAAACATGGTTATACTTACAAGATTAAGTGTGTTTCTGAATCATTGAAAAAGTTTCAATGTATAGCAGAACGAATAAAAAGAATCAAATTAGGCAGAAAGATAAAAGGTTTCTCCAATCTGAAAGGAAAGGCAAGTACTTTAGTATCGTGTTTTATGATCATCTTAATGATTATGAAAACCATATCACAATTGATCCTCTAAGGACATCCTAGTGCACTTGTATGGTGTAACATCCATAAAAATCAAGACAAATTTAAAATTTTCAAAACATTTAGAAACCAACAGTTATTACAAATTTGTTTTCAAAATAGTTCTATATCAGAGTATCCCAGAAACATAGTCATAAAATGTGAGGAGTTGTACGATCACGCCTTTGCCTTCCCGCGATCATATGAGGTACCTGAAACCAAAACTGAAATTGTAAGCCCGAAGCTTAGTGAGTTCCTCCAATATACCGATACATAACAAACAACACACATAATAACAACATGTAATGGGTCCACAGCTCTACAGACTGGATTACCCCCGGGACCACAATGTGAGTCTGGCTTGCCTTCCGGGTCCACAGCTCACATCTGGCTTGCCTCCGATCCTACAGCATAAGTCTGGTTTGCTTTCGAGCCCAAGATTTGTCATTTATAGTCCCTGGGGCTGGAAGGGTCAAGCCATGAGAAGCCTAAGGGCTAAATTGCAATTTTGGGATCTGGAGGAGTACGCTGCGCGTACATAAGAGTACGCTGAGCGTACTAGGCACGCCCTAGTACGCTGGGCGTACACTTGTGTACGTTGGGCGTACACTTGTGTACGCTGGGCGTACTCATGACAGAAGGAAACCATAATATTTAAGGTTTGAGTGCTATATAAACGTCCTTATGAGCTCAAAACCCTCCCTTACCTTAGCCTCCATAGATTTGAGCCGTTTTCCCCAAACCCTAATCCTTTCCTTGAGTGTGTGAGCTTATAGAGTGTATTTTGAGAAGTTGGAGAATAAGGTGTTGCAACAAGGAGTTAGAGAAGGAGGGCAAGCTTGTAGATCTGAAGTTTCCTTATGCTATAGAAGCTCCCGAAGGTAAAAAGCTTCAAACTTTATGCTTGTATGATATAGATCTAGCCATTTTAGCTTTATGGAACAATTTCTTGTCTCAAAAGTCCCAAGTTAGTGCATGATATGATTTGGACGAGATGAGTTGTCCTTTCAGACCTTAGAGAGGGTCCTAAGTGATAAAAATGAGGTCCCAATGGCTTAAGATGTCTCATGCATCTAGTAGAAAGGTCTTAATGGATTAAGACCATGTATGAAGAGCTTTCTGGACGTCCAAAGTCTTAAAGTTCGAGACTTTATAGTTCTAAGACACTTTTGGTCGATAGATCTAAAATATGGGCTTAAGTGCTTAAGCCATTAAGCACTTATTAGGGTTTTGGCAAAACCCTATGTAAATTCTGTACGCCCAGCATACTGGGTCAACCACCCCGATGGTGGTCAACGTCAGGCAGAGTACGCCCAGCATACCAGAGGAGTTCGCCCCGCCTACGTCCTTTGTTGGGCTTTTGCGATTTGGGCTTAGGGATTGGGCTTCCTTTGGACTAGTTGGACTTGGGCCTTGATGGGCTCTCTGGATAAAGAATATTTTGGGCCAGTTTTGGCAGTGAGTCTTTAAATGAGGCCCGGTTAGGGAGTTGGGCCTAGTTTGGAAAATTGGGCCAACAATGGGCCTTATATATATGTGTGGACTTATGGATCGTGGATTTGGCATTGGGCCTTGGCCCGATTTAGGGAAAAGGAAAAATGGACTATGATTAGTTGAAGGACTCTTGGTCAAGATTAGTATTCCCGTTTATTGACTTAATATTCTCGTTATTTTGGATAGTTCGGGATTTTGGTGAGTCAGCGAGTCGGGAGTTCGATTTATCAGTTGGGATCGAAATTGCGAGGTGAGTTATCCTCACTATACTAAGGGGTCTAAGGCACCAAGGCCGACCCGTTGGATTTGATATCCCAGTAGTTGATTACGCATTGAGTATGAGATGATTATGCATGCAAGTTTGTTATGCCAGTTAGGTAGATCTATAGGACTACCTGTGTTACTATTTGATTATCTGTATGTGCAATTAGCTGTATATGTAGATATGTTGTGTGGGTAGGGTTGAGGTTGCACTGTAAGGTGCATTGGCTAACAAACCTCGGAGGCAAGCCAAATGTGAGTTGTGGGCCCGGAAGGCAAGCCAGACTCACAATGTGGTCCCAGGGGTAATCCAGTCGGTAGAGCTATGGACCCATTACAAGATGTTATTATGTGTGCTGTTTGTTATGTATCAGTATATTGGGGGAACCCGCTAAGCTTCGGGCTTACAGTTTCAGTTTTGGTTTAAGGTACCTCAGATGATCGCGAGAAAGCAAAGGCATGATCGTACAACTCCTCACATTTATTGACTATGTTTCTGGGATACTCTGATATAGAACTATTTTGAAAACAAATTTGTAATAATTGTTGGTTTCTAAATGTTTTGAAAAGTTTAAATTTGGCTTGATTTTTAGGGAAAAGGCAAAATGGACTATGATTAGTTGAAGGACTCTTGGTTAATATTAGTATTCCCATTTATTGACTTAATATTCGTTATTTTGGATAGTTCGGGATTTTGGTGAGTCAGCGATTCGGGAGTTCGATTTATCAGTTGAGATCGACATTGCGAGGATAACTCACCTCGCAATGTCGATCTCAACTGATAAATCGAACTCCCAAATCGCTGTCTCACCAAAATCCCGGACTATCCAAAATAACGAATATTAAGTCAATAAATTGGAATACAAATCTTGACCAAGAGTCCTTCAACTAATCATAGTCCATTTTGCCTTTTCCCTAATTTGGTCCAAGGCCCAATGCCAAATCCACGATTCATAAGTCCAAACACATATATAAGCCCATTGTTGACCCAATTTTCCAAATTGGGCCCAAATCCCTAAGCGAGCCTCATTTAAAGACTCACTACCAAAACTGGCCCAAAATACTCTTTATCCAGAGAGCCCATCAAGGCCTAAGTCCAACTAGTCCAAAGGCAGCCCAATCCTGAAGCCCAAATCGCAAAAGCCCAACAGAGGACATACGCGGGGAGTACTCCTCTGGTACATTAGGCGTACTCTGCCTGACGTTGACCGCCATCGGGGTGGTTGACCCAGTACGCTGGGCGTACAGAGTTTACACGGGGCGTACGCGGGGTTTTTCCAAAACCCTAATAAGTGCTTAATGGCTTAAGCACTTAAGCCCATATTTCAGATCCATCGACCAAAATTGTCTTAGAACCATAAAGTCTCGAACTTTAAGACTTTGGACGTCCAGAAAGCTCTTAATACATGGTCTTAATCCATTAAGACCTTTCTACTACATGCATGGGACATCTTAAGCCATTGGGATCACATTTTTATCACTTAGGACCCTCTCTAAGGTCTGAAAGGAAACTCATCTCGTCCAAATCATATCATGCACCAACTTGGGACTTTTGGGACAAGAAAAGGTTCCATAAAGCTAAAATGGCTAGATCTATATCATACAAGCATAAAGTTTGAAGCTTTTTACCTTCTGGAGCTTCTATAGCACAAGGAAACTTCAGATCTACAAGCTTGCCCTCCTTCTCTAACTCCTTGATGCAACAACTTCTTCTCCAACTTCTCAAAATACACTCTATAAGCTCACACACTCAAGGAAAGGATTAGGGTTTGGGGAAAACGGCTCAAATCTATAGAGGCTGAGGTAAGGGAGGGTTTTGAGCTCATAAGGACGTTTATATAGCACTCAAACCTTAAATATTAGGGTTTCCTTCTGTCATGAGTACGCCCAGCGTACACAAGTGTACGCCCAACGTACTAGGGCGCGCCTAGTACGCTCAGCGTACTCTTATGTACGCGCAATGTACTCCTCCTGATCCCAAAATTGCAATTTAGCCCTTAGGCTTCTCATGGCTTCACCATTCCATCCTCATGGACTATAAATGACAAATCTTGGGATGTTACAACTCTGCCCCACTTAAACTAGGATTCGTCCTCGAAGCCTGTTGCGGCGATCAGTTCAGGATAATGCTCCCGCATCTTGGACTGCGGCTCCCAAGTCTACTCGGATCCTTTCTAATGCTGCCACTGGTCTCCCTACATAGCTCAAGTGCTCTCAATCCTGAGTATCACTCAACGATACAACTGCCTTCTCATCCATTGTGCATCTCTTCGTGGCCGCGAGATGTGAAAGCGATGTGAATCTAACCGAACCTCTTCAGATGGTTTAACCTACATGCCACCTTGCCAAACCTGACAATAATCCTGATGATCCAAAGTATCGGAGACCAAAACTTCCCTCTTCCTGAAGCGAACCCTTTATGTGCTGAAAGGATAATACGTCATTCACCTCCCGAAATAACATACGTAATCAACCTACTAATAAGCACGAATACTCATGCCTGGCCCAATCAGCCTCGGGCTGGAATACCAGGCATGTCTATGAAGGGTCCAGTCATCCCTAGGATGGAATACCCTCTTATCACGCACATGTTTGGCCCAATCAACCTTCGGGTTGGAATACCAAACATGTCAGGTCCAATCAATCATAGGGTCCAATCATCCTCATGATGGAATACCCAAGATTGGAATACCTCCATCAACATAACTCGGGTCTACTCATAACTTGAGATCCAAGGATCTATCATTGTGTCTCATCCACGATTCTCTGATTCTTCACAACCGAGTACAACTCCCCCGAATCTCAAGAGACATAACCATCACAATCTCTATGCCCATATCCTATGACTGGAATACCCTTACATGGTCCTCAGTATAGGTCTAGATTGCTTTTGAGCCCGCAGCATGAGTCTGGTATGCCCTTTTCAGCCCTCAACTCATGACTAGAATGCTCCCGATAACCTATCGACACTGTTGTCGTCACTTCAGTTCCCCAACACTCCATCCTGGAGATACTCACCTCCTCCATTGCCCAAGAAGGCCTAATCAATGTCCTTCACAACATCAACAAGTGTCAGAGTACTGAAACCTCACCATACACTATCCACTTATAGAACAAGTTGCTACCCCAAGAGTTTTCAGACTTTCCTACATAACCACCGACAATCCCTAAGGGCATTCCATAATCAGCGAGCATAAATAACATATAGTTCTACGGGTTATTGTCACCAAGCAACATGCTCAATACCCGATATAAATCTAACAAAATGCATATAGAGTCTTCAGTATGAATGGACCGCCTCACAGGGCCTTCCGCCTATCTGGACCACTCTCAGAACCTTCAGCATGTCTGGATCGCCCCTCCGGGCCTTCAGCCTGTGTGGACCGTTCTCCGGGCCTTCGGCCTAACTGGTTTTCCCTGATGGGCCTGCAGTCTATCCGAACCGCCCTAAGTCGGTTGAGCATAACCCTAGACCCATTCTGGTTCCCTCTCTCATATAGTTAACTCTCCCCCACTCGGGGTTTCGAACTCCTGATCCAATCCGCATACTATAATCCTGACCTAACTCTAGACCTCATGTTGATCGTCTACCCTCTCGGGAAAACGTGGTCTGATTCCTGACCCGCGTATCTCCACCTACGCTAAATAACCCGCACAATCGTGCTGAATGTATTGTCGAGCCCTGGCAGCTAAACAAAACCCTCAATCTATCAATCCAAAGACCCTCAGAGTCAAGCACACACTCGACCGAACGCCCGAACTGAACCCTATCCATGACTAGAACCCCAACCTGGTTCCCCAAATTCTGCTATCAAGCACCAAGAAGACGCGTTTCTCATGCTGGGGAGTTTTACCGAACCCCCAACCAACACAACCCCTAAACCAAACAGCCACTTGGGCCGCCTTCCTCCCTGATAGGAATGCGAAACTTATCCCAGTTTCAAAATCGCTCCGGCTTCTGCATTCCGAGACAATTCTCCCCCACTTAGATCCGACCAGGTGTTCACAATACATGAAATTTGGAGAATTCCCAATTCTTCTCACTTCCAATGATTGATCCAATGACAACCAACTCTTTCCAACTAGTGCTCCATTACCAGCCAATCCCAAGTGATCACACACTTCTAAGAACTAGTCGAACACTTCCCGAATCCAAGTGAAACCGACAGTCCCTGATACTTAAATGATCCCACACTCAAATCTTGAAGACCTAAAGGTAGGTGCTCTAACTAATATCTCAGCAACGAGCTACTTCCCTTGGTGCTCTCATTCGCCAATCAATAACGGTTACTAAAACCACTGAATCCTGACAATGCTAAATAGCCATCCTGTGGAACCCTGTCCGCAGACCTCCCACATAATACCCCTCTTCCCAAGATGCTCCAAACAAGTCTCCTGCTCTCGGGCTCTAGAAATCATTTCATTCAGGGTTCGCACCCTGACTCACTCACCAGCTCAATCGTACACAGCTGAACTGCAGTAGCTGAAGCAACCTCTGCCCAATATCGGGCTACAAACTACTCCCAAGACATAGTCTTCAATCCCAAAAGTGCAATAAATCGCACAGGCAATCCTTACCGCCCGATACAAGAGATCCAGGGCAAATCGGATCTTAGCTCCTATGGGTAGGGACGGTAATCGCGTATGCTTCACAAGATACTCACGCCACATCAACTCATCGGCGCTTACCAGCGCTGAAATACTGTTGCCAACCCTTGCGACCAACGGACCCCGGGCTGGAAATACCACCTGACCCTGGGTCGCAAGCCCGTTCATTCCTGTGGACATGGAAAAACAGAAAGGGTACCACCCTCTCCATAGATGATAAAATTCCAATCCATCAATCAACCATCTACTTCCCATCCTCTAATGAAACCCTGAACTCTAACTACCTGCAATCCTTTGATAATAAAATTCTCCCGACACTTCCAATGACCTAACGACTCATGAGGCTCCGCAACACATAGATCAGACAAAACAGACAACTAACCCGAAATTACTGCTTATCCACACTCAACAATATTTCAAGACAAAATAATTACCGATCAAAGACGATTTGACCATAATATTATTACAGAATGGGGGTTTTCAATTACATACCAGAGGCTTCTTGCGGCTCGACTTTGACCTCATGAGGAACGATCACCGCTGGAATCCGAATTCCTTCCGTCCTCAGCGTAGGACAGCTGGACCTTAAATGACTTGGCTGGTGACAGTGAAAGCATATCTGATCCTTCTTGCAATCCCGTTGCACATGCCATCTCTCCTCGCACATGTAGCACCTGAATTTGTGACAAGCAAATCCGTGAGTCCCCCCACACTTGACACGCTCCTCTTGACCCTCTCTACTTCCAGTACCCAGGTTAACAGCCTCCAACTCTTTCTCCTCTGCTGAAAAGTCACTCCTCCTCCTCCCTAGTTGTGACCCCACCACCGGCACTCCCCCAGTAGTCATCCCGGTAGCAACATCTCTCACAGAGTGCAAGGCTGCAACTTGCTCCTCGAACTTGGCGATCACCCTGGCGGTGACCCGGTCCACGAAACCGAACAATTCTTCTCGAAAAATCTGAGAAACCTCCACGAAAATCATCTCCCGTATCTGATTAATGGACAATACCGGTCTATCCTGGCCACTCGCTCCCAATCCTGATCCGGATCCCGCCTCAATCCGTTTCGCCATCACCATATTGAACATATACCAGGAAGATATCAGATAATCCGCATAAACGACAGGGAACCTACTCCCGACCAAACCTTCGGGGTTGTGACTTCCTTGCTACGCGTATGGGTCCTGTGCTTTCAGTAGTACGGGCCCATACTACCTTCCACACCTACCCATATTTGTCTCAAGTAATACCACAACACCCTAACAATATACATAAACATAGCGAGCGCTCAATCCTCACTCCTAGAGGAATGCTAAATATCTCATAAATGGCCTCCCGGCCTCTCATAACCTACCCATCCACCAACTGCCACACGACCCTCCATTGGTGCTAGTTAACTATTGCATAAATACAATCACATGCCGCACGACTTAAACAATCTTAGACTAAAATTTTTTAATCCTACAACGGTTGGACTCAGACAAGAGCTACGCAGCAGGACCAAATCCCTTACCCTAAGACCATTTAACCCATGTAGCATGTGACTCAGAGTATTCACCCAATAGTTAGTTCACATGCGAAAGAGTCATAAACAATCAATGAGGTACTCTACATAAGATAAGGCATCAAAGATCAGGCATTTCTATCATACGATTCCTGAGAATCCCTATCTTAGTACTAGCATGTTGTTCTAACATATCACATAATCAAATAACTGCATCCTATTTTGGGGTCTAGTTACTGGCTCCGGCTGATTGTACACTCTGCATCCTCCTTTTCTTATTTTGAGAACCATTTAATAATCATTTGAAAACATTTTCCTTAGTTTGAGACTGGATTCACACGAGTGTTCCTCCAATTCACTCAAACCAAGGCTCTGATACCAACTTGTAACACCCATAAAAATCAAGCCAAATTTAAACTTTTCAAAACATTTAGAAACCAACAGTTATTACATTTTTTTTTTCAAAATAGTTCTATATCAAAGTATCCCATAAACATAATCATAAAATGTGAGGAGCTGTACGATCACACCTTTTCCTTCCCGCGATCATCTGACGTACCTGAAACCAAAACTGAAACTGTAAGCCCGAAGCTTAGTGAGTTCCCCCAATATACTGATACATAACAAATAGCACACATAATAACAACATGTAATGGGTCCACAGCTCTACAAACTACATTACCCCCTGGGACCACAGTGTGAGTCTGGCTTGCCTTCCGGGCCCACAGCTCACATATGGCTTGCCTCCGAGCCCACAGCTCACATCTGGCTTGTCATATGACTGGCTTGCCCCCTTCAGTCCTACAACTGAAACATAATTGATTTGCCCTCAATACGAGTCTGGCATACCACTTGGTCCTCAGCTCTTATCTGGTATGCTAATGAGTCCTCAGTATGAGTTTGGTATGCCTTCTCGACCCTCGGCTCATATCTGGCATACTCTAGGGTTTGTTGGTCAATGCACCTTACAGTGCAACCTCAACCCTACCCATACAACATGTCTACATATACACCTAATTGCACATACAGATAATCAAACAGTAACACACGTAGTCCTACAGATCTACCTAACTGGCATAGCAAACTAACATGCATAATCATCTCATACTCAATACGTAATCAACTACTAGGATATCAAATCCAATGGGCCGGCCTTGGTGCCTTAGACCCCTTAGTATAGTGAGGATAACTCACCTCGCAATGTCGATCTCAACTGATAAATCGAACTCCCGAATTGCTGACTCACCAAAATCCCGAACTATCCAAAATAACGAATATTAAGTCAATAAATGGGAATACTAATCTTTGTTGGATTAATGTCTAAGTCCATAACTATATTTGGTATGTACTTGACCCGACCCGGCATGGTCCATTTGGGTTGCACTTCACCGGCACAATTTATATGGATAGTCTTTTGAGAATAGTATATTTATGATTTATATTAATATATTATAAGTTCTAATATATTAATATGGAATCATATTATTTAATTAATATTGATCAAGAATTAATTTAGAATTAATTAAGTGATCAAAAAGAACTAATTAAATATGGACTCTTATATATATGGAATGGGCCAAGTTCATTTAGGTTGGGCTAAGCTTTCATGGATGGTCCATGGAGCTTTTAACCCATGGATCCTATGTAAATGAAAGGTCATGGGTATTAGGGTTTACATGGATGTAACCCTAATCCTCCATAATATATAAAGGGGTCATTGGCTCACAAAATTGGCACAAGTGTGTGAAAATAAGAGTGGGCCGATTTTAGTGTGCATACATATTCTCTCAAGTTCTTCCAAGGTGTTTTGGTGATTTGTGATTCCATTTGAGGCTTCCACACTATTGGGGCTAAGCTCTTAAAGCTTGAAGACATCAAGCTACATCAAAAGGTATGTCATCTAACTAGAACTTTGTAGTATACGTGCTTCATAATATGCTAGTTAGGATGAAACCTTGGAATAGTTAATATTTGCATGTATAATAGAGAAAACATAGATCCAAGGTTTATAGGGTTGCATGTACACCATAGGAGTGTTAAAATGCTCAAAATCCAACAGTGGTATCAGAGCCATGGGTTGTTTTCTGTTATATTGATGCAAATGTTTTATTTTCAAGTTGAAAAAAAAAAGAAAAAAAAACATGATGTTTGTCAAATTTTAAGATAATTACTTGTTTTGTGAAAAACGAATTATTTGTAAAATTTGAATCATTTGTTATATGAGTTGAATTAGGTCAAATTTAGTAAAAGATAAAATGATATGATTATTTTATTAGTTTTAAAAGTTTGATCTAAATGTTTTAAGGAGTTACATATTTTGTCATAAAATTTTGGAGCTCAAAAGTTTTTTTTAAAGTTGTGATCTTAAGGGTTTTGAAACTTCCATAACTTATGGATATGAAAGTTTTTTTTAAAAAAGAAATTTGATTCAAAGTTTTTATGGAGTTACAAAATTTGGTGTTAATGTTTTAAAGAATTCCATAACTTGTTCTTAAGTTATGGAACATGGAAAGTTTCATCATAAAACACCATTAATTCCATAAGTTATGGAATCCAAAGGCTTTCAAGAATTATAAAACTTGCCCTCAAGTTTTGGAATTTGAGAAAAGTTTTTTATGAAAAAAAGAATTGAATTCTAAAACTCTTGGGTTCATAACTTAAACAATTAATTAAATGGTTTTAATTTTGAGTTTAATAATTGGAATTATGATGTTTTGTTGAATAGTTCAAATTAACTCTTATGGACTTTATTAATAGTTAATTAAAACGTTTAATTAAAAGAGTATTATTAATCCATAAATATATGGTTTGAGTTTAATTAAATTAAAAGTCTAGTTTAATTAATAGATTAAACCACCAAGTATTTTAAATGTCTAAAATACACCCTTATACTATTATAATATTAAAAGTTTAATATATTATATGTATAAGAGCAAGTCGTCTTACCATTAGTAGGCCTCATTCACGAAGCCGGTCTATAAGGGGGGTATAAGGTTACTGCCTATAAAATGGCAGTTTAATGGGTGTCCACTCTCACTCACCGCTTCCTTGACCGGTGGAGGGTCGTTAGCCGAACAGGTAGGACAAGGACTATAATTCTCCCTTCATTATAAGTATAATGATAAATACTAAGTAACTAAACACTTATAAATTCCCAATCTTAGTTACTTAGGAAAATGTGAATAATGTGCTAATCCATGAAATTACACTTTGCACTTTGTTTAAGCTGTTAGTGGAGCGTGTGTGGTTAACCGGCACACTAACCTGGACTTAACAAGGTAGGCAAAGGGTAGCTTAATGTTTATCATAGTATCGTTGGAGCGTGTGTGGTTAACCGGCACATCGATTGAGGGGTAAATATTAAGGGTACCAAGTATATTTGCATGGTTACTTCACACCTTGTTTTGTGATCCTCGGCATCCCAGTCACAAAACCTGAAGGGCACACTCGAGATTGAAACATGCCTTTGAAAAGTTCAATGAATCTCAAAAGAATCTAGGAGTTTCAAAACCAATTAAAACCTAATAATACATTCTGTTTATCTTGGTGGAAATTGGTGAATCGTCATTCACCTACCTTCAAATATTTTATAGCTTGGATTACGGCATCCCTCTTCCAAGTTATAAAATAGTTTGTTGGGTCCTAGCCTTAATATATCATATTGGGTGTTATATTAAGGACTTAAATCAACTTTACGTGAATTTCTCCCATTGTTGATGTTTGGTTTAGACAACAATGATCTTCCCAAACCAAGCTTTCCTAATGAATATGACTTCCCGAGTTTGGCTCATGGAAGTCATACTTCTCTTCCTCCACCTCCTCCAATTATTCTCCCTAACCCACAAGTTCAAGGTCACTCAAGCCCTAATGGCAAACAAGGTCTATGTATGATCACATCTTAGAGATGAAGTCACATATTGACAAGCCGGGAGAGTTGGGTGTCAAAGTCTTGAGAAAGTTGGATGTTCAATCACTTTCTAAGTCACATAGTGAGTTCCTTTGGGACTACTATGAAACAGACTATGACATGAACCTTAATGATCATATCTATTTGCTTGGTGCTGCTGAATCAACAATGATTTGGAACGATAGTAAAACAAATTTGATTAGAAGATCAACTTCCCAAAAACTTTATGAACAGTGACAATGGTGACACTGGAAATCCAGAAAAAGCATTCTCTTCCCAATGGAAAGGGATTGGCCATAGTCAACTCGGTTGACCAAATGGTAAAGAGAAAGGCTAAGTCTGAGATAGTCCTATTACCAAAGGGTCCATATGTTTATTTTGCCAAAGGAAGGGGCGTTGATTGCAAAGCTGCCAAATTTACCTAAGGATGTTAAAGTCAATAAGTTTGACTCTACATCAGGTAGAGCCCATTATCTAACTCTGTTAAGTTCTATTCTGAGATCCTCATTACATGATGTGACTGGGTCACATGTTGATGTTTTAAGAATCAAAGAATAGAGAGAAATCTTAAAGGAAGTATATGCTGATTCTGATCGCGAAGGTGGATTTCGATCGCATCAGAATTCTGAGAAGTTGCTTAAGAAGTTATGATATATTGCTAAGGAATAGATAACAACAATTTTCCATGTGGATTGTAAGGATAAGTTTTCCGCAAAGTTTTAAAATAAAAGAAAATTGTTTAATTTTATTTATTTGAAGTATCCTTACAATGGCATTTGTGGAAAATTGTTGCTTATATGATTCCACTGACAGCAATATTGGAAAATGGATTTGATTCTTTCATTTGTGGTAGTGTCTAAATTTACCAAATCAGGAAAGTTCCTCATCACCCAAGTTTCAATTGGACCGAAACTTGGAATCATACAAGTTGAATAGTATGATGAATGAGAACTTTCAAGCATTGGAAAATCAAGACTAATTACTTGTTCACATGGATGTGTGAGTCAAGTGAAGGACTAAAGGGATCGAGTACACATTCTTGTGCACTGGTCATGTCCACCACAAAGCTCGTTAAGACTATTTGATTTACTAAAGTTTAGTAAATATGGTTATACTTACAAGTTTAAGTATAATTCTGAAACATTGGAAAAGTCTCAATGTATGGCAGAACGAATGGGAAGAATCAAACTAGGCAGAAAGATAAAAGTTTCTCAAATCTGAAAAGATAGGAGAGTACTTTAGTATCATGTTTGTGATCATCTTAATGATTTAGAAATCATATCACAATTAGTCCTCTAAAGGTCATCTTAGTGCATTCTTATGACTAAGAAGAGGAGTCATGAATTGTTGAAATGGTTAGATCAGGAAGATGAGTCATACTTCGTTCCAAAACAATTCTTAGAGTCATACTCCAAGATTGTAACTTGAGTGACATATCTTAAAGAAAGGTTTAAAACACTTGTCAAATGTAAGAGTAAAAGTGTCCTACTCTTGTACATTTGAAATTGGTAAGTTGTGATGTTTTGGATAAAACAAAGACCAACTAAGGCCAATTGTGTGAAGTGTTTGTCTTGATAAAGAATCCGCACTATCTCTTGAATATTTGGCAAGATAGTCTTATATGTCAGGAGGATAGTGGGAGTCTTAAAGATCCTAAAAAGAATTTCAAGAACTAATCAAGAATAAAACCCGAGGTTCTTCACTAGCACACGACTTGAGGTTTATAACCTATCGTGTTGACATATTCTGTGCCCATTCCAGTTAAAGTTGGCTTTGCATAGGAGTTCTGAAAGTTCTCAATTGGTTGCATAACAACTTGGAAGCAATGGCAGGCCCTGTACTGCCAGGTGGCAAGAAGTTATGATTGCATAAGTTCAGTCCATATGAGTTTGGATTTGTCATTATCCTTGTCTTGTGACTATGGTTTTGACGATTCACATGGATAAGAACACATACACCATAAAATCTAAGGGTCATAAGGTTTCTCTCCGATTTATGAAAATGATGGTGAGGAAACACTTCCACCAAGTAGATTTGAAGCAGATGGCAAAAGGTCTAAACAATTGAGACTATGATTACGACATCCCTTTTCATAGTTCTGAAATTGTTTAGACACACATGCATGCTATCTAAGGAAAGGTGTATGATTTTGATAAAGTTTTATCAAAGCATCTCGTATCAGAAATCTGAACTTTGGTAAGAAAGTCAATAAAGTATTGATTTCTAGAAGTCCACCTGATTTCTGAGTACATGTCAAAGCTAGTGGGAGCATAAGTGTTATGCTAATAATCATCATGTTAGTGGGAGCATGATAATTATTGTTAGTGTTGCAAGTTAGCAATGTTAATTATAGAAAACAAAAGTTTCAATTCGTGAGGCTGCAGGGATTGAAAAAGTTGTTTTGCTATAATTAAGGGAGAGGATATACTTCATTTCAGTTCTAAAGGCTTAGATTGAGACCTTAATCATCTTTAGTCAAGAATATATATATATGAATTTCATGTTGGATTGGTTCAACTTAAGGAAATTCTATATATTGCGTTCTCAAAATTCGATTATGATTACGGCATCCCTCTTCATAGTCAAATTTTGAAAACATGGCAAATAAAAATATTGTAGCAAAATACTGGTCTAGAATCATGTCTTTATGTGAGACATCATGAATCGTGTACCATTTGCTTTGGGTACAGGATCGATTGCATGTGCTATAATATTTGTCATTTCTAAATTTTTCCAAATGCCCAGAGGCATTAAGAAGGGAAAAGGTCTAGAATTGGATATGACTAAAATGATTAAGCAATTGTCGAGGACAATCTGACGTTTACCAAAGATTGGTTGCTCAGGGACAGTTGGAAGTATAGTGCTAATTTTGGAAGGACCATATTGACATATTCTGAAAAGAGGCATCTCTTATTCAGAAGTGATAGTCAAAATGAGAATATGGAGTTGTCTCCATAGGTGGAAGTTATCTGTGTAAGATTAGAAAACTTAATGCAAGAAGCATGTCCAAAGCAATGTACTTTGAATATGAAACTTAGTTTCCATGGAGTTGATCTCCATTGGAATACCTTATAATGACTGTTGACAAGTCTTTGTGACTTTGTACATATTCATTACAGGAGGGTCAGTGCATATAAGTTTAAAATCTAAACAGATTTCGATAAATGATAGGAATTTGAAATTCTCACATTTTTCGATAAGGATTTGGGAGTGTGAAATTAGAATCATTGAAATTATGTTCAATTGGTTTATTTCACAAAGTAAGGATCATAGACAAACATAGAGTGCATACTTGGTGTATGGCAAAGCTATTGTTTAAGAAAAACATAGTGTACATGCTTGGAGCATGGGACAACTAGTGTTTTTAATTCAAGTATAAAGTTGATAAAACCGAAACAATGAATAATGAGTAATCAGTATGGTGATAAATAAAAGTGTTTATTTATATTCATAGGGTTTGATACCATATTTGATTCATTTATTCTTGTGTTTCACTTTGCATGTTTTGACTTCCAGAATAACTAAGTCGCTCTTCCTGAATGATTAAGTTATTCAAACCATCCACAGTCGGTCATATGTTGGAAGTAGATATGAATCAAGACTGTCATGGGTTGGTTTGTAGAGGTCCAAGTTGGTGGACAAAGTGGTGCTACAACACTCATGAGTGCTCATAAGTTCTGAGTATTGGATTCAACCCGCGCTCATTTGAATCACTTCATGGATTTTATCACGAGTGATCATGAGACGATAATATCTTATATTCTTCAAACCTAGATATATGAGTTGTTACTATGAGTTGGTTATACATTGATTGCACGAAAACGCATTTGGTAACTCGATGTTATAAAACGTGCCTTTGTGTATGATTCAACAAGTAGTAGAACAAGCCATATGAGTCGAAGTTTATCCATTCCTTTTACCTTCGGGATAAAAGCGATATCTGTGGGCCCCTCGATGATTTAGCGATGACACATGTGAGTGCTTGGCCAAGCCAGGACTGATTTGATTTGTTCAATCAGTCAGTCATCATAAATCGAAAATCGGGAAACAACAAATGGACTGAGAGAATGATTATAATCCATGTCTCAGTCCATATGATATCTAGAATGGAGGAATATATGATCCCTTATCTAATGGACAAGTCATTGACAAGGTCAAAGTTCGACAGCGGCTTTAAGAGCTACGATTTCCAGTTAGGTTTTGAAGTCACACTCAATAATAGTTTTAGACTTATCCAAGTGGGAGACTGTTAGATTAATGTCTAAGTCCATAACTATATTTGGTATGTACTTGACCCGACCCAGCATGGTCCATTTGGGTTGCACTTCACCGGCACAATTTATATGGATAGTCTTTTGAGAATAGTATATTTATGATTTATATTAATATATTATAAGTTCTAATATATTAATATGGAATCATATTATTTAATTAGTATTGATCAAGAATTAATTTAGAATTAATTAAGTGATCAAAAAGAACTAATTAAATATGGACTCTTATATATATGGAATGGGCCAAGTTCATTTAGGTTGGGCTAAGCTTTCATGGATGGTCCATGGAGCTTTTAACCCATGGATCCTATGTAAATGAAAGGTCATGTGTATTAGGGTTTACATGGATGTAACCCTAATCCTCCATAATATATAAAGGGGTCATTGGCTCACAAAATTGGCACAAGTGTGTGAAAATAAGAGTGGGCCGATTTTAGTGTGCATACATATTCTCTCAAGTTCTTCCAAGGTGTTTTGGTGATTTGTGATTCCATTTGAGGCTTCCACACTATTGGGGCTAAGCTCTTAAAGCTTGAAGACATCAAGCTACATCAAAAGGTATGTCATCTAACTAGAACTTTGTAGTATACGTGCTTCATAATATGCTAGTTAGGATGAAACCTTGGAATAGTTAATATTTGCATGTATAATAGAGAAAACATAGATCCAAGGTTTATAGGGTTGCATGTACACCATAGGAGTGTTAAAATGCTCAAAATCCAACAGTGGTATCAGAGCCATGGGTTGTTTTCTGTTATATTGATGCAAATGTTTTATTTTCAAGTTGAAAAAAAAAAGAAAAAAAAACATGACGTTTGTCAAATTTTAAGATAATTACTTGTTTTGTGAAAAACGAATTATTTGTAAAATTTGAATCATTTGTTATATGAGTTGAATTAGGTCAAATTTAGTAAAAGATAAAATGATATGATTATTTTATTAGTTTTAAAAGTTTGATCTGAATGTTTTAAGGAGTTACATATTTTGTCATAAAATTTTGGAGCTCAAAAGTTTTTTTTAAAGTTGTGATCTTAAGGGTTTTGAAACTTCCATAACTTATGGTTATGAAAGTTTTTTTAAAAAAAAAATTTGATTCAAAGTTTTTATGGAGTTACAAAAATTGGTGTTAATGTTTTAAAGAATTCCATAACTTGTTCTTAAGTTATGGAACATGGAAAGTTTCATCATAAAACACCATTAATTCCATAAGTTATGGAATCCAACGGTTTTCAAGAATTACAAAACTTGCCCTCAAGTTTTGGAATTTGAGAAAAGTTTTTTATGAAAAAAAGAATTGAATTCTAAAACTCTTGGGTTCATAACTTAAACAATTAATTAAATGGTTTTAATTTTGAGTTTAATAATTGGAATTATGATGTTTTGTTGAATAGTTCAAATTAACTCTTATGGACTTTATTAATAGTTAATTAAAACGTTTAATTAAAAGAGTATTATTAATCCATAAATATATGGTTTGAGTTTAATTAAATTAAAAGTCTAGTTTAATTAATAGATTAAACCACCAAGTATTTTAAATGTCTAAAATACACCCTTATACTATTATAATATTAAAAGTTTAATATATTATATGTATAAGAGCAAGTCGTCTTACCATTAGTAGGCCTCATTCACGAAGCCGGTCTATAAGGGGGGTATAAGGTTACTGCCTATAAAATGGCAGTTTAATGGGTGTCCACTCTCACTCACCGCTTCCTTGACCGGTGGAGGGTCGTTAGCCGAACAGGTAGGACAAGGACTATAATTCTCCCTTCATTATAAGTATAATGATAAATACTAAGTAACTAAACACTTATAAATTCCCAATCTTAGTTACTTAGGAAAATGTGAATAATGTGCTAATCCATGAAATTACACTTTGCACTTTGTTTAAGCTGTTAGTGGAGCGTGTGTGGTTAACCGGCACACTAACCTGGACTTAACAAGGTAGGCAAAGGGTAGCTTAATGTTTATCATAGTATCGTTGGAGCGTGTGTGGTTAACCGGCACATCGATTGAGGGGTAAATATTAAGGGTACCAAGTATATTTGCATGGTTACTTCACACCTTGTTTTGTGATCCTCGGCATCCCAGTCACAAAACCTGAAGGGCACACTCGAGATTGAAACATGCCTTTGAAAAGTTCAATGAATCTCAAAAGAATCTAGGAGTTTCAAAACCAATTAAAACCTAATAATACATTCCGTTTATCTTGGTGGAAATTGGTGAATCGTCATTCACCTACCTTCAAATATTTTATAGCTTGGATTACGGCATCCCTCTTCCAAGTTATAAAATAGTTTGTTGGGTCCTAGCCTTAATATATCATATTGGGTGTTATATTAAGGACTTAAATCAACTTTACGTGAATTTCTCCCATTGTTGATGTCTGGTTTAGACAACAATGATCTTCCCAAACCAAGCTTTCCTAATGAATATGACTTCCCGAGTTTGGCTCATGGAAGTCATACTTCTCTTCCTCCACCACCTCCAATTATTCTTCCTAATCCACAAGTTCAAGGTCACTCAAGCCCTAATGGCAAACAAGGTCTATGTATGATCACATCTTAGAGATGAAGTCACATATTGACAAGCCGGGAGAGTTGGGTGTCAAAGTCTTGAGAAAGTTGGATGTTCAATCACTTTCTAAGTCACATAGTGAGTTCCTTTGGGACTACTATGAAACAGACTATGACATGAACCTTAATGATCATATCTATTTGTTTGGTGATGCTGAATCAACAATGATTTGGAACGATAGTAAAGCAAATTTGATTAGAAGATCAACTTCCCAAAAACTTTATGGACAGTGACAATGGTGACACTGGAAATCCAAAAAAAGCATTCTCTTCCCAATGGAAAGGGATTGGCCATAGTCAACCCGGTTGACCAAATGGTAAAGAGAAAGGCTAAGTCTGAGATAGTCCCATTACCAAAGGGTCCATATGTTTATTTTGCCAAAGGAAGGGGCGTTGATTGCAAAGCTGCCAAATTTACCTAAGGATGTTAAAGTCAATAAGTTTGACTCTACATCAGGTAGAGTCCATTATCTAACTCTGTTAAGTTCTATTCTGAGATCCTCATTACATGATGTGACTGGGTCACATGTTGATGTTTTAAGAATCAAAGAATAGAGAGAAATCTTAAAGGAAGTATATGCTGATTCTGATCGCGAAGGTGGATTTCGATCGCATCAGAATTCTGAGAAGTTGCTTAAGAAGTTATGATATATTGCTAAGGAATAGATAACAACAATTTTCCATGTGGATTGTAAGGATAAGTTTTCCGCAAAGTTTTAAAATAAAAGAAAATTGTTTAATTTTATTTATTTGAAGTATCCTTACAATGGCATTTGTGGAAAATTGTTTCTTATATGATTCCACTGATAGCAATATTGGAAAATGGATTTGATTCTTTCATTTGTGGTAGTGTCTAAATTTACCAAATCAGGAAAGTTCCTCATCACCCAAGTTTCAATTGGACCGAAACTTGGAATCATACAAGTTGAATAGTATGATGAATGAGAACTTTCAAGCATTGGAAAATCAAGACTAATTACTTGTTCACATGGATGTGTGAGTCAAGTGAAGGACTAAAGGGATCGAGTACACATTCTTGTGCACTGGTCATGTCCACCACAAAGCTCTTTAAGACTATTTGATTTACTAAAGTTTAGTAAATATGGTTATACTTACAAGTTTAAGTATAATTCTGAAACATTGGAAAAGTCTCAATGTATGGCAGAACGAATGGGAAGAATCAAACTAGGCAGAAAGATAAAAGTTTCTCAAATCTGAAAAGATAGGAGAGTACTTTAGTATCATGTTTGTGATCATCTTAATGATTTAGAAATCATATCACAATTAGTCCTCTAAAGGTCATCTTAGTGCATTCTTATGACTAAGAAGAGGAGTCATGAATTGTTGAAATGGTTAGATCAGGAAGATGAGTCATACTTCGTTCCAAAACAATTCTTAGAGTCATACTCCAAGATTGTAACTTGAGTGACATATCTTAAATGAGTAATCAGTATGGTGATAAATAAAAGTGTTTATTTATATTCATAGGGTTTGATACCATATTTGATTCATTTATTCTTGTGTTTCACTTTAAATGTTTTGACTTCCAGGATAACTAAGTCGCTCTTCCTGAATGATTAAGTTATTCAAACCATCCACAGTCGGTCATATGTTGGAAGTAGATATGAATCAAGACTGTCATGGGTTGTTTTGTAGAGGTCCAAGTTGGTGGACAAAGTGGTGCTACAACACTCATGAGTGCTCATAAGTTCTGAGTATTGGATTCAACCCGCGCTCATTTGAATCACTTCATGGATTTTATCACGAGTGATCATGAGACGATAATATCTTATATTCTTCAAACCTAGATATATGAGTTGTTACTATGAGTTGGTTATACATTGATTGCCCGAAAACGCATTTGGTAACTCGATGTTATAAAACGTGCCTTTGTGTATGATTCAACAAGTAGTAGAACAAGCCATATGAGTCGAAGTTTATCCATTCCTTTTACCTTCGGGATAAAAGAGATATCTGTGGGCCCTTCGATGATTTAGCGATGACACATGTGAGTGCTTGGCCAAGCCAGGACTGATTTGATTTGTTCAATCAGTCAGTCATCATAAATCGAAAATCAGGAAACAACAAATGGACTGAGAGAATGATTATAATCCATGTCTCAGTCCATATGATATCTAGAATGGAGGAATATATGATCCCTTATCTAATGGACAAGTCATTGACAATGTCAAAGTTCGACAGCGGCTTTAAGAGCTACGATTGCCAGTTAGGTTTTGAAGTCACACTCAATAATAGTTTTAGACTTATCCAAGTGGGAGACTGTTGGATTAATGTCTAAGTCCATAACTATATTTGGTATGTACTTGACCCGACCCGGCATGGTCCATTTGGGTTGCACTTCACCGGCACAATTTATATGGATAGTCTTTTGAGAATAGTATATTTATGATTTATATTAATATATTATAAGTTCTAATATATTAATATGGAATCATATTATTTAATTAGTATTGATCAAGAATTAATTTAGAATTAATTAAGTGATCAAAAAGAACTAATTAAATATGGACTCTTATATATATGGAATGGGTCAAGTTCATTTAGGTTGGGTTAAGCTTTCATGGATGGTCCATGGAGCTTTTAACCCATGGATCCTATGTAAATGAAAGGTCATGGGTATTAGGGTTTACGTGGATGTAACCCTAATCCTCCATAATATATAAAGGGGTCCTTGGCTCACAAAATTGGCACAAGTGTGTGAAAATAAGAGTGGGCCGATTTTAGTGTGCATACATATTCTCTCAAGTTCTTCCAAGGTGTTTTGGTGATTTGTGATTCCATTTGAGGCTTCCACACTATTGGGGCTAAGCTCTTAAAGCTTGAAGACATCAAGCTACATCAAAAGGTATGTCATCTAACTAGAACTTTGTAGTATACGTGCTTCATAATATGCTAGTTAGGATGAAACCTTGGAATAGTTAATATTTGCATGTATAATAGAGAAAACATAGATCCAAGGTTTATAGGGTTGCATGTACACCATAGGAGTGTTAAAATGCTCAAAACCCAACAATCTTGACCAGGAGTCCTTCAACTAATCATAGTCCATTTTGCCTTTTCCCTAAATTGGGCCAAGGCCCAATGCCAAATCCACGATCCATAAGTCCACACATATATATAAGGCCCATTGTTTGCCCAATTTTCCAAATTGGGACCAACTCCCTAATCGGGCCTCATTTAAAGACTCACTACCAAAACTGGCCCAAAATACACTTTATCCAGAGACCCCATCAAGGCCCAAGTCCAACTAGTCCAAAGGTAGCCCAAATCGCAAATGCCCAACAGAAGACGTATGCGGGGCGTACTCCTCTGGTACGCAGGGCGTACTCTGCCTGACGTTGACCACCATTGGGGTGGTTGACCGAGTACGTTGGGCGTACAGAATTTACGCGGGGCGTACACGGGGTTTTGCCAAAACCCTAATAAGTGCTTAATGGCTTAAGTACTTAAGCCCATATTTCAGATCCATCGACCAAAAGTGTCTTAGAACCATAAAGTCTCGAACTTTAAGACTTTGGGCGTCCAGAAAGCTCTTAATACATGGCCTTAATCCATTAATACCTTTCTACTACATGCATGGGACATCTTAAGCCATTGGGACCACATTTTTATCACTTAGGACCCTCTCTAAGGTCTGAAAGGACAACTCATCTCGTCTAAATCATATCATGCACCAACTTGGGATTTTTGGGACAAGAAATGGTTCCATAAAGCTAAAATGGCTAGATCTATATCATACAAGCATAAAGTTTGAAGATGTTTACCTTCTGGAGCTTCTATAGCACAAGGAAACTTGAAATCTACAAGCTTGCCTTCCTTCTCCAACTCCTTGATGCAACACCTTCTTCTCCAAGTTCTCAAAATACACTTTATAAGCTCACACACTCAAGGAAAAGATTAGGGTTTGGGGAAAACGGCTCAAATCTATGGAGGCTGAGGTAAGGGAGGGTTTTGAGGTCATAAGGACGTTTATATAGCACTCAAACCTTAAATATTAGGGTTTCCTTCTATCATGAGTACGCCCAACGTACACAAGTGTACGCCCAGCATACTCTTATGTACGTGCAACGTACTCCTCCTGATCCCAAAATTGCAATTTAGCCCTTAGGCTTCTCATGGCTTCACCAAAATTGTAATTTAGCCCTTAGGCTTCTCATGGCTTCACCCTTCCATCCCTACTCCTGATCCCAAAATTGCAATTTAGCCCTTAGGCTTCTCATGGCTTCACCCTTCCATCCCTAGGGACTATAAATGATAAATCTTGGGATGTTACATATGCCTAAGAAGAGGAATCAGAAATTGTTGAAATGGTTAAATCAAAAGGTGAATCATACTTCGTTCCAAAACCAAGTCTTAGAGTCATGCTCCAAGATTATGTCTTGAGTGACATATCTTAAGTAGGTTTATAACACATTTTGAAATTGGAAGTCGTGATTTTTTGGATAAACAAAGACCAACTAAGACCAGTTACATGAAGTGTTGTCTTGATAAGATCTCACACTCTTGAATATTTGATTGTCAAGGAATGTTTCTTGACAAGAGAATCGTATATGTCAAGAGGTCAGTGGGAGTCTTAAGTGATCTTGAATAGCTTCAAGAACTAATCAAGAATAAACTTGTTGTTAATCACTAGCACACGACTTAAGGTTTGTAACCTATCGTGTTGACATATTCTTGTTTCTATGCCCATTCCAGTTAAGTTCACTACGCATGTGAGTTCTATGAGTTCTTAATTGTTTGCATAACAACTTGGAAGCAATGGTAGGCCCTTGAGCTGCCAAGTGGTAAGAAAATAAAATTGAATAAGTTCAGTCCATATGAGTTTGGATTTGTCACTAACCTTGTCTTGTGATTATGGTTGTGACAAATTCACATGAATAGGAACACATACACCATAAAATCTAAGTGTCATAAGGTTTCTCTCCAATTCATGAAAATGATTGTGAGGAAATGCTCTCACTAAGTAGATTTTAAGGAGATAGAATTTGTGATATTTGCATTCTCAAATTCGATTATGATTACGGCATCCCTCTTCATAGTTCGAATTGTGAGAAATGACAAAAGGTCTAAACATTTGAGACTTATTACTGTAAGTTCTGAAATTGGTTAGACACACATGTGATCTATCTTAGGAAAGGTGTATGAGTTTGAGAAGCCGAGATAAAGACTTATCGAAGCATCTTGTATCAGAAATCTGAACTTTGGTAAGAAAGTCAACAAGTATTGATTTCTAGAAGTCCATCTTATTTCTGGGTACATGTCAAAGCTAGTGGGAGCATAAGTGTTATGCTATTAAAGAAATAATTGTTATGCTAGTGGGAGCATAATCATTATGGTAAGTGTTGCAAGTTAGCAATGTTAATTATAGAAAACAAAAGTTTCAATTCACAAGTTGCAGAGTTTAAAAAGTTGTTTTGCTATAATTAAGGGATAGGAACTCATACTTCATTTCAAATCTAAAAGCTTAGATTGTGAGATTTTAATCGAATTTAGTCAAGGATATATATATATATATATATGTGAATACCATGTTGGAATGCTTCAACATTGGAAATTCTATATATGGAAATATTATAGCATAAGACTGGTCAGGTATCATGTCTTTATGTAAGACATTATGAATCGTATCCCATATGCTTTGGGAATAGGGTCGATTGCATATGCTATAATATTCATGTGTTCTAAATTTTCCAAATGCCAAGGGTATTAAGAAGGAAATAGAACCAAAACCAAATATGACTAAAGTTTCTAAAAAATTGCTAAGAACAATCTAAGGATTGCCAAAGATTGGTTGCTTGTGGGCAATTGGAAGTATTATGAATAGGCAAGATTCTATTAATAATGAGCTGTCATATGGCAAATATGGAAATGTTTCCATAATGGGAGTTGGATATTAAGAATCTATGTGTAGGTTAGAAACTTTTATGCAAGAAGGATGTTCAAAGGAATGTACTTTGAATTTGAAACTTAGCTTCCATGGAATTGTTTTGTTATCAATCTCTAGTGGAATACTTTGTATTTTCATTGTCCAAGTCTCTATGGGTTTGACATTACAAAAGGATCATTGCATAAAGATTAGAACCTAACACATTCTAATAGTGGCAAGAATTTGTCATTCTTACACTTGTGATAAAATTTTGGAATTGTGAAATGAGCATCATTGAAATGTTTTCAATTGATCTTTTTCACAAAGGAAGGGCCATAGGTAAACATAGTGTGCATGCTTGGAGCATGGGATAACTATTGTTTTAATTCAAGTATAAAGTTGATAAATTGAAACATTATACAATGAATAATGTGTAATCAATATGTAAATAAAAGGTGTTTTATTTATATTCAAAAATGTTGAGACCATATTGGATTCGATTATTCTTGTGTTTCACTTTGCATGTTTTGACTTCCCGAATAACTAGATTATTCAAACTATCCACAGTCGATCATACTTTGGAAGTAGGTATTGAAGCTAGACTGTCATGAATGGGTCTGTAGATTGTCTAAAGGTGTTTAGACATAGCACAAGTTTGCTGCAGTATTCATGAGTACTTTTGTAATAAGATTTGAGTATTGGACTAAACCCACGCTCATTTGAATCACTTCATGGATTTTATCACGAGTGATCATGAGATGATAATATCTTATATTCTTGAAACAGAGAGATATGAGTTGCAGTCTACAAGTTGGTTGCACATTGATGATATGTAAACTCACCGGTAACTCGGTGTTATAAAACGTATCATTGTGTGTGATTTGATGAGTAAATATAGCAAGCATATGGGTCGAAGTTTATCCGTTCCTTTTACCCAATGTGGGACAAAAGCGATATATGTGGGATCCCTCAATGATTTAGTGATGACAACCCTTAGCGCTTGGCCAAGCCTGGACTGATTTGATTTGTTCAATTAGTCGGTCGTCATAAATCGGAAATCGGGAAACAGCACATAAACAGAGAGAATGATTATAATCCATGTATCAGTTGATACGATATCTACAATGGGGGAATATATGATCCCTTATCTTATGGACGTGTTACTAATTAGATCAGAGTTCGTCAACGGTCTTTTTGAGATATACGATTGCCAATCGGATTTTGAAGTCGTACTTGCAATTATAGTTATTAGACTTATCCAAGTGGGAGACTGTTGGATTAGGTGTCTAAGCCCATAACTATAATTGGTATTTACTTGACCCAATACAGCATGGTCCATTTGGGTTGTAACACTTTGGAACAATTTGATAGGATGGATATTTGAGAAAGAGGTTATTTGTGATTTATTAATATATTATAAGTATAATATATTAATTGAGAAATCATATAATTTAATTAGTATTGATCAAGAATTAATTTGGAATTAATTTAGTGATCAAAAGAGACTAATTAAATTAACGGGGACTGATTATGTAAATCAATGATATATATATATATATATATATATATATATATATATATATATATATATATATATATATATATATATATATATATTGTTTGGGCTATTGATCCATGATGGGCTAAGTTTATGTAAGTATCCATGAAGAGTTAGCCCACATGAGATATGGATCATAACCTATGTGTATGGATTAGGGTTTACCCATGACCCTTGGAATCCTACACTATATATATGTTATCCCATAGCATAAAATTGTGCACTAAGTGTTCTTAGAAGCTCTAGCCGATTTTGAGTCTCCAACTTCTCTCTCAATGTCCTCTTGTTCTTGGTTTGTTATAGTTCCATTTGAGGCATCACACTTGAGGTGCTAGACTCTTGAAAGACCAATTCCTACAAGCTACAACAAAGAGGTAATATTCTAACTTACTTTTATGATTCATATGTCAAATTGTATGCTAGTTGTAGGTTTCAAGCTTTGGAAATTTTTGTTGCATGTATAAATAGAGAAAACTTAGATCCAAAACTATTAGGGTTGTATGTGCACCATAGGAGTGTTATAGTACATAAAACCCAACAGATTTTGTGAGTGCATACATTAGGACTTATCCCCTTGATGTCCGCTATTGTCCACCCCATGGCCTCTTTATGATCTTTCAAAACTTCAACCAATTGATCTTCTTCAAAGTCTTTCAATTAAGAGGAGATGATCACCGGGAGAGTTTCGTCTTTACCTAGATAAGCATACTTCAAATGGCTAGGTAAGACTTTTAATTATGGAAGGGGGCATCTTGTTTGGAGAATGAGATAGGGCAAATTGAGAAACATCCTTCTTTGTTGAATTGTTAACTTCTAAAGTCTTCACAATCTCTTCAACTTCAGAGTCCAATGTATACATATCCAATGTTTTCTTCAAACTTTCACAATCAAGACTCATGTTGAGCACCATTTTCAAAATGTCTCCATGTGATAACTCGAATAGTTCTTGGGTGATTGGTTCAATCACATCAACCCGATATAATGGAGAAATGTTGTTAGGGTATCTCATTGCTTCAAAGATGTTGAAGTGAATGGTCTCTCCATTAAACTCCATGGTGATCTTCCCATTATGGACATCAATAATCGTATGAGCGGTATTCATGAAGGGTCTTCCAAGAAGGATCATAGATGACTTGGAAGGAGTCTTCTCTTCAAGGTCAATGACATAGAATTCCGCGAGAAATACTAGTTGATTGACTTGCACTAGTACATCCTGCAACATGCCTCTTGGAAATAAACTTGACTTGTTCGCTAATTGAATGATTACTCTGGTTTCTTCCAAAGGTCCAACATTGAGAGAATGAAAAACTGAGTATGGCATCACATTGATCGAGGCTCCAAGATCTAGCATGGCACTTTCAACATACAAATCACCAATAGTGCAAGGGATAGCAAACATTCCCGGGTCCTTGCATTTGGGTGGTAACTTCTTTCGGATAACCGCGGACACATTTGCATTGACTTGAATATTTTCATTTTCCTTGAATTTCCTCTTATTGGTGCACAAATCCTTAAGAAATTTGGCATAGCGCGAAATTTGCTTTATGGAATCCAATAGTGGAATGTTGATTTGGACCTTGCGGAAAGTCTCAAGAAACTCTTTATCTTCCTCTTGTTTCTTTGAAGGAGCCAACCGGGAGGGAAAGGTGGTGGTATGACCAATGGCTTGATGGTCTTGTTGGAAGATTCGGGTTGATCAATGTTTGGCACAATCGGGTCCTTTTGAGGAACTACAACTTTCGAAGGTCCGACAATAATAACTTCATCTTCATCTTCTCTTGAAACTCTTTTAGGGTTGCTTTCTCCAAGTGTTTTCCTACTTCTCAAGGTTATTGCACTCACATTGGGGTTCTTCTCGGTTTGAGATGGAATTTTACCCCTTTGTTCCATCTTGTTGAGAGCGGTAGCCAAGTCTCCAATTTGTGCTTGAATGTTGGAGAAAGTGTTCTTGGTCTCTTGTTGAAATTGGGTTTGGCTTTGAGCAAGAGAAGTGACGAGTTATTGAAGGCTCATTTGATGGTTACCATTTGATTGACCTTGTTGTGGAGGTTGTTGGTAATTTGGAGTGGGATGAGATGTTTGGGGATATGGAGGTTTTTGTGATGGGTATTGAGAAAATTAGGGTCTCGTCATAACATGTGGTGGGTTTTGCTTTGGTGGGTATGGATTGGTTGGGTTATTCCTCCAATTTGGGTTGTAAGTGTTTTGAAACCCCATGGGTCTTGGTTGACCTTGATATCCTCCCATTGCATTAACATCCTCCGGCTCACTACTAAGTGTGGGACACTTATCCGTATAATGCCCCGTCATTGCACAAATACCACACACCATCATTTGTTGACCACTTCCCACCACCATTTGACTTAACACATTAGTCAAATCCAAGAGCTTTGATTCCAAATGTTGGGTGTCGCTAACTTCACCAACCACTTGTGGAGAATATCTCTTCATTTCATTTCGAGTTCCAAAGTTCCTTTGGTTTTGAGAAATGGTTCTAAAAAGTGATCTTATCTCTTGAGGTGTCTTGTTGAAGATGTCACCACCACTTGAAGCATCAATCATCCTTCGATCTTTTTCATTCATACCCTCATAAAATTGTTGAAGAAGTAATTGTTCGGGTATATTGTGTTGAGGACAACTTGTACACAAGCTGTTGAATCGCTCCCAAAAATCATGAAAAGTCTCATGCTTCCCTTGACGAATCCCCAAAATGTCACTTCTTTGACTTGATATCCGGTAGGTGGGATAGAACTTGCTATTGAAGGCTTTGAGTGACTCTTCCCATGTGTGAATAGATCCTGGTGGTAAGTTGAATAACCACTCTCTAGCTTTATCTTCCAAGGTGAGCGGGAAGGCGGTTAGCTTGAAATCATCCAAGGTCACATTTTCAGGCAACATGCTAACACATATCATATGAAAGGACTTCAAATGCCTTTGAGGATGTTCTCTATCCAAACCATGGAACTTGGTGAGTTGATGTATGAAACTTGACTTCAATTCAATTCATCAGCGGTTTGTGGGATAAACAATACAAAGGGGTGTGTGAGTAACATCCTTCTCCATCATTTTTCTAAGTGTCAACTCTTGAGGGGGATTGGGTGGATTGGGGTTATTGGGATATTGTTGCATGTAATTGGGAGGTTGTTGGTAAGGTGGGTATGAGTATTGTTGGTGATTGTACATTTGTGGTGGATAAGGTTGGTAGTTAGGGTATTGGTTGTAGGGAGGTTGTTGTTGGGGTACATTGGTTGTTGGTACATTAGAGGTTGTGGTTAATTACGTTGATTTGGTTGTTGTGCTTATTGTTGTTGAACTTGAAAAGCATTGTTTTGAGATTGGTTGTTTTGATGGAAGTTTTGGTTTTGTGGTTGTGGTTGTTGATAATTGGGTTGATTTGGGTGAGGAGGGGGTTGATTCCAAAGTGGCATATCTATGAGAGGTTCTTGGTGTTGTTGTTGTCTTGGTTGTTGGGGTGGGGTATTGGCATCTTGATTGTTTGGGTTTGGGTTAGGATTTTGAGGTGGAGTGTGACTCATGGCTATGTAGTTTTCAAACGGAATGTCTTCCAAGGAATGACCAACAATTGGAGAACTCGGTTCGGTGTCGGTATCACTTGAAGTATGAACTTGATCTTCTATGTTGATTAGTGGAGAAGATGAAGAAGCTTGAACGAGTTGTTGTTGCTTTGCTTGTTTGGCTAACTTTTTCAACCTCTTTGCTTCTTTTCAATCTCCGGATTGTAGAGTAGTTCACCGGTTCTTGTAGACCTAGGCATAAACAATCAAATAACAATAACCAATTTCCCCAGCAACGGCTCCAAAACTTGGTGGGATGTTAAGTCCACCAAGCAAATTACACCCTTTGTTTGCAAATAAAATGTAATACAATGGTAAAAAGGGGTATTGATCCTCGGGGAAATGGTTGTATTCAATCACCAATGCAATCCAATAGAACAGTGTAAATAAACTAACTAACTACAATTAAACTAAAAAGGGGGGGGGGGTGTTGTGATTGTTTGAAAACTAATAGACTTGAATAACTAAAAAGCTTGCAATTAAGCAAGATGGTAAGATCCTCAAATATTAGAGAGAATTGGTTAACCAAGGCAATTCAACACAATGAACATTTGTTTGTTTATCATTAGGATTCAATATGAAGCTTATCATTCATCCCAAATTGGTTATAGCAATCATGAAGCATGATATGCCAAGATTCCTCATAGGTAGTATGGAGGTTGGGGAAGCCCATAACACACATTCTTAATCAAAATCAAGGATTCAATTGAAGCAATTGAACCCAAGAAGTTGATTAGCCTTAAGAATGAAGGAATCCCCAATTCCTAGAGGATGTCAATGCTTACACATCCATAAAGGAGTTATGATTTATAAGCTAGAGATGATTTCTACCATCATAAAGCCCTTGTTCTAAGTAAATTCAATGATTCAATGCTAAACCAAAGAAATAAACCAACAATTGCTCATTCAAGTACCAAGCTCATGATCAAAGTATTAAACAAGCATAAGAAATATGACCTAGAATCATAGACATAAGATAATTGATAATCAAGCATGAATCCTTTAAAACCCACAAATATCCAAGGGTTTTAGCCAAAGTTAACCAAAATAGAGAAATTAGCCACTCATGACAACAAAACAACAATCACAAAAGTGTTTTTGCATCAAGAATCTACCAATTAATTAGAAAGATGATAAGAATGAGTATTCAAACTCTAAAATCGCCTCTAATGCTCTTCAATGGTGGAAAATCGAAGTTGTTGCTAAAAGGTCCAACCCCCCAAGGTAAATGGTAAACAAAATGACCAAAATGCTCAAAAGTGTGCAGTTGCACGGTTACCCGCACGCCTGAGATTCTACCCTCGCAAGTGTTGCTGGAATGCTATTGGTCCATTCTTCTCCACTAACCATTCCACTACCCAAGATTCCTTTGGTCCCCTCTATGACTCACATGATTTGAAATTGGTCAATCACCTTCAAGCTCTAAATATGGATAGTCCATGCCCAAAATAAAAATCCATGACCAATCTTCAAAAGTCCACTTCATCCAAATCTTCAACTTTTTAAGCCCAAATCTCCTTTGATGGATCCGTAAAGCCCAATAATGCATCGAGAAGCCCATTAAGCCCAATTCCAGTCAAACCGCAACCGCAATCGCAATGAGCTCCAAAACCCTGCAAAATATCTCATGCAAAATAGAAAGTACCCGACACGATCCACGATCAAGAAAATAAAGAATATACAATGCAATACTAATAAAAAGAGCTAAAAATAGTAAAATAAACTAATAAAAATAAGGAAAAAAAATAAGCTATCAAAAATAATAAAATAACAAAAAATGGAGGTGCATAAGGAATTTTATGTATTAGGGGTACGTACAACAAATGTTTTAAAAACCGGTTTTTTAGTTGAACCGGTATGGTGACCGGTTTCCGGTTCGACCGCTGAGTAAACCGGTTTCAATAATTTTGATCTTTTTTCGTATTTTCGTACACATACATACATACACAAATCAAAATTTTGATGTCCACAAGTTCAAACATTAAAATACACGTGAAAACAAGTTGCAGATCACTCTAAATACATTAAAATAACTCATAATCATAAGTTTACATCAATCTACGTGCATTAAAAAGAAAATAAAGTCCTTGATGATTACAAATGCATCAAAAACTTCATAACATTTATCATGTGCTTTTATTCAGAAAATTTTTAATAAATGGAAAGGTATGAAAAAAACTAATCACTTTAGGATCCTCTACACAATTTAAAAAAAAAATGTTAAATTTTGTCTTTTTACTTTAGATATTTGTGACGTATATGATGTGAGAGTACGTACAATATTCACGCGATGATTATCGCTAAGTTGATTCTGGAGTGTCAGTGAATAAAATGTAAAATTTGCAACAAATCTGCATTTTAAAAAGTAGTGCAATTATTTGGAAAACTTTGTAATATTTGTTTTTTCTAAGTAGAAGTTCTGTACGTTTGCAACTTTGAACTGTTAGACTTTGTTTGTATTTAGTTGTTTAAAAGTTATATTTTGCAATTCTTACTTGTAGTTTTTCTTTTCATTTTTCCAAACGGCAATTGCTATCGTAGGTCAATCGTTATACGAGTGTTTTGACTGTTCTACCAGAAATCTTGGATGTAGGATACAGCTGATGGCCTTTGTTGTGTCTTTCAAAATCGTATTTCATAATATTTATTTTATATTAAAAATGAAATTAGGTTGCTATATGTTGTTTGAATTTAGTCCAAGAAAATCGCCTATGCATATTATATAAATATTGATACCAAAATAGGTTGCTATTGCTTTCACTTTCATGGAAATATAATTTCATCTTTAAATTCATGAATGTACGTAGCTTTGAACTTTGAATGGTTTGACCACTAGTTTAAACTGATTATTAGCAAACAATTTTTCTTATATTTTGTTCGATGCTTGATATATTGTTACTAAGTAGTAGTTAACCGCTAAACCATATTAGGTCACATGTTTTTTGGACAGAGGACTAGAAAAAATGTTGTTGCTGGAACGGACAAAATAATGGAAGCTTGGAACAAATAAAAAAGATGTAATATCACTAGAATTATTGGAACAAGTTGAACATTATATAACCTTTTATTTGTGGGTTTTGAAATTTAAATTTTTGGTTGTCAATGCTAAACAGTAATAGAGTTTCTATTTACTATAGATTTTTTATAGGGTTATCACCAATTTTAAAAAACAAATGGGTTAGAATTGTATTAAAATTGCCAACAAATCAAATTTATTGTTTAAAAAGTTAACATATAACAAATGGGCGCTGATTTTTCCACGGTTCTTTTTTATCTATCCACTGAATTTTAAATTTAATTGACAATTATGCCCTTTGTTAGATTTACAGAAGAGAGAAACCCAAACATTTATTTCCAAACACAGGAGGCTCCTTCTTCCTTCTTGGGGTTGCCGGAGAAACACCCTTCATCCCTTCATTCAGTTTGTTTGCAGAAAATACATTGATCAATTTGAAAACTTTGAAAAATAATCCTTTGACAATGTTGACAGTGAAAACTTTTTTTATTGTTTTGTAAATCAGTTCTTCCATTTAACTCCCCCTGCACCTACAAGTGATGTCATCAATGGTGTTTATGGAGTAAAAAGTTATTTGGTTAAAATCTCACACCAACGCCACCATTATAAATCTCTAAAGCATCTCCGCTAATCACCTCCGACGAAATCTCTGAACAGCACCACCGCAACAAAAGCCCAAAATAGATAAAAGACAAGGGTTGAAGGCGAAATCTTCGGCGAAGGGGCTCTCCCGGGTTTGTTTGTGTGCATCGTCGACGATCTTTATCATCGTATTCACCGTCATCGTCTTTTTCAATGGAACAAGGATGACTAACAATGAGATAGGGGATGTCTTTTGGGTCGAAAAGGGGAAAAGAGAGCACGATGCTGCTCAAAGCCCTTCCCTACAAACATTCATCTTAATCATCGGTCGTGACAGTTTTTGATGTTTTCATCCTCTTCAAGCTGCAAGATCACCACCAGTAAGATGTTTTAACCCAGGTACGGTTTTGGCTCCTTGGGTTGTATTGGAAAGGGAGTATTTTTGCTTCCGATTTTGTGGGGATGGATTTACAACACATATATAGAAAAGGATTCGTGTAGGAAAAGGGGTTGCCGGCGAGGAAAGAAGAAACCAACATATACGACGTCACACTTACAAAGTGTTTAGATGAAGTCATCAGGGACAATTTTGTCAATTAACAATAAAATTCTGTGGATGGATAAAAATAAGCCGTGGAAGAATCATTGCCCATAACGAATATATTCTAGTCCTCTATTTTATACCTTTTGAAATTTAAATTTTTGGTTGTCAAAGCAAAACTGTGAATGACCTATTTACTATATATTTGTTATAGGATTATCACTAAACTAAATACCCGTGTAATGGCGTGGATGACCTTCGTCTAGTTTATATAAAATATTATTAAAAAGGAATTAAATATTAAAAGCTAGGATTTGCTTATTAGGAAGTTGAGTCAATGTTTGTATACGAAAGGATCCATCACATGTGTAGGACCAGGGTTTGATGCATTGTAAAAAGGCACGTTCTTCTTTAAGGTTATACCGCCCAGTTCAAAGTTCAAAGGGTATTAATATTGAATTTTCCAAACTTGTAATTAACTTTGATTGCTGGTAGTCAACAGGAAGCATCACATATAGAGAGAGCGCAATTGAATATTCCATTTGAAATCACAATCCCAGGTCGAATTTTGCTTTTCCAACTCAACTTGCTTAGATCAGCAATTAATCATGCTGACTAAAGAATTAACTTTGTGGATGCTTACGTTAATTCAAATTTATATAAACACACAGAGATACACAGACAAATATATAAATTAATTAAAATTAAGGATTATCTATTTAGCTTTTAGTTTATAGACGCCACTTATGATCAAAATCATTATTCATTTAAAAACTTTTGATAATTTCTGACCAGCAAGCTTTTACTAGGGTTTTTAACCCCGTTTGAATTCACCATTTTTATTCATTTAAAAACTTTTGCAGTCAACTCTATGCTCTCTACTCTTTATAAATAAGACACTGCCATAGATATAAATTAAACATGAAGAATTTCCAAATGAGCTCTTCTGTCTTCCTACTGGTTCTAACTCTTTCCTTTTCTAATTCATGGGCAAACTTGTCTTCCCTTGTCGATGCTACACCAGGTACCGAAGATTTCATAAGTTGCATACAATCCAATTCCAACAATGTCACCTCCATCTCTCAACTCCTTTTCACCCCTGTCAATGCTTCCTTCATTCCTATTTGGCAAGTCGCAGTGCAAAACACTAGGTTCCTTAAACCCTCCACTCCTAAACCATCAATCATCGTGACACCTGTGGATGAAGAACTGATCCAAACGGCTCTATTCTGCGCAAAGAAACATGGCTACGAGATCAGGATCAGGAGTGGGGGTCATGACTACGAAGGCCTCTCGTACACTGCTGATGTTCCATTTGTTATGCTTGATTTCACCAACATGAGGTCTATAGACATTGATGTAGTCAACAGGACCACGTGGGTCCAGCCAGGTGCTACACTTGGTGAACTCTATTATAGTATTTCTCAGAAGACCGACACCTTGTATTTCCCAGCAGGTGTTTGCCCCACGGTGGGTGTTGGTGGGTACGTTGGCGGTGGAGGCTACGGAAACCTACTGAGGAAATATGGTACTGCTGCTGATAATGTTGTGGATGTTCGCTTTATGGATGTCAATGGAAATATCATGGACAGGAAGTCGATGGGTAAAGATTTGTTTTGGGCAATTCGAGGAGGCGGTGCTTCCAGTTTTGGAATCGTCCTTGCATGGAAGTTGAGGTTGGTTCCGGTTCCAGAAAAAGTAACTGTCTTTATATTGAATAAGACTTCGGAAGAAGGGGCAACCGAAATTTTCCACAAATATCAATACGTTGCGCCAACTATCGATAGAAATCTACATATAAGAACTCAGGTGTTTGCCGAATATATTGGCAACACCACCAAGAAAACCATACGAATTATGTTTGAAGGAATTTACCAGGGTACAAGGGACACATTACTTCTGTTGTTGGACGAAAAATTTCCGGAGCTCGGTGTTACACGAGATATATGTGAAGAAATTAGAAGCATCCAGTCGACCTCTGTGTTTTGGGGCTTGCCAAGTTCCACCCCAATCGAGATCCTCACGAACCGGTCTGCTATAGCCAAGCTGAACAATAAAAGTAAATCAGACTACCTTCGGACACCAATTCCCATGAGCGGTCTAAGAAAGATTTGGATAAAGCTCATGCAAAACGATGAATCAGCACTTCTAATGATCAATCCTTTTGGCGGAAGGATGGCTGATTACTCAGAGACAGAAATTCCTTATCCTCATAGATCTGGGGTGTTGTTACAGATTCTCAAGACTGTCAATTTTAACGGACAAACTTCGGACACAACCCCTACATCGCTTAGGAGGATAGTGTGGTTACGAAGCTTGGATGAGTTATTGACGCCTTATGTGTCAAAGAACCCTAGAGAGGCATATTCCAACTACAATGATCTAGATTTGGGTGTTGGAAGTTCTAATTATGAAGAAGCCAGTATTTGGGGTGAGAGGTACTGGAAAAGGGACAATTTCAAGAAGTTGATTCGAATCAAGGCCAAAGTTGATCGGCATAATTTCTTTCGGCGTCCACAAAGTATCCCTGTTTTCTAACACCTCTCTCCAAGACATGACGGTCTCTTGAAGAAGCATTCAACTTAGGGTTTACTTCTACTGTTTTTTAATCTACTAGATACATTGTTTGATTACTATATTTCTTTGTTATACTTTGTGTTGACGGATAAATATGATATTTTAATTTTTTAAGAAGCCTTTGGTAATTGCTAATTTAGGCTTGGGTTGAAGTTGGATGATGGAAACTATCATGTGTTTGAACTCGTATAGTTGATATAGATTTTGTCGTATAAGTACTAGTTGGTGGACTTGTTTATTGAATGAAACATATCATAAGAGAACTACAACTATGGAATGTTATATGAGGGGTACTCAATAAAGGAAGAATATTGGATGTGGTTCTTGTACGATCCAAAAAGCTTGTTTGTAGGAACACCAAGTACATAACATATCCGGAAAAGACTTTTGAAGTTTGTTTTATGTATTATTCGCTTATTATAACATTCCACTTTGGTATATTCATTTTCATTAATTTGGTTATAGGTGAATGTATGTACCTGTGTTAGTGTAGGCGAATGCAATGTTAGAGATTGTGATGTAAGCACTGTAGTGTATGGTTGCGATGCATGGCTATGGTAATCAAGATTTTGCAGGATGATCAACTTTGTTTTTCTTATGCCCAACGCATGAGAGAATTTAGGTCAACTTGGATGTATAAATAAAGCACCATTTATATGAATGTAACTCTAATGTATGAAAGTGTTTTTACGGAAATTAATAAAATCAAATATCTAGTTTCGTCTGTGGACATGGATCAATCAAATCGAGTGAACCAAGTTACATCCTTATGTTCTTTAATTTTTCTTCGCGTCCTTAATTATCGTGAGATTTTGTGTGTTTATTGATGTGCTTATTCCTAACATAAAAACTACTTCACAACCAATTGTAAGCCCCCTTTTCATTCATTTTTTGTGCCAACATCTACCTTGTTTTCAATTGGTAACATCTAGCCCACTTTTCCTTTTATATATATATATATATATATATATATATATATATATATATATATATATATATATATATATATATATATATAATTGCTTGCTTCCTATAAGGTGAACATGAATTAACAAGTACATAAATTTGATCAAGTTTATATTAACAAGTACCTTGCTTTGGAAGGTGGTTGTTGTTAGATTAGGTGTCTAAGCCCATAACTATAATTGGTATATACTTAAATGGATAGTAGCACAGTCCTTTTTTGTTGTCCTTAAGACTAGCAACTAGGAAGGATGATTTTGGCAAAAGAGGTTGATTTATTATTTCATTAATAAATTGAAATAAATAATTTGTTAATATATATTATGAGAATAATATATATTAATTAGAAATAGTAATATTTGATTAATATTTAATCATAAATTAATTAGAATTAATTTTAGGATTAAAAGAATTAATTATAAGTGCAGGGATTGAATTGTAATTGTTCAATAGTTGATAAAAGAGGCAATCTAGAACCCTCCATAGGCTATGGATGGTTGTCGTGTGCCTTAGGGTTTCTAGAATTGTCTTTAATGGATAATCTGGAAAGTTATCAATTACCCGGTTTAAGATAATCGTGGACTTGGGCTTATCTAGGGTTTCTTATCTGCATATAAATAGGGACATAACCCTACAATTTCCGTCCACTTGTTCCCAAGAGATCCAACTGAAAATTTGAAGTCTCCCTCTTTCTTCTCAATCATACTTCATTGCTAGTGTTGGGTGTGAACCACTAGAGGCGTGACAATTGTGATGCTTGCTCTCAAAGTCTCGACGACACAAAGGATTTGTATTGTTATTACTATATAACAATCAAATGTATGATTTATAACTCTAATTTTGTATTTTGATTATATACTAGCATTCTAGGGTTTCTACATTGTTGTTCATATTGTATGTTCAATTAGAGAAAACGTAGATCAAAATTATTTAGGGTTGCATGCACACATAGGATTATATGTTTTGCATAATTCCGATCAGTGGTATCAGAGCATAGGTTTAGTTTTCTATAGAATTAATACAATGGTTGAACTTGAACTAGAAGGAGAAAACAAAATCTTCATTCTGTACCGCAAATACGCCGTGGTGTTCTTCCAACACGGCGTGTTGGCCTGCGAATTTGTCCTAACACGACATGGTGATTGTTTACCACGACGTATTTGACTGTCAGATCCACAAATTTCGGTTTTAAGATATATCATGAATTGATTAGGATAATTACCTTTAATAATGCTTTTAATTGTATAAAACTGAATATTTTTAAAATGTAATTTGATATCTTTATCTTGAAATCATGATTGGTTTTATTTTAAATTTAATTAATTGAATGTTAATTTTTAAAATTTTAAATATAACCTTAGTATTTTTGAAAAGTTTTAAAAATACACTCTTATATTATATGTAACATTAAAGGTGTAATATTACTATATATATAAGACAAGTCAGTCGAACCGCTAATACGTCTCATTCACGAAGCCGGTCTATAAGGGGGGTATAAGGAAATTGCCTATAAAATGGAGATTGAATGGATGTGCACTCTCACCCAACGCTTCCTTGATTGGTGGAGGGTCGTTAGCCGAACATGTTCGATAAGACAACCTAATCCTCATTAATAAGTATAATGAATGATAAAGTCACTAAACATATTTTTATAAAATTCACAATCTTAGTTACTTTAGGAAAAATGTGAACTTGTATGCTAACCCATGAAATTACACATTGCACTTTATGAGTCGTTAGTGTAGCGCTTGTGGTTAACTGACACACTAATAGGGACGCATAAATAGTGGCAATGGGTGTCTCTAAAATTATCATTTATTAATGGAGCGCATGTGGTTGACCGACACATTAAAATGAGATGATAAATGACATCGAGAGTACCAAGTTAATTTGCATGGGTATTCACATCTTGTTTGTGATCCTCAGTATCCCAATCACAAATGGAAGAGCATAATCGAAATTAAACATGCCATTGAAAAGTTCAATGATTCTTAAAAAGATCTAGGAGTTTCATTTAAAACAAAATTCGTTAAAATTTCATTTTCGATGGTGAAATTGGTAAATCGTCATTTACCTACCTTTATATAATTTACAATTAGATTATGGCATCCCTTTTCTAAGTTGTGAATTATTTAGTTGGATCCTAGCCTTGATATTTCAATTGGGTGTTATATTGAGGATTATTCTTACCTAACTAAAACTATCTTTCATCTCTTTATAGATGTCTACTCCAAACGATGCTTCTGTTTCTTCCTCCTCCTCCAACAACAACAACAACTTCTCTCTGTTGAACATATGCGCAAAGGTGCAATTGGATGGCACCAACTACAACGACTGGATGTGCAACATCAAAATGGCACTAAGTTTTGAGGATAAGGAGTATGTCCTCGAGAAACCACTCGATGATATCGATGAAACGAAGGCCACTCCTGAAGAAATGGTTGCCTACGAGAAACACTACAAAGATGCAACAAAAGTTACTTGCCTACGAGAAACACTACAAAGATGAAACACTACAAAGATGCAACAAAAGACACTATGAGGATTACTGGTCGTACGATATGGACAAGGACCTTATGGAAAAGCACCTTAAGTGAGCTCGTCAAGAGAAGTACGAGGCGGTAAAGTCCCTCATGGCGTGCAAGATGAAGGATGGTGAGTCTGTAAGCAACTATGTTTCGAGAATGAAATGATGGTGGATAGGCTCATCTAGCTGAATGTGAATTTCGATGAAGAGTTGGCAATTGACATAGTGTTGAACTCTTTGGCAAGTTGTTATGATCAGTTCATATTGACCTATCATTTGAACAATAATGGAACTACTTTATGACAATTGCACAACCTCATGCAAACAGCTAAATCAGGAATGAAGGGAAAAGGTGTTCCCTCCACTCCTGCTGTTGCTCATGTTCTGGCCATTGGTCAAGGGAAAGGGAAAAAGAGGAAAGGTCCTCCTAAGCTGATCTGGAATGGAAAGTCCCAAGTTGGGTCATATAGTAGTGGGCCCAAAGGAAAGTCCAGTTCCAATGCTCCCCCTGTTTCCAACCCAAAGGAGGCCACTTGCTTTTACTGCAATGACAAGGGGAATTGGAAACGAAGTTTCCCGAAATACTTGCAGGATATCAAGGATGGCAAGGTGAAGCCAACCTCGGCAGGTATTTACACAATTTTATCTAATAACTCATCATATTCCTATTCTTGGGTCCTTGATACAGGATGTGGGTTTCACATTTGTTCTGATTTGCAGTGGCTAAGAAGAAGTGAGGATGTGGAGCATGGAAAGATGAACTTGATCATGGGGAATAGGCGATCTTCACTTGTTACCAAGATTGAAGTTTACAGCTGAGTGCTTAATAGTGGGTTAGGGTTAGACTTATTGAATTGTTTCTACTCGTTAGAGATGACAGGAAACATCATTTCATTTCATGCTTTATTTAAATAAGGTTTTAGATATTCTTTTGATGATAAGAATGGTTCTATTTATGCTTATAAAAATGGTGTGTTTTATTTTGAAGCTTTGCCTTGTGATGGTGTGTATGAAACTGTGATGATTGTAGACAAGTTAGGAAATAGTGTTTTTCATATTGATTCGTCTAATGGTATAGACAAAGCATGCTTGTGGCATTGTCGTCTTGGACATGTTAACAAGAAACGTATGGCCCAACTCCAAAATGATGGAGTGTTGGAATCATTGGACTTAAGGTCAGATGATACATATGAGTCTTGTTTGCTAGGTAAGATGAGAAAATCACCTTTCACTGGTTCTTATGAAAGAGGTGAAGGATTGTTGGATCTCATACACATAGATGTGTGTGGGCCCTTTAGATCCACTACAAGGGATGCAAATCGATTCTATGTGAATTTTACTGATGATTATAACAGATATGGGTATATCTATCTAATCAAGCACAAGTCAAATACTTTTGAAAAGTTCAAAGAGTTTAAACAAGAAGTCGAGAATCAATTGGGCAGGAAGATAAAGATGCTTAGATCCGATAGGCGTGGTGAGTATCTTAGTATCGATTTCCACGACTACCTCAAGGAATGTGGAATAGTTTCACATTTGACTCCTCCTAGGACACCACAACTTAATGGTGTGGCTGAGAGGCGTAATCGGACCTTGTTGGACATGGTTCGTTCCATGATGAGTCGAGCTTCTCTTCCAATCTCATTCTGGGGGTATGCCTTAGAGACTGCCACCCACATTCTTAATCTTGTCCCAACTAAGAAGGTTGCAAAAATGAAGTTTTCGTTAGACGAGAGACTCACGACAAGCTCGAACCTCGAAGTGAGAGATGTATTTTCATCGGCTACCCACAGAAGTCCTTTGGATATTTGTTCTACAGACCTAGTGAGAACGTGGTCTTTGTAGCACGAAGGGGAGTCTTTCGCGAAAGAGAGATCATATGCAAAGAGGGCAGTGGGAGCACTATTGATTTTAAAGAAATTCAAGAGTCAAATGATGAAGGAACTTTTGAAAATCCTAGCGCTCAACCTGAGGAAGAAATTCCAGTTGAACCAATTGACGAGTCACCACCTCTTAGGCGTTCCACTAGAATTAGAATGCAACCTGAGTTATATGGTTTCCATATCACTACAGATGGTGATACGTTTATCAGAGATCACTATAAGAAAAAGTCGAAATAACGACGGAAAAATTCCGTAGATAAAACATGATATTTCGTAGTTAAAATCGATTAGCGACGGAATTTGATACGGATCCTTTCTGTAGGCAAATTCTTCGTTAGTAAAGGTTCGTTACGGAATCCGTAGCACCTTCGTAACGGAATTTACAACAGACTTATTCCGTAGAAAACTTGCTATGGACTACATCCGTAGCAACATCGTAGCAAATTAACTACAATTTATTTTCGTAGCATGTCCGTAGTGAATTAATTACGCCCCGATCCGTAGTAAATATGTCGCATATTAACTACAAACTAAATTCATAGCTAGTTTATGTAGCAAATCCACTATGGGTAATAGCGTAGCTAGTACTCCGTAGTAAATTTATTATGACCTAATTTTGTTACAAATTAACTACAAACTAGCCCCGTAGCCAATTTTCGTAGCAAATCAACTATGGGTAATATTGTAGCAAACATTCCATAGTGAATTTACTACGATGTATCAAATATGTTGTAGTAAATTTACCACAACCTACTTCTGTTGCAGAAAAAATTTGATGGAATATGTTTCATAGCAACATCCATAACAATTCAACTACAAAAATGTGACAGAATTAATTAAAATAAATACAAAAATGACTCGACTTTATCCAAAGCAAATTAATAACATCCATCCATAATATAACTTAAACAATTTATAAAATTCAAATCCCCAATTTAGTAATTCCAAACATACTTTAGATAAACCAATTTGTTTGTAACTCGGTTATAATAGAATAATAAAAGCCTTAAAATCCGTAATAACATTTATGACAAGGACCCAATCTTCAACCGCGTCAGTGTAGTGTACAGTTAAGTCGAACCCTTACCCTTGTTGGCACCTGATGTACCTGTAATAATCATTTATAGAATAAAAGGGTAAGCACAAAGCTTAGTGACTTCCAACACAACATAACATTAGAAATATTACACCATACTCCTACTTATCATGCCACCAACAAAATATGCAAACAACCATATAACATATAAACATTAATATCATATATCGCGTGTCTATTTAGGAACAAATCCCAAACAACACCCAAATAAAGACTCGGTATTCAGCCGTCGAGTCCACAGACTTGGCGTTTCTGCCTTCGGTCCCCCTGACTTGGCACAATGGCCTTCGGTCAGTCGGCTCGGTATTCAACCGACGAGCCCCAAAATATCGACTCGGTATTCAGCCGTCGAGCCCAAACATATCATGCATATACATTCCACATAAAAAATAAGTACATCAAACATAACTAATGCAACAAATATTACTTTAACTATCAACCATATAGTTCCTAGTCTCACCCGACCTAACAGTAGGCATATAATACTCTAAGGTTATGAAGTGAGGAACTCACCTCAAGTAGTCAAACACCCTTCAAATAATACAAACACCCCTTCACACCAGGTTAACCTTCAACTTCCTAATAATGACCAAAAAGAGTTAAGTTATGGTACTTTGATATCTCAAAAGTATAATGGCTTGAGTGTTTTTTTTTTTTTTTCAGATTTATACATAGAAATTATAGTCTTGTTCGGGACCTGTTTCACCCCCCTTAAACACCTTATTTTTCAAAACTGTTTTATATGCATTAAGTATAGGTCATTAGATTTAAAAGTAGTATTTGCACACCTCTGTACGATTTTTCTATCATTTTTGACGATTTTTACAAAACTGCCTCGCAAAACAGTTCATTACGGACCAGTCTGGGTAAATGGTCGATTTCACCCTGGTTAGGGGCATTTCTGGCCTTTGGTCAAAACTAATGAAATGTATAGGACTCAAAAAAGAAACTCTGGCTTTTGGTTTAGACTAAAAAGGTTTTCGCATGATCAAGATATCATCTCTCAAACATATGGACAGATTAGGGTAAAATCCTGAAATCACAGTTTTGTCTTTTTAGGGTTAATTTGACCTCTTAACCCATTAAGACCTATCCAATGAGGCTTATAATCAGTAAAATGAGTTCATAACAGTAGATTACTTCATTGATATAGAATTCAATGAAAATCTAAACCCCTTTTCTTGAGATTTCTTGCATAAAACATCAAAATAAGTACAATGCCCTCATGGGAAGAATACCAACTAGGGTTTAAGGTTTGAGACCAAAACAACCCATGTCACCACTTAGCCCTCAAAACACCTTGGAGCATCACTATGCACTGCCATAGTGGCAGTGGTGGCTGGCGGTGACTGCCACCACCTTGGCGGTGGTGGTGGTGGTGAAGATTCCGTTTAAAGGTAGAAGAGAAAGAAGGAGAATAAGATTGCATGACTTACTTGAGAATGATGAATGTTTCTCCCTTGATGAAGATGTCGTAGCCTCCTTCCAACCTTCACTTTCGATGCTCCCTTCTTCTCCACTCCCGTTCTTTCTTTTCTCCCTTCTCACTCACGGCTACACAAAGAAAAACGGCACCCCCTTAACTTCATAGGGCTAGGCCGAAATTTTGAGGCTTAATAGGCCTTTTGGACGTGATTATGGGCTACCCTAAGTTGGTGTCGGATCAAGGGGGGTCCAAGGCTTCAAAAACATAGCATTTGGCCCTTCAAGTTTGACATAACGGCTCCTCTAACCCCAAAAACAATTCCATTGCACAATAGGTCCATAATTAGCCCTAATTACCCCACCTTATTATTATTTTTTTAATATAGTTAAATATACCAGAAATAATAAATAAAGTATAATAAATTCGCGTACCATGAACCGGGGCATTACACCAATCAAATTAATCTAATAGTCAAACTCAACTAGCAGAAATCCTAAACATGCAATAAATAAAAAATATATCATTAATTATTTGTGATTCTCATATCATTGACCATATTTTTCACATCACCCAACTCTATCATTTGTTTATATATGGTTTCCTCTAGTTTCTGGATCTTTGAATAGAGATGATGATTTTCAGAACTACTATCTAGTGAAATGCATATTTGAGAAGAGTTTTCAAGAAAAATGGACCTGTCATTTGATTCAAACCCATAAACTCTTTTCTTGCAATCATGTCCTCCAACAACAACTTGCTTTCAAGAACTTCCTCTCCTAGTAGTGCCAAATCCACACGTCGAGACACAAATAAATCCTACAATGTTATAGTTGCATTAGTATATAGTTTATACAATATTATAAGGATATTTTATGATGATATAATAGTTTTCATAAAATAATCATAAATAAAAATGAATGTAACATGCTATAATACTTAAAATAGACATCCATTAGATCAAATGAAAATAAGATGCTAAAAAAATATTAACGGGTAAAAGACACTTACCGAATCTCGATCATAAGTCGAAAGTGCAACTTAATATAACTTTCCGGGTGTCTCCAAGATGTGCCTTTAACCGGCACATTATGATGGGTTCTGTAACGACTCAATTTTTTTTTAAAAAACATAATATTAAATCCTTATAAAATAAATCCAGTCGTTACTTTGTGAAAACTACAATTAATACTTATGGTTTTTATATTATAGTATAATAGCTATGACCTATGATCTTGTAGCAAATTCTGTAGCGACATAGCTACGGATTTTGACTCCGTAACAAATGTCGTAGCAAGCTAGCTACGGACTTAGATGCGGTAGCAAATTTTGTAGCAAAATAGCTACATATTTTGATTCCGTAACAATTTCTGTAGCAAAGTAACTACAAAATTTAATCTGTAGCAACAGTTGTAGCAAAATACCTACGCCTTATAATTCTGTAGCAAATTTTGTAGCATGATAACTACGGACTCCGATTGCGTAGCAAAATTCTGTAGTTATTCAAATATTAGCTATAGAATGCAATTTTGTAGTTAATTTCGTAGCAAATATACCTACGTCTAACTAGTTTGTAGTATATTCCATAGTAGAATAGCTATGGTTTTTAATTATGTAGCAAAATCCCGTAGTTATTCAAATATTACCTACGGAATGTAATTCTGTAGCAAGTTCCATAGCAAAATAGCTACGACAAGCCATTTCGTAGCATAATCTGTAGCAGAATAACTACGGATTTTACTTTCGTAGAAAATTTCCGTAGTTATTTCAACTTTTTCTTGTAGTGGATAGTACACTGGTAAATTTGGATGAACTAGCTAACTACAAGGAAGCAATGGCAGGTCGTGAGTCAGCCAAGTGGAAAGAGGCAATGGACAGCGAGATCAAGTCCATGTATGACAATCAAGTTTGGAATTTGGTTGACAATGTACCAGGTCGTAAGACAGTTGGGTGAAAATGGATCTTCAAGAAGAAGACCGACATGGATGGAAAGGTACACACCTTCAAGGCTCTTCTGGTTGCGAAAGGCTTTACTCAAACCCCGGGGGTTGACTATGATGAGACCATCTCGCCAGTAGCTAAGATAAAGTCTATTAGGGTGATGCTTGAGAAATTTGGCAAGTTTTAAGGAAAAGGAGAGTTGATAGGGTTGTAGATCTTCTGAACACCTTTCCGTGGATATATAGATCGTCGAAATCGGAGTTGAAACAAAGAAGTTATAATTGTTTGAAGTCAGGCCGGTTTTGGGTTCAGCCGCGTATGTTGGGCGTACTCAACGTGTACGATGGGCGTACTAGGGCATCCCTAGTACGCTGGGCATAAATTGAGTACGTTGGACATACACGATTAGTTCCCAAACCCTATTTCGTGGTTTGAGCCCTATTTAAGCTCCTTAACTCCCCTAAGCCCATTCCATTCTCAGCCTCCACCTCTCCAACATCCTCTCTTGAAACCTTAACCCTAGTTTGAGACTTGTGAGCAAAAAGAATGTGTTTTTAAGTGCTTTGGAGTGTTCTTGGAACACCTTGGAGAAGAAGGAACTCATTGTAGAAGTGTTGGTTGCATTGGAGCTATTAAATCCAGACTTTGTTCACCTTGATCTTTCTTCTAGAGGTATAAAGCTTGAATCTTGATGATGCATTTGTTAGATCTAGCTAGTTTTGGGGTGTTATGAGCTTTTGGTCACTTTAGAGCATAAAGTTTAGATCCTGAAAGTTTGTGACCTTGTTATAGGTAATGTTGCAAACTTTATCCATCTAAACATCATATTGATTCAGATCTAAAAGCTTGAGACTTGGACTTAATGGACTAAGTGAGAAAAGATGCATTTTTGGTCCCTTTAAGACTTAAAGACTAGATCTTAGTTGGTTGGACCATTCTAATGGATAAAGTTGGAAACTTTATCCATTATGGAGTTATTAGGAACCATAAAAATATCATCTTGATGGGTTTTGATGAATCATGCTTAAGTTGATGTTCAGATTATATGTTTAGATGGTTAAAATGGGTTTTGGGTCCAATTAAGGCATGCAAAGGAGTAAAGTTGGCAACTTTATGGTTTAAGACCTTATCTAGAGGTTAGATCTGAGTTTGGACATTTGGTCTTAAGAGTTAAGTGTTTAATGAGAGTTTTTGGCCCTATGACGAGTACGTTGGGTGTACGTAGGAGTACGATCAGCGTAATGCATAGATCAGGCTTCGCGACTTGTACATTGGGCATCAGAGAGCAGTATGTGGGGCGTACGAGTTCAGTAAAAGGGGGTACCCCCGAGAAACTCATTTTGGGCCTTTTGAGCCTTGGGCCTTTTAGGAGTTGGGCCATGAGTTGTTGGACCGATTATGGGAAGGATAAAATGGTCTTTTACCCTTTAGGAAGACAGAATATTGTTTGGGCCTTGGATTTTGGGAAATTATCTTAATTATTGATTAGGGATAATTTGATTATATTCAATGTGAGGATTCTTGTAGCAGCAGCTCGCGTGCTTGTTTATCTTGAATTGAGGTGAGTTTCCTCACTGTGTTTATGGGTCGAAGGTACCAATGTCGGCCCATAGTTTATTATGATTAGGATGCTAGTTGTCTGCGTGACTCTTACATGTAAGATATTTGATACATATGTCGGCCGTGGCCTAATGATTATATTGTATGCTATTTATCTTTTTGATTCTTGCACGTGTTTATGTGTTTGTATGTATATCGGGCGGGGCTTGATGCCAGGTGGGGCCTAATGACTACCAGTTCTATTCCGAGCGGGGCTCGATGACGGGCGGGGCCCATTATATGTTGATATGTATGGTATGTGATATTTTGGGGACTCACTAAGCTTTGTGCTTACGATTTCTATGGTTATGGTTTCAGGTACCTACAGGTCGAAAAGGAAGGATCTGGCTTGATCGTAGCGCATCTACCCATGTTTCCGCAACTTGATGATTTTGGGATTGTACTCTGATAACTTTTTTTATTATGATATACTTTTGAATGTTTGGAAAAAGATGATTGGTGTTTTTGGTTGAAATAAAAATGAAATTTTTACCTTATAATTTTTGGGACGTTTCAAGTTGGTATCAGAGCCTTGATTTGAGAGATTCGGACACACTCTCGGGTGTGACTGAACTCAAACTGAGGAGTTGGTAACCTTTTAAAAGAAAACGAATTTCTATAAAGATTTATAAAAGAAAAGGGGGGTGTGATGTTTGTAATCGGCCGATCTCAATTAAGTGATTCCCAGAGCACCTATACATGTTGATATGTTATATGATATGAATGTTTACATGCTAGGGTAAGGCTAGGATACTTTCAGGAATTGCATGATAGATTGGCCTGATATGTGATGCCTTGTAGCCTCGGAAGCATTGGATGCTATGCTAGATTGGGAAAATGTATTGGTATCAGTAATTGCTAAGTGTATGCTTTAAAAACTGTATACGATTAGGATCATATAGCCCTGGAATGATTGATTTGGCCTTATTTCTTGTTCCTCGTTTGGCTATGGTCCTAGGGTAGGGTCTTTTATTCGATAGTTTATTTGATCATGTATTGTGTATAATTTGCATGCATAAGGCAACCGGTAGTGAGAGTGGAAGTTTGTAACATCCGGACTTCCAAGTATATTGTTTAATTATTATTTTTTTTACCATTGAGCTACTCGACGAGTCGGTGCTACAACTCGTCGAGTAGAGTCGCGATGCGCCATGTGGGATTAATGACCTACTCGACGAGTCCGAGAGCCGACTCGTCGAGTAGACGCTATGATGAGAAACCCTAAATCCCCAGGCTTGGGGCCTATTTAAGGGCACTTATAGCCTCATTTGCAGCTATACCTCCCTGAGAGTAAACCCTATTTGGCCTGTGAGCTTAGAGAGAGAGAGAGAGAGAGAGAGAGAGAGAGAGAAAAAGAAAGAGAAAGAGAGTTTTGAGCTAACCTTGAGTGTTTGGTGCATCGTTTTGAAGATAGGAGAAGGATTTCAAGCCAAGAGGCAAGAAGGGGCTGCTAGATCTGTGGCTATTTCACCTCAGAGCTTCTGGGAAAGGCATAAATCTTGCACCTTTCTCATTTTGTTCAGTAGACCTCATTATATTGGGAGTTTAGGGCTTTTTCTATCTAATATGAGGACCTAGAGTGTTTTGAGTTCATGTTGAGGTTTGAAATTCAGATCTGGACCATGTGAGGTCCCTAGAGCCCAAAAGTCCCTGCTTTATTCAGCCATAATAATGATATTGAGTGAAAAACCCTTTTAAAGGTGTGTTTTGGCATTTCAAGCCCTAAGTGTCATGCATGGACGTAAAGTCTGTTGCTTCACGTGATAAATAAACCTTGAGAGTGTAGATCTAGAGTTTGGGAAGGTTTTATGCCTTAAAATCGTCTGAATAAGAAAAGAGTCTGAATGGACTCGCCGAGTCGAGGAGCCGACTCGACGAGTCGGTTAGGGTTTGTCCCGATGAGTTGGCTATGTTGTTACTCGGCGAGTTAGGGGTTAACTCGACGAGCTGGACTCTCACAAAGTCTTCTGAGGAACGAATGGACTCGACGAGTCACATAAGTGCACTCGGCGAGTCAGGTCAAACTGGGACTGTTGACTTGAGTTTGACTTCTGTTGACTTTAGAGTTTGGTCAACATAAGTAATGGAGACCATGGAGGGGTAAAATGGCCTTTTACCCATTCCAAGAGTTAAAGAGAATGAGAGAACAGCCTTTGGTGTAATTGAGTATGAGTGGAGTATTGATTAGAGATACGTATCTAATGTGTTAGGCAGAGACTAGTTCGAGATTTCCGAGTACGAGACTTTTACTTGCTAGTTTACGAGGTGAGTCTTCTCACTATACTTACCTTGAGTGGTAACCTATGTGTGACTAGAGGGTCTTATGTGCATATAATGTGTATTGAGATATCCTGCTATTTTTCTTTGTGATATGTATGATGTGTATCATATTGAATTGCTGAGTTGAGGGACCGGATGGTCCAGCTGAGTTGGGACCAGAGGGTCTTATTGAGTTATAGCCTAGAGTGTCGAATGAGCTGTGTGGTATTTTGGGGAACTCACTAAGCTTTGTGCTTACCGTGTTATGTGTTATGTGTTTCAGGTACTTGTCAGGATCACGGGAAGGCGCCGGCTTGATTGTACACACATCAGAGATTTGAGTCATGTTTTTTCTAGAGGATCCTGGATTTGCTATATATACAGTTTTTGGATATGTGTTTTGATGATTTGATATTTTGACACCATGAGATGTTTTGAATTGAGAAAAATGTGTTTCTAAATTTTTAAAAATTTGGTTTAAAAATTTACGTTGTTACAAGTTGGTATCAGAGCCTTGGTTTGAGGGATTCGGATGCACCTTCTGGTATGTCTGGACTCAAACTGAGGATTTGAGAAAGATTTTCAAAAGAAATGAATTTTCTAAAAGAAAGAGTTTAAATAGAAATCGAGATGGAGCAGTGTGTACAATCAGCCAGAGCCCGAACGGTGATTTCCTAAAATACCCTTACTTAGTGTGTTATGAGATATTTATGAAATTATAGTGATGCATGCTAGAGAATGAGCTAGGTAATTCATATCTTAGGGCTAGGGTTGCCTGATTTGTGATGCCTTAGCTTAGGAGTCGTTGCTATCTGTTATGTGCTATGAGTATGTGCCAAATGAGAGTAGTGAGCATGACCACTTAGAGAGAGAATTCTGAGACGAGAGATAGTCTAGAGGAGATATCTAGATGAGTGGTGAGGAGTCTGCTAAGCGAGTAGTCTGATAATCGAGAGAGATAGAGTACTTGGGAATTAGAATCCTAGGAGGAGGACTTAGGGTGACTACAGATCGGGTGTGGAAGGTAGTATTGGGCCCGTACTACTGAAAACACCAGATCGGTATACAACCCAAGTAAGAATCCTTAGGAAACAAAGGAACAAGTAAGGATGAGTGATCGAGTGTGAGTATGCTCGAGCGAGTCTCTGATGATTTTTGTGTTGTGTTTCAGAGGCATCATGGTGGTACACGCCACAACCCTGGAGGCAGTGGGGCTAGTGATGATGAGATTCGGAGGATGATTCACGAGGAGCTAGCCGCAACTATCCGAGCAGAGATTACCGAGATGTTTGGGTATATTAAGACCACCCTGATTGATACGTTTGATAAGCGATACGCTGTTTTCACTGAGGCTGTTGCTGCTGCCGCCACTGCAGATGTCGCCGCTGCTAGGCCACAGGGAGGTGACTCGTTGTTGTTTCGGGAGTTCAGCAACACGAAGCCACCAGAGTTTGATGGGACACAGGATCTGATTGCTGCGATGAAATGGATCTCTGATATCGAGGGGTGTTTTTACACATGTTCATGCCCCGATCACTTGAGAGTTCGGTTTGCGCTAAACCAGCTTCGCTTGGGAGCTAAGGACTGGTGGAAGTTTGTGACAGCCAGCTTTACCTCTGCAGATCATGCTGCAGTTACATAGGAGAGGTTTGTTCAGATGTTCCGAGACGAATATGTTCCCCCGGTGGAGAGGGAACGTTTGGCACAGGAGTTTTTGTCTCTCAAGCAGAAGATAGAGTCAGTGACTGAGATTTCGAGGATGTTTCACGAGAGGGCGATGTTTTGCCCTGAGCATGTGTCCACTGAGCAGGCACGTGTGAGCCGATATTTGAGCATACTGAGGAGGGATATACGAGAGTTTGTGGCAAACTCGTCGTACAGTACATTGGCCGAGCTTCAGACCAATGCGAGGAGGAGAGAGATTGAGCTTGACATGCAGACCAGGGAGGAGGAGGAGTCTCGGGGTAGGGACCGGAGACCAGTGCAGTCGCAGTCGGCGACAAAGCAGGCTAAGCCCGCTGATACCAGAGTTGGGGGCTAGAAGGGTCGCACTTGTGGCAAGTGCGGCAAGAGTCACGAGGGGTCGTGTTGTGCGGGGATTTGCTACAAGTGTGGCAAGGAGGGGAACATGGCGAAGGATTGCCCCAAGGGGTTCTCGGTTTGCTTCCATTGAAACCAGACCGGCCACCAAAAGGCCGAGTGCCCTCAGCTCGTGCAGGGATCAGCCCAGGGATCTGCACCTACTTCCTTGCGTGCTACTGAGAGTCGGCTAGCGAAGACCGAGACACCGAGGGTTCGTGGGAGAGCCTTTCACCTGACAGCGGAGGAGGTCCACGCAGCACCTGACGTCGTGGCCGGTATGTATACTTATTATTATTCATTTGATATATTTTGTCTTTATATTGTGTTGTGCATAGGTACTTTTCTTGTGAGTTCTGTACCTGCTTTGGTATTATTTGACTCGGGTGTGAGTCGATGTTTTGTGTTCGTAGCATTTAGTCGTCACATCAGTATCCGACGTGAGGCGTTGAGTTGACCTCTGAGGGTTTCTATACCCGACGAGCATGCGGTTTTTGCTACTGACGTGATCCGTGAGTGTACACTAGAGATTTTTGGTGTTAAGTTTCCGATAGACCTGGTACAGATCGTTATGGGTGATGTTTGTGTCATAGTGGGCATGGACTGGTTGAGTCGATTTGGAGCTGTGATAAACTGCGAGCGACAGTTAGTGACTATACGAGACCCTAGTGGGGGAGTACTTATGGTGTACGGCGAGGGTACTAGATCTGGATCAGCTTTCTGCTCTGCTGCCAGAGCGAGACAGAGTTTACAACAGGGTTGTATGGGCTTTCTGGCATACGTAATAGATACGTAGGTTGCTGCAGGGAGACCGAGTTCTATCTCCGAGGTTCCGATAGTGTGCGAGTTTCCAGATGTTTTCCCCGAGGAGTTACCGGGGGTGCCTCCCGAGAGGAAGGTGGAGTTCCGGATTGATTTGATTCCGGGTGCGGCGCCTATTGCCAAGGCACCCTATCGTCTTGCGCCACCAGAGATGAAGGAGTGATCCTCATAGCTCCAGGAGCTGCTAGGGAAAGGGTTCATCAGACCGAGTAGCTCACCATGGGGAGCTCCGATCCTTTTTGTCAAGAAAAAGGATGGTTCACACCAGATGTGCATTGATTACCGGGAGTTGAACAAGGTGTCGGTCAAAAACCGTATCCACTTCCGAGGATCAACGATTTGTTCGATCAGTTGTAGGGGGCGTCTTGGTTCTCCAAGATTGATTTGATATCCGGATATCATCAGATGAGAGTCTGCGAGGATGATATTCCGAAGACGGCTTTTAGAACTCGTTATGGGCACTACGAGTTTGTGGTGATGCCTTTCGGGCTCACCACCGCACCGGCAGCGTTCATGGACCTCATGAACCGGGTGTGCAGACTTTCATCTGATGATATCCGGATCTCAAATCAATCTTGGAGAACCATCCAATGATATCCAGATCTCAAACGGGCTTAGACACTAATCCAACAGTTTCGGGCCTAAAGCAAGAGGATAATCATGCAAACCCTAAAGCTTCCTTGGATTGCTTAAGGCCTAATTTGTCTATTAGGGTTTTGACTGAAACCCTAGCAGCACAAGTATAAATAGAACCCCTAGGGCATCAGTTTTCGACCACTTGAAACCCTAGAAGAGTTCATAGCCGAAATTATGCCTCTCCCCTCTCTCCAATATCATCCTCTTGCTTGTGTGGTGTTTGTAAGTCATTAGAGGAGTGACATTTATGACTCTAAGCTTCAAGACAAGAAGATTCAAGCCATTATTGAAGAGGTAATCATCTAGATCTGTTTTCATATGTTATTTTCGAAATATACATGCTAGATCTAGGGTTCTTAAGTCTTGGATGAATTGCATGTACAATAGAGAAACCTAGATCCAAGCTTTAGGGTTTGCATGAGCACATAGGATGTTCTTTTGTATAAAACCCATCAGTGGTATCAGAGCCTCGATTGGTTTCTATTGTATTGATGCTTTGTGTTTTCATTCTTGCTTGAAAATCGATTTTTTGGCCCCCTGACTGACAGACTCGGCGAGTCCCAAAGTGGGCTCGACGAGTAGGATGAAGTCGACGAGTCCATAAGAGGACTCGGCGAGTCAGGCCGTCAGACAGAGGGATTCTCGGGATTTCTTGCTGTTTTGCTAAATGATAATTACCAAAACTGTTTTTGACTAATAAAATCCGAATTTTATTATTACTATGTGATTATCCTTACCAAAACAAAAGATAATTACCAATTATTTGAATAATAAATTCTTTATATGATAAAATTTGATTATTTGAATTATTTGTTGAATTATCTTGTGAATAAAATGTAATAGGTCAAATTTAGATAATCATTTAATTAAATGTTTAATTTATATTATTTGCTATTTGATCCTATGTGTTTTGAAAAGTTCAAAACTTGCCCTCAAGTTTTGAAATTTAAATTTTTACTTAAAAAGTTTAATTTGAATTATTTAAATTTCAAAACCAAGAATTTTACAAGTTTAAAATTCAACCTTATACTTTATATATATATATATATATATATATATATATATATATATATATATATATATATATATATATATATATATATATGTCACAACTAGGAATTCTAATGCTTTGTAAACATTAAACAAGGATAACATTGTAATTAAAACTTGGAAGCAACTTATGATGCTTATTCAATGACAACCAAATTCCATCAAACTCTCTATTCAAAACACTCAAATAGTCAACAAAAGGTTGGAAACCCGAGAAATCTCGGTTTAAGTCCATTATGGACTAGGATTTCTTTATTAGGCCTAAAGGGCCAATAAACCTCCAATGTGACTATCTTGGTCTTAGAACTCTTAAATGGGCTCTAATTGGACCCACTCTCATAAGACTTAACCTTTTTGGGCTTTATAAGTCTAAAATGGACTAGTTTACCTTTAATAGGTCTTATTGGGCCATAACAATCCAATAAGCCCTAAAAAGCCACCAATCCATTCTTGCATGCACGTTTAGGCCGTAACCCACTCCAAAGGCCCAAATGGGCCGAAAGCTATTAATTTGGGCTCCATAATTTGGACTCTAACATCAAGGCCCAAATCTTTTCTCTTCTCTCTCTCTCTCTCGGCCCAAGTAAAACAAAAAAAAAGAATAATAAAAGAGTGGATAAGGGAGGGTTGACTTTCCATGGTGCCACCTCATAATTACCCATGGGATATCCATGCACCATCACCTCAAGACTCTCCCCTCTCTCTTCTCTTCTTGTTTCGGCCGAGGATCACCAAACACACACACACATCTTCAAACTCTCATCCTAAACACTCTCAAGCACATCCTATTCTCCATCCAAATTTTCGAGGTCTTGGAGCATTTCAAGGAGGTTCTTCCACAAGAATAATCACCTTAGGTAAGTTAAATGCTTGGATCTATAATCTAGTCTCTTTATTTCATCAAGAATCTTTCTAAACTCACACAAACTCATGATCATCATCTTAGAGAACTCTAAGTTCGAGATCCACCCAAGAAGGCTTACTAGGACCAAAACTCTTCCATTTCCTTCTTCAAAACCGAACCAACAAGCAAAGGTGAGTTCATACCCCTCTATTTTCGGTTTTCATATGTTTTATGGGGAAGAATGCAAGTAAAATGTGAAGATCTATGTGTATTTGCATGATATGTGTGTTTTCTTGTGATTTTGTGATATATTTGTGCTAAAAATGAAAGATATTTCGAGATCTATAGTTTAAGAAGGAAAAATATGTGATCTAGTTCATATTTCACTCAGCATGTCAAGATAAACTAATATACAAGCTTTAAAATAACAAACTACAACATCAAACTCATTTTTAGGCTATTTTTGTCAAATAAGTAAAAGATTGGGAAAAAGATGTCATTTACGGTTTTTACAAGGTTCAAAATGCCAAAACAATTAAAATAGAAGTTTCTATGAACATTATGTTTTTCAAAGGACTAAAAATGAAATTTATGGCTTATTGGGCTAAAATTTGGGCTTTTCGGCCCATAGGCTCAAAGTTGGGAAAAAATGGATTTAAGGGGGCTGAAATGGTAAATTTCTCAAAACAGTGGGTAGGAAAGTAAATAAACTTATTTCAAGGGTTAAAATGGCCTTATTTGCCAAAAAAGGATCTAAAATGCAAAGATTTTGGGTTTTGGGTAAAAAGTGTAAAAATTGTGAAAAAGGTGGACAAAATGCAAATCTTTTAACAAAAGGGTTGAAACTTTCCAAAAAATTTACTTTTGGGCTTAAAACATTATTTAAATAAGTGTTTGGGTCAAAGATGTCAAGAAAAATAGTCCAAGGACCTAACATGTCATTCTTCTTATAAAAATGACTAAAATTGCCAACTTTACCAAAATAAAGGGGCTGAATAGGTCAAATTAATGTTTTTGGTCAATCATGTTAATAATAATAATAATTGGGTCAAAATATACAAAACTTTATAACTTATGGGTTTTGAATAGAAAAATAACTATTTTATAAATCTATAAACCGTTATAAAACAATTTCGTGATTTATACGACATATCGATTAAGCAACTCGCAACATTAATTCTATATAAACCAAGTAAACGTTCAAATGGTTGGGCTTGAGAGATTCTAATCATGCTTAATGGGCCTTCGTGACTCATTAACATGGCTTTTGGGCCCAACTTAAATAATACATGTTATTGGGCCTCATATGACCCAATTACATGCTTAATGGACCCTCAATGGTTTTTACATGCTATTGGGCCTCAGTGGCCCATTAGCATTACTAGTAAGGTCCAAATAAATTATATGCGAAATGGGCCAACGCGCTTTTCGTATACTCGACAGCCTTAAATAACATACGAAATTGTAGGGCCTAGTAGTCCTCTTCTCCTCGTCTGTTCGGCTTACCTTCTTTTCGTATAAAATAAAATTCGATCATTAATCAAGTTTAACCAAACTCATGTGGATTGAGTGAGTAATAACGGGTGACACCAATAAGTGTCGGTCGTAGTCTGTAGTTGTAATCAAAGTCTCCTGGAGGGAGAGCGAGAGTTTGTGTATAGATCTATACGGGGGTGACTCCCCCACACCTAAGCTGTTCGCTACAGTTAGACTCGGCCAGTCTAGGGTGACAAAGTCTTAAGATCAAATTCTGGAGTTCAGTTGAATACCAAGACAGACGAACTAGTCATTATCATGCATGGTTATAACGACTCACGTAGAAATCCGACATCATTAATCAGGGGAAATCATTAATCAGGGGAAATCATCAATCAAGGGAAATTATATTAATTCGATGTAACGATTCAATAAAGCAAAAACAATCATAACTTTTTATTCGGAAGACATCGGATTTTCCGGGGGAATCATTCTTACTTACTTGTACTTTCAAACATTATAATGCAAACTTCTCATTTATTCATGTTTTGAAATCATTCACGCACATACTTACAGGATCATCATAACATTTTCAAGAAAAGTTTTATTACAGAAAATATCGGATTTTCTGGGTTTTACCAATGACATAAACTACTTTTCATTAAACACACTTATGAACTCACCAACATTATATATGTTGACCGTTTTCAAAATAACTTGTATTCTCAGGTAATCGTTAGTCAAGGAAGCATCCAGTGTGTTGAAAGTTTCTTTTGTAGTTATTAATCATCCAACACTTTATATTTTGAAATCATGTAATGTAAACCTTGTACTCGATGTAAACAATGCCAGTTGTACTATGTAATGGTTGGTGATGTATGTGTTATGTTTCATATATATTCATTGTGATGATATTTCAATTTAAGTCACGCGAGCCCTCGGACGTTTCCGCCGTCTGGTTCGGGGGTGTGACAATGTATGTATGTATGTATAACTTAAAATGCTAGTCTTACCGTTAGTAGGCCTCATTCACGAAGTTGATCTATAAGGGGGGTATAAGGTTATGACCTATAAAATGGTTGTTTAATGGGTGTCCACTCTCACCCACCGCTTCCTTGATTGGTGGAGGGTCGTTAGCCGAACGGGTAGGATAGGGCAACCCTTTCCTCATTAAAAGTATAATGATATCATAAAGTAACTAAATGTTTTTACAAAATTCCCATCTTAGTTACTTTAGGCAAAAGTTAATTGATGCAATTCCATGAAATTACACTTTGTACCCTTGCTAAGACGTTGGTGGAGCGTGTGTGGTTAACCGGCACACTAATTGGGCTCTAAGCAAAGGTAGCAAAGGGTGACTCAATGTTTGTCATAGTTCGATGGAGCGTGTGTGGTTAACCGGCACTTCGAATAGGTGACTGTAACATTGAGGGCACCATGTACATTTGCATGGTTATTCACACCCGCTTTGTGATCCTCGGCATCCCAATCACAAACTTGAGGGGCATATCGAAATTTAAACATGCCATTGAAAAGTTCAATGAATCTCAAAAGATCTAGGAGTTTTCAATACATTTAAAACTTAGCTTTAAATTTGTTTTTCATGGTGGAAATTAGTGAATCGTCATTCACTTACCTTCAAATTATTTGCATATTAGATTACGGCATCCCTCCTCTAATTTGTAAATAATGTTGTTGGGTCCTAGCCCTAATTTCTCATTTGGGTGTTTAATTGGGGATTCATTTCTAATCAAACTTGTCTCTTTTCTATTTCAGATGTCGAACGTCAACAACAACGCTTCCGACTCAAATTCCTCTGGCTTGTTCTCACTCATGAACTTGTGTGGGAGAGTGATCTTTGACGGGTCCAATTTCAACAACATTCGAATGGTAACTCGTTACGAGGACAAAGAGTATGTCCTTGATGAGAAGCTGAAGGAAATCAACATCAACACTGCCTCTGCTGAAGAGATCGCTGCCTTTGAGGCCCATGAGCGTGATGCCACGAAAGTCCATTGCATCATGCTGGCGACTATGACTGCAGAACTCCAGAAGTCCTATGAGGACATGTATCCCTATGAGATGCATCAATATCTGCTGGATCGGTACCACCAAAGCGCTAGGCAAGAAAGGTACGAGATCATCACTTCGATGATCACTGCCAAAATGGGTAGTGGAGAGTCCCTTACTGCTCATCTGCAAAAGATGCATAGATATTTCGATCGCCTGCTAAAGTTGAATGTGAACTTTGATGAAAAGCTGGCAATTGACATCATCCTTCACTCCTTGACTCCCTGCTACACCCAGTTCCGCACGACCTACCACATGAACAAGGAGGAGGTCACCTTGAGCAAGCTTCAAGGCTTGTTGAGGACTGCTTAGAGCAACCTCAAAGACAAATCTGTTGCATCAACTCCTACTCCTACTGCTGCCCCAGTCTTGGCAATTAGGCAAGGGAAAGGTAAGAAGAGGAAGGCTCTTTCCCTTATGCAATCATAAGGGAAAGAGCCTTCCTCTTCTTACCTTTCCCTTGCCCAATTGCCAAGACTGGGGCAGCAGTAGGAGTAGGATTTGATGCAACAGATTTGTCTTTGAGATTGCTCTCAGCAGTCCTCAACAAGCCTTGAAGCTTGCTCAAGGTGACCTCCTCCTTGTTCATGTGGTAGGTCATGCGGAACTGGTTGTAGAAGGGAGGCAAGGAGTGAAGGATGATGTCAATTGCCAGCTCTTCATCAAAGTTCACTTTCAACTTTAGCAGGCGATCGACATATCTATGCATCTTTTGCAGATGAGCAGTAAGGGACTCTCCATTACCCATTTTGGCAGTGATCATCAAAGTGATGATCTCATACCTTTCTTGCCTAGCGCTTTGGTGGTACCGGTCCAGCAGATCTTGATGCATCTCATAGGGATACATGTCCTCATAGGACTTCTGGAGTTCTCCAGTCATAGTCGCCAACATGATGCAATGGACTTTCGTGGCATCACGCTCATGGGCCTCAAAGGCAGCGATCTCTTCAGCAGAGGCAGTGTTGATGTTGATTTCCTTCGGCTTCTCATCAAGGACATACTCTTTGTCCTCGTAACGAGTGACCATTCAGATGTTACGAATCCAATCATTGAAATTGGACCCGTCAAAGATCACTCTCCCACACAACTTCATGAGTGAGAACGAGCCAGAGGAATTTGAGCCGGAAGCGTTGTTGTTGACGTTCGACATCTAAAATAGAAAAGATACAAGTTTGATTAGAAATGAATCCCCAATTAAACACCCAAATGAGAAATTAGGGCTAGGACCCAACAACATTATTTACAAATTAGAAGAGGGATGCCGTAATCTAACATGTAAATAATTTGAAGGTAAGTGAATGACGATTCGCTAATTTTCACCATGAAAAACAAATTAAAGCTAAGTTTTAAATGTATTGAAAACTCCTAGATCTTTTGAGATTCTTTGAACTTTTCGATGGCATGTTTAAATCTCGATATGCCCCTCAAGTTTGTGACTGGGATGCCGAGGATCACAAAGCGGGTGTGAATAACCATGCAAATGTACATGGTGCACTCAATGTTACAGTCACCTATTTGACGTGCCGGTTAACCACACACGCTCCATTAAACTATGACAAACATCGAGTCACCCTTTTCCACCTTTGCTTAGAGCCCAATTAGTGTGCCGGTTAACCACACACGCTCCACTAACGTCTTAGCAAGGGTAAAAAGTGTAAGTTCATGGAATTGCATCAATTCACTTTTGCCTACAGTAACTAAGATTGCGAATTTTGTAAAAACATTTAGTTACTTTATAAATTTATTATACTTTTAATGAGGAAAGGGTTTCCCTATCCTATCCATTCGGCTAACGACCCTCCACTAGTCAAGGGTGTGGTGGGTAAGAGTGGATACCCAACGGCGGTCATTTTACATGCCGCTTCCTTAAACACCCCTTATAGACCAGCTTCGTGAATGAGGCCTACTAACGGTAAGACTAGCATTTAAGTTATACATATATAATAGTTATTCTTATAATATTATAAAGTATAAGGTTGAATTTTAAACTTGTAAAATTCTAGGGTTTGAAATTTAAATAATTCAAATTAAAATTTTAATTAAAAAATTAAATTTCAAAACTTGAGTGCAAGTTTTGAACTTTTCAAAAACCATAGGATCAAATAGCAAATAATATAAATTAAACATTTAATTAAATGATTATCTAAATTTGACCTATTCCTTTTTATTCACAAGATAATTCAACAAATAATTCAAATAATCAAATTTTATCAAATAAGGAATTTATTATTCAAATAATTGGTAATTATCTTTTGTTTTGGTAAGGATAATCACATAATAATAATAATATTCAGATTTTATTAGTCAAAAACAGTTTTGGTAATTATCCTTCAGCAAAACAGCAAGAAATCCCGAGAATCCCTCTGTCTGACGGCCCGACTCGCCGAGTCCCCTTATGGACTCGCCGAGTTCATCCTACTCGTCTAGCCCACTTTCGGACTCGCCGAGTCTGTCAGTCGAGGGGCCAAAAAATTGATTTCAAGCAAGAATGAAAACACAAAGCATCAATACAAAAGAAACCAATCATGGTTCTGATACCACTGATGGGTTTTATACAAAATAACATCCTATGTGCTCATGCAAACCCTAATGCTTGGATCTAGGTTTCTCTATTGTACATGCAATTCATCCAAGACTTAAGAACCCTAGATCTAGCATGTATATTTCGAAAATAACATATGAAAACAGATCTAGATGATTACCTCTTCAACAATGGCTTGAATCTTCTTGTCTTGAAGCTTAGAGTCACAAATGTTACTCCTCTAATGACTTACAAACACCACACAAGCAATAGGATGATATTAGAGAGAGGGGAGAGGCACAATTTCGGCTATGAACTCTTCTAGGGTTTCAAGTGGCCGAAAACTGATGCCCTAGGGGTTCTATTTATACTTGTGTTGCTAGGGTTTCAGTCAAAACCCTAATGGACAGCTTAGGCCTTAAGCAATCCAAGGAAGCTTCTGGAATAGGGCCCTTATGGCCGAAATTAAGATGGACACATCCTTAATTTCGTCCATGCCTAGTCCATAAGGCTTCTCAGCCCAATATTCAACTATCACATATTTGACAGTTTAAGTCCCCTTTATTTAATTAATGTCTTTTAGCCATAGAATTAATTCCTAATTAATTCTTGTCTAATATTAATTAAACTATATGATTTCTCCTTTAATATATTATTCATATAATATATTAATAAACCATAATAACCTCTCTCTCTTCATAAATCATCCTATCAAGTTGCTTTGGTGAAAGTAACCCAAAAGGACCATGCACAACCGGGTCAAGTACTTACCAAATATAGTTACGGGATTAGACACTAATCCAACAGTGCATGCCCATGTTGGATCGATCGGTGATCGTGTTCATCGACGATATTCTTGTGTACTCGAGGTCCAAGGAGCAGCACGAGGAGCATCTTAGAAAGGTTATGGGAGTTTTGAGGTCGGAGAGGCTATATGCTAAATTCTCCAAGTGTGATTTCTTGTTACGAGAGGTCCAGTTCCTGGGACACCTCGTTAACCAGAATGGGATTTTGGTCGACCCGGCCAAGATTGAGGTAGTTATGAGTTGGGAGGTGTCGAGATCTTCGTCCGAGATCAGGAGTTTTCTGGGTTTAGCCGGCTACTATCGGAGGTTCATCAGAGATTTCTCCAAGATTGTCGTTCCTCTCACCAGGTTGACTCGGAAGGGTGTTGCCTTTACTTGGGGTCCCGAGCAGCATGCCTCATTTGAGACCCTTCGCCAGAGGTTATGCGAAACCCCGATGTTAGCCCTTCCCGAGGGAGTGGAGGACTTTGTGGTTTATTGCGATGCTTCTATAGCTGGGATGGGCGCGGTGTTGATGCAGATGGGACACCTGATCGCATATGCATCGAGGCAGCTGAAGCCTCATGAGACGAGGTATCCCACCCATGATCTGGAGTTGGGGGCGGTGGTGTTCGCCCTCAAGATTTGGCGTCACTATCTTTATGGTGTTCGATGTACCATATACACCGACCATAAGAGCCTGAAGTACTTGATGGATCAGCCCAACCTGAACATGAGGCAGAGGAGATGGTTGGATGTAGTGAAGGACTACGACTGCGAGATCTTATATCACCCAGGCAAGGCTAATGTGGTAGCCGACGCCTTGTGTCGCAGATTCGAGAGCGCTCCGATCTGGGATGTGTGTATGAGGATGACGGTGATGACTCCGGTCTTAGATACCATCCGAGAGGCTCAGGTATAGGGATGTCAAAAACCCCCGTGGGACCCCGCTCCCGTGGGACCCCGATACCGTACGGGACTAAATTTTTAAAAACAATCGGGAGCGGGAGCGGGGGCGGGGGCAGATTTAAACCCCGTTTATTTTGGGGACCGGGGTCGGGAGTCGGTATTTCCGTCCCGTACTCCCGCGGGGGCCCCGATTGTACATTTATGTAAAATATATATATTTAATATAAAATACATATACAAAATAGATTTTCTAATTTTAGGTTTAGTGTAGGTTTCACTTTCCCATTTCCAATTAATGGATGTTGAAGATGTAGCGAATTGATCATATATTTTTGGACATGTAAGTATTTTATATTTGTAATGTTGGATGTCGTATTTTAGATTTGTATGATTGTTGAAATTGTCGTTTTGTAATGTTGGATTTTTAATTTTTTAGTTTCTAAAAGATTAGTTTCTAAGCTTTTGAAGTTATTAAAAATAGTTTTTTTAGCCTAAAACAAAGCTGATTTTTAGCAAAAAAATCGAATTTTAAGCCTATAAACCGGGGGAACGGGGGCGGGACCGGGGGTGATGGAATTAACCGGGGGCTATGTAAACGGGGGATCCGGGGGCGGGACCTGGGGTGGGGGAAACAACTGGTTTCGGGAACGGGGGCGGGGGCAGCTATTTCCGCTCCCGTTTGGTCCCGTTGACATCCCTACTCAGGTGGAGGCGGTAAGACCGGAGAACCACAAGAGAGAGCGGGTGATTGGGCAGTTTTCCGAATTTGTGACGGACAGTCGTGGGCTTATGACTTTCCATGGACGGATTTGGGTGCCCTATACAGGTGGAGCTCGTCGTGTATTGTTGGAGGAGGCATGTAGATCGAGATTCTCGATCCACCCGGGAGCCACAAAGATGTATTTGGATCTGAAAAGGGATTATTAGTGGCCCTGCATGAAGAGAGATGTGGCATGGGTAGTTGAGAGGTGCTTGACCCGTCGCCGGGTTAAGGCCGAGCACCAGCGTCCTCATGGCAAGCTGCAGCCACTAGAGGTTCCCCAGTGGAAGTGGGAACAGATTACCATGGATTTTAACACCAAGTTACCAAGAACTGTGTGTGGGGTTGACGCAATTTGGGTGATTGTAGACCAGTTGACCAAGAGTGTTCACTTCCTTGCTATCAGTGAGATCTCTTCTGCAGAAAGGTTGGCCGAGATCTACGTACGGGAGGTGGTGGCACGGCATGGGGTACCGACATCGATAGTGTCAGATAGGGATATGTGTTTTACTTCCACTGGAAGAAGTTTCATGAGGAGCTGGGTACCCGACTGCACTTCAGTACAGCTTACCACCCTCAGACAGACGGATAGAGTGAGCGGACGATTCAGACGCTCGAGGACATTCTGCGTGCATGTGTTATGGACTTCGGTGGAAGTTGGGACACTTATTTTCCCTTGGCTGAGTTTTTATACAACAACAGCCATCATTCCAGTATTGTCATGCCTCCTTTCGAGCTTCTGTACGAAAGGAGATGTCGAACTCCCGTCTGTTGGCGAGAGGTGGGGCAGAGAGTGATGGGGAGCACTGAGCTAGTGCTCAAAACGACCGAGCAGATTCAACAAGTCAGATAGCGATTACTGACGGCCCAGAGTCGTCAGAAGAGTTATACAGATCGGAGACGATCCGAGCTAGAGTTCCAGGTTGGAGAATTTGTCCTCCTGAAGGTATCCCCATGGAAGGGGGTGATCCGGTTCAGGAAACAGGGCAATCTGGGGCCCCGATAAATTGGTCCTTTCAAGGTGACCGCCAGAGTGGGTAAGGTAGCTTACCGGTTGGAGCTACCTGCGGAGTTGAGCCAGATTCATAACACCTTCCACGTGTCTCAGCTGAGGAAGTGCGTAGCAGATGAGACGGCAGTGGTGCCATTAGAGGACATTCAGGTGGATGCGAGCCTTACTTACATTGAGAGACCGATTGCAATCATGGATCGAAAGGTGAAGGTCCTCAGGAACAAAGAGGTACTCCTGGTTCAGGTCCAATGGCAACATCGGAGAGGGTCTGAGTTGACTTGGGAGTCGGAGTCCGAGATGCGAGAGCAGCATCCAGAGTTATTTCCAGATCATGACTTCGAGGGCGAAGTCTGATTCTAGTGGGGGAGAATTGTAACATCCGGACTTCCAGGTATATTGTTTAATTATTTTTTTGGGACCATTGAGCTACTCGACGAGTCGGTGCTACAACTCATCGAGTAGAGTCGCGATGCGCGACATGAGATTAATGACCTACTCGACGAGTCTGAGAGCCGACTCACCGAGTAGACGATGTGATGACAAACCCTAAATCCTCGGGCTTGGGGCCTATTTAAGGGCACTTATAGCCTCATTTGCGGCTATACCTCCCTGAGAGTAAACCCTATTTGGCATGTGAGCTTAGAGAGAGAGTTTTGAGCTAACCTTGAGTGTTTGGTGCATCTTTTTAAAGAGAGGAGAAGGATTCCAAGCCAAGAGACGAGAATGAGTTGTTAGATCTGTGGCTATTTCACCTCAGAGCTTCTGGGAAAGGTATAAAGCTTGCACCTTTCTCATTTTGTTGAGTAGACCTCATTATTGTGACATCCCCATTTTCACGGCCAGAAAAGACCGATTTTGTTTATGCTTTATAAAAATCAGAGTAACTCTTTTAATGAAAATTTTGCGGAATTTGTTCCCAGAAAAACATGATAAATACGTTATCAAATCATTTCCGAAGAAATGTATTTCATTCATTTTCAAAACATTGGGATGTCATCGTCAATACAGAAACATTAGCATAAACAGAACTTACATTCATTTACACTAGTGATCTACATCTCTTTTAAATCTCTCAGTGTAAAGTAGCTTCATATCGACACCTGTGATACAAATAAGCTTGAGTGGGTCAGGTTGGGAAACCTGGTGAGTACATAGGGTTCTCAACCCACAATAATATAATTATTATGTTTAAACAATCAAACAATCAACCCAATTACCCATCCCCATTTTCTTCATTTAATATTCCCTAAAGAATTATCTTAAGGGTCATCTCCTATGTCGTATTTACCTCTCATCTCTTTACATCACATTTCCTTATATGTTCGTTCCTAAGGCATGAATACGTAGTTACAACATCGCCTGAACTCGTAATTCATAGTAAGGGTTAGAGTATCATCACATGAATACGCAGTCACAACATCGCCTGAACTCGTAATTCATAGTAAGGGTTAGAGTATCATCACATGAATACGCAGTCACAACATCGCCTGAACTCGTAATTCATCACCTACAGGTTATAAGTCTGCTGGTGTTTCCACGGGGTTGTCTAGAATAGTCCGTGGTCGCCATCTATACTCTGGTAGATGACTACATCTCCACATTGACGGTCAAGGTTATGGTGTCTTACATCCTACGTCACTGATTCATCATCACCTAATTATCATCACCTTCCTATCTTCACCTATCTCTCATCATTTTATTTCATCATACATACCAACTATTACATCTACCCATGTTATACCCAACACATTTTGTAGATATAAAATACATATACAGTTTAAATCATTTAAAACATGTATAAAATCGTTCATCCAGCATAGACAGCAAGTACTCAGATAATATGCACACATAGCACGTAATTTATGTTAAATACTTCATATCTATGTGTAAGATGAAAGTAACTATGCACTCACTTGAAAAGGTGTTGACTCGGTACTTGGACAACACTTCGTTACTGTTAAAACAATTTCCCTCGGACAAAACCTAGTATCATTACCACTAGAGTTTAGTCTAACGTTAACCGCGACTAATTAATAGTCTAGCTATTATTACTATTATATAAACGTTAAGCAACACTCTTATATAACTCATAATAACAGCCCAAATAATTATTTTAAGGTCCTAATAATGTTACTATATTAAAACATAAGCTATACTAAAGATAGGGTAGGCATAGCTCACTTACAGTGGGTTTTTCGCAAAACCGGGCTTCGCCGGAGCAGCGTTTCCGAGCCGAAAGGCTCTTTTCTCAGAGCCTCGGGGCTTCCTTCGGGTGCTAGGTGGTTTACCTAGACTTTAGGGGGGGGGGTTAGGAGGCTAGAGAGAGAAAGTAGAGAGAGAAAGTGGAAGAGGAAAAGGTGTGAGAATGAATGGAACCCGACACATCTATTTATAGTGTGAAATCCTGATGGACTCGCCGAGTCGGTTCACTGACTCACCGAATCGGTGCCACGTGTCATCACCTGATGGCTTTTCTTGGGGAGAAAGTCGTGGCCCATATTCAGCCACATCACCCCTTTTGCAGCAACACCCTGCCGACTTCTAAACCCCGTAACTTTCGTATACGAGCTCCGTTTTCGACGTTATTTTTTTCCATGTGTAGATAAAAACAAGATCTACAACTTTCATTTAGACTCCATTGACTAACTCTCGACCGATCTTAAATTTAACAGTAGGAGGAGATTAGACTATTAAATGGCCACGAAGAATTCGTAACTCCTTCATACGGACTCCGTTTTCGTCTATCTTTTTACCGTTGAGTTCCTATTAATGAGATATTCAACTCTCATTAAGGTTGCGTAAGCCAAAAACCGCTCGAACTAAAATTCGAGTTTCGGGCCGTGCACTGCTATGCCAAACCTTAGAAAAATCATAACTTCCTCATACGAAGTCAGATTTGGGCGTTCTTTTTTGTATGTTCTCGGTTTAACATATACTACAACTTTTGTTTAGATCACTAAGGGTAAAAAGTCCTCTATCGTAAATTCACTATTTACGTCTCCCGGTGCCGTGCTGGTTTTGCCGTAAAACTTCGACGGACCATAACTTCTTCGTTATAAATCGGATTTCGGCGTTCTTTATATGTACGGAACCCTTGAGACATATTCTACAACTCGGTTAAGATTATTTATTCTAAATAATCTTTTGTCGAAAAGTCATTTTCGACCCCTATTATCTCTAAATTGACTAGCCCGGATCTACGGACGTTACAATTATATTGGGAGTTTAGGGCTTTTTCTATCTAATATGAGGACCTAGAGTGTTTTGAGTTCATGTTGAGGTTTGAACTTTAGATCTGGACCATGTGAGGTCCCTAGAGCCCAAAAGTCCCTGCTTTATTCAGCCATAATAATGCTATTAAGTGAAAAACCCTTTTAAAGGTGTGTTTTGGCATTTCAAGCCCTAAGTGCCAATCATGGATGTAAAGTTTGTGACTTTACGTGATAAATGAGCCTTGAGAGTGTAGATCTAGAGTCTGGGAAGGTTTTCTGCCTTAAAATCGTCTAAATAAGAAAAGAGTCTGAATGGACTCGCCGAGTCGAGGAGCCGACTCGACGAGTCGGTTAGGGTTTGTCCTGATGGGTTGGCTATGTTGTTACTCGGCGAGTTAGGGGTTAAATCGACGAGCTGGACCCTCACAAAGTCTTCTGAGGAACTACTGAACTCGACGAGTCGCATAAGTGCACTCGGAGAGTCAGGTCAAACTGGGACTGTTGACTCGAGTTTGACTTTTGTTGAGTTTAGGGTTTGGTCAACATAAGTAATGGAGACCATGGAGGGGTAAAATGGCCTTTTACCCATTCCAAGAGTTAGAGAGAATGAGAGAATAGCCTTTGGTGTAATTGAGTATGAGTGGAGTATTGATTAGAGATACGTATCTAATGTGTTAGGCGGAGGCTAGTTCGAGATTTCCGAGTACGATACTTTTACTTGATAGCTTACGAGGTGAGTCTTATCACTATACTTACCTTGAGTGGTAACCTATGTGTGGCCAGAGGGTCTTATGTGCATATACTTAGTATTGAGATATCCTGCTATTTGTCTTTGTGATATGTATGTTGTGTATCATATTGAATTGCTGAGTTGAGGGACCGGAGGGTCCAGCTGAGTTGGGACCAGAGGGTCCCACTGAGACACATTGACCGGAGGGTCTTATTGTGTTATAACGTAGAGTAGCTAATGAGCTGTGTTGTATTTTGGGGAACTCACTAAGCTTTGTGCTTACCGTGTTATGTGTTATGTGTTTCAGGTACTTGTCAGGATCACGGGAAGGCGCCGGCTTGATTGTACACACATCAGAGATTTGAGTCATGTTTTTTCTAGAGGGTCCTGGATTTGCTATATATACAGTTTTTGGATATGTGTTTTGATGATTTGATATTTTGACACCTTGAGATGTTTTGAATTGAGAAAAATGTGTTTCTAATTTTTAAAAATTTGGTTTAAAATTTACGTTGTTACAAAGTTCCTAGCATGGGTTGTAGTAAGTGAGCTTTGGAGGTTCTTTGTTTGTTTTATGGATTAGAGTGTTACTGCACGAATGATGCTTGCTTTGTGCTTTGTGGAGATCTTAGTGATGTGAGTTAACTATTAATTGAATATGTCAAGTCACAAGTTGTAAAGGTTAAATAATCTCAGAGTGATGGATTTGTCTCTACTGCGCAGCTCCCATTTGAGTCTAACCGTTGTAGGGTTGAGCTATTACTCAAAGGATTATCTAAGATTTGTGGCATGTGATTATATTCATGAAGTAGTTAGCTGATATTAGTGGGAGTTCTTCAGCAGCTGATGGCAGGGTGAGGTCGAAACCTAGGAGAGTCTAGGAAGTGCATTAGTATGTTTGGTTGCGTTGATTAGCAGGTACTCGGAGTACCGATTTGCGAAGGTGACTTGGAGGATTCGGGATAACACTTGAGGAAAGTGTGGATAGGTGTGGAAGGTAGTATTGGGTCTGTACTACTGAAAGCATAGGATCCATACTCGAATTGAGGGGAGTCACAGAGAATCCAGGAAGCCTGAGGATGAGGATTCTTGGGTATGATCTGATTATTGTATGGTTGCTTTTCAATATGTAGATGAGCATTCATGGCAGAGGATCTGGTTCGGGCTCAGGTGTTGGCACTGAGCCGATTGATGAGCGGTTGCGGGAGTTCATCTCGTCGAATATTACCCGTGGTATTTTGGAGCAGACTCATGTGATCTTCGGGACGGTCAAGGAGGGGATTATGGAGATTCTGGATGAGCGTCTAGGTGCTTTTCGTACTAACATATTGGATATTGTGAGAACTCGCACTCTTTCCTTCCAAGAGTTTCGTGCTTGTAGAGCTCCCGATTTCTTAGGGAGAAGGACCCTATTGCTAGTAAGAGATAGTTAGAGGATATGGTGAAGGCTTTCCGGACGAATTTCTGCCCCAAGGGGTCGAAGGTCAGATTTGTTTCATGTCTTCTGAAAGACAGAGCTCGAGATTGCTGGGGAGGAGTTAGACTTTGCTTTGGGAGGCGAAGCCTTGGAGATGATGACTTGGGATGATTTTGTGACCCGGTTTAGGGCTGAGTTTGCACCAAGTATTGAGGTGCAGCAGTTGGCGAGGGAGTTTCAGGACCTTCACCAGACATCTGCGACCGTGGCAGAGATCACTGCCAAGTTCTGGGAAATGGCTTGGTTGGTTCCGCAGTATGCAGCGGACGAGGAGATGAAGAAGGTAAGGTATAATGGCATGTTGAGGGATGACATTAGGGAGTTTGTGAGTTTGTAAGGGTGTGAGACCCCGAATTATATAATTGCTAGAGCCCGAGAGCGGGAGATCGATTTAGAGCACCTCGGGAAGAGGAAGTTAGAGCAAATTCAGATCATAGTGGGCCAGGCGAAGAGGCCCAAGACTCAGGGTTCATGTTTGGTAGGCCATCAGGGCTGGGACCAATGTGCCAAGTGTGGGAGGACCCATGAGAGGGGATTTCGGGAGACATGAAACATCCCAAAAACATAGTCCAAAAATTTCATTTAATTTCGTTAGTAAAAACCATAAATATCATTCATCATATAAAAATCATAAACCATGTTTCTCCAAAAATAACATAATATCTGTCAATGTATCAAAATCATATGTCAAACATCAGAGTAAATCCTCCCAAGCTAAAAACTGTGGTGTGTGTCATGCAGTCATCCCGAGCTCTTCCCCTTACTAGCGAAAGTACCTGATACCAAAACTGAAAACTGTAAGCACGAAGCTTAGTGAGTCTCCCCAACTACCACATACAATACACATATCACATAAACATATCTTGGGCCCCTCCCCTGCTACATCGGGTCGTCGCCCTGCATCGGCTTTCCCGGTATTGAGCCCCGCCCGGCATCGAACCGTATTCGGCATCGGGCTCCGCCCGGCATCGAGCACATCTCGGAATACATGTGAGCATAATCAAATAATACACATAAGCCTAAACATATAACATTAACATGTAAACATTCCTCGGGCCCCGCCCAACATCGGACCGTAATCCGAAAGCATACTAACATTCCTCGGGAACCACCCTGGCATCGGATCGAAATCCGGAAACATACAATTACAAACACATGCAAGAATCACAAAGACATCAAGCATACAAGCATTCCTCGAGACCGCCCCGACATCAGATCGAAATCCGAAAAAACATATAAACTTACATCGGCCCCCGCCCGGCATCGCACCGTAGTCCGGAACTACTACTATCTAAACGGGTCGGCCTTGGTGCCTTAGTCCCGTTCCTACTGGAGGAAAACTCACCTCTCAAACTAGCTGCTAAAATCTCGTGTGAGGAATATCTAATGGCTGCTCCAACGACTCCCCGGTTATCATTATCACAATAATTACTTAGTCAAAAACTGATAATCCTTCTAAGGGTAGAATGACCATTTCTTATGTCAAGACCCCTTCACGGGTCAACCTTGGTCAAGTCAATGTCCCAGTCAAAGTCAATGCTCAGTCCAACTCAAAGTCAAAATTTTGAGTTGACTCAACTCGTCGAGTCAATCCCTTGACTCGTCGAGTTCCTTTGCTACTCTTAGTCGTGAAAACACAAACTAACTCGTCGAGTCCCTTCACAAACTCATCGAGGTCCACCTTGGTCAGAATCGGGACAAACCAACTCAACTCGTCGAGTCCCTTCATGGACTCGTCGAGTTCCTCTGTCTGTTTGAGCCATCTCAATGGATTAAGCTCCTATCCTTCAGATCCAAATCCCATACTTCATCTACATACTGGGAATATACTTTTAAGGGTAAAGTTTCCAACTTTACCCGCTATTAGTCCTTCTCAAAGGGTTTAGCTCAAACCCTAGCTCTCTAGAACATAGATCTTGGTCCAAAGACCATAATACTCCAAACTAATTCATCCTAACATAGATCTAGGCCTTAGACATCACTTGTATACGTAAAGCTCCTAACTTTCCTTCCATGCATGGCCTTTTGGGGCTTAAAAGGCCAAAGTAACACCCTAAAACTTGCATGCGGGTTCCAATGGCATAAAGTTTGCACCTTTATGCCATAACAACCCTTAATGATTCCAGATCTGAAGGGATCCTTGCTTGGGATGTCAAAATCCCAAGGACTAAGCTTCTTGGACCAAAAACCCCATAAAGTGATAAAGAAGAGATCTAACAAGCTACTAAGCAAGGTGGAGACTTGATTACCAGAAAATGAAGAGGATAAGAAGTTGCTTCTGGATCTACAAACTTCCTTCTGAATCTCCAAGCTTTTTCTTTTCTTCACAAGATTCAAATGCACAAAGATCACTCAAGAATGGCTCATAAACTCACAAAAGGCTCTAAGGTTTCGTGGAATAGGGTTTGGGACTTGGAGGCTAGAAATGAGGCTAGTAAGTGGGGATTAAGATGCTTAAATAGGGTGCAAAACCCCGAAATTAAAGTTTCATTCTGGCAGACCTACTCGCCGAGTAGATGGCTTAAAACCCGCGTCCAATTCTCGTTTCTACTCGACGAGTCTGGGGCTCGCAACTCGTCGATTAGCTCTACTACAATGAATAAATTAAAAATAAATGTGTACCAGGAATCAGGCGTTACAAGACAAGTCTAGGATGTTTCAGTTGTGGTAAGAAGGGTCATTTTAGTAGGGATTGCCCCCGTGGATCGGTTCTGATGTGTTTGCACTGCAACCAGGTGCGCCACAAGAAGGCCGATTGTCCGATGTTGAGGGGTGGAGCAGTGAGTGCACCTGATCCAGTTAGTTTGAGGATCACTGACGTTCGTAAGGGTAGGGCAGGAGCCCCAACAACGAGGAGCCGAGAATTACAGTGTTAGTCGGGGGAGGCCAGAGTTTCATCAGATGCTATCACGGGTATGTTATCTTTGCTTTCTTCATGCCTTATTATTTGTATAAATGTGCTACTGAATCATGTGCTTGTATGTGTAAGACATATCTTTGGTTTAGTTCTCTGCTATTGCCTAGTTTATATTATCAAGGATTGTTAAACGCCATTTTTGCATGCCGAGAGTTATGAGTGGTATATGTCTTGGTGAGCTGGATTTAGATGGTCAACTAGTTTGTTGTGGGCCATTGGTGGAAACAATTCAGGAGTATTGCTCGGAAGATCAATGGAAGGATTAGCATGATTAGTTAAATAATGAAGTCAAAGTTCAGAAGTGTTGTGTCTCTCAATAGGGATGGTGATCGTTTATGGGAGGACTTTTGGGTCCGATCTCTACCGATGTTAGGGAAGGAACGGTAGGAAGAGGATGATGATTATAACAGTCGCGTGATCTTGTTCATACATTGGAAGGGTCACAACAATTTCAAATTTGTATCGGTGGAAGATGGTTAGAACGCTTAGATCCCTCGGTAATTGGGATGTTAGGTAGGAGATTCGTTGGTTACGGAAACGGAATTCGTTATTCATTGTTTCCAGTAAATTGAGTTGTGTGTAGTTAAATTCAAGTGGGGGAGCACCGCTTGAATTTCCAGGAATAGAATCAGGTGTGGAACTAGGAGGAGTTTCACATCCTAGTCGAGAAGGAAGCCAGTTCAAGTGGCAGTCTGGATAGAGGTCGGGAAAGGTTGAGGATCATAAACTTTCAACAATAGGTTGGCGCATTCATAGTAACGCATGACATACGTGTGATTAGATCCAGGTTGAGCGTTGTGTTAGAGCATCTTTGCTTGTTCTTGTCTAATGAAGGCTTTCAGGTTCGAAGCATGACCTAAACACCTAATTGGGGTATAGTCGTATGCGGTTTCAACTCATGATGATCATGCTTGGTTCGGTAGTTAAACAACAAGACCATGGGTTGAGTCAATGGCAGTATAGAAGTGTTGTAAGACTACGAGGAAACTATAGCATACACAAGGATGATAGATTGTCAGATAAGTGTTGTAAGTTTGCGATGTAGTCGTAGCATTCACCAAATTGAGGTAGGCCATTGTAAAGAGTGGTCGTTGGGCTGAAAGGGGATCCGTGCATGCCTGGAGCGAGGCGGACAGTATTGTCGGAAGATTTCTCCTTGTTAAGGGAGGATGGCCATTAGGTCTGGGGCGAGGTTAGGCTAGTATAGCACTCAGTTGGGTGATACCTGTGGGTGTGGCCCGTTCGATTGTGCAGACTGGGTGAGACCCGTGGGCGAGGCCCGTGCATTTATAATAGTGTGGGTGAGACCCGGTGGAGATTGGTTGGAACAAGGTATCGGATTACGTTTAAAGTGGGATGACTCTGTAGTCAGTGATTGGTATTCGTGTGATGAATAGGCTAAGGTAGTCTTTATCAGTTAGACTCTCAGTAGGAGCATGGTGGTTGGATCAGGTTTGACACTACCAATCTTCGCGGTGGATTGGGGATTTTGTATCTCGGATTAGTGGAAGGTCGTCGTGGAATCGGAATATTTCAAATGGAATGCAAGGGTAAATCTTTGGATCTCAGGATGTAAGTTATGTTCCCAATTGACACAAGGGATTGAGACTCGCGTTGGGAGATATGAAAGATCTTTTCAACAGCAAGGTATGGTTAGGATTCTGCCTGCCAAAAAGTGTCAGCTAGATGATTTAGGATCGAGATGATTTCTTCAGTTCGGATTATAGAGATAGGTCCTATTGATAGTATTTCGGAATGGTTTTACATGTCGGGAAGTCGGATAAGGTACTGGATTCCTGGATTTGAGCTGAGTAGTGATGGCATTCCTTCATTGGTTAAGGTCAGTGGGAGCAGGAATCCGTTCGTCGTAAGCATACGAGTATTGCTAAGAATGGGTTTGATTATTGGAAGGCCATCGTATGTCGGGTTCGACTTTCATCAGGGACCTGGAAGAGTTGGTCGGATCGTCTGATTGCCTGGAGAGTACCAAGGAGTGATTTCGAGGAAGAAAACTAATTTAAGTGGGGGAGAGTTGTAACACTTTGTTTCAAATTGTTTCATAATTTGAGGACGTGACCCAAAGACCAATTACCATAAGGCTTCAGTCCTTAGGGGAAATAGAGATTTAGACCCCTTTGGATGTGGGTAATGTAGATTATGTGATCTGAGAGTTTGGTTAGTGCTTTGGAACCCAATGGTATAACCGTAAAATGATATTTAGAGCCTTTTATGATCTTTGGATTTACGTTCGGTAAGTTTTAAGGAAAAGGAGAGTTGATAGGGTTGTATAGCTTCTCAACACCTTTATGTGGATATAAATATCGTCGAAATCGAAGTTGAAACAAAGAAGTTATGACCGTTTGAAGTTAGGGCGGTTTTGGTTTGAACCGCATACACTGGGCGTACTCAACGTGTACGATGGGCGTACTAGGGAATCCCTAGTATCTTGGGTGTAAATTGAGTACGTTGGGCATACGCGATCAGTACCCAAACCCTATTTTCTTGGTTTGAGCCCTATTTAAGTTCCTTAACTCCCCCAAACCTATTCCATTCTCAGCCTCCACTTCTCCAATATCCTCTCTCGAAACCCCAACCCTAGTTTGAGCCTTGTGAGCAAAAAGAAGGTGTTTTAAGTGCTTTGGAGTGTTCTTGGAGCACCTTGGAGAAGAAGGAACTCATTGTAGAAGTGTTGGTTGCATTGGAGCTTGTAGATCTCGAATTTGTTCACCTTGATCTTTCTTCTAGAGGTATAAAGCATGAATCTTCATGATGCATTTGTTAGATCTAGCTAGTTTTCAGGTGTTATGAGCTTTTGGTCACTTTAGTGCATAAAGTTTAGATCTTGAAAGTTTGTGCCCTTGTTATGGATAAAGTTGGAAACTTTATCCATCTAAACATCATATTGATTCAGATCTAAAAGCTTGAGACTTGGACTTAATGGACTAAGTTAGAAAAGCTGCATTTTTGGTCCCTTTGAGAATTAAAGACTAGATCTTGGTTGGTTGGACCATTCTAATGGATAAAGTGGGAAACTTTATCCATAATGGAGTTAATAGGAACCATAAAAATATCATCTTGATGGGTTTTCATTAATCATGCTTAAGTTGATGTTCATATTATAAGTTTAGATGGACAAAAACGGGTTTTGGGTCCCATTAAGGCATGCAAATGAGTAAAGTTGGCAACTTTATGGTTTAAGACCTTATCTAGAGGTTAGATCTGAGTTTAGACGTTTGGTCTTAAGCATTAAGTGCTTAATGAGAGTTTTTGGCCCTCTGACGAGTACGTAGGAGTACGCTCAGTGTAATGCATGGATCAGCTTCACGACTTGTACATTGCGCATCAGAGAGCAGTGCACGGGGCGTACGAGTTCAGTACGCGTGGCATACCCCCGCGAAACTCATTTTGGGCCTTTTGGCCTTGGGCATTTTGGGAGTTGGAGCATGAGTTGTTGGACCGGTTATGGGAAGGGTAAAATGGTCTTTTACCCTTTAGGAAGACAAGATATTGTTTGGGCCTTGGATTTTGGGAATTTATCTTAATTATTGATTAGGGATAATTTGATTATATTCAGTGTGAGGATTCTGGTAGCAGCACCTCGCGTGTTCGGTTATCTTGGATTGAGGAGAGTTTCCTCAATGTGTTCGCGGGTCGAAGGCACCAATGTCGGCCCATAGTTTATACGTAGAGAGGCCTATGGCTTTTCTAGAGAGGAAGAATAAGGCTATAAGGAACAAGGAGATACCTTTGGTGAAGGTACAGTGGGAGCATCGGAGGGGGTCCGAGTGGACGTGGGAGCCCGAGTCCGAGATGCAGGAGCATTACCCGGATCTATTCGCCGCAGCAGACTTCGAGGGCGAAGTCTAGGTCAAGTGGGGGAGAATTGTAACATCCCGAGATTTTGCAGGTATTTCCGAACCCTATTCTATCATTACTTTGTCGATTATAGCCCTTGGGATTGGGAATGGAGAGCCAAGACAAGTTTAAGGGCTACGTTTGCAAATTTAGGCCAAAAAGGGGGTACGCTGCGCGTACATAGGAGTACGCTAAGCGTATTAAGGTCCGCCTTAGTACGTTGGGCGTACACTTGTGTACGCTGGGCGTACTAATGTCAGGAATGAAACCCTAAAATTTAGGGTTTGGGACCTATATAAGTAACATAATGTGCACCAACACCTCTCTTACCTCAGCCTCCACAAATCAAACTCGTCTCTCTCAAACCCTAGCCTCCCCTTTGTGTGTTTAAGCTCATTTGGTGTGTTCTTGAGTGCTTTAAGAGGAAACCATTGCATCAAAGAGTTGAAGGAAGAGACCAAGCTTGTAGATCTGAAGTTAGCTCGTACACAAGAAGCTTCAGAAGGTATAAAGTTCCAAACTTTATGCTTATATGATTAGATCTCTCCATTTTGCTTTAAAAGACCCATTTCTTGTCCCAAAAGCCAAAAAGTGGTGCATGTGTGATTGGGACGAAAAGAGCTGTCCTTCCAGGCTCTTGAAGGGACCTTGAGTGATAAAAATAAGGTCCCATTAGTTGTATGTGTCCCATGCAAAGAGAAATAAGGTCTTAATGGATTAATACCAAGCATTAATAACTTTATGGACGTCCAAAGTGATAAAGTTCGTGACTTTATGGATCCTAGGCATGTTAGGCCTCTGGATCTGAGGTTTGGGATTAAGTGCTTAAGCCATTAAGCACTTAATAAGGTTTTTACAAACTGTAGAGTACGCCCAGCATAAATCCAGTACGCCCAACGTACTGGGTCATCCACCCCGATGGTGGTCAACGACTGGACGAGTACGCCCCACGTACGCCCTCTGTTGGGCCTTTGACAAATGGACTTCGGATTTTGGGCTGTTTATGGACTAAATGGAATTGGTCCGTTGCTGGACTCTGTAAATAAAATGTTTTGGGCCAAGTAGTGATAGTGGATCATGGGGTTAGGCCCAATTAGGAGGTTAGGCCCAATTTAGTAAATTGGGCCAATAGTGGATTTTATATTAAGACTTTCAAGTCAAGGACTTGGTATTGGGCCTTGGCCCAATAAAGAGAATGGACTTAATGAGGAATGTGGACACTTAGTCAAGGGAGTTATGTCGGGTATTAACCTAGTATTTATTATGTGTCAGTTCGGGATTTCCGGTGAGACAGCAGTCAGAGAGTTACAGTATTCAACACTACTAGCGAGGAGAGTTATCCTCACTATATCAACAGGGTCTAAGGCACCAAGGCTGGCCCTTTATGGATTTGTATCCGGATTATTACATGATATGTTTATTGTTTTGCATCCTGGTAGTTAGGATGGTGATATGCTTATGCTTAGTGACCTGGTCTGGTCGGTATCCTGGTTATAGGATTATGTTATGTTAGAGACCTGGGTAGGTCGGTGTCCTGGTTATAGGATGTTGCTATGCTATTTGATCTGCTAGATCAGTTTGACTGTTATTATGATAGCGTATGATATGTATGTGCACATGTTTGTTTGATTGGGGGGGTGGGTTGAGGCGGTCGTGCTTTGTGCTGAAGGCCAACATACCCAGGGCCCCCCGGATAGACTACAATCCCAAAAGGGTATGGTAGTCAGACCGAAGGCCCGGCGAGCGGTCCGGATAAGCTGAAGGCCCTGAGAGGCGGTCCAGACATGCCGAAGGCTCGGAGAGCGGTCCAGATAGACTGAAGGCCTGTGTGGCGGTCCAGTCAGGCTGAAGGCTCATGATGCATGCTGTTATATATTTGTTGACATGATATGACTATGGTTATATGAGGTTGGTATTTTGGGGGTAGCTTACTAAGCTTTCGGGCTTACAGTTTCAGTTTGTTGTTTTAGGTACTTCAGGTGATCGCGGGAAGGCGAAGGCATGATCATACCGCTCCTCCTGCTGTTATGATTTTATGATTTGATATTGGGATACTCTGATAACTATTATTTTGAAAACAAATTATGTAATGTTAAATGATTTTAATTGTTTTGAAAAAGTTTAAAATTGGCTTGAATTTTATGGGTGTTACATTAAGCTTTGTTCTTACGGTTTCTATGGTTATGGTTTCAGGTATTTCCGTTTCGAAAAGGAAGGGCCCGACTTGATCGCAGCGCATCCACCCATGTTTCCGCAACTTGATGATTTTGGGATTGTACTCTGATAATTGTTTTAATATGATATACTTTTGAATGTTTGGAATAAGATAATTGGTGTTTTGCTTGAATTAAAAATGAAAACTTTACCTTATAATTTTTGGGACGTTTCAGTCTCTCTCATAATCTTCTTTCTACATCTACACAAACATAAATACTCATTCATATGATTATAATACATAGAATCGTATTCTATCTTCTCTTAGGTATTTAACAAATACCATTTTCATCTAACCATAAATACTTTATGTATACACACATGCTCTGATACATGTTCTAAATGTATACTTCTTTCATTCTCTAAATATATACGCATGCTCCAATACATGCTTTTAAACATATATTCATAATCTGTCTTTATCTAGTAACTTGAAGGCATTCACTTAGTGCCTCAAGATCACACACACACACACACACACACACACACACACATATATATATATATATATATATATATATATATATATATATATATGTGTGTGTGTGTGTGTGTGTGTAGGGCTGAGTTGTTGTGAGAACTAAAAAAAACGTGCGAACTTACGAACTCATAACCAACTCATCATTTTTTAACACCAAAACCACCAATATTCTTCAGATGGTGTGTCTAAGCCATATCCAAGCTCAAAAAAAAGATTTGACAAGTTTTTTTTTTTTATTTTCAAATTTTGCATGCATGCACAATCAGCAGTGCTGATGAGCACAATCAGCAGTCATATAGACTGCGGATGTGCACAATCAGTAGCCATATGGACTGCTGATGAGAAATCAACAGTCCATATGACTGCTGATTGTGCTCATCAGCAGTCCATGTGACTGTTGATTGTGCTCATTAGCAATTCGTACAACTGCTGATTTTGCTCGTCAGCAGTCATACAAAGAAACCAAAAAAAGCAATCGTCAAAAATCAGTTTTTTTTAGCTTAGATATGGCTTAAACGTACCATTTAGAGAAGATTGGTGTTTTGGTGTTGAAAAATGATGAGTTGATTATGAGTTCGCAAGTTCTCACAAATCTTTTGGTTCTCAAAAGAACTTGGCTCTCTCTCTCTCTCTCTCTATATATATATATATATATATATATATATATATATATATATATATATATGATAAACATACATACATAATCTAATGAGATAGAGAAAGAGTGTGTGTGTGTGTGTGTATGTATGTGTGTGTGATATAACCCACCTAGTTGGTTAGTGAAGAGTAACTACCATTAGTGTCATTCTTTGATTGATGCATCTTGTTTTTTCTTCTTTTCTCTTAGGTCTATTCATACACATAATCAAGCTTCTTAAAACTTATCTTTGCCTATTAAGAGCTTAATGACTCTCTTTGTCAAAATGTCCACTTAATGGAACATATTTCTAACTTCTCATTTTCTACTTCTAAATCTAACCAAACAAATGAATTAAGCATCACATATTACCTAATTCATTACAATATAATATATTATATCAATCATTAATCCCATTTAGGGTTTGAAACCCTAACTTCATATATATGGATTTCATATAGAGATTGTTCAAAGCTCCTAAATACTATCAATGACATCAATAACAAGCTTCCTAAGAGTAATCTTTCATTTCTAGTTCAATTACATAAATCTCCATTAAATCCCTAAAAGCTCAAGGATGAAGAAGATGATTACCTTAGGAGCTTTCAATGTTCAATCCAAGCCCAATACACCCAAGAACCCCTCTTTACCCTTCTTAAGCCTCCAAATCGTCGGAGCTTGGTTGTGGGGGGTTTGGGTTCCTTGTGACGAGAATGAACCAAGCTGATCTATTAATCAGTTTTGATTCCACGTTGTATTGGAGAAGGGATATGTTGTTTAGGAGCTTTGAATGCCATATCCCTAAATTTCATTTCTAGTTCAATGACATATCCCTAAATTTTAGTTTTTACACCAATCCCCAAACAATATGGCATCATCGTCGTATTGGAGAAAGGAGATGTTGGGCTAGAGTTCGGCTAAGAAATCCCACGAAAAATCCCTTTTTATAATGCTTCATCCATCTCCACTTTAAGACCTTTAACGACAATAATAAAGAGAAAGGGAAAGAGGTGATCACCTTGTCTAACACTTTTCTCTATAAAGAACTCCTTGGTAGGTGTTACAAGAACTGACACCCTAAAAGAGGAAAGTATATACCAAATCCAAGATCTCCAAGTAATGCCAAAAGCCATTTACCACATAACATCGTCTAAGAAGGTCTAACTTTGCGAATCGAAGGCCTTATCAAAGTCCACTTTAAATAACATCTTTTTCTTTTAGTTTTTTGGCCCAAGTAGTGATCTCATTAACAACTAAAGGATCATCCAGAATGTTTCTACCATTAACGAAAGTCATTTGATCACTACTAACCACTGATACAATGACCTTTTTGAGAAGACCAACAAGGGTCTTAGAGATAATTTGTGTGATGCATCCAAAAAGGTTGATCTGCCTATAGTCTGCTAAATTAAGCGGGTCTTTCATTTTAGGGACAAGAAAGATAAAGGAGGCATTACTACTCGGGTTAAGCACCTTGTATTCTTCAAAAACATTGACTGCTTCAATGATGTCGTGACCAATTGTATCCCAATAAGTTTTTATGAAATTAAACGAGAACACATCTAGACCAAGGCATTTGTCATTCCCACAACCCCATACTGCTTCTTTAATTTCATCGGTAGTGAATGGTGCCTCAAGACTATAACAGTCATTGTGAGAAAGAACCCGAAATTTATTGCTCATGTGGTGAGGTCTACATTGATGCAACTCTTTGAACTTAATCTTGAAGAAAGTGTAAGTCCCATGTTTGATTTTGACTGGCTTGGTGACCCAAACCCCACTTATGTTCAACCCTTGGATGCGGGAACGTTTGACATTCATATTAACAAGTCCGTGGAAAAAACTTGTATTCTCGTCCCCTTCAAGCACTCACTTGCACCTTGCTTTTTGTCTAAAGTTGAGCTATCTACGTTGTTCCATTCAAGCAACGGTGGATTATAACTCGATAGTTGTTTATTCAAACGGTGTTCTTAATTTATAACCTCTCCTAAAACCTTGATCATAGACACCTCTTCAATCCCAAATATACTCACACTTGTAACTTTAAATCAAAGACTAAGTTAGTCCTAAATTTAGTCATGGATAAAATAGTACAAACATCATAATTTAGTCATTTGCCCATGTTCACATTAAATTAATATCTCCTCAATAACTTGGAATACGACAGAAGTTCAAAATGGATCCCATGTTCACATTAAACCTCAATGATCTACCACAAAGCAATTGAGTGTTGTTTTATGCAGTAAAAAAACGTAAATAGACCCTCCGTTTTTATAAGAACCAAGCTTTTGGTTGGCTATAATTCATGCTAAATAATTTTCTAAACGATTACACCTTATATCGCTACTCTCGATAAAATTTATTTACAATAAATCATATATCAATCAACCCCACATGATCAAGATGCAATCTGTTGAGAAAAAACTCAAAGTTAAAAATGTTAGACATATTACACAATTATAAATACAATACAATGCTAAAGGACTATAGAATAAAATGGGCTAACTATACAATGGGCCAACTTAAATGCTAAAATACATACACATGCAATACATGTTAGACGTATCATGTATTGTACATGTATGTATTTTAGCATTTAAGTGTGGCCCATCGTAAAGTTAGCTCACTTTATTCTAGCTCTTTAGCACTGTAATGTATTTATATTTTTGTAATACGTTTAACAATAAACACTGAAATAAGTCGCACCTGTTTCAAACATGGGAATCAACCAAACGGTGTAATTAAACACCGCCAAGGAGGATAGTTTCTCGTAACTTTCTGGGATTAAATTTGTATAGAAGGATACCTTAATCGAGAAATTCGTAAATAACTTCTTCTGACTTCGATCAATATATAGTATTTAAACAATTAAACAATATAATTATACTTATATATTGCTATTGGGTTCTATACAGTATTAACTTTATGCATAATTCTCAACTACAATACCCAGAAAAACTTACACCCAATCCGAATGTCCATCAAATGCACCTATATACGTTTTCCTCTGACGCCAAATGTGGCATACCATCCAGTAAACAATTAATCGGAGGGATTGTCAGAGTCTCCTGTACCCCATAAGCATTCCAACAAAATGGATCATCAATCAATTCCCCTGCAAACGGAAACAACTCCACATCCGACATTGTTATATTGGCACAAGCAACACTGTCACTGCAAGCAAAATGAATCGGAGGGCTTCTCACATCGTATGTCCCCTTTATGTTTCTGAAAGATATGTCTCTAACATACACAGCTGACGTTTGGTTAACACATTTCTTGTTTGTACAGTAGTACTGGTCTATAATGGCGCAATTCCTCACATTCTCCATCTGAATGTTCTCGAAAGCTATCCCTGTTACAGATCCGGCCCCACCTTGCCATGTCTTGATTCTAACTCCGTTGTCGGAATCGCGTATTACCACGTTGCGTACTGTTATGTTGGACACACATGCCTGAGAGTTGCGAACACCGAGGCTCCCAATACTGCAAAATTACACAACTAATTCTTTAAAGGTTGATGTGAGTAGTAGATTTATCATGTTTTAGATAAAGGACTTAATGAGATTAGTCTAGATATTTGTTGAGTCCTAGAGGTACTTATCATGTTTTTGATATTTTTTTTAGAAACGTGGAATATTGAATTGTTGGTTAAATGCATGATATATCCACCTACTTTCATTTAAATATTTATTATAGCACCATACTTTCATTTAAGTTGATTTATTACAACATTGTACTATGACCCAAATATAGCATTGTATTTTCAGTTTCTTTTTATTATTACAACATCGTCCTTTGTAACATCTAACAAATTATAGCATTAAATACTATTTTGTATCTGATACCGTCATAGTCTGGTACTTCCTCAAAGTATAGAATAAATAGAAGTATTATATTATAAATAATAAGATATATATTGAAGCCTGCCTCTTATAGGGGCTAGATTCATATCCTAATTAACCAATAATAAAGATAATAGTTAATAATTTATAATTTTAAAATATATAATAGCAATAAAATCATAATTATTATAAATTATAGAAAACCAGTAACTATATTAACTTTTGAGAGTTTTGATAAAATATCGTCGACAATAATAAAATTAAGAGAGATATTAAAATTTTACGTTGTGTCTAAATAAAAAATATTTATATATTTAATTTGTTTCATATAAGAAAAACTATAATATTTAATATGATAAAAATAAAAGAAACAAAATAAATAAGAAATTAAAAGATGTAAAAGAAATAACATGTGAACATTCAAAATAATGTATTAACGAAAAAAAAAGGCACATCCAAAATGAAAAAAACAAAAAAAAAATGGCATATCCATTACATACAAATCATATGAAATCAAATAATATTTTAGTAAGATAATAACTAATTTTAATATTAATTACTTAAATATAGATATTAAAGTTAGTTAAGTATATAACTGTATAATTTAAAAAGGATTATGGTTAGAATATAGTGACTCTAGCTATATCAATTTTGAAATTGCATTCATATTTCTTGCATTTAACCCTTAAACTTCTTCTCCAAAATAATACAGCTGAAACTTCCACATCAAGAGTTGCCATCTATAACCCACCTGATCCCATGGCTAGGTCCACAGATAACACCGTCTATATCAACATTCACACAACCCGGTCCTATTGAAATGCAATCATCCCCTGGAACAATTATTGTATGTCATAAAAACAAAACACTTATTATAAAAATTAAACATATATAACTGATCAAAGCTATAATCACCATATAAAATTCATATATACCATTGCCTATCGTTGAGTTGTAAATGCCAACAGACTTTGTGTTCTGGATATGGATCCCATCGGTGTTTGGACTAAGCTTAGGAGAAGAAATGAACACTTTATCTATCATTACCCCTTCACATCCATCAAACTTCACATGGAACATTGGACTATTTTGTATTCGTAGTCCACTCAAACGCAAATTTGAGCTCATAAAGAACCGAATTAACTGACATACAGACAAGAAATTTAGTTAGATGTCGATTCGTGCATTTTCCCCAACATGTTAATTAATGAAACCTGAAATTATATTTGTACTTACTGTAGGGCTATCACATGGTCCAGGGAATGTTTTTCCACCAGAACCCTGAAATCACATTTATTGCTAAAACATCATATTGATATATACATGTACATGTATAATTAAGTAATTAACCAGGAATATGCTTGTTTAATTTCCCAATATAAAATTACCCGATGAGGTTTGCAGGGGAGGTCCCACCATTGTTGGCCATTGCCATCAATGGTACCAGTTCCAGTCAAACTCATGTTATCAAGTTCATAGAACACAAGCCATTGTCTTCTGCTATCTTTCTTTGGCCAGTTATCTGGTCCAACAGCTGGTGTTAGGATCCCATCTACCTTTTTACATACAAAAACACATTCAATTCAAATAAACAAGTGTTAATTAGTTATGTATATGCGAATGTTTTTCAGTCATAGATCATGCATTTTGAAATATATATATAGAATTTTCTTACTTGAAACACAAGGCCTGGTTTGCAAGGTCCAGAGAATAGTGTGGAAGTTATCATGAAAGTGAAACCGAAGGGTACTAAAAGAGTAGCAGATTCTACTGCACAAGCTGCCTTCCACGCATCAACGAAAGCAGGGGTGTCATCTGTGGAACCATTTCCAATGGCACCATAATTCTTCACGTCAAAAACACATGATGAAACAGAGTTCATTTCATCACCCACGTCTGTTGACGACGATGACCCTTTGTTTTGGTTCTTGTGGAAAAGATATCTTCCTTCCACATTCATGGTGAAAACGAGCAGGGTCAGGAAAATGGTTGAAAACCCATGAAAGATCTTCATTGAAAATGACTGAAGAATATACTTTTAGTAGCCTTAATTTATTCGTGCATAAGATAGGAAGTTAGAAAGAAGAAAAAAAGGGCGTTAACAGTAGGGAACTGGTAGTGGTTTGGCTTAGTGACAACTGACAACACAGATGCAGTTATTTATATTAAAGCTCAGGAAGTTCTCTGATAAAAGATCTCAAGAAGTTTACAGGTGTCATGCCAACAAGGATGTTAACAGGTGTCACCTAAACGTTGGTTTGTACGTGGAAGCTGTGGCTCCCTACCCTCTCCAATTTTTTATTATTTAACTGCATTATTTTTGACATATTTAGTCGACTTAATTGGTCGACCTAATCTATTAAGCGCTCGTTCTAGATTATATACATAAATTTTTATCCGTACCTAACTCCATTTTTAGCCAAATAAACTTGTAAAAGTAATTAAAAAAAATCACTTTAAATTAGAAATTGCATTCATAGATTTAAAAACATACGTTCATAAAACCTTCAAAATAAACTAATTATTAATGGAATACTTGCATGTTGATTAGATACACTACTAGAAAATGAGGCATCAACGACGGAAAAAATCCCTAGCTAATTAGTGATGGATTTACAAGGGCTCAGCGACCGATGTTATTTTGTATGCCTAAGGCGTAAATTTTAGCATGTTATCGGTCGTTGACTTTTTTTACTTCCCTCCCAAATATTTCGCTTCCCCCGTTTGTCCCTCCCAATTATTTTTGTTACCCCATTCTCCCTCCTAAATCGACGCTCACATCTCATGCTTGGTTCTGAAATCCAAAGTCCAAATCGACACCCATCTCCTAAATTGACCCTCACATCCCAAATCAAGTACCGATATTCATCTTCATACCGTTCCTGAAACTTGATTCCAAGAGAAGAAGAAACCCTAGCCAAAACCCTCGATTCCACGACGGCCCTTCCTGCCGATAACGCTTCACCGTAGTAAGTTTCTTAGTCTTTGACTTCTTTTCTTTAGGTAATCTGTTGTTGATTCAATGGCTTATATTCTTGGGTTATTATATGGATTTTTTCTCCGGTTCTACTTTTAGATCTGAGAAAAAACAAAATGAGAAAAAGCAAATGAAAGAGAGAGAAAAATGAACACGGAAGTAGCAGATAGATGAGACCACAACCTTTGATTCTTTCCGACTACTGCATCAACAATCGAGGCTGAAATCCATTGCACCACCGCCTGAGCCTCTCTCACCAAAATCCTAATTCCTCAACACCAAGGTTTTTCTCTCTACCTATCTAACCAAGTGTTTTTGTTTCATAAAAACAAAAGTTGGAGATGTAGAGGAAGTGAAGAACGAGATGAATTTAAGTAGTAAATGTTTTGCTAGTGTTGTAGATTTGGAACTTGGAGACTACCTCCAAAAGAAATTTCATCACTTTCAAGTTTCAATGTTTAGGGTATATCGTAATTTTTTACTTTTATGGAGAAAATAAGATATATATTTATTTTAAGTTTGCATTACTTGTTGCAGAATTATAATGTGGGAAATCTTGCTCATGTGTTGTACAGAAAAAAAAAAAAACTTAGCGAAAGATGTTGTAGATAACTTCTATTGCTACTAGACAAGGATGTATATGGGTGTTTGACAAGGTAAGAGTTTTTTGGTACAAGAAAAAGAAAAGGGTGAAAAGATATTGCATTTTATATGTATTTAATTTAATACAATAAAATGTATTTAATTCAATACAATGGTGAAAAGATAACCTTTTAATGAAGATATTGCATTTTATATGTATTTAATTAAATACAATGGCAAGATAAAGCAAAAATATTGCATTTTAATAAAGAGCTGCAAACTTTTAATGAAGATATTGCATTTTAATGAAGAGCTGCAAAAATATTGCAAAAAGCTGCAAACTTTTAATGAAGATATTGCATTTTATATGTATTTAATTCAAAACAATGGTGAAAAGATAAAGCAAAAATAGTTTTATAAATTTATTTTACTCTTGCTATATGACTAGTTTAATGTCAATTATACTTTTAAAATCAATTTTACGTTATACCTCTAGTTATACCTCTAGTGACAAAAAAAATAAATGTTTCTAGACCTATAGTGACAAAAAAAACTGACAATTATACCCTTAAAAGGTATTTTGCTATTAATTGTTGCTAGTTTTTTTATTAAGATGAATATACGATTGCTATTAATTGTTGCTAGATTTTTTCCAAGTTGAAATTATGTTGCTACTATTCATTTTATGTAGTTTTTTTTCAAGTTGAAAGTATGTTGATATTAGTTGAATGATATGATTTAATGTTTAATTAGGTGTCAACTTGGTTATTTTTGCTTTGTAGGTTATTGTTGATCGTAATCGTGAGGAGATGAATGAATAACTTAAGGAGGGACATGAAGAATTTTAGACAAAAAACAAGAAATTGTCAAGATTACCCACCTAACTATACTTTGACATTTTTGATTTTTGTGATTTGGTTTCAATACTTTAAAATCAAATATGAATTTTTATTTTGCTAATCAAATTTTAATATCTATTTTGGAAGTCGAATGTTAATGTTTTGTTTTTGGGTTACAACATTTAAATTACATTTGTGAATTCGTGTATGGAATAGCGACAGATTCGACACCTACTAGACCATTGTTAAAACCAAAGTTGTAAAAATCGTTCGACGGCAGTTCGACGGTCGACTGGTGTTAAGAGATTAATCGGTCTTGGCGGGGATTAATCGGGGACCATAGATTATTAATAAAATATTAAAATTAATCAAATATTAATATATCTTAAGAAAAACAAGCACTTTAAAATTAGAAAATAAGAAAATTTATAATTTGAAAATACGAAAATATAAACATTTTGGTATAATATTTGAAATTTTGAAAATTTGAAAATTTTGGAGTAAAAAAAAAGTTGATTTTTTGATTTTTTTTACAATTTTCAATTTTTTTGACTTTTGTTGACTTTTGTTGACCGATTAATCCCGCCACGACCAATTAATTCTGCCAAATCCGATTAATCCTAAATTTCCGATTAATACCCTAATCCTTGGCGGTCGGAGAACGTCAAACGATTAATCCACGATTAATCGCCGATTAATCCCGATTTCTGCAACCATGGTTAAAACAGAAAAATTGTTCATTTACTTATAATCAGCGACAGACATTAGCGACAGATTAACGATGGTATTTTGAGGTTCCCTGAGTGATTTGTGTCATCACTAATCCTTTGCTAAATCTGTCGTTAATCCGTCGTTGGCTATTAGCGACATGGGTTTTTTCGACTGATTGTCCATCGTTGATACCTCAAATTCTAGTAGTGATAAGAACTTAGTCAAACATGGTTAAGAAGGAAAAGAAATGATTAATTGCACCAAACATGTAACAATCATTCAAGATGAACAAATGTCTTCAAAATCTCCTAAGAACACCCAAAATCTTCTCCTTCTTAATTCTTTGGTTTGAGTTATGCAAAAGAGACATGGCCCAATGTCTTCCAGAACTTAAAAGACGTCTTCTAAACAAAACAAGATGTTGATGGTAATTTTTGATTTTTCATTCTATAAATCATGTTTTACTTAAATAAGTAATCTTAAGAGTAAATTACACGAATCATCCATGTTCCAAGTGTCAATTTGCACGTTCAATCCTTATTTTTGAAAATTAACTTCCTATCGATGTTAGTCGTTTGTTTTCTTCATTTGGGTTCCCTCCGTGCCTAGCATGCAGGGGTATTTTCGTCATTTCAAGTCATGTGTATATGATCGACTGTGTATGGCACCATATTCGATATAACCAAACATTGCATACCCAGTCCCCGATCAAAACCTTTCTCTTCTCGCAAAAACCCTAGTTTTTTTTGTCAAAAGTGAAGATGAGTGGGTGGCGAGTACGACCACAAATGGATGAAATCGATTTGGAACGCAGTTACGGTAAGGAAGTCCAACCATTTTATGCTCTGCTCTTGATTATTTCAACCCCGATTTTGAAATTTTTGTTGTTTTTTTTTTCTTTTGAAGGTGGGAATCCAACTGTTTTTAATATAGCTTCCACTATGGAGGGTAGTTTACTAAATTTCATGGGAGAAAATACATCAAGGGACAGCATAAATTCGTGGACTTGGTCGACATTGATTTGTTCTCGGTTCACGACATTGATGATATGATGGAGGAGTTAGGTTGCGTTGAAGAAGGTAAGATTATGTATTATCACTTTAAACGATCATTAAGGGATTTAGATTTTGGTTTGTTTGCACTAGGTAGTGACTAAGATGCCAAACACTTAAGGTCTTACATTGCTAAACGCAAGCTAATAGAAGTGTATATAGAATTTCGGCATACCAACTTGCATACATATGTTATGTCTCCTAACCCATCAAAAATTAGCATTGAAGAGATTGTTGGACCCCCTTCTTGTTCTAGAAGGTTGTGTATTGAATGGATTGACACAACCACAGTTGAACCCCCTGTTTCTGAACCAAGCATGCAAACCCCTAGTGAAGTTAATCTTGTTCCTGTTTTTTGAATCTAGAATGGAACCTAGCATGGAATTTCCTAGTCACATTGATGGTGCATATGTTTCACCTCCTACAATGGAATCCCTTATTAAATTTGATGTTGCACCTATGACTGAGCCAAACATGGAACCCTTTAGTGAACCCCTTTGTGGATCTAGTGATAGTGAGGGTAGTGAAGATTCAAGTGACTGTGATAATAGTGATTTTTTTTCGATGAGGATAACTTGTTGGATGACCCTAAGTGGACATGTATGATTTCTACCACATTATTGATGATAACTTGGGGTGGGTTGGTAGTACCCTTGTTACAAAAGACAATGTAGTAATGTCTGATGACAAATTGGAAGTGGAGGTGATCAACACTGATGTTCTACAATCTGGATCATCATCTGATGAAGGTCAAATGAGTAAAAGAAGAAACAAAATTAGGGTTTTTGAAAGGGCATAGAAAAATAATACATCTCCAGTGAGTGACCATTTCTATATACTTCAAACATTCATAAGTTCTCGGGAAGTGAAAGACATAATTTACTTACATGCAATAGAGACAAGAAGAGAATTTGATATTGTCAAGAATGATAAAAACAAGGTCAAGGAAATGTGTAAAGGCACAATACCAGATATGGGGATACTTGAAACTTGTGGGAAAGGTGTACCAAGTCAAATTAGTGGGAAAGGTGGGCCTTCTTCCCATGTACATAAAATAGATTTTGGCTTTGTCATATCCATGACAATATGAAGCTGAAGTGGAGGGGCAAGGAGTTTAAAGATTGTCTATGGAAATGTGGAACAACATCCATTGTACAACAATTCAACCTTGCAATGGAGGAACTAAATCAATTGAACAGTGATGCATATGAATGGCTTAAAGCCATTCCACCCTAGCATTAGTCCAGCTCTCACTTCACAGGTAATTCATACATAACAGTATCCTTGAATTTTGTTGATTGTATGCATCTGAAAAGATTACTGACAAATTTTGTGGCACATATACGTCTATAGGAAAAGCACATTGGGATGCATCATTAAACAACCTTTGTGAGACATTGAATAGCAAACTTGTCAAGGGTCATGACAAACCAATTATAACATGCTTGGAATTTATTAGAGAGTACATAATGAAGAAGATTGTTATTATCCAAAATACAATTGACAAATGTTGTGGCCCATTAACTCCTATAGCTACTAAGACTATAGAAAAGAGAAAATTGAAACTGCAGAGTACATGGTTGTGTTTTGCGTCAATGGAAAGTATCAGGTTACAGGTGAAGGTGTTGAACAATGTGTGGTTGACATAGTACAACATACATGCTCATGTAACAGGTGGGAGGTCACTGGCATGCCATGCAAGCACGCCATATCATCAATGTCGTGAACCGAGAACAAATCAATGGTAAAGGATACCTGAAACATGGGTTCACCCTACATACTGGTTTAAGACATGGAAAGAGATGTATGCCTTTAAAATTGAACCAATTAATGGGAGGATGATGTGGGAAAAAATCCTTATCCAACAAAGTTACTACCACCAAAACTAGGGGTGAGCAAAACCGAACCCGAAAACCCAAAACCTGACAAAACTGAAACCAAGAAATAAAAACCAAACCCAAACCGCCGGGTTTGGGTTTAAATTTTTAAAAACTGAAAAAGGGTTTTGTCTTTGGTTTTAGTACCTCAAACCGACCCAACCCAAGATTATTACATGTTTTACAATGATATGCTATAATTTGACTTTGTATATCAAAGGTAATATACGTCAAATGCAAAAGGAGGTGGATTTTGGTATTAAATTACACCAAATATATGACATGTGGTGTTGTTTTAGTGTAACCGAGATTATTACATGGTTATTTTCTACTTCTTCTTGTTTCTAAAAAATTGTTAAACTTGGTTGTTATAAACTTTTAGTAACATACTTTTGATGTTGTGTTGGTGTTGAAATTGGTTTTTTTTTTAGTTTCTTTAATCTAAGTTGCTAAATTTGATTCATTTCTTAAGTTATAAAGATTTTTTGAAAAATGGGATATAACCCAAAACCCATGGCTTTAAACCTAAAACCCGTCAATCCATGGGTTGAACCCAAAAATCAATGAAACCGACCTAGGAACCCTAAAACAGAAACCGACCAAAAACCGAACTCGATGGGTTTCTAAAACCTAGAAACTGAAACACACGGGTTGGGTTCGGTTTTACCCCAAAACCGACCCAACACTGCCCATACTCACCCTAACCAAAACATCATGTGCCTATTGGTAGGCGAACAAAGAAAAGAAGAATATATGCTACATAATATGTTGGTGTTAGAGTGAGTAGAAGGACCAAGTCAGTTAGATGTTCAAAGTGTGGAAATGGTGTGCATAATGGTAGCAGCTGCAAGGGGCAGGCGGTGGGAGGATCACAAGTCAAGGGTAATGGTGTGGGAAGGAATGTAGGTTTTGTGAACAAAGGAAAAAGTCCAGTGGTTTAGTGTTTGTGGACTAGTTTCATGTCTTTTGGTTGGCTAATGTTTGTGATGTACTTGAAACAATGTTCTTAAATTTGGGTATGTAGCGTGCTACTTCTTTTACTATTTTGGTGATGTACTTCAAACTATGTTGAGTGGATGAATGTTTGTAATGGTATGAATGAATTTTTAAATTGGTTATTAATGCATTTTCTGTTTTTATTTGCAATGGTATGTTATAAATTGTAATGGTATTAATGCATGTTTTTTCAATTACCAAAAATAACACCACAATTCCATTAACTTGCAAACTGATATATCTAATACAACTTGCAAATTGATATATTCAATACAACTTGAAAACTGATATTTTCCGATACAACTTAAAACAAAATGTATCTGATAACTTCACCTACGCTTTTTACACTAGAATTGACACAAACAAAAACCAACTAATAGCTAGCTACAACTTTAATTTCAGATTTTGTTGTTCAAGCTTCATCTTAATGTTCATACAAGCATATTTCTGCTCCTCCACCACCCAAAAAATGAAATTGAAATCACGACCCTGCAAAGTTAAATTTTAAAACATTTAACAATGGTAATAATTATAGAAACTATGAGATAGTAGGAGATTAGGTTAGATTTATCAAGAAATCGAAATTAACCGGGTTAGAACAAGCATAGTAAAGTTTTCCAGGGTTGTTCTTGCTCAACATCACAGCTTCAGCTCAACAATTGCATCTAACATCCATTTTGATTTTTGGGTGGAGAAAGCTAATCGAAGAAGAAAATGAGGACGAAGAATACTGACATAGGTAAGTAAAAGAAGGGGAGGGGCAATGACTCTAATAGGGAAACACTTGAAACGACGAAAATACCCATGCGTTCTAGGCACGTGGGGCACCCAAACGGAGAACACAAACGGATAACGTCGATAGGGACTGGGCGGGCAGGAATTAAACGAATGAGGAATAGTCCGAGTTAATTTTCAAAAATGGAGACTGGACGTGCAAATTGATACTTGGACCATGGACGATTCGTGTAATTTACTCTAATTTTAATTTTTGAGGTTTTCGTAAACATGATGGACAGGTGGAGCATACATACATAAAGTTGAATATCATACAAATGGACACTAAAAAATTTAATTCATCTAAATTATAATGCATTATTGTAACGCATGTTTCCATTTAATGATTTCGAGATAGGATCGACAAATAATAACAAGTTATTATACAATTAAAGACTAAATGTTGTAAATTTGACAAGTGAATTAATTAAATAAAATGTCACACCCCCAAACCGGAACGACGGAAACGTTCGGGGGCGGAGGACGTCATGCTCAGTATCACAACACATGCATCATAGTAATCAAAGTAACAACGACCATTGTATAAATAATAAAGTGTTTACAATGTATTAGATTCACAAAAGATTGACTCCAAAGTAAATAACAAAACAAGACATGAAGCTATATGCTCCATCTTCTGAATCCCAGTGCGCGTACCTGTCTACTAGTTTCCTGAGAATACAAGTTATTTTGAAAGAGTAGATCAGCATTTAAGCTGGTGAGTTCATAAGTATTTTAGTTGTAAAGAGTATACTATAAGTTCTTTTTAGAAAAGTTCGTCTGTTCCTCCAGAAAATCCTATATTTTCTGATGTGTTGAATGATAAGTAAAAATGACTCTACAATTCCTTCTATGAGTACTAAATGGATACAAGTTATATAAAACCCAGAGTAAACAGACAATCGATTGTGTGAATCTTCCCTAAGCCCATAACCAAACAAGGAACAGGAAATGAGGCGGAAATAACGCATCACATTGTTTGATAGATCTTCATTGTATATAACCCTGGTGTATTCATCTGGTACTTACGGAGTTAACTGTAATAGCTCTATTATATTTGAAGAAAACATTCTTTAAGAAAATCATATATTTCATTTGGTAAAATGGTAACCACAATAGTTCCTTCTATAATCACTTAGTTTATACTAGTTATATATAATCTAATATCGAACGGACAGTTAAATGTTTGAATCTTCCCTAAGCCCACAACCAAACAAGGAACAGGAAGTAAGGCGGAAAGCACACATTCCACTGCCTATCGGATATTCATTATATATAACCCTGATGTATAAGCTAATGTATTACAGAATTAACCATTTAAGGTCCTTTAAGTTATACGGGTTTAATAATGCGTATTAAACCTTTTACAGATAAGTTTCTAGTTTCACCTACTTAATGTTCTATCCAAAAGGTATGTTTTTGTACTAAAAAACGGTATACTGAATTTGTATGCTATGACCTGACCCATACCTGTTACTCCCTATGATTACTTGGTGAATACAGGATATATATATTTTATATATATAGCTAAGATCGAATAGATGGTAGATTGTGTGAATCTGATCTAAGCCCACAACCAAACAAGGAACAGGAAATGAAGCGGAAAGCACACATCCAACTGCCTGTTGGATCCGATTAATATATATCCCTAATATACTTACCAAGGAATAATAAAGTTATCATTATAGGCCCCCTTCTAACTGAATGTACTAAGACCCGACTGTTTTGTTTGTTTGTTCTCTCGTAAGAATGTATGTTTTCCCTAGTTTATAACTATCTTTACTAGAAAATAGTTTAGATTACTTGTTGTGAGAATATCACTATATGAGTGTAATGGAAAATGAAGATGTATAGTAGTATTGTATAAAATAACTATTAATGTACTAACTACCTTAAAACCAATAAGTTTAATTAAGGTAAAATGTGATGAGGTTATAACCATGCTTGATTGACTAGTATAAAACACGACGATCTAAAGACGTCGAAAACGGTATGATATTTGTCACCCGTAGATCTGCAGGTCCCACTGTAGCTAGCAGCAAGGTGTAGGATGGTCAATCTCGTATAAATCTATACACAAACAGTGACAACCCGAAATTTTTTGCCTTGTAAAGTCCAGCCATTCAATTCAACCGAGTGTCAGACCTGTTTCTGCTATCAGTTAGCATTGTTTAGAGTCTGTTAAAGGGTTCTAAGCTCAATATAATCAAGCTATGGGATTAGGGAAGTGTCAGCTAAAGTTCTTCGCGTTGAAATCGAGTCGAACACTCCATCAAAGGGAGTGTACGGTCGTACACATGAGTGTACGGCCGTACACCCATGTTGGTCGTACACCACCCCCATATGTAGGACATCCCCTTCATTTCCAGTCATTTCTTAAGTTTCCAAGTCAAGAACTCGAGTTTTCTCTCAACTATCATCAAGCTTTTCACCCCGATCTTGAAGAGTGTAAGCCTTTCTTCCTTTTGATTAGTTTTTATCCTTCTTAACCTAGTAACACCCTTTGATTTCATCCATGGAAATCATCTTTTGGGTAGATCTTCAAGATCTTCATCTTTCACCAAGAACACACACTTGTTCTTGGTGGCCGTAAACCCTCCTTCAAGCCTCCAAATCGTAAGTATCCTTCCCCTATGCTTAGTACACGTTAGGAAACCTTGTTTAACACCCTAAAAACGACCAAGTCATGTTACTTTATAGTGATCAAAACATTTTTTAAAGCATTACTTATGTATTTATAAGTGATCAAAACATTTCAAAAACTCTTTTAAAGTTATGTTACTTTATAGTTTATCAAACTCCGTTTTTAAAGTACAAACATAACTTAGTAGATAAAATGAGTCTTTTCTTCAAGTCAGTAACAGTTCGAGTAAACATACTAGTAAACTATAATAGGTATAGTTTAGAGGTTCAGTTTACACCAGAACAGAGAGAACATACTATAAATAGAAACAGGGAGGTAGATACAATACACGATAACATAGAGAACATACGATAAAGAGAAACAGGGAGGTAGATACAATACACGATAACATAGAGAACATACTATAAAGAGAAACAGGGAGGAAGATACAATACACAATAACATAGAGAACATATTATATACTATAACAGAAGAACATACTAAATTATACCAATGATCACTAACGCATTGTTCTAAACAAAAGGTGATAATAATTTGGGTATACAAGAATACTATAACTTTAATGTGAGACACTACTTCATGGCGCGGCAATATACTGATGTGTCACGTTTTGTACCCAGAGTCTCCTGAAGGGAGAGCATGAATTTGTGTATAGATCTATACGGGATTGACCATCCCACACCTTGTTGCTAGCTACAGTGGGACCTGCAGGTCTACGGGTGACGAATGTCATATCATTTTCGACGTCTCGAACGTCGTGTTATACTAGTCAATCAAGTATGGTTACAATCTTATCACATTTTACCTTAATAAAACAAACTAGTTTTAAGGCAGTCAGTACTTCAGTTTGTCAATTTAAAAGACAACTGTGTACTTACATTTTTCCCATTACTTTCATATTGTGACAGTTCCACTTGAAAGTTAATGCAAACTATTTTTGAGTTAAGATAGTTATAAACTAGGGAAAACTTACAAGCGACAAACAAAACAGTCGAGTCTAGTACATTCAGTAGGAAGGGGCCTATAATGCTAACTTTATGATTTCTTAGTGTATACATCAGGAATATATATTAATCGGATCCGACAGGTAGTAGGATGTGTTCTTTCCGCTTCATTTCATATTCCTTGTTTGGTTGTGGGCTTAGAGCAGATTCACCCAGCCTACTATCTATTTTATCTTAGCTATATATATATATATATATATATATATATATATATATATATATATATATATATTCCGTATACACCAAGTAATCATAAGGAGTACCAGGTATGGGCCAGGTGGTAGTATACTAATTCAATACACCATTTTCTAGTACAAAACATACTTTTCAAATAGAACATTTGGTAGACAAAACTAGAAACTTACCAGTAAAGGGTTTAATCCATTTTATTAAACCACTATAACTTAAAGGACCTTAGGTGGTTAATTCTATAATACCTTGGTTTATACATTAGGGTTATATATAATTAATACCCGATAGGTAGTTGGATGTGTGCTTTCCACCTCATTTCCTATTCCTTGTTTGGTTATGGGCTTAGGGCAGATTCACACAATTAACTATCTGTTCGATATTAGATTATATATAGCTAGTATAAACTAAGCGATTATAGAAGGAACTATTGTGGTTACCATTTTTACTAAAAGAAATAAGGGTTTTCTTAAAGAATGTTTTCATCAAATATAAAGGAACTATTACAGTTAACTCCGTGAGTACCAAGTGAATACGCCAGGGTTATATACAACGATGATCTAACAAACAATGGGATGTGTGCCTTCCGCCTCATTTCCTGTTCCTTGTTTGGTTGTGGGCTTAGGGCAGATACACACAACCTCTTGTTTGTTTACTCTGGGTTTTATATAACTTGTATCCATTTAGTACTCATAGAAAGGATTGTAGAGTCATTTTTACTTATCTTTCATCAAAGCAGGAAATATAGGATTTTCTGGAGGAACAGGCGAACTTTTCTAAACAGAACTTACAACTTACTTACATCACTAAAATCTTATAAACTCACCAGCTTAAATGCTGATCTACGCTTTCAAAATAACTTGTATTCTCAGGAGACCAGTAGACAGGTACGCGCACTGGAATTCAGAAGATGGAGCATAATAGCTTCATGTCTTGTTTTGTTATTTACTTTGTAGTCTATGTTATGTGAACCACATACTTTGTAAACATTTTCCTTCTAATGAAATGGTTATTTGTTACTTTGATTACTATGATGCATGACTTGTGATACTAAACATTACGTCCTCCACCCCCGAACGTTTCCGCCGTTCCGGTTTTGGGGTGTGACAGATTGGTATCAGAGCATTGTTTATAGTGAACTAAGTATATCAACCGATAAAAGATATACAACTATAAATACAATCGGGCTGAAGTGCTCTGGATAATAATATATTTTAAATATATAACGATACCTTATAAAAGTATACTTACATGCTTATACATATATACATACTAGAACAAGTATCACAAGAAGAACAGAACCGAAGTATTTAAAGGTTGAACACTGTGGTCAAACCTGGACAGTTATGTAATCATAGCTAGGATCAATATAGCCTGATCAACTATATTCATTCGAGATGTGACCGACATGTGTTTGGGAGTGATGTGGTGTTGCAACAGTCTTAAAATTTACCTAACTCTATTCAAGGGAATTCTAGATCAGAACATAAAGTTAAGATACTATGGGAGTATTTTATGATACTATAACATGATAACAAGTTTAAAACATACCAAGTTCATTACATTAAAATACTATAGGAGTATTTTAGGCACTATAAATAACTTATGTGATAACTTAAAAGACCCTTACGGATAGGTCTATAATTATGGAGTGTATACTTCCAAGGTTTTATATAATTGAGATTTTATAGACTTAGAATTTGTGATCTATGCTTCACTACCTGTTCCTTGTTTGGTTGTGGTTTTGGAGTAGGATCACTTATTCAAAGGTCTATTTAACCTTAAATTATATACAACTTGTATACATTGTACAATTATAGGAGGACACTGTAAGGATCACCCCATAATGTTTCACTTAAATCTCATAGATTCTTTAGACACTTCCATTCTCACACGACAAACCCAGAAAGATGTAACCACTTCCTCAGAGCAGTCAGCAGAAGAGTCAAGGAGGAACAAGAGAAGGTTCATGAGAAGTTTTCAAAGAAGGATCAGCCGAAGTAACCAAAACGTCTTATGTGTCACACTAATAAATAATAATCTTGTTTAACTTAATGAGCGAGTGGAGACACTACTTACACTATGTGTTAGGATTATTTTCTTTTCGTGCAACTGGTAACAGTTATTCAAGTCACAGATATTCATTCGAGGATAGCCACTTCTGATTCATAAAGTTTATTTTGTATAGACTCCTTTATGAATTGTTTCCAGAACCCTATGAACGTCAGAACCAGATACACTCAGAACTAGGATAACCTTGTCTTTCAGCTTTTGGCTTATAAACCACTTCTATAGACTTATTCCGTCTCATCTTTGTATTCTTTTAGCAAAGATGCCTCCTCGCAGATCAAACAGACGCACTAATCCGATAACTCCAACTCAACCGCCACTACCTCCTCCACAATTCAATACTGCTACTCTCCAAGCAGCGATATCAGCCGCAGTGGCAACTACTCTAGCTCACATCGGCGAAAGTGGTACCTTCGGATCTGGTAGCGGTACCCACTTAACCAACCCCGGAGTTACTCACGGACACCCAAGGGAGTGTTCGTATAAGGACTTCATGAACTGCAAACCCAAATCCTTTATGGAAATGGTGGAGTCATCGCTTTGATGCGATGGTTCGAGAAAACAGATTCAGTCTTCGAAATCTGTTCGTGCCCGGAAGGGAGCAAAGAGAAGTTTGCTGCATGCGCCTTCTCCGACAGAGCCCTAACATGGTGGAATAGCCATGTTAAGTCATTGACCCAATCAGTGGCTAACTCAATAGGTTGGGAGAACCTAAAAGAGATGATGTTGGAAGAATACTGCCCGAGGGGCGAAGTTCAAAAGCTGGAACAAGAACTATGGGAGCACATGATGGTCGGCTTAGACATAGTGGCCTACACTGACAGGTTTAGCGACCTGGCAGCACTATGCCTCGGGATGGTTACCCCGGAGAGTAAGAAGATAGAAAGATACATCTGGGGTTTATCTGCCCCGATTCAAGGAGATGTGCTGTCTTCTAACCCAACCACATTCGATAGTTCCAAACGCCTGGCTCAGCGACTCATTGACCATGGAGTCCGCCATGGTGTGGTAGTCCCCATTCCCGATCCATCAAGGGGAGAGGACTATAAACGGAAGTCGGGGAACAAGAGGAAGAAGAAGCAAACAACACAGGAAACCCCACAGGAGCAACAAACGGGTACTATATACGCCGCCACAACACCTGCTACTCCAGCACCTGCCAGTCGTTATGCTGGAACTATCCCGAAGTATGGAAAGTGCAACTATCACCACACCGGAGTATGTCGGGAAATGCAATGCCTGAACTGCCATAGAAAGTGACACACAGTCTGTTTCTGCAGGGCACCGACTCAACCGATCTCCCAAGTCCCCGGAGTTGAAGAAAACCAAGCCTGCTATGGCTGTGGTGAGAATGGACACTATAGTAGGGACTGACCTATAACAAAGAACTCAGGAGCGGATGGACGAATTCTGATGATCACCGCAGGAGAATATACCCCGGAGTCGCCAGCGAGCAATGGTACGTCTTCGAAATAATAGTTACTTTAAAAATTAATTTATATTTATATAAGATTAAAACTTGGGGAAAACACTTAAAAGTAATTATAATAACTCACTTATCGGAACAAGTCACAGTATTCAAGAGAACTAAAAGATCCGTTCACAGAAGCTATGATGGCTTAGTATGTACATCAGGGTTGTGCATAGCTAAGATTTTGCAGACTTAGAGTGAGTGATTCCGCCTTAATTCATGTTCCTTATTTGGTTGTGGATTTGAGGCAGAGTTACTCAGTCGACTATCTAATTCATCTTAATTATTCATAACTTGTATATTCCAGGCGATCGTAGTCGTACCGAGGAGGATCGTAGTATAAAGTATCGACACTAGTTATCAAAGCACTTTCACTGTATGTACTCGCTCATCGCGGTACGATACGTAGAAGCGTTAACATCAAGGGGAAAACAGAAAGCACTAGAAAGTATAAACATAGTACATTGTCGAGCACACCAGGGGTACATCATCGTATAACAGACATTTCTTTCAAATCGGCCAAACTGTTGTTCAGTAAAGAGTCCATTGCTATCATTCGTCATGAGTTGGCGTGGTACTCACCATACTAAGTTCATATGTTTCTATCGCCTTGACCATCAAATTCACGAAACCTTCGTCATTCGTAACGACAGTCCGACCCAGACTTCGGAATCGCCTACCTCGTATTCTAAACCCCGAAGTACTCATGCGAAGAGTACTTTGCCCTCCAAATCCTTGCCGCCGTATGTTCAGCAAACCTTCCCGAAATACCACTCGTTTAGCAGACCAAGTTCAAGCACAGAGGCTAAGGACGAATACAGCCCACCTATCACTATTAAGTGCATACGCGAGGGTGGTATATAATTAGGATTACGCAGATTTAGTATGTGTGCTTTCGCCCTATCTCCTGTTCCTTGTTTGGTTGTGGACCTGGGGCAAAGTCGCACATCCGACCGTCTTACTAATCTTAATTATATACGACTTGTATACACGAGGTAATGATAGATGGACCAAGTATGAATCCTATCATGAACAGTAGAGCAAAGTTTCCCACGTCTACGAGTGAGTATTCTGCCAATCATAGGAGCACAACCCCAGTAGTACTGCTAAGAAATCTAATTTCGGGAAGAAATTCCATCTAACAGGGGATGATGTGACAACCCGAAAATTTTTGCCTTGTAAAGTCCAGCCATTCAATTCAACCGAGTGTCAGACCCGTTTCTGCTATCAGTTAGCATTGTTTAGAGTCTGTTAAAGGGTTCTAAGCTCAGTACAATCAAGCTATGGGTTTAGGGAAGTGTCAGCTAAAGTTCTTCGCGTTGAAATCGAGCCGAACACTCCATCAAAGGGAATGTACGGCCGTACACATGAGTGTACGTCCGTACACCCGTGTTGGCCGTACACCACCCCCATATGTAGGGCATCCTCTTCATTTCTAGTCATTTCTTCAGTTTCCAAGTCAAGAACTCGAGTTTTCTCTCAACTATCATCAAGCTTTTCACCCCGATCTTCAAGAATGTAAGCCTTTCTTCCTTTTGATTAGCTGTTATCCTTCTTAACCTAGTAACACCCTTTGATTTCATCCATGGAAATCATCTTTTTGGGTAGATCTTCAAGATCTTCATCTTTCACCAAGAACACACACTTGTTCTTGGTGGCCGTGAACCCTCCTTCAAGCCTCCAAATCGTAAGTATCCTTCCCCTATGCTTAGTACACGTTAGGAAACCTTGTTTAACACCCTAAAAACGACCATAACTCAAGAACAAAAGGAGTGTATGGCCATACACCCTTGTATGGCCGTACACCCCTCAAAAAACCCCAAAAAGGGCCTCCAAAATGCCAACTTAGTTCATATTCTTATTGAGCATTAGACCCACTGGCTTTCCCATTGTTCAAAGACCTTATTATGCATGATTGACCATGAATGTACGGCCGTACACTCCATGGCCGTACACCCATGGCCGTACACACCAAGTTGTGGGCGTATACTCCCCTTTGATGAATCACATGTGATTCTAACACTTAGTCCAAGTGTTTCCTAGTCCCTAAGGGTGTTTCCTTGCATGTTAGTTGCTTTTAAACACTAAATTCATGCCAATATATGCCACATATGTCATTTAGGACTCGTTTGTGTCTCGGGACTTCATTCATGTTACTTCTCATCCTTACGCACATATTTGATTGAATCACCCACATAAGGTGAGTTCATACCCCTATAATCAATCTTGTAACTGTTTTAAATGCTTTTAAGGGGGGGAATACAAGTTGAAAACAATGATAATTGTGTAAATGTTTTGTTATAAACATCTTTTAAAGGATTGCTTATGTATTTATAAGTGATCAAAACATTTCAAAAACTCTTTTAAAGTTATGATACTTTATAGTTTATCAAACTCCGTTTTTAAAGTACAAACATAATTTAGTAGATAAAATGAGTCTTTTCTTCAAATCAGTAACAGTTCAAGTAAACATACTAGTAAACTATAATAGGTATAGTTTAGGGGTTCAGTTTACACTAGAACAGAGAGAACATACTATAAAGAGAAACAGGGAGGTAGATACAATACACGATAACATAAAGAACATACTATAAAGAGAAACATGGAGGTAGATACAATACATGATAACATACAGAACATACTATAAAGAGAAACAGGGAGGAAGATACAATACACGATAACATAGAGAACATATTATATACTATAACAGAAGAACATACTAAATTATACCAATGATCACTAACACATTGTTCTAAACAAAAGGTGATAATAATTTGGGTATACAAGAATACTATAACTTTAATGTGAGAAACTACTTCATGGCGCGGCAATATACTGCTGTGTCACATTTTGTACCCAGAGTCTCCTGAAGGGAGAACGTGAATTTGTGTATAGATCTATACGGGATTGACCATCCCACACCTTGCTCCTAGCTACAGTGGGACCTGTAGGTCTACGGGTGACGAATGTCATATCATTTTCGACGTCTCGAACGTCGTGTTATACTAGTCAATCAAGTATGGTTACAATCTTATCACATTTTACCTTAATAAAACAAACTAGTTTTAAGGCAGTCAGTACTTCAGTTTGTCAATTTAAAAGACAACTGTGTACTTACATTTTTCCCATTACTTTCATATTGTGACAGTTCCACTTGAAAGTTAATGCAAACTATTTTCGAGTTAAGATAGTTATAAACTAGGGAAAACTTACAAGCGACAAACAGAACAGTCGAGTCTAGTACATTCAGTAGGAAGGGGCCTATAATGCTAACTTTATGATTTCTTAGTGTATACATCAGGAATATATATTAATCGGATCCGACAGGTAGTAGGATGTGTGCTTTCCGCTTCATTTCCTGTTCCTTGTTTGGTTGTGGGCTTAGAGCAGATTCACCCAGCCTACTATCTATTTGAGCTTAGCTATATATATATATATATATATATATATATATATATATATATATATATATATATATATATATATATATATTCCGTATACACCAAGTAATCATAAGGAGTACCAGGTATGGGCCAGGTGGTAGTATACTAATTCAATACACCGTTTTCTAGTACAAAACATACTTTTCAAATAGAACATTTGGTAGACAAAACTAGAAACTTACCAGTAAAGGGTTTAATCCATTTTATTAACCCAGTATAACTTAAAGGACCTTAGGTGGTTAATTCTATAATACCTTGGTTTATACATCAGGGTTATAATTAATACCCGATAGGTAGTTGGATGTGTGCTTTCCACCTCATTTCCTATTCCTTGTTTGGTTGTGGGCTTAGGGCAGATTCACACAATTAACTATCTGTTCGATATTAGATTATATATAGCTAGTATAAACTAAGCGATTATACAAGGAACTATTGTGGTTACCATTTTTACTAAAAGAAATAAGGGTTTTCTTAAAGAATGTTTTCATCAAATATAAAGGAACTATTACAGTTAACTCCGTGAGTACCAAGTGAATACGCCAGGGTTATATACAACGATGATCTAACCTTTGAAGGCTTGAAGAGTTGAGTTTATGGTCCCTTGCTGGCTTAGGCCTCAGATCTGGACCCATAGAGGTCCAGAGAACCTTTCCCATTCTGCTTTATGCTTGTTCATGGAGGATTGGAGACTAGGTTACCATTTTTAGAGTTATTTCTTCATTTATGACTTGATGTGGGTTGCATGCACGTAAAGGTTGCACCTTTACGTGACCTTTGAGCACTTGAAGGCCAGATCTATAGTTTAGAGAAGCAGATCTGACCTCAGAAGGTCATTTGAGAGTTGTTAAGGGAGCAACTCGCCGAGTCCATAAGTGGACTAGACGAGTCGAGTCGGGGTTGCCCCACGATTCGTGGCAAGTGTAACCCGTCGAGTGGAGGGATGACTCGACGAGCCAAGAGAGGCTGAAAGGATTCAGAGGACCCGTATGGACTCGCCGAGTCGCCCTTGTGCACTCGACGAGTCGGGTCAAAGTTTGACCGTTGACTTTCGTTGACCTTAGGGTTCTGGTCAAGACTGATTCAAGAGAGTTCAGGGAAGGGTAGAATGGCCTTCTACCCAATCTGTAGAGATGAGATCATGAGAGAATATTAATCGGGGATGTTATTTGAATAATAGGAGGAGGCTAAGTCGGGACGTTGAGCACGAAAGTTTATCCGACTTCATTGAGGTGAGTCTTCTCACTATACTGTACCTGGAAGGGTACCTATGTGTGACCGGAAGGTCTTGTATGCTATGATGTATGTGCTATATGCGGTTATGTGATATGTGTGACCGGAAGGTCTTGTATGCTATGAGATGTATGTGCTATATGTGGTTACGTGATATGTATGTGTTATGTATGTTATGTATGGTAAGGACCGGAAGGTCAAGATGATATGGACCGGAAGGTCACGATGATATGGACTGGAAGGTCAAGAGGTTACGGACCGGAAGGTCGATACGGGTAGGACCGGAAGGTCTACCGGGATTCGGGACGGAAGTCCCCTGAGACACATGGATCAGAAGATCCTACAGAGTTATGGCCTGGAAAGGCGTATGTGTTGTATGAGGTATCTTGGGGAACTCACTAAGCATTTATGCTTACAGTTGTTATGATGTGTGTTTCAGGTACTAGCGAGGATCGCGGAAAGGCGTCGGCATGATCCGTACACACTTATGGAGTTTATGTTATTGAGATTTTGGGACATGTTTTGTTATGACACAGTGGATACATTATGTTTTGTGATTGAAAGTATGATTTAAAAATGAAAAATTGTTTTGAAAATTTACGTTGTTACAAGTTGGTATCAGAGCCTTGGTTTGAGGGATTCGGGTGCATCTTCGGATGAATCTGGACTCAAACTGAGGATTTGAGAAAGTTTTTCATAAGATAAACAATTTTTCTAAGAGAGTAAAAGATTTTGAGAAAGGCAGAAGGAAGTAGTGTGTACGATCAGCCAGCGCCCGAACGGTGATTTCCCAAAATACCCTTACATTATGTGTTACGAGATATGATATGATATGTTATGCATGCTAGAGTAGGCTAGGTATTCATATTAGGACTAGAGTGGCCTGATTTGTGATGCCTTAGCCTAGGAGATTACTGCTGCTTTGAGATGCTTCGAGAGGGAGTAGGTAGCAGTCGGGAGCTTATGAGAAGTCTACCGAAGGGTACCCTATGCTTGGCAAGATGTAGAGTACTTGTGATCTGGGATCCTAGGAGGAGGACTTGGAATGAATGATGATGCGGTGTGGAAGGTAGTATTGGGCCCGTACTACTGAAAACACCGGATTAGTGACCAGTCCAAGTAAAAATCCTTAGGGTACCAAGGAACAAGTAGGGTTGGGTGATCGAGTGCGAGGATACTCGATCGATTCTCTGGTATCATTGTGTTGTGTTTCAGAGACATCATGGTTGGTACACCACACACACCGGAGAGCAGTGGTGTTAGCGATGGTGAGATTCGCCGTATGATTCATGACGAGATGACCGCGGCGATCCGGAAGGCTAATCCGGAGGATGATAAATAGCGGATTGAGAAGTGATGACATGGTTCGAGTACCATGATAAGTAGCGGATTAAGAAGTGATGTCATGGTTCGAGTACCATGATAATTAACGGATTGAGAAGTGGCGTCATGGTTCGAGTACCATGAGTTGTAGCAGGTCGAGAGGTGATGTCATGGTTCGAGTGCCATGATGTGAGGAGGAATGAGAAGAGGGAACATGGTTCGAGTACCATGATTCGTAGAAGATTAAGAGGAGATAACATGGTGCAGGTACCATGATTCATAGCAGATCGAGAGGTGGCCACGCGGTTTGAGTACCATGTCATGTGGCGGTTAGTATTTCGGGTTTTTACCGGTTATTCCGTGGGGATTGTCTAGACTGAGATCAGTGGTGAATAAGTATGGGGCCAGAAGGCCTTGATGAACAAGTTTTAGTGGAGCATCCCTTGAAAAGGGAAATCGAGTGAGCTCCGAGGGATTGTGGGTGATATGCCAGTTGGAGTCGCAAGACTCAGGAATGAGTAGGGATGGTGTATTATGGGAGAATACGGTCTGGGCTGGGCGACCGGCCGATAGTGGAGAGGTCACTTTCTGTGACCTGAGTGGTGCTATTTCCGTTTCCTGTGGGAGACATAAGAGGTGATGAGATTTCGATTTTTGAGTTTGGGGGTGAGCCCTGTGGGATTGCACGGATGGTGATCTCCAACCAGAGTATATGGCAGTAGGTCTGCCGCGAGGTAAAGGTATAGCTTGAAGAGGTCGTCAGTGGGGACTGAGATGGTCAAGGACCAGGATACACCCTAATTGAGTATAGTAGGGCATGTGTTAGCTACAGCGTCGGACGATCAAGAAGAGTATATCAGGGCGGTGGCCCTTATTATCTTTGATAGGTATTAAGAGTGGAAATATGGGTTCTGCTCTTATGATAAGTGACGCGATGGAACGTTAGTTGAGGAGTCGATGATAAGGAGTACTGTAGATCATTACTTCCAGACTAAGAGTCAGGGTTAATACCGGACGGTTGGGGAGGTCCGGTGATGGAATGGTGTGAGATTTTGAATGACTAAAGGCAGTCATGGTAGGAAGTTCTGAGGATTTCATCTGAGTTTCGGGGCATTGGAGTTGCTCGATCTCTGTCAGTAGATCATCGAGCATTGTGTAGCACCCTCCAGGAGTCGGTGCGATGTTAACGGTGGAAACAGTCTGTGGGATAGATTGTTGGTGCACCGATTGGGGTTGGTTCGAACCCTAAGTGGGGGAGAAGCGGGTATTTTATTGAAGGGATTAGAGATTCGATCGAGAACGGTTAGAGATCTGGATACGGAGAGATCGGCAGTGCGAACTCATAAGCCCAGGGTTGTTGGTGATTGAGACGAGGTGCAGAGCTAGATGGTGCATGGGATATGTTTGAAAAGGATGAGTGCCTCCACGGCACGTGGCCGTTGATCGGAGACCTTGGGGTGAACGTGAATTCTTCAAGGTCATAATGGTGAATTCGAGATGGTTGGCTCGTAGGGTGAGTTCGGCGGTTGAGAAATTCTGGTTAAACGATAGGGCTGTTATTCAGCTTGGAAAGGGCAGAAGTTGATTAGACAACCAATTCCAGTTTATGGAACAGGAAAGTCAGTGGATGAGACGAGACATCGTGAGGTCCCATGTGGTGTATCGAGGTATCCGAATTTAATGCATTGAATTTTGGAAAATTTTGAGTCTTGAGTGGAGACGGCAAGTGGTGGGTCAAGTATCGATGATTCCAGTGAGACCCCCCTTTCGGTTAATGACAGCAAGTGAGAGTGTCCCAGAATATGGATTACAGCAGAAGAAGTTGTTGTGATGTTGCGGGAAGCCGTAGTACTCACTAGTCAGAGGTTGTTGTGATGCTACGGGAAGCCGTAGTACTCACTAGTCAGAGGTTGTTGTGATGCTACGGGAAGCCGTAGTACTCACTAGTCAGAGGTTGTTGTGATGTTACGGGAAGCCGTAGTACTCACTAGTCAGAGGTTGTTGTGATGCTGCGGGAAGCCGTAGTACTCACTAGTCAGAGGTTGTTGTGATGTTACGGGAAGCCGTAGTACTCATTAGTCAGAGGTTGTTGTGATGCTATGGGAAGCCGTAGTATTCACTAGTGAAAGGTTGTGGTGATACTGCGGGAAGTCGTAGTACTCACCAGTCAGTTAGAGGTTGTGGTGATACTGCGGGAAGCCGTAGTACTCACCGGTTAGTGAGAGGTCGAGGTGGTGCTACGGGAAGACGTAGCACACACTAGTTAGCGAGAAGTTGCTATGGTAAAGTACTTTTTGATCAGAGTGTGGCACAGAGAGTTTTGGGCATGAGGTGGCCCTGATTGGTGAGTTTTTGGAAACCTGGTGGTCGGACCAGGGGCGAGATCGGGGTCTCCTCAATGTTAGGGGATCATTATGTTCTGAGTAAGGTGTGGTCATTGCAATCCGAAAAAAATGGGATAAGTGAAGTACGCATGAGTTGCGGGAAATGAGTTCTGAGTTGAGTGCTTCGTTGAGACGAGTGGTTCCAACTCTGGGTCGGACCAAACCCTCGAGTTGAGTTTGGCTCGGGTGGTGCATTGAATAGGTGAAATGAGATTCTAGACTCTGAGGAGGGTTCCATGTTGAGGAGTATTGTTTGTCATCTGATGTCTTAGACCTGTGTGGGTCAGTACTCGGGTACGGGAGGTACCGCAAGTTGTATGGATCGATGAGTAACGGATGACAGAGGTCGGGGTTGAGTCGATCTCCAGTTGGGGAGGTGGCATTCGCTTAGGGTTAAGCGAACTTCGTTATTCGTGTGTCACCTTGGGCCGATGTGATTGTAGTAAGAAGGAAACCATGGAGATGGTTGCGATAATGCAACGGATAACCCTGGAGGTTCAACTGTTGGGTCGAGATCAGATCTGGTACTCAGTGTTAAAAAGGGAAACGAGGGAAGCAGCCGAGACTTATGATTTTAGATGTCTGAGGACTTCTGAGCGAGTATGATTCTCTTGTATCAGAGAACAGGATGTTGAAAGTTTATTGTTCGGATGGATTCTGTTAGTAGTTCAGTGGATGAGCCCTGGTGGGATGTATGTTGGATTAATGTCTAAGTCCATAACTTTAATTGGTAAGACTTGACCCGACCCGGCATGGTCCATTTGGGTTGCATGGCATCGGGACAATTGGATAGACAAGATGAGGAAAAAGGATACTAGTGATTTATATTAATATATTATAAGTTCTAATATATTAATATATAATCATATTATTTAATTAGTATTGATCAAGAATTAATTTATAATTAATTAAGTGATCAAAAGGAACTAATTAAATATGGACTCTAAGATATATGTGTGTGATGGGCCAAGTTCATTTAGGTTGGGCTAAGCTTTCATGGATAGTTCATGGAGTGTTTAACCCATGGATCATATGAAATGAAAGGTCATGGGTATTAGGGTGTAACCCTAATCTCCACACTATATAAATATGTCCTTGGTTGGTGAAATTGGAACTAGTGTGTGTATACAAAAAGGGCAAGGCCGATTTCACTAGAGAGAACCAAAGTATCCTTATTCTCAAGGTTATTCCAAGTGTTCATGGTGTTGTGTGAACCATTTAAGGTGTCACACTTGGGGCACTAGGCACTCAAGCTTCATGAAGACAAGTTACATAAAAAAAAGGTATGTATTCTATCTATTTTATTACCCAAGTATATGATATTTGTATGCTAGTATAGGGTAATATCTTGGAAACTTCATATTTGCATGTATAATAGAGAAAACATATATCCAATGTATTTAGGGTTGTATGTGCACCATAGGATGTTGTAGTATTCTAAAACCCAATAGTGGTATCAGAGACATGGGTTGTTTTCTGTTATATTGATGCAAATGTTTTATTTTCAAAGTTGAAAAAAAAAAGAAAAAAAAAACATGACGTTTGTCAAATTTTAAGATAATTACTTGTTTTTGTGAAAAACTAATTATTTGTAAAATTCGAATCATTTGCTATATGAGTTGAATTAGGTCAAATTTAGTAAAAGATAAAATGATATGATTATTTTATTAGTTTTAAAAGTTTGATCTAAAGAGTTTTTTGAAACCTCCATAAGTTATGGATATGAAAAGGTTTTAAAAAAAATTGATTCAAAGTTTTTTATTGAGTTACAAAACTTGGTCTTAATGTTTTAAAGAATTCCATAACTTGTTCTTAAGTTATGGAACATGAAAAGTTTTTTTGTGTTACCTTGTTTTATGAGTTAATTTAGATTAATGAAAAAAATTGTGTGTTAGTTGTTTTCAATCCAAATTGATCTAGAAATAGTTCATAAAATGTGTTTTTGTAACTTGTCCTCAAGTTATATGAAAAGTCACATTTATGAATCTTAAACTTCATAAAAATTGTCATAGGTTACAAAATGAAGAGTTTTGCCCTCATTAAATGGTTTTATGACTCCATAACTTGTCATCAAGTTGTGGAGGTTCAAGAGTCTCTTCATTAAATAAAATGTTTAACTTTAATTAAACTCATAAGTTATGAAAATCCAAGAGTTTTGAATAGTTTCAAAACTTGCCCTCAAGTTTTGGAATTTGTAAAGTTTTCCCCATGAATACTTTAATTCCAAGTTAGCCCTTAGAATTTTAAAAGTTAAAATTCAACCCTTATACTTTATAATATTATAAGTTAATAATATTTATATATATGTATAAGAGTAAAGTCAGTCTTACCGTTAGTAGGCCTCATTCACGAAGCTGGTCTATAAGGGGGGTATAAGGTTACTGCCTATAAAATGGCAGTTTAATGGGTGTCCACTCTCACCCACCTCTTCCTTGACCGGTGGAGGGTCGTTAGCCGAACGGGTAGGACAAGGACTAGAATTCTCCCTTCATTAAAAGTATTAATGATAAATACTAAGTAACTAAACACTTAAAATTCCCAATCTTAGTTACTTAGGAAAATGTGAATTTGGTGCTAACCCATGAAATTACACTTTGCACTTTGCTTAAGTCGTTAGTGGAGCGTGTGTGGTTAACCGGCACACTAACCTGGACTTAACAAGGTAGGCAAAGGGTAACTTAATATTTATCATAGTATCGGTGGAGCGTGTGTGGTTAACCGGCACACTGATTAAGGGGTAAATATTAAGGGTACCAAGTATATTTGCATGGTTATTCACACCTTGTTTTGTGATCCTCGGCATCTCAGTCATAAAACCTGAAGGGCACACTCGAGATTGAAACATGCCATTGAAAAATTCAATGAATCTCAAAAGATCTAGGAGTTTCAAATCCAATTAAAACCTAATAATACATTTCGTTTTTCGTGGTGGAAATTGGTGAATCATCATTCACCTACCTTCAGATATTTTATAGCCTGGATTACGGCATCCATCTTCCAAGTTATAAAATATTGTGTTAGGTCCTAGCCTTAATATCTCATATTAGGTGTTATATTAAGGACTTAAATCAACTATCTTGAATATCTCCCAAAAGATGTCTAGTTCAGACATCTATGATCTTCCCAAATCTCTTGAAACTTCACTTCCTTCTCCTCCTCCAATTATTCTCCCTAACCCACAAGTTCTTGAAAAATTTAAGGTCACTCAAGCCCTATTGGCAAGCAAGGTCTATGTGTGATCACATCTTGGAGATGAAGTCACATATTGACAAGCCGGGAGAGTTGGGTGTCAAAGTCTTGAGAAAATTGGATGCTCAATCACTTTCTAAGTCACATAGTAAGTTCCTTATGAACTACCATGTAAAGGACTATGACATGACCCATAATAATCTTATCTATTTGCTTTGGGGTGCTTAATCAGCAATGATTTGGAGCACTGGCAGAGCAAATCTGATTAGGAGATCAACTTCTCAATGGACATTGACAATGGTAACGTTGGATACCCAGAAAAAGCATTCTCTTCCCAATGGAAAGGGATTGGCCATAGTCAACCCGGTTGACCAAATGGTAAAGAGAAAGGCTAAGTATGAGATAGTCTCATTACCAAAGAGTCCATATGTTTATCTTGCCAAAGGAAGGGGCATTGATTGCGAAGCTGCCTATTTACCTGAAAGATCATAAGGTTGATCAAGTCAAGAAGTTTGACTCTACTTTAGGTAAAAGTCCACTATCTAACTCTGTTAAGTTTCTATTTTGAGATTCTTATTATATGATGTGACTGGGTCACATGTTGATGTTTTAAGAATCAAAGAAAAGTGAAGAAACTTAAAGGAAGTATATGCTGATTCTGATCGCGAAGATGGATTTCAATCGCATGGTTCAGTGATCAGAATTTTTGAAGCTGTTACTTAGGAGTTATGATATATTGCTTAGGAATAGATAACAACAAGTTTTTCATATGCATTTGCACTGTAAGGATAAGTTTTTTCCGCAAAGTTTTGAAATAAAATAAAAGGTTTTAATTTTATATTTATTTTAAAATATCCTTACAAGTGGCATTTGTGAAAAATGGTTGTTTATATGATTCCATTAATAGCAATATTTAGAAAAAAAATGGACTTGATTCTTTCGTTTGTGGTAGTGTCATAATTTACCAAATAAGGAAAGATTCTCATTCCCAAGGCTTCAGTTGGATAGAAACTTGGAATCATGCAAGTTGAATAGTATGATGAATGTGAACTTTCAAGCATTGCAAAATTAAGACTTGTTCACATGGATGTGTGAATCAAGTAAAGGACTAAAGGGATCGAGTACACATTCTTGTGCACTGGTCAAGTCCACCACAAAGATCGATAAGACTATTCGTCATGATTTACTAAAGTTTAGTAAATATGGTTATACTTACAAGATTAAGTATAATTCTGAAACATTGGAAAAGTCTCGATGTATGGTAGAACGAATGAGAAGAATCAAATTAGGCAGAAAGAGAAAAGTTTCTCAAATCTGAAAAGATGGGAGAGTACTTTAGTATCATGTTTTGTGATCATCTTAATGATTTAAGAACCACATCACAATTGGTCTACTAAGGACATCTTAGTGCATTCTTATGACTATAAGTTGAGTGACATATCTTAAAGAAAGGTTCATATCACTTGTCAAATGTAAGAGTAAAAGTGTCCTACTCTTGTACATTTGAAGTTGGTAAGTTGTGATGTTTTGGATTAAACAAAGACCAACTAAGGCCAATTGTGTGAAGTGTTTGTCTTGATAAAGAATCCGCACTATCCCTTGAATATTTGACAAGAGAGTCTTATATGTCAAGAGGACAGTGGGAGTCTTAAAGGTCTTGAAAGTCTCAAGAACTAATCAAGAGTAAAACCTGAGGTTCTTCACTAGCACACGACTTGAGGTTTATAACCTATCGTGTTGACATACTTCTATTTCTGTGCCCATTCCAGTTAAAGTTGGTTTTGCATATGAGTTCTTAGAGTTCTCAATTGGTTGCATAACAACTTGGAAGCAATGGCAGGCCCTTGTGCTGCCAGGTGGCAAGAAATTAAGATTTAGTTCAGTCCATATGAGTTTGGATTTGTCACTGACCTTGTCTTGTGATTATGGTTTTGACAGATTCACATGGATAAGAACACATACACCATAAAATCTAACGGTCATAAGGTTTCTCTCCGATTCATGAAAATGATGGTGAGGAAACACTTCCACCAAGTAGATTTGAAGCAGATGGCAAAAGGTCTAAACAATTGAGACTATGATTACGGCATCCCTTTTCATAGTTCTGAAATTGTTTAGACACACATGCATGCTATCTAAGGAAAGGTGTATGATTTTGATAAAGTCTTATCAAGGCAATCTCGTCTCAGAAATCTGAACTTTGGTAAGAAAGTCTGTAAAGTATTGACTTCTAGAAGTCCAGCTGATTTCTGACTATGTGTCAAAGCTAGTGGGAGCATAAGTGTTATGCTAATAATCATCATGTTAGTGGGAACATGATAATTATTGTTAGTGTTGCAAGTTAGCAATGTTAATTATAGAAAACAAAAGTTTCAATTCGTGAGGCTGCAGGGGTTGAAAGAGTTGTTTTGCTATAATTAAGGGAGAGGATATACTTCATTTCAGTTCTAAAGCCTTAGATTGAGACCTTAATCATCTTTAGTCAAGAATATATATATATATGAATTTCATGTTGGATTGGTTCAACTTAAGGAAATTCTATATATTGCGTTCTCAAAATTCGATTATGATTATGGCATCCCTCTTCATAGTCAAATTTTGAAAACATGGCAAATAAAAATATTGTAGCAAAAGACTGGTCTAGAATCATGTCTTTATGTGAGACATCATGAATCGTGTACCATTTGCTTTGGGTACAGGATCGATTGCATGTGCTATAATATTTGTCATTTCTAAATTTTTCCAAATGCCCAGAGGCATTAAGAAGGGAAAAGGTCTAGAATTGGATATGACTAAAATGATTAAGCAATTGTCGAGGACAATCTGAGGTTTACCAAAGATTGGTTGCTCAGGGACAGTTGGAAGTATAGTGCTAATTTTGGAAGGACCATATTGACATATTCTGAAAAGAGGCATCTCTTATTCAGAAGTGATAGTCAAAATGAGAATATGGAGTTGTCTCCATAGGTGGAAGTTATCTGTGTAAGATTAGAAAACTTAATGCAAGAAGCATGTCCAAAGCAATGTACTTTGAATATGAGACTTAGTTTCCATGGAGTTGATCTCCATTGGAATACCTTATAATGACTGTTGACAAGTCTTTGTGACTTTGTACATATTCATTACAGGAGGGTCAATGCATATAAGTTTAAAATCTAAACAGATTTCGATAAATGATAGGAATTTGAAATTCTCACATTTTTCGATAAGGATTTGGGAGTGTGAAATTAGAATCATTGAAATTATGTTCAATTGGTTTATTTCACAAAGTAAGGATCATAGACAAACATAGAGTGCATACTTGGTGTATGGCAAAGCTATTGTTTAAGAAAAACATAGTGTACATGCTTGGAGCATGGGACAACTAGTGTTTTTAATTCAAGTATAAAGTTGATAAAACCGAAACAATGAATAATGAGTAATCAGTATGGTGATAAATAAAAGTGTTTATTTATATTCATAGGGTTTGATACCATATTTGATTCATTTATTCTTGTGTTTCACTTTGCATGTTTTGACTTCCAGAATAACTAAGTCGCTCTTCCTGAATGATTAAGTTATTCAAACCATCCACAGTCGGTCATATGTTGGAAGTAGATATGAATCAAGACTGTCATGGGTTGGTTTGTAGAGGTCCAAGTTGGTGGACAAAGTGGTGCTACAACACTCATGAGTGCTCATAAGTTCTGAGTATTGGATTCAACCCGCGCTCATTTGAATCACTTCATGGATTTTATCACGAGTGATCATGAGACGATAATATCTTATATTCTTCAAACCTAGAGATATGAGTTGTTACTATGAGTTGGTTATACATTGATTGCACGAAAACGCATTTGGTAACTCGATGTTATAAAACGTGCCTTTGTGTATGATTCAACAAGTAGTAGAACAAGCCATATGAGTCGAAGTTTATCCATTCCTTTTACCTTCGGGATAAAAGCGATATATGTGGGCCCCTCGATGATTTAGCGATGACACATGTGAGTGCTTGGCCAAGCCATGACTGATTTGATTTGTTCAATCAGTCAGTCATCATAAATCGAAAATCGGGAAACAACAAATGGACAGAGAGAATGATTTATAATCCATGTCTCAGTCCATATGATATCTAGAATGGATGAATATATGATCCCTTATCTAACGGACAAGTCATTGACAAAGGTCAGAGTTCATCGGTAAGGTCAGAGTTCGACAGAAGCTTTTGAGAGCTACGATTGCTAGTCGGGGTTTGAAGTCATACTCAATAATAGTTTTAGACTTATCCAAGTGGGAGACTGTTGGATTAATGTCTAAGTCCATAACTTTAATTGGTAAGACTTGACCCGACCCGGCATGGTCCATTTGGGTTGCATGGCATCGGGACAATTGGATAGACAAGATGAGGAAAAAGGATACTAGTGATTTATATTAATATATTATAAGTTCTAATATATTAATATATAATCATATTATTTAATTAGTATTGATCAAGAATTAATTTATAATTAATTAAGTGATCAAAAGGAACTAATTAAATATGGACTCTAAGATATATGTGTGTGATGGGCCAAGTTCCTTTAGGTTGGGCTAAGCTTTCATGGATAGTTCATGGAGTGTTTAACCCATGGATCATATGAAATGAAAGGTCATGGGTATTAGGGTGTAACCCTAATCTCCACACTATATAAATATGTCCTTGGTTGGTGAAATTGGAACTAGTGTGTGTACACAAAAAGGGCAATGCCGATTTCACTAGAGAGAACCAAAGTATCCTTATTCTCAAGGTTATTCCAAGTGTTCATGGTGTTGTGTGAACCATTTGATGTGTCACACTTGGGGCACTAGGCACTCAAGCTTCATGAAGACAAGTTACATTAAAAAAAGGTATGTATTCTATCTATTTTATTACCCAAGTATATGATATTTGTATGCTAGTATAGGGTAATATCTTGGAAACTTCATATTTGCATGTATAATAGAGAAAACATGTATCCAAGGTATTTAGGGTTGTATGTGCACCATAGGATGTTGTAGTATTCTAAAACCCAACAATGTAAACCTTTCATTCCTTGGGGCGTGATTCGGACTGTTTTGGTACGTTGGTATGAGCGATCGCTAGCCGATTGTCGGATTTTGTTTTGTGAGAATAAGAGGAACAGTGAGTTATCAGGGTTTGATGTTCGAAGAATGAATATCGTGATGATAGCGTGAGTGGAGGGTTTGGCGGCAGGCCAGGCCACTAAAGTTTCCCGATTCTAGGAAGGTCAAAAAGGGGTATTTTAGCGACAGAGGGGCCGGTTTTCTTCCAAATTTGGAGTTCCTGGTCGGGTCCAGGTATTCATGAAGAAAGATATCGTTTTGGTGGGAGGACCTCTCAGTGGTGCTTTTCGAGTGTTTGGTTTCTATCTATGTGGTTGAGGAGCGATTTCGAGGACGAAATCTAATTTAAGTGGGGGAGAATTGTAACATCCGGATTTCCAGGTATGCTATAAAGTTCATTTATCTTGAGTTTTATGGAGCGACTTGGCAAGTAGACGCTCAGACTCGCCGAGTAGGAGCGCGCATTTCTTGTCTGATTTAATGAAGGACTCGACGAGTCGATGCGTGGACTCGGCGAGTCCGCGCTGTTAAGTGAAACCCTAATTCTCGGGGCATGTGCCCTATTTAAAGGCCTTTATGGCCTCCATTTGCAGCCAATACACCCCTAAGAAACCCTAGAGAGAGAGAGAGCGTTTGTGGTGCTAGAGAAAGGCTAATTCACCATTTCTTGAGTGTTTTAGCAAAAGAGAAGTGGTTTCCAACAAGAGGAGGTCAAGGGAGCTGTGGATCCAGGGTTTTCAAGTTCAGATCTACACTATTGAGATATCAAATCGAACTTCCTTTCTGTTTTGGGTTAAGATCTATGATTTAGGGTTTTCTATAACCTTTGAAGGCTTGAAGAGTCGAGTTTATGGTCCCTTGCTGGGTTAGGCCTCAGATCTGGACCCATAGAGGTCCAGAGAACCTTTCCCATTCTGCTTTATGCTTGTTCATGGAGGATTGGAGACTAGGTTGCCATTTTTAGAGTTATTTCTTCATTTATGACTTGATGTGGGTTGCATGCACGTAAAGGTTGCACCTTTACGTGACCTTTGAGCACTTGAAGGCCAGATCTATAGTTTAGAGAAGTAGATCTGACCTCAGAAGGTCATTTGAGAGTTGTTAAGGGAGCAACTCGCCGAGTCCATAAGTGGACTCGACGAGTCGAGTCGGGGTTGCCCCGCGATTCGTGGCAGGTGTAACCCGTCGAGTGGAAGGATGACTCGACGAGCCAAGAGAGGCTGAAAGGATTCAGAGGACCCGCATGGACTCGCCGAGTCGCCCTTGTGCACTCGACGAGTCGGGTCAAAGTTTGACCGTTGACTTTCGTTGACCTTAGGGTTCTGGTCAAGACTGATTCAAGAGAGTTCAGGGAAGGGTAGAATGGCCTTCTACCCAATCTGTAGAGATGAGATCATGAGAGAATATTGATCGGGGATGTTATTTGAATAATAGGAGGAGGCTAAGTCGGGACGTTGAGCACGAAAGTTTATCCGACTTCATTGAGGTGAGTCTTCTCACTGTACTGTACCTGGAAGGGTACCTATGTGTGACCGGAAGGTCTTGTATGCTATGATGTATGTGCTATATGCGGTTATGTGATATGTGTGACCGGAAGGTCTTGTATGCTATGAGATGTATGTGCTATATGCGGTTACGTGATATGTATGTGTTATGTATGTTATGTATGGTAAGGACCGGAAGGTCAAAATGATATGGACCGGAAGGTCACGATGATATGGACTGGAAGGTCAAGAGGTTACGGACCGGAAGGTCGATACGGGTAGGACCGGAAGGTCTACCGGGATTCGGGACGGAAGTCCCCTGAGACACATGGATCAGAAGATCCTACAGAGTTATGGCCTGGAAAGGCGTATGTGTTGTATGAGGTATCTTGGGGAACTCACTAAGCATTTATGCTTACAGTTGTTATGATGTGTGTTTCAGGTACTAGCGAGGATCGCGGAAAGGCGCCGACATGATCCGTACACACTTATGGAGTTTATGTTATTGAGATTCTGGGACATGTTTTGTTATGACACAGTGGATACATTATGTTTTGTGATTGAAAGTATGATTTAAAAATGAAAAATTGTTTTGAAAATTTACGTTGTTACAGTTACTTTGATTACTATGATGCATGACTTGTGATACTAAACATGACGTCCTCCACCCCCGAACGTTTCCGTCGTTCCGGTTTTGGGGTGTGACACAAACTCACGCTCTCCCTCCAGGAGACTCTGGTTACACAACATGACACAACAAGTATATTGTTATGCCATGAAGTAGTGGCTTACATAAATGTTATCTTGTTCTTGTTATAGTATGTTCCTTCATGTTCTAGTTATAGTATGTTCCTTCCTGTTCTAGTTATAGTATGTTCCTTCCTGTTCTAGTTATAGTATGTTCCTTCCTGTTCTAGTTATAGTATGAACTGAACCCTAAACTATACCTATTATAGTTTACTAGTATGTTTTTTTGAACTGTTACTGGCCTGTACAAAAGACTCAACTAGCTACTGAGTTAAACATGTACTTTAAAATGGAGTTTTATAAGCAACGATCTAACATCTTTATAAAAGAGTTTTTGGATTGATTTAATCATTTACAAAGCATAAGAGATTCTTTAATGTGATTGATATCACAGGTAAATATTTACACAATATTATTGTGTTCAACTTGTATTCCCCCCCCCCCATAAAAGCATTTAAAAACATTTAAAAGATAGATTATAGGGGTATGAACTCACCTTATGTGGGCGATTCAATTAAAGATTCGAGTAAGGATGAGAAGTTCCACGAATGAAGTCCCGAGACACAAACGAGTCCTAAATGACATATATAGGCATACAATTAGTGTTTATAACCACTAAAGTGTAAGGGAAACAACCTTAGGAACTAGGAAACACTCTCAATGGAGTGTTAGAATCACATATGATTGAATGAAGGGTGTTCATGGCCACACAAGGAGTGTTCACGGCCTTAGAAGGGTTCACGGCCATAGAACACATGATGTGTTCACGGCCCAACCTTGATCCTATAAATGGTTTACGGCCATGGATGGAGGTTCACGATCTTTGTGGTGTTCACGGCCAAGAACACTTGAAGTGTTCACGGCCCATGCATGATTCTATGAACGGTTCATGGTCCCATGAAGGGTTCACGGCCGTGAACTCTTGAAGATCATGCAATGAAGTGTTGTTTCAAGGGTGGAATCTAGTGTTTCTAATGGACAACAAGAAGATAGATGAGATACTTACTTATTGGAAGCCTTTGGAGTGTTCACGGTTGAAGATAGTTGAGAGAGAAAGGGATGTTCACGGCTGGATTTTAGAGAAATGAAGAAAAATGAACCAACCTTTTATATATATGAGTAGTTCATGGCCAAGTGAGGGTTCACGACCGTGAACTCATTTTGATGGTGTTTCCGGCTTGATTGAAACTCATAGAACTCAAGTTAATTCTTCCTAACACACAATCCTTGAGTGTACTAGGCTTAGAAACTCTCAAACAGACCCTTAACAAGGCTAAAAGATAACAGAAACGAGCCTGCCTTTTGATTGATTGAATTGACTTACAAGATAGAAATTTTCGGATTGTCACATAATAATATTCCTATCTAATAAAAGACTCCCTAACAGCCACGTGGCATTTCTCCATCAGATTTTCGTTCAAAGTGATTTTACCATTTTACCCTTAAAATGCTTTCATTTCCAGTAAATTCCCTTTCTTCCTAAATCATCGCATAAAATACAATGGAAGTTTCAAAATTGTAGGCGATAAATCAGGCTTGTGATTCTTACTATCCTAGGGTTTTAATCAGGATTCCATTCTTATTCTTTATAACACTATGGGGCGCTATTTGTGTCTCTCATTCTCTCGCTTAAGTCTTCGCTTATATTGCTATGTGGATTTTGTATGCATCTATGTTCATTTGTATGTATCTGTCGTGCATCTGTTTATCTATCTATATACACGTGTTTGTGTAATTAGGTGTGTATATGTATGTATATTTGTGTGAAAGTGTGTAATTTTGTTGTTAAATATATTAGTTTCATATATATTTTTGATTTTTATTCCAGATTTTCTGCTAAGATCGATACGAAGTTCAACTTTTATTCCTGGTTTTTTATTGATGTTCATACCAGGTTCGGTCTATCAAGCTTTCTTTTTAATTCTCATTGCATTGACCTGCAGTCATGTCTTTCTTCTTGATTCTCTAGCTTCTTACTTTTTACTCCAAAATCAACATCGTTGATGATTATGTCACTATTCTAGTTGGTGCAACCAATATATGGATCAAAATTTCACTTATAGATCGGGATGTTTTTTTTTCTTCCATGTTCTTGATATATTAATTTTTCATTTAGTGAAAAAAATGGATTTAATTGTTGTTTGGTTCCCTTTTAAATTTATGTTGTTGTTGTGAGGGGCATGAGAGGATAAATGAAGTGAATTGGTTGCTTAATTTTTTCAAAAAGTAATTCTTATAGGCAAGAGAGAACACTTCCATCTTTTGTTGATCTTGTTAAAGCAATTGTATTCATTTTTTAAGGGTCTCATGCCACATGTCCTGGTCCTTAATGCTTTCAGGTGACTTAAATCTTGATTTATGTATCCATAAAGATAATAGTTGCTTAACATAAGATTTAGTGTTTTAATGAAATAAGGATTGTGATAGGTTGAAAGTGGACATACGATGCTGGTATATACGGTGACAACTTGGATCGGGTATTTGGTGACAATGAGCCCAAGTAGATCCTATTTCTCTTTGATATCAATTTTTTTAGGTTCTGTTTGTTATATAGGACATAAAATATGTGAATACTTTTCTCTTAAGCTTATGTGTTTTCCATATTTACAAAGAAATGGAGAATGCATGTGTACATGTCAAGTTCTAAAATAATTATAGTTGTATCCATGTGCAATTGAATGGTAATTGTAGGATGGTGAAATACGATGTAACACCAGATGATGGTGGTGGTTGGATGTCTAAATATGTTTTTGTTAATACAACTGATACTTAGGCCTTGGAAGTTGTATTTTGAAGTGTTTATATGCCCCCTTCTTAGTATTTTGGTTCATGGTGGTTTTAGTGGATATAATATATTACCTACGGGTATCTTTTACTTTGGGCGTGTTTGATGTTTTTGTTGTTTTTTTTTTCAATTAAGTATTTAAACTGTTGAAATCATAATAGAAATATTTTGTACAAGTGAGTTCAATATTATAACATTAAAAAACAACATATACATTTAATTTGTATTTAGTATTCAATTTAAGTTATGTTGTTGTTGTCACCATTTACATGCCTAATAACATCTCTCTTGGCAGATACATCTAAAGATGGTGCCAGCTGTCGACCAACAGTTCAATGAAATGAAAGCTCCTACAAATGATGAAAGTGAAACACTGAGGTAATAAGTCCAGTTGTCATTAGAACAATGATGTAATATGACAGCACGTTTTTTAGCTCATACGGATGATGAAAGTGAAACAACCAAGAAAAACGTTTACCTTGATGCTCATTTGTATGATAGTGTTTTGAAACGAATTTCATTAATAGCATTGAACTTTGAAAAAAAGTTCAATAATAGCATCATACTTTGAAAAAATGATTTTTTTTTAATTCTTTTAGATGATGTGGAATGTCACATGGTTACACAATGGATTGCTTATTTTTCTTTTATATCCATGGCAAGTTTATCGACTTTTAGCGGTTTCTGTCTCTGCATAGAAAGGATAATAATATGAAATTATATTAATTGTTTTTTCAACATTACTTTCAAATTTCTAAAATGTGAAACATCTTAATGTTTACTCCCTTGAATTTAATATTTGTTTAATGGATATATCTAAAAAATTTGAAACTTTTGAAACCAAGAAAAGCAACATGTATTTGTTTCACATATTTTGGTTTTTCTTTATTTTACAGGTTGGTGAAATATGGGTCAAAGAGTCCATGAAGTAAATGAGTAAAAACATGTTTGTCAAAACTCTCCATTTCACATGAGTGTTATTTGCCGAAGCTATTTGTTTTGCCAATAGTAAAAAATCAAAAAGACTTTATGGCTTAAAATTGTCAAATTTCTTTTATGAGAAAATTTTCCTCTATAAAGAAAGCGAATTTCTTTTATTTTGCATTTAAATTTTATGAATTTCAATGTTAATTTAATTTAATTTTATGAATCTTTCGAATAGTCAAAAATCAAAAAGACTTTATGGCTTCAAATTGTCAAATTTCTTTTATGAGAAAATTTTCCTTTATAAAGCTAGAAAATTTCTTTTATTTTGCATTTAAATTTTATGAATTTCAATGTTAATTTAATTTAATTTTATGAATCTTTTACCCGTGGTTTCCACGGGATGTAACCTACTAATAATAATATTACTAACAACAGCAACGATAATATTAATGATATTAATGATAATTGTAATAATAAACAAAATTATTAAATTAATCTAGTTATTTGAAATAAGCATAGTGTTTAAGTTTAGGATCCATTGGGTAATTTTAGAAAGTTACTTTGGAAGACAATTTAGATCGAGAAAATTCACGAAATAACCAAAAGTTATGGGTGTTTTAAGGAATTAACCAATAAATTTTGAGTTTTGAAAAATGACCACGAGATCCGTAGAAGGGCTCTGCGAATCTCTTTAATCCTCTGAGGAACGATGCATAATACTATAGAAATGACGTGACACCACTAAATGACAAAAAAAATTGTGGCTATAATGGTTCCGCAGAGGTGGCTCTGCGGATCCATTGTACACCTCTACGGATCGCTATAATCATCTGCAGATCTTTAAAAAAAATGTTCAAATTTTTCGCTACCAATTCTTCAGAGCTATTATAGATCCGCAGAGGTGTACAACGATCTGCAGAGCTACCTCTACGGAACCATTATAGCCATGATATTTTTTTTGTCATTTAGTGGTGTCACGTTATTTCCTCAGTATTGTGCATCGTTCCTCAAATGATTAATGGAATCCGCAGGCCCCCTCCGCAGATCTCGTGGTCTTTTTTCAAAACTCAAAATTTCATGCCCCCTAACATTTGGTTATTTCATTAAATAACCAAAAGTTATGGGTGTTTTAAGGTATTAACCAAGAAATTTTGAGTTTTGGAAAATGACCACGAGATCCGTAGAGGGGCTTTGCGGATCCCTTTAATCATCTGAGAAACGATGCATAATAATATACAAATGATGTGACACCACTAAATGACAAAAAAAAAATTGTGGCTATAATGGTTCCGCAGAAGTGGCTCTGCAGATCCATTGTACACATCTACGGATCGCAATAATCATCTACGGATCTTTTAAAAAAATGTTCAAATTTTTCGCTACCAATTCTTCAGAGATATTATAGATCCGTAGAGGTGTACAACGGAACTGCAGAGCCACCTCTACGGAACCATTATACCCACGAAATTTTTTTTTCATTTAGTGGTGTCACGTTATTTCCTCAATATTGTGCATCGTTCCTCAGATGATTAATGGAATCCGCAGAGCCTCCTCCGCAGTTATCGTGGTTATTTTTCAAAACTCAAATTTATTCTCCCTAACTTTTGGTTATTTCATGAATTTTCTCATTTAGATTTTGGGTGAAATAGGGATTTTCGAGGAACATATCCGCCAAACTACTAAACCGGTGTCCTCTTCCCCCTGCATCACGTCGCTGCAGATTGTAGCTTTTTCTCCATTTGGAAACTGTGAAAACCGATCCTTTTTGAAAGAAAACGATTCCCATGCTCAATTTCTTATACAAATTCGTAATGAGACTTTAGGGTTTGCAAATAAGCGCCGCTTGGAGAGAGAGCTGGAGAGGAAAGAGAGATTTCTGACGACCCACTTTTTTTCGTTTAACCTTCGATAACCCATTAGTTAGAATATTTCTGTTATTCTCGATATGTCTACCATTGAAAATTGTAATAACAAGGAAATCCCGATGTAGTGTGATAATGTAAGGATGTGTGGGTATCGAGGTACTCCGTGCTCCTGTGACTCGATTCACAGCCTTTCCGGCGAGGTTTCAGCTTCTGGCGACCAGGAAAGAAGTGAAGGAGATCAATAAGTGGCCATGGGAATGGATATAAGTGCAGTCCAAAGAGAAACACCAGATATCTTGGCTCTTAGAGTCGTGCCTTCCGATGAGCGTGAGTATTGCAAGAAGAAGCGTTGGCTGCTTCCTTTTTGCGTCGCCTGAGAGAGAGCCAGGTATTCCCTTGATTAAATTAGTTGGGCTGCATAAATGAATAACTATAGAATTAGGCCCCATAATTATCATTTGTTAACTAGAAAAGGATCTCGGGCTTCGCCCGGGTTAGATAAGAATTTGAAAAAGGTTTTATTTACAACCCAAAGCATTTAATTTGAGAAAATAAGGTAGCTATACTTCCATGTTCTTCGGTGTCTCCGTAAAATGCAAAAAATGGCAAACTTTACATTACCTTGTTTAAAAGGGCAACGAACAGGAGCTTCACCAATATGCATTTCCAATCCATAACTATTGCTACCTTGAAAAAAAATGAACTACACTTTATAAAGCAAAAATGTTATTATATAATACCAATGATTAACTATATACTTTAATTAAAAGGGCTTTTACTTGTTATTGGCACCACATAGTACAAAGTTGTTACATATGCCATTTCTGATTCAGCAATGTTGATGAAATGATTAAATTTCTAACATAGCATTTATTATATATAAAATTATAAAAATTAAAAGTAACTTCATAAGAAGTCTTATCCATTTACCTTTTGAAAAACTTCAAAGACAAGGAAACCATTAGTAGATGCAGCTAATTCCTGTTCAAACTTTTCCAGCCCTTAATAAGTGACTGCATTTGTTCTGTTAATCATTTAAACTGTATCTATAAAAAAGGTCTTTCATTTATCATTTTCTTTAAAAGAAAATAAGATTATGTTTAGGAATCAAAAACGTAGGATTGGAAAATTATGCATACCTTTCATCATGTTTGTCTTGAAAACTCTTCACAAATCAAAATATACCCATGATAAACAAATAGTAAAGTCTTCTAGGCATTTCATCGAACAGTTGGGTGTAGAAACATGAAAGAAAATCCATGAAAAAATTACAGTCACAAATCCCTAATTCCTCAATTGACACAACAGCTGCAAATAATTTCAAAAATGGGTAAATCAACAGCATGAAAAATTAAATAGTCTGTTCTTTGCGACTTATCTGTTTTCCATTTCAATATTTGTAATATTGTTTCGTCATGCAAAACAACTGCAAACAAACTGCTAAGGGTTCCATAATTTGACAAAAGAGTTCATGTGCTTAGTTGTATCTTGTTCTAACTTGAATACATGTCAATCAAAGTGCAGAAAACTTGAATCGGTAAAATCTTGATATGATCGAATAAGAAAAATCGATAATCCGGATATCCAAACATAATTATACAACTAATTGATGAAAAACAGATTAAATTTCGAGCTTTAAGCAATCAGTATAGTCACCTGAAAGTAAAGGTGCAAGGCACGTTTTATGGACGCTACAAACCAAGCATGATGTGGCAAGTAAATTTAGGGGAAACGGTACCACTTTTTTTATTGGGTTTTCATATTATTCATGTTTAAGTAGATTTTGTTGACATATACTATCGACGCTACAGACCAAAGTGTAGTCATTTAGCTCAAAAAAAAAGAGTTGAATTTTTTTTGCAATTTTCGTCCTTATTGACTACTTTCGTAACATTTTTTGACCTTGTACCATTTAAAAAGGACTATTATGCCCCTTAGTTCATTTTTGTTTAATTTTATATCATTAAGAAATTAGTTGGACCCATGATCCATCATCCGTACCCCTACCCCCAATTTAATAATAAAATAAACATAGGACAGGACCTGTGTTGAAAAGAGCTAAGTGCAGTTCCAATTCTACTCCATTTCAATTTTTGCTAATCTGGACATTCTATTTCAATTTTTGCTAATCTGGAATGCAATTGTTGCTTTCTTTGATCTGAATTTTAATTAATAGTTTGTTTTAAGTTATATCGGTTGAGTCATTTACCATTTTTATGTCCGCTGATTGTTGCAAATTGAGCACGTCTCTTCTTCTTATAACTGTAAAGAAACAAATATCAGTTGATGAGAAACTATACAAAATTAACATGAAAATTAGATTTTCCATTCTACTCCTTGATTGAGCAAGGCATACTGAAATTAAAACAAAAAAAGAAATTCATTTAAGATGTGTTAAGATTGAAGCTGTTAATACAGAATAATTTGTTATTCACAAAAAATTAAACACTTTACCACTTAAAACGCACAAAAACATACATGCAGAGTCTGTTCAGATTAATAGAACCGAACAAATTCTAGTGATATTATCTTCCTGGCGTTGGGGTATGTCATCTTCCTTAATGCCATGTCATCTTCGTTCAAGATAGTATAATTCTTCTGAAATACCCTGAATCTTTTTGTGAAAAAACTCAATGTTCTTCAAAAACCCATATCAATGGAAAGCATATAAAGCAACATAACATCTTCAATCATGTTCAACATTTCATAAAAGTACCAGATTTCACAAACCAACAATACAAATTAGGTCAAAATGTTTTCTTGATCATAAACCAACAAAAATAAAATTTATTTGGATGATTAAATATTTGATTGAAAAGATTGTGTGTAAGAATTTGATGTTTATTCATTTCTAACAGCAAACAAAAATATTGAACTCTTACCTTTGTATAATCTGGCGTAAATATCCCTTTTGCACAAATCAAATAACCATCTGTTAAAACTTCGTATTATCTATATATGAAGCCCGATTAGCAACTTGTTAGCTGAAAAGTCATAAAAAAACTGAAGGTTATGAGGATATTAAAAAAGTCGAATCATTTATAGCCATATGAATCAAAAATCATGATTACCATATCAAAATTACAGATTATAAACATGTGTGGAGTAAAAAATTAACCAATTACTAAGAAATTCTGGAATCACCGTTCAAAGCTGAAGCAAAGCAACAGTCGTTGCAAGTGTAGTCCAAAATATGAAAATTTGAGTATACATCAAAAGAAAAAAAGAACAGGTAGCAATATACACAACACCCATGCTCACACCTAAATAGAAGACAATAAAAAACAATCAATCAAATGAAAGCGGCAATAGCTAGGGAAATGAGAGCTTATATCAAATAGAAATATGACGGGTTTCTCTGTTCTTCAAAAGGACAAACGAACTGGGCAAACGTAAAAATGGAGTGAACAATGCACTGAAAATCAAATAAAAAAGGAATAGTACCTTGAAGTTTATTCATTGACAAATCTCCTGCAACGAAACATCTTAGTCAATAGAGGTATCAGCCGTGAACACACAATCAAAAGGCAGAAGTCAAATGAATGAAAAAATTAGTATTACCTTCCATTTTTGCCATCATCAACAACAGATTTTATCCGTGAAAAATAAGTAGTACCTTCCTTAAAACTGGGGCCTTGCCCATTATAACAGTGACCAGAGCACATTTTAATTTACGAAAAAAAAAGTATCCTGTGAATTAGAAAAGCCTACAGTAAATCTGTAAATAAGATCTTCAAATAAGTTGCTTTATAAAAAAAATCTACCAAATGTGCAAGTATTTCTTGAATTCCCATGCTATTCGGTTCCATACCCTTCTGCAATCAAAATTAGGATTTGACCGGAATTGAATTCCAATTGGTAACGCCTCTTACTTACCAATAAACACGAAAAATAAAAAAAGAGAAAATGCTGAAAAGTAAAATCTATTGGTGTGACTAATCTTTTTTTTTTGTTTTCTGCTCAAAGGAATGCAGAATATTGTGACCCAACAACACATGGATCTATATGAACAACTAATAATCAGTCACATGAACATAAAAAGGGATATAAATAATCCTGGTTAATTACATACCTCGGTGGAAGTAACCTAGGGTGGAGTAATTGTATACCTGAGAGAAAGCTGAAGAATGTAGCTCCAACTAAAGAAAAAAATGAAGTTTGAAACGCATTTTGAAATCCTTCCCATGGTCTGAAGTAATTATCCAACATTCTCAAATTCGTCGACCCTTGGTTGCAATGTGTTAGGGCTGAATTGAACACAACAAAGTGGAATAAACAAAATGAATAGATTTTTTTCTTAATTTTTTGTTGAAGGATTAATCCACAAATTTATAACTTCATGATCAAGTGAATAGTAGCAACAAAATGAAAAAGAATAGAAGACTTACCAGGAGGTACCTATGGGTTTGATTTTATGCCCTCTATCTCTCCACTTCTTTTAAGCAAATACCTTCAATGTCATTTTTCTGCTTTGAATCTGCTCCCGTCTCCTTGTCGCTTCTGAATATCCTTTTGGGAAGCCGGAAGACGGTCAATTGTACTTGCTCCTGCTTGGGCTGAATGAACAATCGACGAATATGTGCTTACAACTTCATAATAAAGTTGGTACTTGCTCAGACGCTGTGTGTTGTAACCCTTAAAACCTTTGAGTATGACCTTTAATATAACCTACACACAAAATTCAGAATAAAGATGATAGAAGGCTAAAAAAATAAGTCAGAAAATAGGAAAACCAAAAGGGCATCAGTGTAGAAAAACATAGTAAAAAGAGGAAACGTAGAGGAAGAAAGTCATAACAAAACGAACTTATTAGCAACTGAAAAAAAAACCCAAATCAAATGAGTAGAATATCAAACAATCTCATCCTTGTAACCCATAAAAAGCGTAGTTGACACAAAAGCATGTGTTCTTGCCTAGGTAAGAAATACCCACCCGAATGCTCCATAACACTCGTGAACAACCATCACATGCCAGTGTCGATAATCGAAATCGTCAACAACCATCAACCCATGATTCCTCAATCTTGACAAAAGAAACAGAAAAAGCATCGACATCTATGAAACATTCGTGAATTGAAGCGGGTATGACGAATCTGTAAACAAAAAACAGAAAGGGTGAGTGAAGTAGGCAGGAAAGAAACAGACGCCTCCAGATTCGATATAAGGGAATAAACCTAACAACGACCAAATACAACCCTAAATCACACAAAATAGCACATCATATCATCATAAAAGAACATAAGGAAAAGGGAAGTAGAAACTCAGAACAGAAACCTGATGAAATCTGAAGTGCGATGGATTTTGATAACCCTTACCTGAGCGGCGACGGTCCTTGGTACCGGTGCAGCGCTGAGCGATTATTTTTCGCCCCTGTCTCAGCCGATCGTAAGTGCTGTTGGACCGCCGGAAATAGTATTGGAGGCTTCGAGATCGGGTGAGAGAGAGTGTGTGTGTGTGAGTCTGAGAGACGGTGGAGAAATCTGGAAAGGTTGGAGTTAAAGCAACGGTGGAGGGATTAAACTAACCCAGTTGAGGAGTAAGCTAACCCCAGAACAGTACCTGTAATTGGTGGTTCGATTTATGGCCTCTTGCTCTCGATTTCTCTCTCTGTCTCAGCAACGCAGAAGTTTGGTGGAGCAGGAATTAGAGGAGAGAACACCCAAATAGAGGTCGGTGAAGTAGTCAGGATCGGTGAAGAAGAAGATGGGAGAAGATCGGAGGTTTTGTGCTGAGACTGGGAGTGTCATCTATAGCGGTAAAGTGACACACAAACAAAAATAGAAGGACCAGAGATGTAATTTAAGGGACCAAAATTGGGTAAAATGTCTCAGGTTTACTGTTAAAACTTTTCACAACTTTAATATATATATATATATATATATATATATATATATATATATATATATATATATATATATATATATATATATATATTAGAATTGGGCTGTTGTGTTTTAAACGAATTGGATCTATCCCCATTTATCATTTCGATGATGGACTAATGTACAAACTGCATTTTAAGTGTGGGATTAAGAACCGGATAAATTAAATAGTGCGGGCTTATGAATTTACCTAATTAAAAGATATGTATAGAGATAGTCTTAAATTATGTTTTAGCAAAATGAAATTGAGTTTAATTATATTATTAAATAGAGTTGGTAAAATTATTTAACCATTTATTTATCTAATAGTCATATGAGATGATATACATGACAATATCTAATAATGGAGTTTAGAAGGATAAACGGTCTATGTGTTATTTAATAATAATGTAAAATAAATATAATACTAAGTATTATTAAGTAAAACTTTAAATATGAGCTTAGTAGAGATTATTGATATGGGTTGTAGGCGATCACAGAGCTAGACAATTCATCTTAGCCACTCCAATGGTTTTATTCTGCATTTAGCTGAGTCAGGCGAGTTCTCATGAACTTACTTATTATATGGACTATGTGATGTTATATGTGTACGTTACACCACCTAAGGTCCCAGTGTGGATAGGTGGTGTAATGTTCAGACCATTGAAGGTCTCTCAGGTAGGTGGTCAACCACTGAAGGTCCCAGTATGGGTAGGTGGTCAACCACTGAAGGTCCTAGTGTGGGTAGGTGGTCTATGCAGGACAACTAGAGAATAGCCTTTCGGATTGAAGACCTAGTTGTGACCAGTGATTTAATTATAATGTTAGCATTTGTATATGTTTAGTTATATGTGATAAAATGTAAGTAATATGTGATTTATGATTTATTAATGGTTATGTATAAAACCTTTTGATAAAACATACACTCTGATTTTCAAAAAAAATATATTGTTGATTTTTGGGATGTTACAATAATATATTCCAAGTTCTTGTTAGTAATTTTAGTGTTATCAACATATTTTAGCGTAGTTATTATTAGTATTAAGATAGGTTGAGTTCTATTTACTCACCGGGACTAGAGGTGCAGGGTGCATACTCGAAGTGATAAATGTGAACTCGAGATACGGGAGTCCAGGGGCAGCACCCGTGGATACGGAGTTCTAAGGGGCAGCTCGCGTGGCAGGATCTAGGGGCAGTGCCCCTAGCGGGGTCCAAGGGGCAAAGCCCCTGGCAGTTTGCGGAGCTTGAGTCAGCGCCCCGAAACCTAAACGGATTTCTTTATCATGAAAGGGTTCGGACATGCATTTTCCCAGTAAAAAATAGGTTGTGACATCACTATGACGTAAGAATCGGTTATGTCTAAATAGCCATATTTCTAACCATCATTTTGGCGCAAAAATGCATGAAACCACCATTAACTATTTTCCTCCTTGTATAAGAACATTGTAATTCTTCCAGAAAAAGTATTACATTCCATATATACGAAAATCACTCATGTAATTCTCTTTATCTCATCAAGAACACAAAACAACAAGGTATTATTCTGTGTTTCGAATTTAGAAGTGGTGACTTCTAAATTATCTGTCTTGGATTATCCCGAATCAGATTTCGTGATACCCCAGGCATACTTGTCGAAATCACAGACTTTAGGAAGTGATTGTAATCACAATCCTAGACATTATCCAAGTAAATATTGATATTTTTAGACCCCAAAATCTAGCAGTTTTTATATTTTACAAATGCACACACAGGAACTTATAGTTATTAGTAAACAATTCTTATTAGTAAACAGTTCTTACATACAGACTAAATATGAGAACCCAGTAATGTACAATTTTCAATTCATGTAACTCTATAAGAGCTCAAGTACGGTACTAGTAAATAGTTTAATATCTGTAGGTTTAATTTTCTTTTTCTCCCTGAAATCCATGCTTAAATCGGTTATATTCTTTAGGCCAGTGTCATTGCATGTTTGATTTTGATGTTCTAATTCTGATACCTTCGTTTTCTCCTTGAAATCGTTGCTTAACTTATTTGAGTTTTACAAAATCTTTTAAGTTAAAAAAACAAGTTTATTAAAATTTCAATTTACTTTTAACAGCATGCAAACTTTAAAAAACAAACAATTTTTTTTCAGACTACAGACGTTTGGTTCACATCTTCTACTTATAGATGTGATCTGCAGAAGGCTGTAGATGTTTTAGGACTTTAAAAACAAACAACACCCTAATCATTTCAAGCTCTTTAGAATCTACCCCGCCTTCAACTAAACTGTGAACCCTTACCAATTGTGACATCTCAATATTCGGTTAAGTTCAAATTTATAATTTGATAATAAATAAAATCTTTAAAGTACAGAAGGATTTACCCAAATAATTTTTAACATTTAATGAAAAAAATGTTTAACAAAAACTAAGAAGGATGTCAAATCCAGTATCAAACCATCAGTAAATATATAATAGTAGTAAGTGTAAAATATGCCAATAATAAACTCTAAATAAACACACTTGTTCTCCAAAGATCTGTACCTTAATCCCAACTATTTTTTTAAGAGCTAAATATTATATACCCATGTTAGAAATAACTAACGGGAAAAAAATCAATGATTACAAAGGTAAAGACATAATTTGGTTATTCTAAATAGCCCAATTAGTATTAAGTTTTCTATTCATGTGCAGAGACCATTTAAAAGAAAACTCCATTATCGTTTCTTTAAGAGAGTATTTTCTAATTTTATCAGTTGCGAAAAGGATGTTGTTCCTAAATTTCCAAGTCACCCGTCACGTAGTCATTATGATTCCTTCCACCACAAGACGTTTCGTAGAGGAAAGATGTATCGGGTCAAGCGAATCAATGATGTCTTCCACCGAAGAGAACATGAGAGTATTTATATCACACCAAACAAGAACAAAAGAACACAAGCTCACAACATTCTAGCAAATGATGAAATTATAAGTAACATCATTTGTAGCCTTGGAACACATCAGACAAATAAAAAATTGAACATCCATGCACATCTCTATTGACAAGGTTAGAACATGATGGTAATCAATCTGAACGTAATTGGAAGTACATAATGCTCGTTATCCTCGGTAAGAATCTGTTCCATCTAGTGACAACTTGACCGGTTAGTAAAGTAGCGTCATCGATTTGTCTTCTTGTCTTACTAACTAAAAAAGCATCCCTAACCCCTAATTTCCAAATCCAAGTACCATGCTTAGAGGTTAGAATGAAATTAGTAAGTACTTGTGTTAAATCATTCATTTGGGATTGTTCAACCCCCCTCCCTCTTAAAGCATGATGTAATTCCACGTCCACGAAACGCGACATCATCTATCTTTTATAATACAATCTTTTTCCATTTCCAAAAGGTACAACCTTGTTTGTTCCAATCCACATCTCCTTCTAGAATAAAATCTCATAGCCATCACCTATTTTTCATTTAACAAATTGATCAAGCTTATGATCTTGCCCTAAGTACCCTTAGCCAAAGTTACCAGCTTAAGGTCATCACAACCACCATCAATACCATAAATAGTTTTTATAACCTTCACCCGCAAAGCTCTCTTTTCATTTAAAAAATGTCACTTCCATTTATAAAGAAGAGCTTTATTGAACGTGTCCAAATAGACAATATCAATACCACCTTTCTCTTTATTAGCTATCACTTGATCACACTTTATCCAATTCATCTTCTTTTCCCTTAAGTTTCCACCCCAAAAGAATGTCGATCTCAGGATTTCCAAAAGTTTGAAAACTTTAACATGCATTTTAAAAATTGATATGTAATAAATGCCTAAAGAACCAAGCATTGATTTCTAAAGCGTCGAACGACCACCGATAGACAACATCTTTATCTTCTATTTTGATAACTTTTTCAGAAATCTTTCCACAACTACCATTTATCCCTCTGTCCTCGACATATTACTCCTCGTAGGGAGACCAAGATAAGGGAAAGGGAGTTTCTCAGCTTTACACCCCTTAACAAAGCAAACCATTCCACCAAGGTCAACATATTACAAAGGTTTGATTTAAGTAAGTTGATATCCATGCTAGAAACCATGGTGTAAAATCAAAATAATATTTTTGATATTATCCTTAGACCATTTGTGGATAAAAAGGACATCATCGACATAAAATAAATGAGATAGTTTCATAGATCGTCCTTATTTCAACTCCATGCTAAAAATCAAGGTTCTTAAAATCGTGATCCTGGTCATAAGATCATACGATCTAACCTAGGTAAATCAATCTCGATCATACTAAGATTGTTTTTTGGTAGGATCCATATCGTAAGATAGTGGGATCGATTGTAAGGTTGTAAGATCGTAACCATCTTTTTAAATCTAATATTTTGTCTTGAACTAGTTAAATGAATGGAATATGAACCTTAAAAAACCCCTTTTTGAATTTTTTTTAAATGATATATTAGAGGACTTTTCATGTTTTAAACTATTTATTGTTAGCATGATAGTTTACTAATTGATGAACCTGTATTTTTTATGTTTTAAACTGTTTTTTGGGAGGATCCTACGATCCCGATTCGATCTTAAGATCAAGATCTCGCAAAGCGTAAAACGGTCTTATATAGGATCCTGATCTTGACAACCTTGATAAAAACAAATTTTTGTTGCACATTACATCGCCACATGTAAACCTTCGATAGAAATGATGACAAGGACGAAGATAAAGGGTCACATTACCTTAGCCCTCTCTTTATCACAAACTTGTTCGTCGGGCTCCTATTAATTACAATTGAGGATCTAGTTAGCTGACTTAAAACACATACGAATCCAGCTAATCCACTTGTGACTGAACCCCATAAACTTCATAATTTGAAACATGTAATCCCAAAGAGGCGAGTCATATGCTTTCTATACATAATAACAATAACAATAATAATAACAACAACAATAACAATAACAATCTCCTCTAATAAATGAAGGTTTTTTTTGCCACTTGTCAATCTCTCATGAGTTTTGACACTTGTCATTTTGTGGTATTTTTGAAGTAAATATTATCCACTTGTCAACTTCTGATGTTTCAATTTTTAAAATCAAAGTCATATATTTATATATGTAAAGTATTAAATATAATATATATGAAATTAAATTGCAATGAATATATTTCTTTCTTTCTTATTTTAACATTTTACATAAAAAATATTTATTGCTTACATTCTAATGTTTAATTTTTTAAAAAATTAACCCGTATAATATGCGGGTCTCACACCTACTAATATTAATAATCTACATCTACATTTCTAATAAATGAAACCTAAAATTGACACGTGGCATCTTCCTAGGCTTTAGATTTGACACTTAGCAGTTTTTTGTTCACTTATATTTTGAATTCCCGCTCATTTTTATTCTCAATCAAATCAATTCATATCCCAAATAATCAAGAAATATTCATTTTATTGTTTTCAGTTTGTTTGTTAATCTCTAAAATTGGACATCTTCAATATATCCCACAAAATCAGGAATGATTTATCTTCAACGATCTTTAATCCAATATCAATAAATCACGATTGAAATCAAAGTTATTAACAACCCATTATTATCATAGTTTTCTTCTTTCACTTCGTCCTCCAACTCCCCTGTTACACTCATCAATTTAATCTCTCCCCATCTCTATGAAAACGCTAGAAATTTCACTGAACCACCACCTTACCTCCACTGCTACACCCACTGATGCTTCTGCTAATCTAAACCAATACCCAAAGCACCACAGCCAATGCCACCATGCCATATCTCTTCCACCATCGCACGCCTTCCATTACTCCCTGACTTTTTGTTGTCGTTTGTGTCACTTCCTTCTCAGTCTGTCTTACTTCCGATTTGGTTTCCTTCTCAAGCATGTTACAACTACTGAAAAGGACAAAAGACAGAACATAAGCAATAGATGATTGGGTTTGAAGGTAAGGTATCTATGTTTCCAAATTTTCATGTGAGGTATCTGTTAGAGATTCTATAAAAATACGGTGTGGACAATGATTCAACTTCAGAAATTTGCAATTAGTTGTTTAATTGGCTGGATGCCATTTTTATATAAGTTTGATGTTAAAATTTGATAAAATTATAGTATGAAAGCTAGCTTCAACATTTCTCCTTTAGATCTAACCTGATGCGCATATATATTTTGTTAACCTTTTATCTAATTCGTTTTTTGTATAGTTAATCTATATTTATATTCAAAGAAGGCATTAAAATACTGAAGTGGGTGAAGGTTAGTTATGTTTATGTTCTTTTGCCTTTCCTCGAAACAATTAGTGTAGTTGACATATGAAATTATGTTAATTATGTAACTCTTTCAACATGACTATTGTGGCCAAACAACAGGTTTCATTATTTGAGCTTTACAGATTCAATAGGACGGTAATCATGGGATTTGGTCTACTCATGTTTTAAGTAATCGTCAAAAGAAAAGTACTTACTGGTGGAGATGTTGAGATCTAAATTGGTAAATTTTCACCTCCATTAAGCAATTACTTAGTTTTTCTGCACTGTAAATTTTCATCATACAACAGGAAGACACTATGGGAGAAATTGGTTAGCTCATACAATAAGATCCGTCAGTTGGAATCCAACTTTCTCACAAGCAACATGTTTCTTTTGTTGGTAAAAGAGTATGAAAATCTTCTCGAACTATTGTTAAGATATATTTCATTTTGGATTCCCATTTATATTTAGTTTTTCTGTGTATTAAGTGGTTTATGATTATACAGTTTGTGATTTTGCATTTGCAGACTCAGATTCAGAAAGAACTTGAATGCAAAAAGGTAAGGATCAGGGTACAATTTTTAGTTTACTTTCTCTTTATTCTCTTATGTATTTCTGCTGTTATTAGACAACGCGTCATAATATTTTTATGAACCATTTTATAAAGGGTTGAATGCAAGACATATACCATGTTCGAGTGTCAAACTTCTTTGTATGGAGACATTGTACCATTATCATTTTTCTTATTAAGACATCATACTCAAAAAAAATCTACCCATCTATGTAAAAATTTCTTTGTACATGAATGAATGACATTTAGCCTTAACTTTTCAAAGTGTATTGATGTTATAGAAATAAAGGAAAGTAAGACACATTAATAAATAATTGAAAGTATGATGGGATTTATTTAAATAGACATGGACTTATTCTGGTTAAATAGTATTAAATACAAAATATATTTATTTTTATGAAGAATACAAAAACAGTCAATATGGTTTTAAAAAACAAAATTTGATGCACGGGATGTAGCTTCAAGATCAAAGAATTGGGTAATATGTACTTTGAATATTTGTCCAAACATAGACCATTTCTTGAAAATTACATTCTAGTATGCATTTTTTAGAGAAAAAAAAAAGGAAGATGAAGCAAAAGCTACAACAATTTTAAGCAGACCATGCAATATACCTATAATAAGATTATATATGTAATTTCTTATGTAAATTATGTGAAATGACCAAAATAGTGAAATACCATTAATTGATGTTTTAGTAATGTGCTTCTTTTTTTTTAATAAAAATTATTGTCATCTATTAAAATATCTCATTCATGAAATCATAATTTTGACATTTTTATATATATAATAATTTTAAACATATCGGTCGTGGTTTTCACGGGTTATAACCTAGTAATAATAATACATTGTATATTACCGGAAGTTGACATTAAATAGGATAATTTAGCAAAATAGAAAAAAAAAATTGGGAAGTTGTAGGATTTTTTTTCAGAAATAAGATTAAACTTAAAATGTAAAACCACAACCCTTATGTATCTTTTATGATATTAATCGTAATACATAATTATAACAGATTAAATAAATACTTTCAGCCCATAAAAAAATGGATTTCGTACATCTCAACTCGAAGGCCAAGGTCCATTCTAAAATACTTTATATTCAACCCCAGACCCAATGTACATTCTAAACTATTAAACTCGAGTCGAGGACAAAAATAAAAGGGAAAATGACTTAAAAGAGTAACGAAGTTCCAAAAATATACGAAAAAGACCATAGTCGTTTTTTAGTACACAAAATATCATTAAAGTATATTTTTTGTACATAGAATACCAACAAAGTACACATGTGTTCAAATAAAACCTTGTGGTAACCGGTTACCTCAGGTAAACGGAAAAATAACTTAAAAATGTAACAAGGTTTCCAAAATGTTCAAAAAATATCATTGTTTTTTAGTACAAAAAATATCATTGAAGTATTCCATTTGTACACAGAATACCAACAAATTACACATTTTAATACAAAAAATACCAATGAAGTTTCCAAAATGTTCAAAAAAATATCATTGTTGTTTTTTCAAAACACCTGTTGTTAACTTCGTTGTTTCCAGATTATGTAGAACACGGTCATCGGAGATTATTCACCGTCGTACCAGTTCACACTAATTGTGTACTCTCTTTCATTTCCTCACTCGATCTGTTTGTATGTAAATATAATCATAGAAAAACACATATATAAGAATCCATTAATTAGGATGCAATTCGTTCAAGCGCTTCAACACATATGCTTCTTTCTTTACTTTGACTACAGATCGTCATCAAATCAGCCATAATCAACCACATGGCGTTGAGTGTTCCTGTTCATTCATCTCTCACTAGTCCCGGAGAATTAAACGCAACTCTTACTCTCTACATCCACATTAAGGAATTCTCATGACACGACGTCACACGCGTTTCTCCTTTATGTCTCTCTTGTGTCGCAACACTAATGAACGGCTAACCTTGATGTATAATATGGGTATCTATATAACGTATATATGTTTCAGGTTTGAGGCATATAATGCGATCAGGAAGCAAGAATGTTTAACTAAGGTTATTACACACTTACTTCTCATGTTACCACAAGAACGATCGAGTGAGGGAATGAAAGAGATTGCACAACTGTTGTAAACTGATATGATGGTGCATGATCTCCGGTGACTGTGTTCTACATAATCCGACAACAACAAAGTTAACAAAAAGTCTAGTATGTTTTGAACATTTTGGAAACTTTGTTATGCTTTTTAGTTATTTTTCCATTTACCTGAAGTATTTGGTTACCACAAGGTTTTATTTGAACACATGTGTAATTCGTTGATATTCTGTATACAAGTTGTATACTTTAATGATATGTTTTGTACTAAAAAAACAACAATGATATTTTTTGAATATTTTGGAAACCGGGTAACCTGATAGTTACCTACAATAGCTGGTTCAATTGTATTTTGTATACTAAAAAAATGACAATGGTCTTTTATATATATATTTGGAACTTCGTTATCTTTTTAAGTCGTTTTCTCTAAATAAAACTGTCGAAATGTATGTTAATTTCCAAAACCTAATTTCTTCTGAAGCGGATGTAGAAAAAGCTGAAAAATCAATCAATCATCCAATATAGTGTAAGTTTTACACCTAAATGTAAATGCCACCTTTTTTCTTTTTCTTTTTTATCGCAACTCTTTTTCCTAGTAGTAGTAGTAATAGTAGTTTCAATTTAAACATTTTATATATTCTTTAGCATGAAGTGTTTCTATCTGTCTAATCTCTAAATATTACTAAAAGAGAAACCTTATCACATCATCTAAAACAATCAGGGTCGTTGATTGTGTTTTCTTTATAGGTTTTACACCCTTAGATCAATTTGTTTACGTCTCCTTGATCAAACAAGAAGTCAACATGTTTGTTTTGAAGCCTTATGTGATGATTTTAAAGTTTCGAAAATCCGATTCTGTTACCAATATTAATTTCCATCCGTTATATTAGAAAATTAAATGCAGGAATTGAATGAGAATGATATTTGAATTCTTTCCAAACTTCCAACTACAAAATTGGTTCTTTATTAATATAAACATTAAATTTAGGCTCTATGTTCATTCAAAATTGCTTTCCAAATACATTATATGTTGAAATCTTAGAAACTATTAATTTCAAATTTCAAAAATTTCGAATATTATTATGAAGACAAAATTGCAAAAATGGTCCCTGTGGTTTGCCGATTTCTGTGGGTAAGGTCCAAAAAAATGTTTGCTAGCAAAAAACGTCCTTATTTGATGTTTGAGTTGTGGATTTGGTCCCTGCCTCTAACTGCCGTTAGAGGCATTCCGTTTTCTTCCCCACGTGCCATGCACGCGAGGGTATTTTTGTCCTTTCATTTATGGGACCAAAATTGCAATCTAATTTCTCTATTTAACCTCGACTTAAACCCATCTTCCCCAACGGCTCTCTCTGCGAAAATGGTAATGATCATATGCTTCTGTGGCAACAATTCTGTGTTGCGCACATCGTGGACTCCACTCAATCCAGGCCGACGGTTCTACGCATGCCCTCTACCGGTAAAGTTGCGTTCTAATTTTTTCAATCAAACACCTTATTGTTGCCCTAATTATGTGTGCTTCATATTTGAAAGGACTCAAAATGTCGATTCCTTGGATGGTTTGATCCTCCAATGTGTGATCGTGCTAAGGCTATCATTCCTGGTCTACTGAAGAGCATGAACAATTTGAAGCTTTCAGTGAAAGAGTTAGAAGATGAAATTCAGAATTTGAGGTTTTACCTGAAGATGACAGTGAAAGAATTAGAAGATGAAGTTTGTAAATTGAAGTTCTACTTGTGGTGCAGTTGGATTTTTTTTCTTGTTTTCTGGATGTGGAATTAGGGATTAGGGTTAAGTTCTACCTATGGTGCTAAGGTTTTTTTGGGATCTTATTGTTTTGATGAATAGGCCTTTGTATACTATAATGGTCATTTCATGAACCTTGTACCTCGAATTATAATGTATGGAATATTATCTTATTTAATTGTTGTTATTGTGGAGACTGTAATGGTAATAAAATACAGGAAATGGTATTAAGAAAAGTACAATACCATTTTGGAACTTACTAAGTGTTATTGAATCATAAGATATAATCCAAATAAGTCAATGCAAATTACAATACCATTGCACATAACCAAAAGCAATTGTCATTACAATATCCAAGTGTAACAAAAAAGAAGCAACCACATGAGTTTTGGAATTGCAAAATAACTTAACATACTAATAACTGTTAAAACAACCAACATATGCCAGTTTCTTAAACAAATTAGACCAAAAGATGATTTAACAACTTAACATTACACTTGACCATACAAACTACTCTTAACCATGACCCTCATTAGCCCCTCCACCCTCCTGTTGACCTGCACCTTGACCTTTACATGTCCTTTTGTTGTGTCCTTTTTGTTTGCATTTACCACAAGTGACACTCCCAAATTTCCTACTAAGCTTCTCTACTTCTTTGGATCCTTGAGTTTGACTTTGACTTGCTATAACACTTTCAATTTGACTGGACTTTTCCTTTTGGCTCATTCTCTCCTCCATGGACTGTCTTCTTTTCTTCTTTGGCCTGCCAGGCATTTTGTGGTATGGAGGTGGGATAATTCTAGTGGGGCAATCACTTTTAGGCCACATTGCCCTACCTTTTATAGGTTCAACTTTAAAGTCATACATAACCTTCCAAGTATCCAATAAATAAAGTTTGTGCACCCAAGTGTACAGCTCCCCTACCATTTCCCCATTGTCTGTCATCTCACTCCAAGTGGCTATGGCATGCCTGCAAGGGATTCCTGTCAACTCCCACTTCCTACACGTGCATGTCATCTGGTTAATGTCCACAACATGTTGATCATTCCATGGTCCAGCTACCTGGTACTTTCCACCACCATTCCACCTTGCAATATACTCAGCTGCTTGTTGCTCATTCTTCTTTAACAATTTGGTTGCAGTAGGTGTGAGAGGACATTGACATTTCCTTTGCTCTTTAACCACATTGCAGATCCTCTTCATTAGATATTCCCTTATAAATTCCAAGCATGTAATGATTGGCTTGTCCCTTCCTTTCTCCAACTTACCATTCAGAACTTCACACATGTTATTTAGAAGCACATCTGAGATGGCCCTACCTGCATAATCCATAATTAAAATCATTGGCCAATAAAAATAGTTGCATATCAAGTAATAAGATCAATTTTATTTACATGTAAAATGGCTTCTTGCCCAATGCATTGGTGGTATTTGATTCAACCAATCATGTGCAGCCCTGTCATACTCAGCTAACTCCCTCATTGTAGATTGAAACTCTTGAACTGTGGTTGCTGTTGCACACCTCCAAATAAACTCCTTGTACTCCCTAGCTCTCCACTGTTTCCTCATGTTTTCATGGATGTGTCTTAAACAATACCTATGCTCTGCATTTGGAAATAATTGTGCTATAGCAGGTATCACACCCTAAAAGTAAATATAAGATTGAATCAATACATGTTAATTATAATATTGTAAAGGCATTATGCATAAATAAAGAATTACCTTTTGCCTATCACCGATAAATGTGAAGTTAGAATTAGACCCCATCTCCAAATCATCCCCTACACATTCCAAGAACCATTTCCAACTTGCAGTTTTTTCAGATTCTACTATGGCATATGCAAGTGGATAAATACCATTGTTGGAGTCTAAGCTTACAGCTGTCAATATTTGCCCATGACAATGGCCTTTCATAAAGGCACCATCTAGACCAAGAAGGTCCCTCATACCAGCTTTAAACCCCAACTTCAGTGCGCCTAAACATATGTAAATTCTCTTAAACTGCCTAGTGGCCAAGTTCGGGTTAGGCTCACTTACAACATCTATCTTCACTGTGGTGTTTGGATTGGTGGACTGTAATTCGAGTGCATAATCTATAAGCAAGTCATACTGCTTTGAGTAGACCCCAACAACATTCTTTGTAGCCCTTGCCTTAGCCCTAAACATCTTATGCTTTGAAATCCCCACTGAGTATGTCTGCTGAAAGTCTTCTTGTAAGGCTCGAATTGGAACTGTGGGGTTTGATTGAACTTGTCTAGTAATATGTTTTGCAGAAAAGTGGCTGTGCAAGCTCGAATTTTCCTTGATTGAAGGCAAGTGTGCTTCAGACTGTACGTTTTCACATACCAATTCCCATCTTTCGAAGACCTAGATGCATATAAGTGCCAAGTACAAGTGGTAGCTTTTGAATTTACTGCTTTGCCCTTGCCTTTATTTACTTTATCTGCCCCACCTAACACATGGGACCCACTTGCACCACTTGTCCCACCATCCACATGTGGCCCACTGACATTGGTACCAGGCACAACTCCTTTGCAATATGCCCTTAGTCTTGTTGCATCATTCTTTTTAAAAGAAAGATTCCTCCTTGTTTCAAGTGCATGCTCATCCACTTTATTCTTAAGATCTTTCTTTGACTTCCACATCTGTCCCACATAAAAACTAGATTTATGCACCTCACCATGTGAACATACTTTCTCCTTACCCAATCGTTTTAATAGAACCCTCCTGTTCTTTTCAGTATCAGAGTCTTCTCCTAATAACTCCCATCCATCACAATCAATTACTTCAAGGTCATCTTCTTCATCTGTTTCTTGTTCGTCTTCAACATCATTGTTAAACCCAAACCCTGAATACTCCACACCTTCATCAATGTTCATTCTAAAGTCACTCATGTCAACATCAATGTCATCAACTTCATTGTCTATGTCTACTATAACATCACTATCAGAATCACTATCATCATCACTGTAATCATCTTCACCCTTTTCTGAATTGAGCTCGTCTGATTGACCATCAAATAAACCCCCATTATCTTGATCAAAGTCTTGATATTCACTACCAAGGTGGATTGTTGTAGGGTCTGTTCTGTTGTTGTTTTCACTATCATGCAACCCTTCAAATGGATCAAAGTCTACATTCAACATTTCAGATAAACCCATTGGTACATGCACAGTTGCTGCATCAAGCTCATGTTCTTGTTGTACTTCCTTGTCTTGATTATCTCTTGTCACGCTTGATGGTGCTTCCTTGTCTTGATTATCCCTGATTTCACTTGATGGTGCTTCCTTGTCTTGATTATCCCCTGTTTCAGTTTCCATGTATAACCTCTTAGAACATGACCTAGTACCCTCTCTTGGCTTCCAATTTCTTGTTCTCCTCATTTCTGGCGAAAGTGATTTTGATTCACCTCCATAAACCACAAGTGGTAATGATGAACTACAACTTTCATGTTGGGGATCATGAACTAATTTTTGTTTTCTTTGTTTTGGTTCAATTGCCACTTCATCTTCTTCATTTAGTTCTTCAATGACAACACCATTTCTCTTATTTGGTGACATGAAGTATGTAACCAAGTTGGTTGTGTCATGCTCAGTATACACCTGGATCACCTTGTTAGCTCCAGTATATTTAGCTAGGTTACACACATCTTGATCATTACCTAGAGCTCTTAGGCCAAAAATCAAGTCTTCATTAGGAATCCTGAAGTGATAATATATTACTGGGGGAACCACGTATCCTAGTTCTAGCATCATAGCGTCGAGTTCATGCACTAAAAACTCATCTATATCAACTAAATCAATATACGTAAGTTTCCCCTTAACATATCTTACATTTGGAAAAGGTGTGAACTTCCCACCATGGCGAAGTTCAATCGTGAACAAATAGGGATGATCGACTATCCCAAACAACAAAAAATACAAAATGTAGTTAGCATATTGTGTGAAATTTCAAAAAATTTAAGTTTAAAAAGCTATAATAACACTCACCATACAAATCCAGTGCATCAAATCCCATCGTCGAAGGACGTATAGTCCACAGTGAATGCACCATTTTTTCCTTCTACCTACTGGACTGCAGTTCAGCTAAAGAAAAGATTCGGGGTGGAAATCGTTGACTTAGGGTTCGAACGTCAATGGAAATTGAACGAGGAAGAAGCTGGAGTGTCTGATGTTTTTGGGCATCGTTAAATGCGCGGTAATAGATGAGAATTCCCCCCATAAATGAAAGGACAAAAATACCCTCGCGTGCATGGCACGTGGGGAAGAAAACGGAATTCCGCTAACGGCAGTTAGAGGCAGGGACCAAATCCACAGCTCAAACATCAAATAAGGACGTTTTTTGCTAGCAAACTTTTTTTTGGACCTTACCCACAGAAATCGGCAAACCACATGGACCATTTTTGCAATTTTTTCTATTATGAATCAATACATTTTCAAGCATGATATCTTCTATTTTAAGTTTAAATGGGATTTCAATTGATTACCTGCTAATTTTCATCATATTGACTTGTATATATATTTCAAACCTTTTTAATAATCGATTTACACAAACATTCTGTCATAATTCCTCGCAGAAAACAAAAGCAAAAAAACTTCAACCTTCCCATCAGTCTGATTAGTCGAATAAGTGTATGTACTTCTTCCTTAAATCCTTTTAATCTATAAGTCTGATATTGTTTTCGAATTTATATGTTTTTACTCATTCGTATGGTTCTTTGTTGAATACTTATAATTTGGATGTATAATGTTGTTTTTGAATTTATATTTTTTTTATGTTATGTTTGTTTCTTGGTTCCATCTTTTTAATCTGTGACTATGATCCTATTTTCGAAAACAGTAAACTCAATGTTAAACTTGGATGTTATATATATAATGAAATTATGATGTTACATGTGTGCATACCTTTGTAAAAAGACAATGGACAAGACAAAAGAGGACATGACATAATATAACAGACGGGTTGTACAAAAGACATGAACGCCCTCATTAGAAAGTTTTCTTATGTCTCTGGTAGTAACAAAATCAGAATTAGAAATATACCTTCTCAACAACTTATGTGAGCTTTAAAGTTAAATAGAAGCATGTTGTCAAAGATGAAAAGAGGCTCACGTATTCTTTGTTCAAAAAGAATCGGTACCATACATGGACATGTAAGAATGCACGGTATAACAGAAGTGTGTACTCAACTAGAGTCAACATTTGACCCTAAAATACCAAAAACGCCCCTTAGAACGTTCTGAAAAAAAATCAGGTATACTCAAGGACCAAAAATTTAATCTACTCTACACCTTATGTAATATATATATATATATATATATATATATATATATATATATATATATATATATATATATAAATTTTGTCGTTGTGCTATACTTTTTTTTTAGTTTTGGTCCAAGGGCAAAATGGTCATTTTAAAAAAAACTAACAACTAGGCTGTTAACTTAGGCAATTATAAAAGTTTTATGAAACAGTGAAACAAGGTCCAAAAACTACAATCTGATTCTTTCAGGGACCAAAACCGAAAAAATCAACTAAACACAGGGACCAAATATGTAATGTACTAAAAATAAATGAAAAAACTTTGGTTTATAGTGTATGCCCCCCAGTTTTGAGGTCATGGTGGTGGATTGAGCTTCATCACTTCTGCCTCTAATTTTCTCTTTGTTTTGTAGTAAGGAATGTTCTTTACTACCACTGGATCATTTCTTGCACGTTCTAGGTCATTGATATAATCCTTGTTGTATTTCAAATTCAATAACAAAAAAACAGTAATTAATTAATTTCTCATTGAAGTTAATAAATTATAAATTTATCTCACTTCTTGCCCATCCAGGTTTTCTCATTGCTACACATCACGAAGTTGATCATATCACATATTTTCGTAAATAAGAAACAATAATATCAACAAAAGAAGCTATTTAATTTCGTAATAAAGTTGAATTTAAAAATAAATAAATAAATAAGAAGAAGAAGAAATTTGTATTGCCACCATATTTTCTGTTTGACCTCATCATCATATTCAAATCCTCCCATAATTTGAGGCATGGTAATTAACCAAAATGCAGCAATGCTTGGATCTTTCATGCTATCAGTAATATGCTGAAACACAAAAACATATGTTTTGAAGTCTTGAAATGAGATAATTGTTACAAGAGGAAAAGGGGTAGAATCGTAATTGGCATTTACCTCAAAAGGGTTTTTCGTTTTTTTTATTATGTTGTTAGTTTTGCATGGAGGCTCGATAACCTGCAAAGTAAATAAAACTAAGGGGGTGATTCTTTTTTCCTTCATTAAGCTCTGTAGTGAATAACTATATGGATAAAGTGTTCTATACATAAAGATTGTAGATAAAGATGGAAAATAAAAAGCAATGGCTTATAAGAAATCTGAAAAAAGAAGAACCAAACCTAGGAACCAACATCGAACAAAAACCCTACTTTCTTTACTTCAAAAAAATCAACGTGCCTGCACATACTCAAAACCGTACATACTCAAAACCGTAGAACGAATTTTACAAAAAAATGTTATTTCATAAAAAAGGAGCCTGAAAAAAAAAGATGGTGGTAAACCGAAGAAGGCATATCAAAATCAACAAAAAAAAAGATATAAACATAAATGATGCGCTTGATAAATGATTTATGTCATATTATCCCTAAAATCAAAAAGAAGCCATCAATGAATCTTAACATTGTCGATGATAGTGACAGTAACTCAGATTAGGGAAAAAAATACCTGATATGAGAGGCGAAGTGGAGGGAGATGATTAGCTTCGTTGCAGATTAATTTGTGATCCATTATAAATGCGTTCGAAGAATATATGAAATCCATAGAAGGAGTAGTGTATCCGATTTAGCTGTCGTGGCTTAGCAATTTCCATGTGGTAATTGGGTACTCCTTTATTAGGATAGAAGATTTAAACTTTAAACACCAAACTAAGATGATGGAAGGTGCATATCATATTATTACCTTTAAGGCTGTATGCTTCCGTTGAATATCGTTAGACTTGTACAGGAAAGCAGTAATATAAATTGTAACAAAGAGACCTACAAATGATTATGCAAAAAATTATAAAATTACTAACAAAACTTCTATCTTTGTAAATGAATATTTTTTTCCAAATATATGATTACTTAAAATAATGAATCATATTATTAAACAAAGTATGTTGCTATTACGGGTCTCACACCAAACAGACATTGAAGTTCTGCCATTTGTTTGATTCATTTTTTTCTGCGACATTTGTGAATATTTCACACCTATTACCTCCTATATTACTTGTTGCTTGTCAATTCGACTTATCAGAGCACTTCAATTCATATGTGCTAGATGGAGTACACTTCAGGCAATAAAAGTAATGTTGCACAAGATCACTCATCCATCGTACGTTACTAAATTCTATTTACTTCATTAGTATTGTTATACAAAGGTTTTTGATGAATATGTTACATGTTTTATTTTATATAGTTTCTTGTCTATATTTGTTTTTAAAAAATGTTAAATCTTGATTTAATGAATGCATGTCAGCACGTTGTAAAGGTGCAAGAAGAACAAATTATTAAATATGGGATGATCGTGGCTATGTCAAGCCAAAATAAAATTCTAAAGTAACAAATGTTAAATTCAAAAGGTAAGCACTTGTAATGCATAATACATATTATACTTCCCAAATAAATAACCAAAAACTAATCTCATCCCCAAATAAATTACATTTTAACTAACATCAATAAATTATGATTACACTATCTTGATTTTTAATTATACATTATAGAGAGTCGGTTAAGTAATGCAAAATTTGCTACAACTGTTTTATGTCTGATAGTCGGAGGTACATGTTATACTAATTTGAAAAATTTCATTCCTTCCAAAAACATTCAATTCTATTCCTTACAATTGACACTTCTTTCCATTAACCTTTTATGATCGTTTGGTGTTGTATTCAAGTATCTTCTCAGTAGGTGATTTTCATCTTAAATCGTTTAATAGATCCCATATTCATCCAATTGTAGGTTATCGACACCTCCATCTTTTTAACATTCCCATCAATTCGACCCCATTGTATAAATCTCTATTTGAAAATTTTAAGTTTTTTGATCTGTTTAGGGTTATCCGTTGAACCCATTGAGCCGGTGATGAAGGAATTCGAGCTTTTAGCTGCATGACCTGGTATATCTCTACCTTATCACATGTTTAAAAAATAGAACCTCAATCTACCAGTTTCCTTAATAGTTTTGTCTCTACTTTAATTACGGTTGGCTATTTTTGTACTAAACGGGTATATAATGAAAATCAAGTTTTTTTGTTCTTTTATCTGTTTAGCATTGAAGCAACAAGAAAACATTATTTTTTAATTCATCTTGAATAACCATTTAATAGCTATATGTAAAAGATATGTATACTCAACAATTAAGACCACTAACCTTACCCAAACGTCCGCAGATGTCTTGAAGTAAGCATTCATTTTTTCCATTATTTTATCATTATCATAAAATAAAAAAGACATCCACATGTGCTTAAATTGTTTAATCTGTCTCATAATAACAAGTATGTTGTGTGTCAATTCTATCTTTTGACATTTTCAATGAGTCACATGCAATATCAAAATCGAGCAAACATAACTGTTTTCATATTTATTGGTTAGAGTTTTTTTTTTTTAATATTGTGGGGGGTTTTATGTGGTTCATTTTGAAGGAACATAAATAAGTTGCTCTTTTTTTAAATAAACAGTTCTATTTCGCAATATAACCATAAAATAACAATGTATTTTGGAAGTACATTGTCAAATGTTGAATTATACTTGCATAGACCCATTTTCACGCATGGTCGGTTATATGTAGTTGTTTTCTGTGTCACAAGTAAAGAAAAGTTTGAAGGTACTTATATGTGACGGGCAAGGTCGTTCAACTAATAAAACAAATAATGTTGTCTATAAAGAGGTCCTTCAACGACTATATATATTTACCGATTTTAGTGTATTTTCTACACATTTCAATAATACCAATAACCTTATTTTTTATAATTATTTTGCAATATCTATATAAATTTGTATTTTATTTATGTGTTCGCGTGTCATAATCTAGTAGAGTTAACATCTTAACATCTTCATAAATGTGATTTCTCAATACACACATTCAAAATTAAGTCAAACAAACAAAAACTGAGTGGACTGATTCTTCATCTAAGTGGAATATACATACATATGACAAACCATCACACATCCCCAATGACATCCTAATTCCATTGATGTATTATACTTATAAATTTCAAGAAACGACTGTGTGAGGACACACAATTTCCCAATCGCAACAATATAATTGGGTTCTATACAGTATTTATAACTCTATAGAGTATAGATATAGGTCTAAACTAGAATACCCAGAAAAAAGTCGTACCCAAGCCAAATACCCATCAAGAGCACTCATATACGCCTTCATCAGACACCGATTGTGGCATTCCATCCTGTAAACAATCAATCGGAGGAATAGTCAAAGTCTCTTGTACCCCATAAGCATTCCAACAAAACGGATCATCCACCAATTCCCCTTCAAAGGGTAAAAGCTCCACCTCCGACATGGTTATGTTAGTACAAGCGACACTGTCACTACAAGCAAAATGAATGGGAGGGCTTCTCACATCGTATGTCCCCTTTATGTTTCTGAAAGATATGTCTCTAACATACACAGCTGACGTTTGGTTTTCACAGTTCTTGTTTGCACAGTAGTACTGGTCTATAATGGCGCAATTCCTCACATTCTCCATTTGAATGTTCTCAAAAGCTATCCCTGTTACCGATCCGGCCCCACCTTGCCATGTCTTTATCCTAACTCCGTTGTCGGAATCGCGTATTATCACATTGCTTACAGTTATGTTGGAAACACACGCCTGTGAGTTGTGAACCCCTAGGCTCCCAATACTGCAAAAAAATTACACCGGTGTGATTATTTAGAACAAGATTTTCTAGCCGACAAAAAGCAATGAGCTCCATATATATATATATATATATATATATATATATATATATATATATATATATATATATATATATATATATATATATATATATATATATATATATATATATAGGGAAGGGTTATTTGCGAAACAAAAAAAACCCTAAAAAAACTCTAAAAATCATAAAAGTGCATAAAAAAATACTTAGAGATCACAAAATTATTTTTTGAAAATTTTTTTGAAAAAATCGCAGCTTTTTATACAAAATCGGTGAAAAAAATTTTGAAAAAAAAAAATTTTTTTACAAAAAAAAAAAAAATTGATTTTTTATTTTTTTTTCAGTGAATTTTAACAAAAACCTGCGATTTTTTATAAAAAAATTCAAAAATATTTTTTGTGATCTCTAAGTATTTTTTTTATGTATTTTTATGATTTTTAGGGTTTTTTTTGTTTTCCATAGAACCTATATATATATATATATATATATATATATATATATATATATATAATGAAAAGTTAATTACGATGTTGTAATATGAATAAATGAAAATAAGATATTATAATAAACAGTTGTACGAAAGTATGTTGGTATTTCGATCATATCTATTTTTCTGAAAAGTTATATTCCAGTGACGACAATGTCACAGTAGAAAACAAAACATACCTGATCCCATGACTAGGCCCACATGTAACACCCTCTATGTCAACATTTATGCACCCGGGTCCAATTGAGATGCAGTCATCACCTACAACAATTATTATAAGTCATAAACGTTAAATAGTTACTATAAAAGTAGAATAAAACTTTAATTAAAAAAAGCTATGATCAATTGATCATAATCATACCATTGCCTATCATTGAATTATAGATCCCCACAGACTTTGTGTTCTCGATATGAATACCATCGGTGTTTGGGCTTAGCTTAGGAGAAGAAATGGACACTTTATCTATCATTACCCCTTCACATCCATCAAATTTCACATGGAACATTGGACTATTTTGTATTCGTAGTCCACTCAAATGCAAATTTGAGCTCATAAAGAACCGAATTAACTGACATACAGAAAACCAGAAAAATAATTTTTTAGATATATAAATGTTAAATTAATCATCTTCCCAACACAATGAAGCATGAAGAATATTTATACTTACTGTAGGGCTGTCACATGGTCCAGGTAATGTTGAGCCACCAGGACCCTGAAAAATTCATATTTGTTGAGTTATATAATTAACTAATTTCCAGTAAAATCGACCTTTGAAGCCAGAAAAATAAATAATATTTTTAAAAAGTTTAATTAATTACCCGATGAGGCTTGCAGGGTAGGTCCCACCAGTCTTGGCCATTGCCTTCAATCGTGCCAGTTCCAGTCAAAGTCATGTTATCGAGTTTATAAAACACAAGCCATTGTTTTTTGCTATCTTTCTCCGGCCAGCAGTCAGGTCCGGCAGGTGGCGTTAGGATCCCATCCACCTTAATTTTCACATACAAAAACACCACATCAATGATCCAGATCATGAGATAAACAATTGTTTATGTGTAAAATTGGCTACATTCGTAATCAATTCAAGAAATCTTACTTGAAACACGAGTCCTGGTTTGCAAGGTCCGGAGAAAATGGTGGAAGTTATCATGAACGTGCAACCGGAGGGGACTAAAACTGTAGCGGATGCTACTGCACAAGCATCCTTCCACGCCGCCTTGAAAGCAGGAGTGTCGTCGGTGGAACCATCTCCAATGGCACCATAATCCGTCACGTCAAAAACACATGGCCCGGAGTCCGTATCCTCACCCGGGTCGGTTGGAGCAGAACCCGGATCAGAAGGAACTGATGGTGGGTACACAGGAGGTTGAGGTTGAGGTTGAGGTTGAGGTATACTTGCATTAGGAGGATGATCAGAGGACGCTTTCTTTTGATTCTTGTGGAAATGGTATCTTCCTTCCACATTCATGGAGAAAACTAGCAGGCTGAGGAAGATGATGATCTTCATTGAATCTTGAAATAGTGTAGTTATAATCGTATAACTTTTCTTGAAAATGACTATGAAGTCTATATATAATAGCTTTTAGTTAGTAGCCTTTATTCCTCCATAAGAGATGGAAGTTATAAATATGAAGAAAAAAAGAGGAGTTAACAGTTAGTGGTGTGAGAAAGTGGCAATGCAGAGGCTGTGAATGAATGTGATTTATATTAAAGCTCAGTGAGTACCTCTGACTAGTGACTAGCATAGATTGATCGATCTCATGCAAAAAAGCAGGTTGACAGGTGTCAACTAAACGTTGGTTTGTCTTCCTCTGCTAAATTTGGATCCTCTTCACTTTGTTTATTTTCTACATACTTAGTCGACTTATATAGACGTATATGCAAAGTGCTCATGTGAAAATGAATAATATTCTATGTGGGTTTCTATTTTTTTTAACATCTTGACAAGTTATATGCTGTTTTTATTGAATGGTATTTTAGACATTTGATTAGTAGTAATTTATTTTTTATTTCTTGAAGCATATGGGTGGTCAAACTGTGAGGTCTTGGTTAAAAAGAGGAATAGTTGGTGGATATATAAAGCATATATGTGGTTCTGATGTTTTGTGTTTGGCATTTTTTAAAAAAATATATATCTTTTAACAGATATGTTCTATTTCTGAATGAAATGCAAATGGAGACCTTGTGAGCTGCTTATGGTCCTTTTCTTCTCAAAAGTTGTGCCGAATCACGCTAAATGTCTTGCCCAGGCATGTGTGTTATTTTATGAAAATAATGTACTTAATTTTATGCAATATACTAAAAAAAAACCAACTATATGTTTTTCATTTACTTATGTGGTTTAATTAGGGAAAATGACTTATTAAGATAATTAACTTTTCGGTATGTTCACATCTGGGTAACTAACTTTTTTTGTACACATCTAAGTAACAAACTTGTTGGAATGTTCACATATGACCACTATGACCTGCTACAGCAGGTTACATCCTAGATGTGAAAATTTTCAACAAGTTGTTTACCTAGATGTGTATAAAAAAATAGTTACCCAAATATGAACAAAACAAAAAGTAAGAGTAAATTACACAAATGGTCCCTATGGTTTGGGGGAATTTGTGTTTTTGCTCCCTAACTTATTTTCTTAACTCGGATGGTCCCTACTGTTTATTTTTGTTGGGCGTTTGGTCCCCGTCTTACCTTAAAAGACTATTGTGTCCTTATTAATTTATTTTTTAATTAATTTTCTTATTTATGTATTTATTTTTTATATATTTAAAAAAATTAATAGACCCCACATATTTGTATCTCCTCACCGTAAACCTGAAACCACATTTGAGAAATTTAATTTGGGTCTCACCAGTCACCATCCCATCTCTCATCATCGTCAACTTCTATTTCTTTTCCATCTTTAGTGACATCGACGTCTTCACCATCCTTCTTTTTTTTGTCCTTCAACTCTGGCGAACCAACACCATAACCCACTGTCTCTTCATCTTTAGTGGGTTGTGGTGTTGATTCGACGGAGTTGAAGGACCGAAAAAATAAGGGATTGTGAAGACGTCGATATGACTAAAGATGGAAAATAAATAGAATTGAGGAGGATGAGAGATGGGATGGTGAGGATATACAGATGTCTATTAATTTTTTTTAAATATATAAAGAATAAATACATAAATAAGAAAATTAATTAAAAATAAATAAATTAATAAGGGCACAATAGTCTTTTTAGGTAAGACATGGACCAAGCGCGTAACAAAAATAAACAGTAGAGATTATCCGAGTTAAAAAAATAAACAATATGGATTATCCGAGGAGATACAGATATGTGGGGTCTATTAATTTTTTTAAATATATAAAAAAATAAATATATAAATAAGAAAATTAATTAAAAAATAAATTAATAAGAGCACAATAGTCTTTTTAGGTAAGACAGCGACCAAACGTGCAACAAAAATAAATAGTATGGACCATCCGAGTTAAAAAAATAAGTTAGGGACCAAAAACACAAATTCCACGAAACCACAGGGACCATTCGTGTAATTTACTCTTACTTTTCGTTTTGTTCATATTTTGGTAATTATTTTTTTGTACACATCTACGTAACAACTTGTTGAAAGTGTTCACATCTAGAATTTAACCCGCTACAGCAGGTCATAATGGTCATATGTGAACACTTCCAATAAGTTTGTTACCTAGATGTGTACAAAAAAAAGATAGTTACCCAGATGTAGACATACCAAAAAGTTAATTACCTTAATAAGTCATTTCTGTTTAATTATTATGTGAGAAAGAGTCATGTCATCCTTTGGTGCACGGCCATTTTAGTTTCATCTTAGTTTTTTTTATCTTTCACATCTTTGCTACATGGATTTTACCACACACCGATTTTACGATGTCATTTAAATAACAGGTGGGTTCATAATTTTTTAAGGGAAAATAATACAAAAGTCATTAACTTTATATTAAGACTCTAATTGACAGTGTGTTTTTTTTTCAAATTGGAAACTGTGTTTTTCAATTTATTACAATTTTGATTTCTTGATCGGTAAAACCGGTTGTATGCTGACGTGCATTATGGCGTGTCAATTTTGATAACATGACATGCTGGCGTGTCAAAATTGAACAAAATGTTACAAAAGATACTAAAATTATACTTTTTATCAATTTTGACGCTAAGTTTTTATTTTATTTTTTTCAATTTGGACACTCAATTTTTTTGTTCCAAATTGATCATCATTTTTTCAATTTTGTTCAGTTTTGATGACGTGACACTCCAGTTTTTTATTCCAAATCAGACATTATCTTTTTGTTCCATTTGAAACCGTATAAATATTGTTTTTACATTTGAAACCGTATAAATATTTTCTTTTCACTTAAAAACCATAGTTTGTATAAGTACATTCAAACCATAATGTTATGTATAAATATATATTAATTATATTATAACCGTATTTTTCATGCACCATTGTAATGTTAAATTAAGAAGAAATATATCTGCAAGAACCAAAAATCACGAATATATACAACAAACGGTCCCTTGGTAATTAAAGTGAACATCGAACCTTCGTGTTCCCGATATCAAATTAGTTTATCTGATTGTGCACTCCAAATCTCCAAACTCATTTTAAAGTTGCGCATTTAATGTCAAATAAGGTTATAATATAACTAATATATATTTATACATAACATTATGGTTTGAATGTAAAAAACTTTATATTTATACAAAAATGTGGTTTTTCAGTGAAAAAAAATATTTTTTATATGGTTTCAAATGGAAAATTGTCAATATTTAACAAAATTGAAAAAAAATCATGTTCTATTTGGAACAAAAAAAAAGGAGTGTAAAAAAAACTTAAGAGTTAAAATTGAAAAAAAAGTGAAAACTTAGTGTCTTTTATGAAAAAAAACAATTTTGACATGTCAGTATGTCACGTCATCATCACACCTCAGCGGGCAACCGGTTTGACCGGTCAAGTGGTCAGATTTGTAACAAATTGAAAAACACATTGTCAAATTTGAGACATGACTTTTGTGATATTTTCCTTTTTTTAAACTAAATTCTCTATTAAATCAAAACAAAAATCACATAACAAAAAACTAAACCATGACAACTCAAAATATCATTTTCATCAAAATAATCACGCATGAGATGTTGGTGGGCAGCGATCACGGTCTCTTTGTATATATATTGTCTTTATCTCTGTCTCAAGTTTCTTGTTTTCTCATTGTTTGCTTCTTCAATTCTTCTCTCAAACGAATTAATTGTTGAATTATGAAGTCTTGCCCAACATGGAGCACATAGAATAAAGTGGAGCACTTGGATGAATTATTTTGAGTTCATTTGGAGCACTTAGAACTCAATGAAGCACTTGAGGTTCATAAAGCATGTGAAAAAGGAACGGATCATCTGAGAAGGGTATGGATCGTCTGACAAAGGAACGGATCAAGTGCCAACGGAAGGGATCATATAGAAGGGGGTTTGGAGCACCAGGAAGAGGTTTTAGAGCACTTGGGAGTGATATGGAGCAACAAGGGGACCTTGTTGCGCCATATGATAAATGGATGGGCCAAGAAGGATGTTGTGCCATGGCATTCCTTCTTGTGCCATAATGCTCCCTCTTGCTCCATGAGGGGTTCCTCTTGCGCCATGAGGATCCCTCTTGCGCCATGAGGTATGCTCTTGTGCCATGCAGGGCCTTGTTGTGCCATGCATATTCCTGTTGCGCCAAGGTAGCGATCTTGCTCCAACCTAGAAGTCCTTGTGTGTAACGCCCGCAGATTCGGGCTAGTCAATTTAAGGACAATGAGCGTTAAAAATGACTTTTTGATGGAAGATTATTTATAAGGAGTAATCTTAACTAAGTTTTAGTATATGTTACAAGGATTCCGTACATATAAAGAACGCTGAAATCCGAGTTATAACGAAGAAGTTATGACCCGTCGAAGTTTCGCGACAAAACCGGCACGACACAGCGTGACGTAAATAGTGAATTTACGATAGAACGATTGTTAGCCTTAGTGATCTAAACGAAAGTCGTAGAGTTCGTTAAACCGAGAGCATGCATAAAAAGAACGTCCAAATCTGACTTCGTATGAGGAAGTTATGATTTTTCTAAGTTTCGGTATAGTAGTAGACAGCTAAAAACTCGAAATAAAGATCGAGTGATTTTTAGCCGACACAATCTAAACGAGAATTTAATATCTCGTTAATAGTAGCATAACGATAAAAAGACAGACGAAAACGGACGTCGGATGAAGAAGTTATGAAATTTTAACGGACTTTTCCTGTCTCGGCCCGTTAAAAATATAATATTAATATAATATTAAAAATAAAGTCAAAATTTGCCGATGGAGTCTAAACAAAAGTTGTAGATCATAATTTCACCTACGCGTTGATATAAAGAACGTCAAAAACGGAGTTCCTATGCGAAAGATATGAATTTTTAAGTTCGGAGCACAAACTTCGAGAATTTGACTGCATTCACGACGTGAACACAGTGTTCACGACGTGAACTCAGTGAACGACACGTTTCGAGCCTAGAAGACACACGGCAAGCCTAGGGGATGACCAGGATCAAAAGTCACGACGTGAACAAGCCTAGTTCACGACGTGAAAGTCGAATTTTCAGCCTATAAATAGAAATCAAGCCCTCCGGGTTTATGTTACCAATTCTCATTTCTCTTTCACTTTAAACACTCTTTTAGCCTACTTTTAACCCCCCCCCCCCGAAGTCCCAATACCATCCCCGACACCCGAAGCAAGTCCCGAAGCCTCGAAGATCCCGAGAAAAAGAGTTTTCGAGCCGAAACTCTGCCCGCGTGAAGCCCGGTTTTTGACGATATCCCGGTTTCATCGAAGAATATTACTTTATAGAGCCGTAGTGTTGTCCGATCATCGTCTTATAATGTGAGTGTATAGTCCCTTTCATGAACATGATTTTAATATAAGTATTGTTTGAATGTATTAAATATATGTTTTGTGTGAGTTATTTGACGATGTCTGAATTAAGTGTTAAAGAACATACCTAATTGTTTATGATAACTTAGGTTAAAGAGTAAACCTAAGGTTTGTTATAATGGTTATGGGGTAGTATCTATTTATGAGTACGAGTGAGATATATACGGAGAATAGAACTTTAAAATATGTCATTGATCCGGAAGCATGGATTAGATATAGTTATTCGTCCCTAGATCGAGAGTATGGATTGGACTTAGTTAATTGTCATTAATCCGGGAGTATGGATTAAGACTTAGTCAGTTGTCATTAATCCGGGAGTATGGATTAAGACATAGTCAGTTGTCCTTAGTCAGGGAGTATGGACAGGACATAGAATTTGTCATTAATCCGGGAGTATGGATTAAGACATAGTCAGTTGTCCTTAGTCCGGGAGTATGGACAGGACATAGAATCTGTCATTAGTCCGGGAGTATAGATTTAGACATAGACCAATTGTCCCTTATCCAGGAGTATGGAATGGGCACAATCATGGACTCGAGAATATGGATTAGATCCGGGAGTAAGAGTTAAAATTTAAGGTCCAAGGGTATGGATAGTCTCGTTGAGAGGATTGATGGGGTGGGGTAAGAGTTGGTTATATATATATATATATATATATATATATATATATATATATATATATATATATATATATATATATATATATATACATAGAGAGAGAGAGAGAAAAAAAAAATTCTATATTGTGTGAATTCTAAATTATATATATGTTATAACATTGTAGGGTTGAAATCCCTATGTACTCACCAGGTTTTCCAAACCTGACCCACTCAATATTTTTGTATCACAGGTATCGATATAAAGACACATTACACTGAGAGATTAAAGAGATGTATATCATTAGTGTAGATGAATGTAAGGTCGGTTTATGCTTATGTTTCAGTATTGACGACGACATCCCAAATGTTTTAAATGAATAAAATACATTTCTTCGGAAATGCTTTGATAAAGTATTTATCATGTATTTTCTGGGAACAAATTCCGCAACATTTTTATTAAAGATTACTCTGATTTTATTTTAAAAAGCAAAAACAAAATCGGTCTTTTCTGGCCGTGAAAATGGGGATGTCACATTGTGCCATACTTGATGCATGTTGCGCCATCCTTGATGCATGTTGCGCCACCATGGTGCAAGATGGTCCATTTTGGTTCCTTGATGAGCCATGGTATCCCTGATGAGCCAAGTATGCTATGAAGTCCTCTATGATGCTCAAGATCGTTCAAGGATGCTCAGAAGTTGGTATTGCTCAAGGATTACACCATGTTGTGCCACCATGATGGATGTTGGACCATTAGTGTTCATGATGCGCCACTTGTACATCATAATGCTCCACTATGGCACAAGGTGTTCCATCATGTGTGTTGCTGATGCTCATGGGTTGTATGACATGGATGAATGCTCCAGAAGGTGTTGCATGGCGGAATATGATTGTTTTCCACCACTCAAGAACAAATCTTCAAATCTTCACGATTTTCCTCAAGAACACCAAGAACAGACTTCATATCTTCAAAGGCTGCAAACCCGTTTACCGCCGCAAACCAGTTCACGGTCGTAAACTCAGTTCGCAGCCGTAAACCCAGTTCACGGCCGCAAACAGCCTTGAGCCGTGAACCTTGGCTGCAAACCCTCTTTTTCCATTTCAAACAAGTCTCGGTAACATTCCTAAACCAAAAGCAAGTGTTTTCTAACACTTTAATTAATGGTTTCGCTAATTAAAATACAATTATGTGTTTAATTATCATTAGGATACCATTAACTCCGCGTGCTCCAACTCGAGGGTCATCTTTCCAGTTTCGCTGTCGAGCACGTACACATAACCAACTGTGAGTTCATACCCCTACACTTTTACTGTTTTTAATGTTTTCAGGGGGAATACAAGCAAAACACAAAGAAATTTTGTGTTCTTACATAAAGGATTTCAACAGTATTAAAACTTATGCAATTGATACAACCAAGAGATCACTACATTTTATAAAATATTTAGATATTTTATCCCTTTTGTAATACGTTGAGCATAAGGGAAGTTTTCAGCATACAAACATAATTGCAAAGTTTTAGTACAATACATGAACCGAATACATAACATACATGTAACATCCGTATTTTTCAGGGATATTATTGTGTATGTTAATCTTGAGGTTGAAGGAGAGACTCGACGAGTTGAGGGTCCAACTCGCCGAGTCGAGTCGAGTTGCTCGCGTGGATTTAATGAGTGGACTCAATGAGTCAGAGGAGGGACTCGCCGAGTAGGTGCTGGGTATAGAAACCCTAATTTCCCGGGTTTGGGACCTATTTAAAGGCACTTATAGCCTCATTTGCGGCTACCTTCTCCTGAGAGCAAACCCTAATTGCTATTGGAGCTAGAGAGTGAGAGAGAATATCATATTGTGGTTCTTGTGCATCATTTGAGGAAGAGGAGGAGGTTATCAAGCAGGGAGCTGGAGGTGAAGCTGTTGGATCCAATGATTTCCTGTCCAGAGCTCCTGAGAAAGGTAAGAAGTCTTTACCTTTCTTCTTATTTTGGATAGATCTCATATCTATGGAGTTTTAGGGCTTTTTGCCATCTTTTGTTTGGGTTTTTGAGTAGCATGAGTTATTAAGAAGTCTAGACCTCAGATCTGGACCTTATGAGGTCCTTAGAGTCTAGGTGTCCCAGCTTTATTCATCCACATGAGGGTTTTTGGGCTTAATCATTCATGAAGGGCATGTATTAGCATTTTGGAGCAATAACATCATGCATGAACGTAAAGATTGAAGCTTCACGTGACTATTGAGCCTTGAGAGGACAGATCTAGTGTTTGGAGTGATAGATCGGTTTTAAATCGTCTGAATGAGCTTTGGGTCTGAATGAACTCGCCGAGCCAATGAGCCGACTCGACGAGTTGATTAGGGTTTGTCTCGTAGAGCTGAATCATGCAATCACTCGGGTAGTTGGGAGTCAACTCGACGAGCTGAGTCAACCTTCACGAGATTTATGTGGAAAGCAATGGGACTCGACGAGTCACAAGGGTGCACTCGGCGAGTCGGGTCAAACATGGATTGTTGACTCGAGTTTGACTTCTGTTGACTTTGGGGTTTTGGTCAACATGAGTAATAGAGACCATGGAGGGGTAAAATGGTCTTTTACCCACTTCAAAGAGTTAGAGAGAAAAAGAATAGCCTTCGGTTATCTGAGTCGTGAAAAGATTATTAATTAGAGATGTTCATCCTTGTGTTAGGCGGAGGCTAGTTCGAGATCCGAGCGCGAGGTTATTTGCTCACCTGCTTGCGAGGTGAGTCTTCTCACTATACTTTACCTAGAGTGGTACTTATGTGTGACCGGAGGGTCTTATGTGCTTACATTGAGTATTATGTTATCCTGCCTTATGTTTTATGTTGTGCATTATGTCTTTGTGATTTATGCTAAGCGGAGCTTTACAAACCGGACCAGAGGGTCCAACGAGCCGTGAGACCAGAAGGTCCTCACTGAGAACGGACTGAAGGGTCCAACGAGCAGTGAGACCAGAGGTTCCTCACAGAGACCGGACCAGAGGGTCCAACGAGCCGTGGGACTGGAGGTTCCCACTGAGACACATTGACCGGAGGGTCTTGCAGAGCTGTAGCCTCGAGTGGCTGATTATTTTGTGTGTGGTATTTTGGGGAACTCACTAAGCTTCGTGCTTACCGTATTATGTGTTATGTGTTTCAGGTTCTTATCAGGATCGCGGGAAGGCGCCGGCTTGATTGTACACACATCCGAGTTAGAGATATGTCTTTGGAGGATCTTGGATTTGTGATAAACGATTTTTAAAATGTGTTGATAATTTGTTACTTGTGAGTTTTAAGAAAATGTGACATGTGGTTTATAGTGTTTTTAAAAATGAAAATTTGGTTGAAAATTTAAGTCGTTACAATACATGCAAACTATAATAGGTATAGTTTGGGATTTAATACACGATTTTATCAAGTCCAGAGTTTATACATCAACAAACATATAAACTATGTTAGATATAGTTTATGGCATACAATACTATTTTCTGAAAAACAAGAGTGCAATACTAAATAATTATTCTAAGTATAATTATTTTTACTCTACAAGTATACATACAGTTTCAAGTACAAGAGAACACTACAACACTACACGTAAACTAGTTAATACAGGGTTGTGAGGCACTACTTCAATTGTACCCTTCGGGGTGCGAAACTAAATCCTACCACAGTATAACCAGAGTCTCCTGGAGGGAGAGCGTGAGATTTGTGAGTAGATCTATTCGGGACTGACAATCCCACACCTGAACTGCTAGCTACAGTTAGGCAGGCATGCATGGGGTGACAAATGTCATAACATCTGACGCCTGCAGAACGTCGTAGAGGTCACTAGGTCATATCAAGCATGGTAATACCAAACTCACAACAGTATAAACTAACCATTTGTTTACGGGATTTCAATTCTTCAAATAGTTTTATTTTCGTTAATAGAACTATCATACACTACAACTGGAGGATTCCAGGGGATACAAATAAATGGTTTTCTTTTAAGTAATAAAACGAGTATACATACTGGTGGCAGCCAGGGTTTTCATACAAATGTTTTCATACAGAACATACTATACATACTGGGGGTAGCCAGGGTTTTCATACAGAACATACTATACATACTGGTGGTAGCCAGGGTTTTCATACAGAACATACTATACATAATGGTAGTAGCCAGGGTTTTCATACAGAACATACTATACATACTGGTGGTAGCCAGGGTTTTCATACAGAACATACTATACATACTGGTGGTAGCCAGGGGTTTCAGACAGAACATACTATACATCATACTATACATACTGGTGGTAGCCAGGGTTTTCATACAGAACATAC